>NC_141694.1:1185183415-1185786823 GCF_964263255.1 Lissotriton vulgaris
TGACCTTGCGCAAAGAGATCCCCTTGATCCTGGGTGATTATGAGCAGCCGAGGCACCTGCCTGCAAACCCACAGATGTCAAGTGACGAGGAAAGTGGACAGGAGGAAGGTGTCAACCTGCGCCCCCAGCTCATCAACCACTACTTCCTTTAAAGGTTAGTGAAAGTGTGCAAAGGTGCCATTGTCTGCTGATTTTGCTGATGATGAAAAGGCCTAGGTGAGCTTTGTGGCTACTGCCTGTTGTTGGCTCTGTGCTGCCTGCTAATGTTTCTGGGACAGGGTAGTTATGCACAGCTACAGGATGTCTATGTTGGTACTGTTGCTCATTGTAATGTGTGGGGATTTGACTACCTTTATGAAAAGTGTGTGTAATGGCTGTGATGCCATCACCTGCCAAGTGAATATTGTTCTCTTGTGTTTTCCCTGGACTTTCAGTCTCTCAATGACTCAAAACAATAACTGCTCCTGGTACATTGTAATCAGAGTCAACATTGTACATCCTGTGATTAACATGGAGCTGACACGAAAACATAGGTGTGTAAAGAGTGTTTATTTACAATGGGTATATGTGACAGGGAAGTGAATATTTAGAAAAAGGTGAAAAGGGAATCAATGAGTTGTCAGTGATGGTAGATGAGACATTAGAGTAGTCACCACATTGATGTGGTGACACAGTCCAACAGACGTCTGCCATCAACATGGTAGGGTGGGTAAGGACAGTCAACAAAGTCAATGGCAAGGTGAAGGGAGGTGCCATCATGGCCTGCTCCTTTACTGCCTTTTGGCTGGTGTTTGCCACATGATCCTCCATTGGTTTTCCTTGGACGGCCCCTTGAGCGTTTGGCACGGGCGGCCTCTGCTGTGGGCTCAGCGGTGTCTGGGGACTCAGCCCTCTCTGTGGCTGCAGGGGAGGTGGTGGGACTGTCATCCTGAGGGCCACTGGAGGGAGGTTGAACTGTACTTTGGGCTGCAGGCCTGTCTCTCAGGACACCCACAAGCTGGCCCAAGAGGTCAACAATTTGGCCCATACGTTTGTCTATGGACCTCAGCAGCAGGCGGAGCTCATGTGATTCTTCCAGAGCCTGGCCCGTGTGTCCCTGGGCTTGTTCATATGCCCCAAGGACTCTGGCAATGTTGGCCAGGGCTTCGGTCCCAATGTCCGGTTGATTTTGTCACCCAGTTACACTACTACCTCCCTCAAATTTCTGCGCCACCCCCTTCCCCCGCTCCCTCCCCACCTTCTTCCTTCCTTCACCAATTCCCCCACATCTCTCTGGATTCTTTCCTTGAGCTTCTCCAGAAAGTTAAGTCAGGCTCCCCGGCTGACTGTGTTCCAGCTCGCATTCTGAGAGAGCTCTTCACTCACTGCCCCGATCCCCCCTCTCCCTTCTCAATGCTTCTATTTCCTCTGGCCTGGTACCGAAATCTTTTAAATCGGCCATAGTCTTCCCTATCCTAAAAAAGCCCGGCTTAGACCCCTCCCTCCCATCCAACTTCAGACCCATCTCCCTTCTTCTGTACCTCGGGAAGATCTTAGAGAGCTATATCACTACATACCTCTCCACCTTTATCGAGGAAAACCATCTTTTGGCCTCACACCAAGTGGGATTCTGCCCGGCCCAATCCACTGAGTCAGTGGTCCTGTCCGTTCTAGGCGAACTAAAGAGCAAGGCTGACTCAAATCTACCCCAAGCCTTGGTACTCCTCGATCTGTCCGCTGCGTTTGACACGGTTGACCACTCCATTCTTCTCGACCGTGTCCACGCAGCGGGCGTTTGGGGCACTGCCCTCTCTTGGCTTGCCTCTTTTCTCAAAGAACGGACTCAGGCCGTCCATCTTTCCGGTTTTACTGCCCCCTCCCGCTTGGTCCCTTGTGGGGTCCCCCAAGGTTCTTCCTTGTCCCCCCTCCTCTTCAATCTTTACATTCACCCCCTCATCCTCTCTCTTCTTGACATGGGGGTCTCTGTATATAATTATGCGGGCGACCTCCAGTTAGTATTTCATCTTTCCTCTCCTTCAGACTCCCTACCTAAATTCCATTCTACCCTAGCTTTCATTTCTGAGTGGATGAACTTCAACCAACTCAAACTTAATCTGGACAAGACGGAGCTGGTCCTGACTGGCCCTACCACCTCCCCTTGGTCTGCTGCCTTTTGGCCCTCCACCTTTGGCCCCCCGCCCATACCAGCGGCCTCTGCTAAGACCTTGGGCATTAAAGTCAGTCGAGACCTCTCCATGCACGCCCAGATCAGTTCAGTTGTGTCCTCTTGTTTCCTCTCCCTCCGGATCATTCGGAAAGTGTCCCGTTTCTTTTCCTCTGATGCTCTTAAACTTATTATTTTGGCAATGATTCTGTCTCGTCTCGACTACGGGAGCAGCCTGTACGTGGGCATTCCAGCCTACGAACTATGCCACCTTTAGGCTATTCAGAATCAGGCCGCCCGTCTTATCCTGCACCTTCCCAAGTCCCTCAACATCACTCCTGTTTTGAAATCCCTTCACTGGCTCCCCATCCGCCAGAGAGCACTTTTCAAGATGGGTTGTCTGGCCTTCATGGCTCGTGCCCGCACTGCCCCGGCTTTCATCAATTCCCTCATTAGCCCCTACACTCCCAACCGTACCCTCCGCTCCTCCAATCAAGCCCTTCTCAGTGTTCCGCGTTTCTGCAGATCCAAGACTGGAGGCACTCAATTCTCTGTACTAGCCCCTTGTTTTTGGAACAGTCTCCCACTGTCCATCAGCTCAATACCAGTCTACCTTCAATTCCGCAAGGCCCTTAAGACCTTCCTGTTTTCTCAAGCGTACTCCTTCTGATTTCCTCTCAGCAGAATTCCACTCCTCTTAGTCTTCTACTTCAGCGCCAGGAAGCCGCTAGGTCACAGTGCGCTCTATCAAGAGCTTTCAACTTCAACTTCAACTTCCCTGCTGACCCGGACCTGTGGCGTCACCACTCGACGCACCTATGTACTCTCCCTGCCCTCCTCAGATTATGGGGTGGTGTGGGCATCCTCTGAGGCAGGGAGAGTGTTGCAGGCAGCACTGGTGGTGGTTGTGGAGGCCACACAGGTCGTTACAGCAGGGGTCAGCACAGTTGTTGTTGCTGAGGGGGTGGCAGTGGGGACAATGGGGGCCTGGGACCTGTTGCGCCGTGGCAGGCCTGATGGGTCGGCTTCTGGCCCCGCATCCAAGAAAGTCCATGTTATGGGGGGGGGAGACTGGCTCGGCAGGTTGGTGTTCTTGGTCACCTGTGGAACAGAGGGGAAATGGTCTGGGAGGGTTCCCAACATGCTTGGTGTTCGATGTTTGGCTGTTACATGTTATACGCCATACAGTTTACATTGACATCACTTTATATGGCTGCATGGTATTGAGCATCATGACATGATGTGGAGGTACATACATTACTTGTCCATGGTGTGATATGTCAATAGATACCATGCACCACGTACAGATTATGTGATTACAAGGACATGTTGTCATCTAACAACTAGCAGCACAACAACTTTATGTAAAGCATCTGTGAAATGTTTAATGACAGCAACCAGACAAGTTAAGATGATCTTGATTGTAGTTTATTCTCATTAGAAGATCTCATACAACCAGGTAGACATATGAACTGTTTATACACAGCTTCAGTCACTAACACTGTGACCTAAATACATTCTAGACTGTCATATATCAGAACCATAGATACAAGGCAGAGGAAGGCAAGACTACCACATTATCATAGAGATGAGGATATCACACATCTCCCCTCATAACAACTACAAGTAACTCAACACACATATTAAAACAATAAAACACTTGTTATTTAAACCTAAAATAAAAATATAAATAGCATTACACATATTCTTTAAGATAGCATGGACATTTGGTTGAAATAGAGGATCTCCGAAGATTTAACAGACCAGGTGAATCAAGCCCATTATTTTTTAATCCTTCCTTACATCAGAACTGTGCTCACCATCAAAACCATTCATAAGCTCATGCTTCCTTCTCACCACGACTACCTGTTGAGGTTCCACATACGATGGTCCTGTGTTTTGATTGCGTTGGTGAAGACTTTGATGATTAACATAGGATCAAATATTTTGAACTTGAGTTTCCAATTAAACCTGGACGTTTAATTGCCACTAAATCTCCAACATTCACCTTTAAAGATTTTACAGTTTTCTTTTTATCAAAATAGTATTTCCTTTGTAAAGCCTTCTGATTTTCTTTGAATTGTACATCCTCACCTTTGCATTCACTTTTTTTCCTTTGGAAGAAGTACAGTTGTTAACCCAAAAAGGTTCAAGGCGTGTATTAGATATTCTGCCACGAAAGAGTAAAAATGGTGTCTTTCCTGTGGTGAAATGAGGAGTTAACCTGTATTCTTCAATTTTTTAAAGAACTTCTCCTCTTCACTCCAACGACAAGGATTTAGCTAGTGTTATAGTTTCCTTCAAAACTCTGTTGAACCTCTCCACCATCCCATTATCCTCAGGATGATAGAGAGAACATTTTTTATGTAGTATACCACATGACTACAAAAATTCCTCCATTTCTTTTGAAATCAATTGAACACCATTGTCTGTTAACATGGTTTTAAGTATTCCTTTACTAGCCAACAATTTAATTTTTAGATTTAATAATGCAACTGGAATCAATATTTGACAAAAAGAATACCTTTGGCCAACGAGAATACATATCTATCACTATTAAAAGAAAAACATGAGAACCATTGCTATGTATGGGTCCTAAAAAGTCTAATGCTATTTCATCCCACGGACGACTGGGACGAGATCTCAAGATCATTGGTTGTACTCTAGGAGAATTAGATTTGTCACTCATATTACAAGGAATAGACTCCCGGATTTCTCTCTCTCAATCAACTTATTCATTCCCAGCCACCAGAAAGATGCACATACTCTTTCTTTAGTCTTATTGATCCCTGGATGACTTTGATGTGCTAATTGAATTAAATCATTTCTGATATTCACTGGAGGAACTAATCTAGTACCCCTAAATAATATGTTTCTATCAACAGACAATTCATCTCTCACTCACCAAAAAGGTTTCGTGGCTTGAGACCCACTTTTAACATTAGACCAATTTCCTTGAATCAAAGACATGACTTCTTTGAGGGTTGCATCTAGCTCAAATTCTTGAGACCACTTTTCTTCAGAAATATGGCCAAGCTCAAGTGAACACACACCCAATCATTGTTCAGATCAAAATCATCATCATGATCGTAATTTTCACTAGATACCAAACGTGATAAAACACCAGCGATCTCATTATCAACACCTAGAATGTACCTAAGAGAAAAAGAGTATTCTTGGAGACCAAGAACCCATTTCGTTATACGACTAGATATAAATTCCAGGGGCATAATATCAAGGGATTTATCTCTGCTTTTTTGGCTTTAAAAGCCAAGAAAGCGGAGATAAAATTATCTCCCTATCAGCAACAGGGTGCTAACACGCAAATTCGCATGTTAGCACCCTTTTTCACTATGCTTCCCTTTGCATCTCTAATGAGATGCAAAGTGGGCGTTCCAGAGCAAAATAATAGGAGAAATGTCGCTAAGCGACATTTCTCCTATTATCAAGCTTCACGCTAACCCTGTTAGAGACAAAAAAAGCAGCGCTAACCATGGTTAGCGCTGCTTTTTTTACACCTGGTATTTTCCTGACTTAGCCATGATATCCTATGGAAGGTGGATATCTTGGCTAAGTTTGTGAGCCCCTATCATCAAGCTAACGCCAAACTTTGAGAAATTATCGTTGATTTTCCAGCGATGATCTCTCATTTGGCAGTTAGCGTGAGGATTTTTATCACTTCTGAGATAAACGTTGCTAATAGCAAGTTATCTCAGCGATAATTTCCGGCGATGCTTAGCGATAAAAAAATCGTTGCAAAGCCTAGTTAGCGATAAATATCGCTACTCATTGGTAATAGGCCCCCCAATCCTTTTTGATCAAAAATCCCTACTAGTGGTTTGTGGTCTGTTCTAATTTCAAAATCCACACCCCACAAAAATCTCTTAAGTTTTCTCACAGCCCAAAAGACAGCAAGAGAAGAGATTCACGTTCTACAACTGAATAGCGTGTTTTGGGATCCCTCAAACCTCTTGAAAGAAACATTATAGTTTTCATCCCATGTGGACTAACCTGTTGCAAAACAGCCCCTAGATCCTTTTCACTTGCATCAGTAGTTAGAATTGACTTAAGGTTAGTATCAAAACCCTGTGATAAAGGAGCATTGCACAATTTCTCTTTAACAAGGGAAAATACATCTTGGCACTCTTTAGACCACACACAATTGACACCCTTTCAAAAAAGTGATCTCATGTTAGTGGTCAAATCAGCAAATCCCTTAACAAACTTTGCATAATAATCAATCATCCTTAAGGAAGCTCAAAAGCTCTTCTTTTGTAGATGGAGAACACATAGTGCGTATGGTATTAATTAGTTCCTCGTTTGGTCTAACACCATTACCAGTAATTTTATGACCCAGATAATTAAAAGAACTTGCTCTAAATATGCATTTCTCAATTTTTATAGTTAAGTTACCATCGCCTAATCTTGCAAGAACAGACGTAAGCCGAATATCATCTTAATTTACATCATCACCATAGATAAGAATGTCATCCTGATAGATACAGACTCCATCTATATCTTTAAGCATCTTTTCCACAGCACGCTGGAGTACAGATGATGCTGAGACTAAACCAAATGGCATTCTAATAAATCTAAAAGTGCCAAATGGTGTGACAAGAGTAGTGAGATCCCCGCAAGATTCGTCTAGCTCAATCTGATGGTTCGCTGAGGTCAAATCAATTGTACTGAACATTTTTTCTCCTCTTAATAATACCAGCAATTCATTAATATTAGGGAGAGGATACCTGTCCACAACTAATTTTTTGTTTCATTGGTGTAGGTCAATGCATAGACGTAAATCGCCATTTGGTTTGCGAGCGGCAACTACCGGAGCAAGCCACTCTGTTCCTTCCACCTCTTCTATAATGCCATTTTTCATGAGTTTATTAAATTTTTTTCCATATCATCCTTATTTGGCAATGGTACACTACTGACCTTACAAGTAACAGGAATTGAATTATTTCCAAGTTTTATTTTATGTTGGTACCCTTTCAAACATCCAACACCTTTTTTGAAAATTTTCAGATATTCTTTTTTTAATGCATCAGTAAACGCACCATCATCACAATTTCTCACTGTGCTTACCATTTCTTTCAGCAACATTGGGGGATTCAAGTTGGGATCTAAATATACTCCTAAATCACCTTGGTGATTCCAGCTAATAACACTATCACCTTTCTTCGATACGCAGATCTTTCCAGAAATCATTCTACCTCTATATTCAATCAAACCTAGAAAATATCCATGAAGTTTAATTGGCTCACCACCATAGGCTAGAGGAATTATGTCTGGTTTAAACAAATTAATTTTGTTTTTCAGCTTATTTGTATTGAAATCATTGGAAACAATAGTTATTTGTGCCCCTGAATCAAATAAAACACGTGTACATGCCCCATCAACCTATATTTCATCAAAAGAACATGACTTCTTAACTGATCCAATATCAATTTCAGAGACTATTTGACACATTCAAAGTCACCTGGACTGGTATTAGCCCCTACATCATCATACATGTCAATTTCCTTGACCCTAGGAACCATCTTGCTTTTAAATACAGATGAAAAATGACCCTTCTTTTTACATTTATTGCAAACATGGCCTAGAGCAGGACACCTTCTATCATTTGCAAGATGCCCTATCTTATCACACCTATAACATTTCAAAGGTACAGGACTACTGCTGAATTTTCTTTTCTTATGTTATCTTTTCCTAAGATATGTTTCTCTTTAACTTTACTCCCAGTGTCAGGATTATTGTCATTAATACTTTGTACCTGAGTATATTTTAAATTATCTTTTTTGATAATAGCTACACACTTTAGTGAATGTTCCATTCTCCTTGCTACAGCTACAACATCATCAAGTGTGGGTTCATCTCGTAACCATAGTTCTTCCCTTACCTTATCCATGTTCCATCCTAACATAAATTGGTCATGGATATGCTCATCTGTTAAACTTTCAAATTTACACGATGAAGCTGATTTTCTTAAATCAGTCAAATAACCTTCCACTGTTTCTTCATCCTTCCGCATTCTTTTACCAAAATGATATCTTTCTAAAATTATGCTGAATTTAGGAATATAATGCTTGTCTAGTTTACAGATACAAATTTCATAGTCATTCAGACCCTCTGCATCAGAAGCAGTTAATTCGGGCAAATGATCAAAACCATTGTGCCCGTCAAAGCCTAAACAGTGAAGTAACAACAATGTTTTCCTTTCAGCACTTAGAGACGCTCCACACACCCTAGCATATTGCTCAAAAACTTTTTTCCATTTGATTGGAGGCTCACCAGGAAAAGCAAGAAAAAACGGAGTAGCAGTAGCATTCTGCATGGCACCAAACATGTCAAATAACCTTCCACTGTTTCTTCATCCTTCTGCATTCTTTTACCAAAATGATATCTTTCTAAAATCATGCTGAATTTAGGAATATAATGCTTGTCTAGTTTACAGATACAAATTTCATAGTCATTCAGACCCTCTGCATCAGAAGCAGTTAATTCGGGCAAATGATCAAAAACATTGTGCCCGTCAAAGCCTAAACAGTGAAGTAACAACAATGTTTTCCTTTCAGCACTTAGAGACGCTCCACACACCCTAGCATATTGCTCAAAAACTTTTTTCGATTTGATTGGAGGCTCACCAGGAAAAGCAAGAAAAAACGGAGCAGCAGTAACATTCTGCATGGCACCAAACATGTAAATAAAAATATACAAGTAAGGTTTAACGATAATAGTTAAAACTTTCTTATGTGCAGAATGAAAATTAAATAATAACTATCAATAAGTGCAATATTGTAAAATGATTGTTTAAGATGTACATGAGCATTCAAAAATGTTGTTAATAATATTCAAATCATCAATTGTATATCAATCACTTGAGCTATGTAACGAAATTGCCAAAATTCAAACATGTATCGTTAAAGAATATATATTAGAATACACAGGAGTCCAAGGTATTAAATACCCCCAACTGTAAACAAGTTTACCTAAAAGACACTAACCGTGAAATTTGTTTGATGTTTATAAAGCGTGCGTATCAGTTGAAATGCGCATGAAATTGATGAGATCCAAGCGTGCGTATCGCTGAAGAACTTAGCGCTAGAAAACACACTATGCACATAATCAGGCATGCGTATCGCTGAAGTGTGGCAAAAGAATAATACTATTTACCAATCAAGCGAGCAGATCACTGAAGGAACAACAATTTGAAATGCATGATGAAAAGAACTGCTGAGTAGATCTGCTGTATCATAACAAATGATCGAATGTAAGTCTGTGTTGCTCGAAGATCTCTAAGTATAAAAAAATGGCCGCCACGTTTGAACTCCTCAAGCCTGTTGACGTACAATGTCAAGTAAGTACCTTGCCTACAGATGTATAAACAAGCAAAACACAGGTCACGCTGAAACGTCCAAACGTAGATACATCACTTCTAGTTGCATATCTGCATCCACTCCTCTTATGACGTAAACTTCGGAAATAGAAGCCAGCAACAGAAGACACTCAAGAAACTTGGTAAGCTCTGAAAATTTACATGTTTAATTTCAAATAAGGCTTGCGCTGCAATGAATGTTTAGTTTCAAATTCAGCTCGCAATCCAAAAATTTTGAATGTAGCTTGCGCACCCAGCATCCACACCTACTCAAGTGGAAATACATTTGTTACGTAGGTTTACTGTAAAACCACCACTAGTTGCATGTTAATTTAAGAATGAGCCACATCGAAAAGCTCCCAGTCATTAAACTTAAAAATAAGACGAGCATGTGTCGAAATGCTCCCAACTCATTAGTAAATGCTAGAAAGTGGTGGAATAGAAAGATTAATTACGTGCTAGGTTTTACAAGCAAGAAAAGTTGTGTTAGAGTCCCAGAGTGAGCGTTAAAATGAATAGTCTCTCACCGCAAATAATAATGAAAGTTCATAGGTGTTGAGATCTTCTTGAAGATGTAGAAACTGCCTAGTACGCCAGTGAGAAATTTTAAATGACAGCAATCAGACAAGTTAAGATTATCTTGATTGTAGTTTATTCTCATTAGAAGATCTCATCCAACCAGGAAGACAGATGAACTGCTAATACACAGCTTCATTCAATAACACTATGACTAAGGCAGGGGAAGGCAAGACTACTACATTATCATAGAGATGAGGATATCACAGCATGGATGTATGATGTTACAACGCTGGCTATTACAACGCCTGCCTTTACAACACGGTTTTTACATCGCAATCCATTACAACGCATAGCGCTTTGGGGTGCTGGATAGTGAAAAGTTTAATTTACTATTCCAGCACCAGTCCCCGTGGACACTAGGGAAGGTGTTGGATAGTAAATTAAACTTATTCCCTATCCTAGAGCGCCCCCCAGCGCAATGCGTTGTAATGGTTTGCGTTGTAATGACCGCGTTGTAATGGTAGTGCGTTGTAAAAGTTTTGTTGTAAAGGTTGTTCACCTCACAGCATCTTTGTTGTTTACTCTGCATGGAAGACTTGACATCTGAGCATGAACTAGCCACTGTAATCTCATGCACACCTTTGTCATATCATGTGCTTTTCTTTCTTTTTACTACTGACCATGCTTGTTTTGTTTTCACATGTGCCTTGATGCACTGCCCCCATGGCACTTACAGACATCATTCAGTGCTGTGCGATTTTTGTGCCCTGAATTTGAGTAAGTGCCTTCTGTGAATACCAAAATGAGTAAATGCCTTCTGTGAATACCAAAATGGTAGTAAGTTTAGGATTTTGTCTTAAGTTAGTTCTGTGAATCAGGCCCTTGGTGGCCTTGTTGCGTGTTTTTATTGTCGACCGCCATAATTGTCCCGGAGCGTCCGCGGTGGTGGGTTTGCAACTGCCCTTCCGCTGGCTCTCCCATTCATCATTGTTTGCGATCGGGCGGTCGGAAACAGCGGATCGTTCCGCTGTCACCTCAATGGTATCCTATTTGCTACCGATGGTCTTTTGTGGCATCGTTCCGCCGCTGTCAGATTTTTCTGGTGGTTGGTCCTAATCTAGCCGCCGGTTTTGCCACGGTACGTGTGGATGGGTTATTTCCGGTACCAAGGCAGTCGGACTGGTTTCTGCCCACCATCCTAATCGACCCCTTAATCCCAATGAAAATGGTATATTTACGTCAGCGATACTAGTCAGACTAATACATTTCTGCCATTAGATATCAATGAACCAATATGTGTCTTATTAATAATCAGCGATCCCCTTTGGTATCGCTTTGTTCACCCTAGGTTGGCAGGGTATGCCCAGACGTGGGTCCCTTGCTCAGTTTGCCACTGGATTCATGCTAGCATGGCTGATGATGGATGATTAGCCAGAAACCGGTCTCAGGCTGCTTGTTTCCGATCCAGGGAAGACATGGTTTGACGGTTCGGGTTGGACTGTTCTCATGAGGCACAGGGTCAGACTGATTTGAATATGGCCATGCCTGAACTGGGGTGGGGGAGTGAGCTAAAGAATGATGATGTATTAAACCCAGCTCAGTTGACAGGGGGTGAGTGTTTGATTTTCTCAAGCGCTCCGTCCATCATCCCCTTTGGTATCGCTTTGTTCGCCCTTAGTTGGCAAGGTATGCCCAGAGGTGGGTCCCTTGCTCACTTTCCCACTGGATTCAAGCTAGCCTGGCTGATGACGGATGATTAGCCAGAAACCGGTCCCAGGATGCTTGTTTCCCATCCAGGGAAGACATGGCTTGGCAGTTCGGGCTGGACTGTTCCCATGAGGCACAGGGTCAGTCTGATTTGCATATGGCCATGTCTGCACTGGGGTGGTGGAGTGAGCTAAAGAATGATGATGGATTAAACCAAGATCAGTTGACTGGGGGTGGGTGTTTGATTTGCTCAAGCGCTCCGTTCATCATCTCCTTTGGTATCGCTTTATTAATATTCAGGGCCAAAGAAAGCTATTTTCATGGCCAGATATTTTATATCAATGATATCACAGGCTCAACGGATGCAACTTTAAAATACGCACCAAGAATCTTTTTACATGATTTAGTCTTTCGACGTGACTGGTCTTCCATTTCATGGAAATGTACACTAGACTACTTAGTCTTAATAGTCAAGACAGCCAAGAGACTATCGGACACTCTATTAATAGAAATACAAGAGTGTGAAAATGAACTCAAGAAAAATATCAATCCCCAGGTGTATAAGAAACGTCTAGATGAAATTACAAAAGAAATGGATGATATGCAAGAATATCTGACACAGAATAAACTTCAAAAACTGTCAAAAGAGCTGAAGAAATTCAGCCAAGAAAAAATGCATCCGTATTCGAAGGAGGATTTTGTCACTACTAACTACGGATCAGAAGGAGATTCTGCCGGAGGGACCTCATTGGAAGGTTCAGAAGCGAGTTTTGAGGGATCAACACCAAGAAGGGGTCGTAACAACTTTAGATTCCAACGCCCTCGACGAGGCAATAGATGGCAAAGACCACCATTCTATCATGGCAATCCAATGCCATATTACCCTCCATACATGCCCCCCTTTGCAGGCTGGATGAATCCTTTTCATCCTAATGTCAACCAACAACATCAAATGGAAAACCAACACATGACAAACAATGCGATTCAACATCAAACGCAGCCTTTTTTAGGGAGGGGCCAAAATCTCTCAAGAGGCAAAAAGAAAAACCTCAGGTGGCAAGACCAACAGCCCAGTGTGCAAACAAGGAGCATGGCCTCAGCTCAACCAGGACCGAGCAAGAAGACTCACTAATAGTGAATCTGACCACAATAACTCTGACTGAAGACCAGAAAAATGTCCTCAACAAAGGACTGGGTTTCGTGCCAACACCGACCACAGATCGATTCAAGTTGAAATGTGAGGTATCGGAATTTTGTAGGACCCTGAAGTTGAAAGCATTTTTCAGCAATTCTCCCAACCAAGTAACGGAAGGTGATACCAACTTAAGACGGAAATCTAAATTCTGCCCACCATCTACTGCAGTGCCTATTGAAGTTCAAGCTTTTGAACAAGCGATAATGAAAGGGATTGACAAAATGGACCATAAGAAAAAAACTTACCAAAACATGACCAATAAAGAAAAACAAGCCTTATCTGAACTAAGAGACAATGAAAACATTATAATTAAACCCGCAGATAAGGGTGGCGGGGTGGTGATCCTTACAAAAGAAGGATACAATGAACAGTGCTTGGCTCTACTGTCCAATGAGACTTTCTACAAACAACTGGATACCGACCCGACCGAGAGACTAACTAACATGATCGCAGTAATGGTACATGAGGCTGAAACAAATAGATGGATATCAAAAAAAGAGGCAGAATTTCTAACACAAAAAAGGGACCTAAAACACCATTTTTTTACTCACTACCCAAAACACATAAAAATAAAACTCCCCCACCTGGACGTCCGATAGTATCAGGAATTGGATCTCTGTTGGAACCACTGTCGAAGTTTGCAGACGAATACTTGAAACCATTGGTTCAAAAAACGCCCACATATTTAAAGGACACCAGAGACCTTTTAAACCAGATTACAGAAGTGGAATTCAATCAAGACACTATGGTATTGGTAGGGCTGGATGTAGAATCCCTCTACACCAGCCTACCCCAAGAAGATACCCTCAAGATGCTGGAAGATCTCCTTTTCATGCAAGAGTGGACACACAAGACCCCCGGCATTTTGTACTTGAATGCTGCAGATTGGCCTTACAAGAGAACTACTTCGAGTATGATGGTCAATTGTTTCTCCAATGCCATGGCACCTCCATGGGCAGTGCATTCGCGCCTTCGGTTGCAGGACTCTATGTGAGCCGCTTAGAAGAAAATTGTATCCTTCATAACACCAATCCGTACGTTTCCAGTATTAAATACTGGAAACGTTATATTGATGGCGTCTTACTCATATGGGACACACAATCTGATCTTACCATCTTTATGGAATGGTTAAATAGCAGAGACCCTTGGCTGAAATTCACCTTCACATCACATAAACAAACAATTGATTTTTTGGACCTTACTATTTTTTCTGAAAATGGCAGATTGGAGACCAGGACATTTACAAAACCGACAGCCAAAAACTGCTTATTGTCATATTTCAGTTACCATCCTCGTCCCCTACGAGACAACCTCCCATATAGTCAATTCCTGAGACACAAGCGCAACTGCAGTAAAAAGGAAGATTATAAAAAACAAGCGGAAGCACTGTGCCAAAAGTTAAAGAAGAGAAACTACACACCGGCAATAATATCTAAGTGTGCAAAACGGGCTAAACATCAGCCTAGAGACTGTCTCTTACAAAGTACGATCAAAGAACCAGTCAAAGACCTTGTCACATGTGTCACTACCTTCTGCCCTGCTACTTATGATGTCCAGAGACTCATAAAGAAGAACTGGCAGATTTTAACTTCAGGAGCCCAATTGGCCCAAGCCTAGATTTGCAAATAGAAGAACAAAGAATATAAAAGACGTTCTTGTTCATACGAGACCGAAGAAAATACCATCAAAAACAACTGTCAGGGATGTACACATGATGCCAGTTACTGGACACTACCCTTGTGGCACGTGTGGAGTCTGCAAATTCACCACCTGCACGAAGACCTTACAATTGAACGACAACTTATTATGGACTCAAAGAAGCCATACTAATTGCAACTCTACACGCGTGATTTATTTAATCACGTGCCCATGTCAAAAACAATATATTGGCATGACCTGCCGCAAAGTCAAACTCCGCATAGGAGAACACCGCAGTAATGTGAGGTTGAAAAAAAGCACTTTGAAAAAAAGCACAACAAAATTATGTACTCACTTTGTAGAGGCGGGCCACACATGTGACGATTTGAAATGGACAATTTTGGAAATGCTTGAAGTCAAAGATCAAAATGCAGAACAAATTCTATTTAACAAAGAACAAAGATGGGTTGACCGTTTAAAGACAGATATAGTAGGAATGAATGACCACATTCCATGGCATCAATTCTACTGACTGTATTGGAACTAATGTAAAAGGTATGAACTCTATGCAATTCTGTTTAAAAATGTCTGTGCCAATATCATTTAGTACAAGTATATGTATGAACCTGCCTGTCCGGGCTGTTTACAAGATAGAGACAATTAAAATCCACTCGCAATGTACTTTAAGAACACCACATACCACTGTTTAAATTTGGCGACATATTCGCTATCGGCTGCTTTGTTATAGCAACTATCTACAGCCCTTGGCCAGTAGTCCGAGAATACACCACATAGTCTGCCACCTTTTTTCCGTCTTATTTGATTACGATCTATGTACTCAAAAAAATGTGCAATAACTACCAACAGTTGTTGGATAATAGTTAGAAATGTTTTCCTATTTCCCCCTTATTTGAACAGTTCTAGAGCCGCTCCACCATCTTACGTGGTTACACTCTAGTTTAACACTTAAGTCCCTTCTTAGTGTCTATGGTCATGACAAAAGACCAGAGACCAAAGATCCGCCCATAGCCGGGGGCAGAGTCAGCACAAGGCTCGAAAGACGCGCCGCATGGGTAAGAATGGCGTTTCCACATCTCCCCAAAGACGTCAGGTAAGATAGTTCCTCCAACTAATTATGGGCGCCTCTGTCTTCTACTTAGCAATTATCCAGAAGCGACCCTGTTCCCCCGTTGAAGTCCGAATGACGAAAGCATAAGGTAACACCCTGGGTTATGCATGGGTGTCACGGAAGAGCAACATGCCGTTTTATAGCACAGCCAAGTATCCCTTCATGTACTATTACGAATGTTGAAAAGCGGAAATTTAATAGAATCGCTAGTAATAGATCCCATCTATGACATCTTTATGATCTAGATGTATGATATTGACATAATTTTTCACATCGTGAAATAGATGGCGCACATGAGTACGCAATCACTGCATGCGAGTTGTTGAAATGAGCCGTTATCAGAAGTAAATAGTTTCGAGTACTCTTGAGCTCTAATGGTAGATAATTAGGCGGGTTAACAACATCTCTTGGCACCCCTGTATAACAGCAACATCATGATAATTATCCTCCCCGTGTTCATCGTAACTTGTAAAAGGTGGTTTTATGGCAACTCGTGTACGGTCAGCTTGTACCATTTACATTTTTGAATTTGTAATACAATGTTTTAAAAGAATAATGCTGAGTGTAATCAGGCTGTTGCCTCGTTTTCGTCCTCAATACATCGAGGATTTTTCAATGAGCAGTCTTTTGGCTGTATAGGACTCCCTCTCCAGACCACATTGTTTCTCCTAGTCCCTCTATCCTTCTGATTAACCCTGCAAATGTGGTTAATCTATGTTAGCATAAAATAATGCTTTAGTGTGTGACTTTGCTTGCCAAACCCCACTACCTTACCGACTGACACAAGTATTTTGTTGATTTCTTTCACAGCTTGGAAATTCCAGTTTGCTATTCCTGTAACACACACATAAGGTGTGTGTGTTAGTTATATACATCCTTCTTTTGTGTTTGTTTTTGTTATCTGTCCTGACGAAAGCTCCCCTGACCCCTGTGGGCCCTGTGAGCTGAAACATGTCGACACTTTTTTAGAATGATATGGTAGCCCAATAACTCAACTACCTACATATCACAATGGTTTTTTAATGATAATGACTAGCCTTTTCCATATATTAAAGATTTCCATTTTGACTTAGTCATTATTTTTTAAATTCCGTGCCTTTTTGTTTTTTGATCTCTGGACACTTCTGCACACACCAGAAGTAGCCTCGGGTGAGGCAGGCATCCTGCACGTTAATCGTTGACCCAATGACTATGCCAAGACTCCTGATGGGGCGGAAAAAAGATATACCGCTACGATAAATTCCAGGAAGTCTATGACGGTTTTCGATAAAAAAACTAATGGTCTCTGCAGATACCAGTGTCCATTCTCTTTTGATTATTAGCAACTTGTAAAGGGGAAACGAATGGACTCTTTATCCTCTTCCCTCCCTCCTTTTTTTGATTTGCAACTTTAAAATAACCCAGAGGGGCTAGAAGACACACTGCCAGAGAAACCAAACAGAAAACATTTGGGCTTCCCCATCTGCAGGACTACCTCATGGACCCTGGAAAGATCTAAAAACAGGCCTTTGTGCTTGTAAAGTTGAAATTAAAAGATTAAGAGAAAAGTCATCTCAATAAAATTGAATGATATATGTAAACACACAATGTAAAGGAAAGGCATATTGGGATGCTCACCAGCTCTAAATTGCATTGCAATGATGTGCATAATAGAGATTGGAGGGGCTGTTGGATTTTTGGACAGCCTCAGGTAGTTTGTAGTGAAGTCCTTTTTTTAAATTCCCCCTTTTAATTTCTAAACTCTAAGTGCTAACCTACGCAAAAGTGGATAACCCATGGGTTGGAGAGGAGGATCCAGAGGCCAAGGTAAAGGAGAAAGGATTTCCATGGTTCGAACCAGAGGAAACCATGTTCTTCATTAAAAAAAAAAAAAGGACCACCGCAGTCATTACATGGTCTTCCTCTCAGATCTGAGCACCTTGGGAATCAGTAAGAAGGGAGAAAAGGCATAAAGAAGCTTTTAAGGCCTTTCGAAGTCAAAGCATCGAACATTCAGTCCCTTTCCACAGAAAAGCAAGAGCAAAATCAGAGTGATTGGGTGTTGTTCTGAGACACAAAAAGATCTAGAAACTAGGCCCCAAAGCTCCTGTGGCTGGCTGGAAAAATGAGGGAAATAGAGAGAGCCCTGAAAAGAAGGGATCACTCTGCTCAGATGGGCTATCTAGACCTTGCCCAGCCCTTTGATAAGGACCCCTTCAAGAACAGGACATAACGTTTTCCTTGGATACCATCTTAACTCCCACCAAACGAAAAGATTTGCATCAAAACTCTTGTCGGTTTATATGTGGCACTGTCACCATATTGTTTAATTTAATAACACACATGGTCTTATTTACTAACAAATGACGCAACGCAGCAAGACAACTTGCTGCTCTGTGTCAAATGTAGAGTGCAGGAATGCACAGGATTGTTTTTGTTGCAGGAAGGGGCCCCTTGCTGCACAAAAACAATCCTCAGAGGCATTTTCCTCTTTTCTAGTTTGCTGCAGACTGCAGCACATGTAGAAAGAGGAAATAATGAGGGGATATAAACATATTTCTCCTCATTATGACACTGTTGGGATAGCATAGCATATTAATTTTCAAGGATGGGTATGTGGATCCGCCCACATTTCACTCATGGAATGCATTCCCAATGCAGGATAATGCAGGGTGGCGATTTGTGCTGCCTTACGTTATTCTAGATTTACTAAACCATGCAGTGCCACGTAAGGCGGATGCGTAAATTTCACTGAAGTCCTTGTGTTGGCTTGCATTGTATTGCGTTATGCAAGGGCTTCATTAATCTGGGCCAGAGTGTTTGGAAATGCACAGAGCCCTGATGACTAGTGTCACTTCCCTTCAGTTGGAAGAGCATCTCCCCTTCACTAGGGATGAACGAGCATGAACACATTATTCCTACAGTATTTCTCACTAATCGGAGGAGCTGTCAACCGTATTTAGTACTACAGTTTATCCTGGTTGAAGAGAAAGACCCATGAACAGGTGTGTTGGAAAAAAAATCGTCATTGCTGAGACTGTTTTGCCTGCTTTGTTGCTATAATGAATGTTTCAGAGTGCTGGGACTCCAGTGGATCTATGGATGGTCAAGGAGCCCATAACGGTAAAGATTAGGTCATGGAATTGTTGGACTGTAAGATGCCATGTACTTCTGGATAGTCAACCATAGCATTGCAGGTCCCAGACTCAATACCAGAAGAGAAGACAGAAGTTGACATAGTTTCAAGGCCTAAGGAGTAAGAAGGAAAATCAAATCTATACCCTTCCTGAAGCGGGCTTCAATGAACACTAGTTCCTTAGAGACCAACAACTGGTCATTTGGTATGTTGAGTTGAATTCTGTGATGGGTCAGACAAAAACATACCACTTCCAATTTCTGTGAAATTTTTGTCTTTGTGGGTGCATGGAGAAGTCAATCATCCAGATAAATGTAAATAGATAAAGTCGAGCTGCAGGTGTGGTCACCATTTTTGTGAACATGTAAGGAGCTAACCAGAGGCAGAATGGAAGGATCAGGGCCAGGCAGGCCTTTTATTCCACTGGGCATCTCCCCAGTGGCCTGAGCCCTTGAAGTTAATGAAAGCCCAGGGCTACTTCTGTTGCCGTTATCACTTTCCCCAGCTCCTTATAGTTAATAGTAACAGGTAAAGGGAGACTTCAAGAAATAAAGAAAGAGAAGAAGGGACAGGAAATTTGAGAAACAGCAATCCGAGAGGGAGAAGAGAGAAAGGAGAGAAGGGAAGAAAGGGAATGGATGGATGAAGAGAAAGAGAGATTGCACAAAGAGACAAAGGGAAAGGAGCTACTGTGATTACTTTTGCCAGGGCTGCTTATAGGATCCCAGACTGAGCTTGGGTAGGATTCTGAATTGAAAGTTTAGCCCCATGACACAGAACCTCAAGAAGCATCAATCAAACCACATTCTGAGCTCAACCATCCATATCTTCCTCTTTTAGCCTTCTAAGAATATGAGAAAGGGTGAGTAACTGGACAGCACCTTATTATCTAAGTGTGGTTTTAGACCAAAACCTCTTACACTGATACTGTGGTTGTTTCCCACCTTGCATGTTGTGCTAACACTGGTGTGCTAATGGTGTGTTCACAAATGATAAGGAGTATCACATAGTGCAAAGATCCATGGTGGTTTGTTGTCTGTTTCTAGAAAAGGGAAATACTAGGAGGATAATGTCCAATGATTCCTAACAAATACTCATAAGTTAAACTACACATTAGGATTTCACTAGTCCTACGTAGTGGCAGTAAGCTGTCTGTTAAACATTATCTTTTCTGCCTGGCCACCACAGATTTGTTGCCTTTTTCTGGACCCTATTTTTGATGGCTTTAGGGCTCCGTGCCTCTTCTAAATTATGTTTTGTACATTACAACTCCCCATTTGACCTATTTACTTCCCTATAGGTCCATTGTAAATGGTTCCTTAGGTTCATCTATGGCATGTGAAAAGTTAAATCTCATATGTGGGCTGCAGTGTGTATATTCATCGCTCAAATTTTTGACAACAATATATTTCTGTCATGAACACTACTATGCTATAGCTAGATTGCAGTTAAAGGCACTGTAGTGGCATGTGACTGGGAAAAAATGCATTTGACGTGAAGAAATAGCCTATTCTTATATATTTATAAGTCACCCCTATAACTGCCTTGCAAGCCCATTGGGTGGAGGGCTAATATGGAAAGTGGCACATAACATATTAAAGTTGGGGTGCCCTTACAGTGAAATAAAACCCAAAAGCTATTTGGTTTTGTAGGGCTCATCTCACCTTTTCCTAAAAGGCTTAGGTGGTATTAAAACTTTTGTTTTCACCTCAACTTGGAAAGTACTAGAAAAATGGTTGAAATTATTCACTTCTGACTTTTTTTTAATCTGACTTAAAAGTGCAATCCGATTTTTATAAATTTAGCAGAAAAGTCACTTTGTACAAATGTACTTTAGGCAACCTGAGACATAACTCGCTTAAAGCCAGTTCTGCCACTCATCATACCTTCAGAGCTGGGACCCTTAAACCCCTCCATTGATAGGTATTGGAGAGACATTGTAGTTGACAATTCAGTCCTGAAGAAGACCAGACAGAAATCTTGAGAAATGTTTGAAACATTTTGACCATAAATATGAGGAAAACGTCTTACCCTTAATGTCCCATGCTGTTTACTTTAGGGAGATTAGAATAATGTATTATTGTCTACCACATGGTAATTTTAAACTTATATTCCCTCCAGTTCCCTCAATAAACATGGGGGATTAAGGATAGCATACGACCGGAGGGTCTGTTGCATTTGTCATTGTAAGTGGGAAGGATAATGCCCAGACGTGGGTACCATGCTTGCCATGCCACTGGAGTCAAGCTAGCCTGGCTGATGAGGGGCAATGCTCTGAAACTGGTCCCAGAATCCTTGTTTCTGGTCCAGATCTGGCCTAACAGTTCGGAATGGACGGTTCCCGTGCTGAGCAGGGCCAAGACTGATTTGCATATGGCTGGGTCTAAACTGCAATGGCATAATCTGCCAAAAACGATGGATTTAGGCCCAGATATCTGTACCAGGGGTGAATGTTTATAATTGTTTCAGCATTCCGTCCATCAATTGTTCTTGCATTTATCGCCCTAAGTGGGAAGGGAATGCCCAGATAGGGGTCCCATGCTCACCATGGCACTGGAGTCAAGCTAGCCTGGCTGATGAGGATTGATACCCTGAAACCATTGCCAGGATGCTTGCTTCTGGTCCAGTAAGGACCTGGCCTGGCAGTTAGGGGGGGACTGTTCCCATGGGAGCAGGGTCAAGACTTATTTGCATATGACTTGTTTCTAAACTGGAATGGCATGGTTTTAAAAAAAAGATTGAGTTAGGCCCTGATCTCTGTACTACGGGTGAATGTTTGACATTGTTTCAACATTCCATCCCATCCATTGTTCTTTTTGCATTAGTGGGCTTGTAGCACTCTCTGTGTCACCCATATAAATAGTCCTTTAAAAAAATTCTCAGGTCTGCCATTGCAGCCTGTGTGCAGTTTTAAGCTGCCAATTCAACCTGACAAAATAAATCTTTTGCCAGGCCTAAACCTCCATATGTATGTCATCCCTAAGGTAGGCTCTAAACAGACCATCATGCAGGGTGTACTGTATTTAAAAGGTACAACATATGTTTTTAAATTGTACATGTCCAGGTAGCAGGGGCAGTGTATCCACTGGGGCATCAGACGATTGCCCCACTCATATTTGCCCCCCTGGCTGGCCTCCGTACAGCATGGGTATATTGATTGTTGAGATTGAGAAACATATTTATATTTACATTAAAATCCACCCGCGAGCGGCTCTGAAGGGGGTGGGTACGAAATATGGATACCTCATATAGGCCTGTGCATGTCACATCACTGAGCATAGCAAAGAGCACATGTCGGGTTGGATGGCAGCCTTTTTTTGGCCAGCCCGACATGCGCACAACAGACTTTTCAGTACTGCACATTGAGTGAGTGGGTGTTTATGAAACCACAGACCCCCAGTCACTTAATGAGCAGCAAGTTTGCCTGCTAACACCAATCCTAGTGCAGGTCTCATGCTGTGTAACAACAGCCAGGGAGCAGCTTCTGTATTGGCTGCTGCAGGCCATGGGTGGCAGAGCTTCTAGGAGGAGAAGATAATTTGTGACCTGCCCACCAAGGAGATCGACCTGGTGAACATGGATAACAAGTGGATCAATGAGGATGTGGTAAAGGTAGATGTCAGTATTGTCACTATATGTTTGTGTGTTAGCCCACATGTCTGCAAGGGCAAGGCTCACATTCAGTCATCATGCCACGGGGCCATCAAAGCAAGTCGTAGTACTGTCAAGCCCTGAGGCATTTCTGTAGTGCTGATAAGTAGGGAGTAGAGAGACAGTAAATACCCCGATTACCCCAAGGCTCACTTCAGCGCAGGTTTATTTCTAAACCATGTTGCACACGCTCTGTGCCATTTTGTATATGTGTAGAAAAGTTTAAACAAAAAAAACGGCATCCTCAACTAAAATTTGAAAGTGAACCGTATTCCCTGAACCGCCCAGTCAAGTAGAAACGCAAAATGAAATCGCTTTTAGCTTCAGTTTTAGCTTTCTTACCCACGCGCTCTTTGTCTTATTGCACCCACCTATTGATTTCTTTCTTGCATTTTCTCCTACTTTTGTCTCAATGGCAGAGAGGAGAGGTTGGGTTCGGTAACATTCGGTGGCTTGGTAGGGTGTGTTTTTTTTATATCTGTTTCTGTATCTGTTATCCGACCCGCCAAAAGGACCTCCTTCAAGGAATCCATCGACAACAACGCACACAACAGCAAAGATCTCTTCAACATTGTGAAAGAACTTGCCTCCCCCAGCTCCAGCACAAATGACATCCCGCCGTCACAAGAACTCTGCGCCTCACTGGCCACCTTCTTCCACTGCAAGATCGCTGACATCCAGAACAGCTTCGACACCCAGACACCGACAACAGACACCGGCACTCTGACTCAACACCCACCAAACACACCGACCTCCTGCTCTCCTGGAACCATGTCAACGACAAAGACACCATCAAAATCATGAACACCATCCACTCCGGCTCCCCTTCCAACCCCTCCCCACACGACATCTTCACACAGCAAGTGCCATCATCGCACCCCAACTACGAAAGATCATCAACAGCTCCTTTGAGACAACCACCGTCCCGGAGAGCTGGAAACACGCCGAGATCAACGCCCTTCTCAAGAAACGTAAGGCAGACACAAAGAACCTCAAGAACTTTCGACCCATCTCCCTGCTTCCATTCCCGGTGAAAGTCATTGAGAAGAGCGCCAACAGACAACTAACCCACTTTCTGGAGGAGCACAACTTCCTGGACTCCTCCCAATCCGGCTTCCGCAGCAACCACAGCACGGAAACCGCTCTCATCGCCACCACCGACGACATCAGGACCCTGCTGGACAACGGCAAAACTGCTGTCCTCATCCTTCTGCACTTCTCGGCCGCCTTCGACACGTCCCCCACCACACCCTACGCACATGCCTCCACGACGCAAGGATCCGCGACAAAACCCTAAACTGGATCACCTCCTTCCTCACTGGCAGAACCCAGAAAGTCCATCTCCCCCATTCAGATCTGAAGCCACCACGATCACCTGCGGCGTACCCCAAGGATCATCCCTCAGCCCAACCCTTTCCAACATCTACATGGCACCACTCACCAACATTGTCCGAGCGCACCACCTCAACATCATCTCGTATGCCGACGACACCCAGCTGATCCTCTCCCCCACCAAGGACCTGGCCACTGCCAGATCCAACCTCCAAGAGGGAGGCCGTCGCAGAGTGGATGAAGGCCAGCCATCTGAAACTGAACTCCAACAAGACAGAGGTCCTCATCCTTGGCTCCACCCCTCCACATGGGACGACTCCTGGTGGCCAGCAATGGTGGGAGCTGCCCCTACACCCACCAACCACGCACGCAACCTGGGCTTCATCCTGGACTCTCTCCTTGACCTAACAAGTCAACGCTGTCTCCTCCTCCTGCTTCAACACCCTTCGCATCCTCTGCAAGATCTACAGATGGATCCCCACTGAAACCGGAAGGGCGGTCACCCAAGCCCTCGTCAGCAGCAAGCTAGACTACGGCAACACCCTCTAAACGAGAACCACAGCCAAACTCCAGAAAAGACTCCAACACATACAGAATGCCTCTGCATGCCTCATCTTAGGAATCCCTCGCTACATCCACATCACCGCCCACCTGAGAGACCTGCACTGCTCCCGGTGAACAAGAGGATCACCTTCAAGCTCCTCACCTAAGCCCACAAAGCACTCCGCAATGCCGGACCAGCATACCTCGACGAACAACTCACCTTCTACACCCCGAACCACCAGCTTCGCTCCGCTGACTTCGCCCTCACCTCCGTCCCCCACATCCAAAGAGTGACCGCTGGCGGCAGATCATTCTCCCACCTCGCCGCCAAGACAAGGAACACCCTCCCCACCCACCTGCGGCAGACCCAGGACCTGCTGACCTTCAGGAGACTTCAAGACCTGACTGTTCGAGCAGTAGCAACACCCTCCCACCCCCAGCGCCTTGAGACCCTCAGGGGTGAGTAGTGCGCTTTACAAATTGATTGATTGATTGACTGGGGAATGTCACTCAAACAGAATCCTTTATATAGTGCAGCATGTGTCTTTCTGGGGAATGATAGGGTCATGCAGTAGCTACTATGTGGCCTTTCCTTATGCAACTGATACCTTTTATCTATTCCTGGCTTCCTAGCCAAAAGCACTTTCAACTACACTTTCACAATTGCCTTATTAACCTTCTTGCGTTCTCAAATTTGCTTGAAAATGCACCATTTGCCCAAGAACCAAGCCGAACCCCTATATTATGGTCATGCTCGCCTGCTATGCTTGCTCGCTTCAGGTCACTAAACCAGACATTTTACGCCTCACCACTTTCAAATGTCACCAACTGCCCCTGCCAGGTAGTGAAAAACTCTCAAATTAGTTTTTTACTACAATGAGGCCTACTTGTTGCATAGGATAACTTTTGATTACCTTGTTATGTTTAATAAGTGTTCATTTTTGATTGGGCACAATGAAAATGTCATGTTTGGTCTCAAAGGATTTGTAACTTAAAGTACTTTTTAATGGTAAAGTTGTATCTTAAGTCTGAATTCTGAAAATACAGCTTTCAGAAAGTTGGTATTTTCATGTCCATGGATGGAGTGGAGCTGTTACCTGCTCCACTTACATTCAAAAGGCTGCCTCCAGCACTCTCACAAAGGAACTGGACACCAATCATTGTCAACTGGACCCTTTCGAGCCTGGGCAGGGGAAGCAAATTTCCAGAACTGGGTGAAGAGCCTAGAAGTTAATCCTACTTCAAAGGCTGGGAAGGTATACATATTGGTCTCTCAGACTAACTCTTCAGTTAACTCATGGCCCTGCGGAGGACCTCCAGAAAGGCTGCTTTGTACTTCAGAGGACTGCCCTGCAGCATGAAGACTGCTTTGTACTACAGAGAACTGCCCTGATGCTTGAAGCCTGCCTTGTACTCTCAGACGCCTACTCTGCTGCTTGAGGCCTGCCTTGCTGCTTTATCACGGGACTACCAGAGGGACTCCAAGGGCTAGTTCCCTGGCCTCCTGTTCTAAGATAATGGAGCACAAGAAGCTCCATCAACCTTGGACCCTGCATCAACACTGTGCCTGAAGTGAGTCCTACCTGCCATGTCGTGCCCAACCACTCCTGGACCATTGAGAGAGGTACTAAAAATGTTCAAACAGTTAAAACCTGAGACTTTGGACATACACATTTTTCCGCTAAAAAGTGGTCTGAGAACTGACAGAAGACAGGATCTACCTGCTCGCCGATTCACCTGAGGTGCATCAGTGGATGGCCAAAAATGGAACAAGTCCAAACGTAAACATTTTGACCGCAACTTTGCTCAGAAGCTCCCTGACGAGGATTGCTCCTCCTTAGACAGCAACGACTGCTTTGACCCGCTTAGCTTTACCTTCTCAGCGACTTTCCTAGAAATTACTTCTTTCTAAGTCCGAAGACAAATCAGAATCGAGGCCAATATACTTTGTGTATTCGAACAGTGCTCCATCGCTGTCAGCCCAAATTCTTTGCATTCCCTTGGTCTCGCGCGACTAGATGTCTACAGTTAGAGCTTTGATCTTTGAGGTGCTATTTTCACTAGAAACTTTAAAAATTCCAGTTCTACTAATTGGATTAGGTTCATTTTGGTGTCATTTCATATATTAAAATGTTCTCTAGTATTCTAAATTGGTGTGAGATTTTTCTTATGTTGTATTTTCACTTTATTACTATTTGCATGCTGAATAAATACTTAACATAGTGCCTTTGAGTTAAACCTGACTGCTTTTGTGCCAAGCTACCAGATGGTTAAACACAGGTTAACTTTGTGACATTTATGTTTCACCCTGGCAAGGATTGTGGCTGTTGAATGAGAAGGGTCTTCACCCGACTCAATCAAAAACCCAATTTATTACAGGCAAGATATGTCCAGTCCTGAGGACAACCAGAAAATTCTTTGTAAAAAAATGAACACGTGGGGCCTCATCTATGAGGTTTATGCTGTAGAGCAGCGCCGCAGGCCTTCCTGCTGGGCTGCCCTGTGGCAAAAGAAAAGGACAGGAATGTGCTGTATCTATGAGATACAGCACATTCCTGTCCTTTTCCTCTGCATTGGTGCACAATGGGCTGCCTTGCGTCAACCAGGGCACCTTTGCACCATGGTGCCTGCATTGTGGGGATGATAATTTTTGTTCAAGAAGGGAAACCTACCTGCAAAAAACCAATCACAAGAGGCTTTTTCCTCTTTCTATGTATGCTGCAGAATGCAGCACACATAAAAAAGAAAAATGAGGAGAAATAAATATATTTCTCTTCATTGTCCCTCCCTTACGCCTCCCGTGGGAAGGCCTAAGTTTTTGGCACTGCCTTAGATTGACGATTTCTCGTAAATCTGGGGCAATGTCAAAAAGCAATGGATGTTGCTGTGAACACCCTCAGCAACACCCATTGCACATCCCTTTAAAGCAGAAAACTGTTTACGAGGCATCATTAAGCCAAAAAAAGTGTCCGAATGCTGCCTCATAAATATGGAGCAGGCTACTGCGCCACAGTACTTCACAAAAAGTAAAGTTCCGCAGGTGCAAAGGGGTTCATAAATGAGCCCGGTGGTGTTCAATAGATGTCTGCATGCAGCTCCTGTTATAGTCTTTATTGTTACCAAAGGAATGATATTGCCTTGATAAGAAGTGACATTTGGTAACTAGACTATGTCAGACAGTTATCCTTGGATAGAAAGTTGAATGAGGTCTATTTGGGTATGCTGTTTGGTGGGATTGAGATGAGGATGTAACGTGAGGTGGTGTATGTGATGTCTCTACCTTGTCCTTCAAGCAGTTGCTGATGGTGGTGCACTTCTCCTTTAAGTGGGTGATTGTTAGTTCGGCTGGGGAATTTAGGCAGTTCTTGATGACTTTGAAGAGTTCTCTGGGCTTGTTTGTGGCCTCTCTGATGCTATATAGTACAGTGTCTTAGCTTTGGTGATGAGTTCTCTTTATTTGAAATGGAGGCACTAACGTCAAGAGACCTATTTGCAGTTTGAGTATTTGTAATTCTTTTCCTCTCTTCCAATGCTGCTTGTGCTTTTGATGAAGTTTGTGTCAAG
Source organism: Lissotriton vulgaris (assembly GCF_964263255.1). Lineage (NCBI taxonomy): Eukaryota > Metazoa > Chordata > Amphibia > Caudata > Salamandridae > Lissotriton > Lissotriton vulgaris. The sequence continues at coordinate 1,185,211,327 of NC_141694.1, forward strand.
TGGGGATAATTTGTCATACAGTGTACATACTTTCACTGAAACATAGATATCTGCTGTGATCAGTAAAACCAATTTAATGTTGTACTAGTGCCTGAGCAGGCTCCCCAGGCTTTGAGTTCATTATGGAGGGCTCTGAGGTCATTATGGAGACTTCTAGGGTATGTTTTGATTGGCGTGCATACTTTATTTTTTACCTTTTGGCTCCCTGCATTGTCATTAACGATAGTTTCAGCATGTTCAGTCCAATGAATCAGCTGTGGTGGATCTAGGTGAGATTGTTCATTAACGTGCAGAAAAAACTCAGGGTGCAACCAGGGGAATAAGTTGATGTGTTGTGAGATATCTGTGGTTTCCAATAGGTCAAGGAAGGCCAACTTCATGTTCTTGTTAGATGCTCTCCTGCGATGTTGACTTTAATAAGAAAGATGTGTTGTTAATGTGGTCATAATAAGATCATTGGCGCATGAATGAAGGTCTTTGGGGGGAGGGGAAGGGTGTGGGCCTTTTTCTTCTGGAGCTGATGTAGGCTGCTCATTGGCTGGCAGGCAACAGAAAGCTGCAGAGGCATCAAGGGACTTGAGCAGGTAGGGTATTCTGCTCCATTAAACATGTTCTGTGAAATTGGAAGACAGAAGGCAAGACAGTGGGGAACATTGTACAGTGGGGAGAGGGCAGATCGCAGCCGCCTAGTGTTCTTGTTTGAGTCACATGACCAGAGGTCTTCTGTTAGTCATATGACTTGGGTCTGAAGAGAGTACAGATCTCTTCTGTAAGACCAGGGGGTGGATTGCCTGTCAGGCACACAGGTGGCAGGCAGTTGTTACATGTTGTCCTGACAAGGACTAAATCAGATGGGCACTGCTATTTCCTTACATGTGCTCCCTGATGTGGGAAGGTGGGTGGCAGAAGGTGGGCAGCGGGTTGTGACAAGTTAGTAAGGTAGGTAGGTAGGTAGGTATACTTATAAAGCGCGGTCCTGTCACCCAAAGGGCATCCTGGCGCTTGAACTTCGGACGGTCACACTTCACTGCTCAAACATTTCTAGGGAAGAGATACGTTTTTAATGCTTTCCTGAACGGAAAGTAGTCCCTGTGGCTTCTCAAAGAGAGTGGCAGGGAGTTCCAAAGTTTGGCCGCTGCAACACTAAATGAGCGGCCACCCATCCTTACTCTCTGAAACCTCGGGACCACAAGCAGATGAGCCGAAGAGGAGCGGAGGGGCTGCGAAGCAGAGTACCAGGCAAACATATTCTGCAAGGGCACTGGGCCCTGTTGATGTACTGCCTTAAACACCAGGCACGCCGCTTTATACAGTACACGCAGGTGTACCGGAAGCCAATGAAGATCTCTTAAAGCTAGAGTGGAAGAGCTAAAGTTAGGACGGGAAAGAGCCAGTAAATACATGCAAACAGGAGAGCAGGAGGGACATGGAAAGGTTAGGATTTTTGCCTGGTCAGGTGACAAGAGGTCTTCTGGAGGGTACATCACTGAGGTTCATGAACTCTATGGCGTAACAGAATCATGCTTTCTGAAGATCGTTTTTGTCTGATGAGATCACTTACTTACTCACCAAAGTGGAGGCAATTTACTAGTTTTGTCAATCTGTCTAGGTGGCATTAATATAGTCTAACCTTGGCAAGAGAAAATCCTGCACTGACAAAATGGGTCCGGTGGGTCCCTCATCGTTGAGAACAGGGCCCTGTCCACTCCTACAGCCACCAGTTTTACCCCAACACGCTGAAAGAGGGATTCTCTTGAAGAAAAACGAATCTAGAAAAATAATTACAGGATCACATATCTTTAAACTCTGGAACAGACACAAGCTTGGATCCAGCTTTGGTTTGAGGAGCCAAACCAAACTTCCACTATATAGTTGTCTCATCTGCCCTCCATTGTCAATGCTTCTGGAGTATCATATGTGGAAAATAGCTCAACTTTAAGGAGAAGGAGAACATTATTCCTGGGCATTCCTGAGGTTATTCTAAACTGTTCTAATATTAGTCAAGGGGCTTCACATGCCTTCACAATCTTAAGCATGATTTTGCGTGTTTATGCTTGTTGTAGTGGGGGAAGTGCCTTAGCATTGCCTATTATGGGACCTCAATGGTAATTTTATTTTAAATAACTACACATCAAGGTTTTCCAATCTCCTTCGACGTTTGTTGACATTGTAAACATCATTAGGGGTAGAAACACACAGGTGGAAGACATATTTTTAAGTGATGAGGCACTGATGCATGAAAGGTCCTCTCTCCTGTTGTGTGTTGTAGTTTTAAAAAAGACAGTGCACATTGCTCTTGAAGGAGGGGGCTTTTCTATATCTCAATCTTCAGATATAATCATTAAATAACCCAGCCACTGTTCAATTTTCAACTAACCCTTCACAGATCTACAAGCTCTTTCCTCTGGTCGATGGACCATTAGTTGAACTAGTTGATGGTGATAATTAACATAAGCTAACTTTTCTATACTTTTAAGTAAATCACCTCAGCCTCAAGAAAGTTTAAAATCTATATCTAAATTTTCAGATGCATGTGAACAATCTCAATACAGTGCAGTCACCTTCATTCATAGGAGAGAAACTCCAATTAATAAACACAATGCATTAATCTCTGAGTCATGCAATAATTAATGCCAAAAAGAGAGAGGACATAGAAGGAAAAGATTAAGAACATTAGCGAATAAAAGAAATTTATAATTACCAAGGATGGTGTGGAAGACATCCCCCTTGCCAAAGGGCTGGTAGGGGTCCCCCGAGAAAGATTCAGGAGAGAAAACCTTCAGGTAAAAAATCAGGACAGGATAGTTGATCTCTCTAAGATACCAACAGTTGCCCAGCAACCCTCTCTGACACTCTCTTCCTCATCGAGATTCTTCCGCAATCTTCAGATCTAACCCAATTAAATTAGGATCAAAAGTTCTGCTTCAGGTTCTGCAATCAGTTCTTCATCAGCAACTCCCGCATCTCCAAACAGTCAGCTTCTATCCCCAACAGCAAGGCTTCATCATCTGCATTCAACAATTCTCCATCTGGCTAACTAACTAAAGCTATCTTAATTATACCTTTCCCTCTGCATGTTCCACCCATTATTGTTTCAATATCGGGAAAATACGAAATTTGATTGGTCAGGCAAAGGGGGTCTTCATCACACCATACTTACATATCTCAAGATTCAGTTAAACCATTGTCCGTAAACCCAATCCATTACTTTTTATTCATAAACTTAATTCCCATGTGCTAAATGTAACAATGTTGATACAGTTATAACTTTAATATGAATAGGTTTCTTCATGATTGAACTTTACACCATCCTGTTCCCATGGTGTAGCACTCGATCTTGGCTCCCTTTCAACAGCTTTGTCATGGGCTTCATCGCTTCACTCGGTGGGTATGCGCAGACTACCCGTCACTCAGCTCATTCAATTATGCAAGAAAGACCCAAATACGCACTAATCATAAAAGGTGTTAATTTTTCAGATAAAGTGTTTGCACTTTATACCAGTCACCTCTACTCTATCCCATTTTATTTATTACCGTATCCCCACATTAGCAATAGTAAAACAGCTTGCTTTTATTTCAGATAAGCAGGTCCCATACATGTGATTCTTCAAGATTCCATGTTAATAGCTTCTGCACCAGAATTTCCCTCCAAACATTAGTTTGTCATCCGACGTTGATGTAGTTGACGCATGCGCAAAACAGATTTCCCACTTAAAGCGGTATTAGTCTGTCTTCAATGTTATTTGCTTACACAAGCTTCACTAACCCAAATGTTTATGTGATAGCATATTATTTTCTACACAACTTTATTAATAACTTGTTAGTGAGGTAAACGAGCGGATTGCTTCCGAGCAAGTCTCTTTTCTCCGGGACCTTGCTCCATCGATCCCCTCTCTGATGGCATTTTGAACCATCACAAAATCACCTATCCCTACCAGATGCCAACATCAACAATTCTCAGTTTCCTTTTCTTCTTTTATATTTTCATCTTTTACTTCTTTTCCTCCTAATTCTTTTATTCTTTTATGTAATTCCCCATTTATCTCTTCTAATTGGATTTCTCACATTCTCCCTTTCTTTTCTTCCCTTTCCCATCTATTTCTGCATGTATTCTCCTTTTTCCTTTACCCGTGCAACATTTCCATGTGATCATTATTATTAACACTATTGTCATTATTTCAACTACTGGCATTATTATTTGACCTAGGAAACTCTTTCAAAAATCAGAAAACCAATTCCCTATTGAAGTGATACTCTTTGTTAGTCTTTCCCATACTTCGTCAACCTCTAGTTGGGTCAAATCTTCATGAATTCTTGTAATATTCTTAATATACCCTTTAATTTCCTTACTTTTGTCAAGGGCAACAATGTTGAATTTTCAACATTCCACAGACTCCTCCTTCTTTTGCTGATACAATATCAAGAGCAAGATGATTCTCTAAAACCATAGTTCTCATTGCAATCATTTCTGTATTAATCATCACAAATTCTCCCGCAGTATCAGTCGAAAGACGATCAACTACTGTTGACAATTTACATATTTTGTGCGAATTCAGAACAACTCCAACTGAGGGTGTCAAGGCACCAAACATATCACCCACTATTTCAGAAAAACTAGCCCTCTTAATTTGTGTTAATCCATGAGATATTTCATTGATTCAATTGGTTCTGCCCACATGATAGATTTTTGGAAAAACTAGTCCAAAGTAACAGCTACCATACCACCTGGCAGGTAACCTATTATAAGCATTATTTCTGCACACATGGTATATTCCTGGAAATACAGGATCAGTACCCTCTTTTAGTCCCCATCCCCCTATAATTAGGAAGTTGTGTTCACACTCACTGGAACCAATGAAAATTTTATTATACCCTGTCCTTAACCTATGGAGACAAAATGTTCCCTTCTTCTCAAAATCTAGGGACATTGCAGCATGAGTCTTGCTCTTTCCATAAATTCCCTCTTTCCCAACCCATGGAAGTACATGGTTTTTCTGTTCAGCAGCTTTCTTTGTTAAATTCTGTCTCTTTTCTTCAACTAAATTAAGAAACCCCTTTTCTTCTTCACGTAATATACATGTTAGATTTTTCTTGTGTGCCTGTGCTATTTCTATTGGGATCATTGACAAAAGAATTCACCCATGAACTGTACATCCTTACTCCTAAGTACTGGATTCATATTATTTCAAACAGGTAATTCTGGAAATACTACATCTATGTTTGAATAGAAATATTGTAACTTTCCAATTACATAAAATAAACTTGATAATGCACTACATGACACACCATATATGAAGATACATAAATTCATCTACTTGTTTTAATCCTGTTTTAGTATTTTTTGTGTTGGTATCTATTCTCTCTATTAATAGCTACCATTAATAAAGGTACCACCACTTTAAGAAATAACCATGCTAATATTAATAATGAAATATTATATAAATAAAAAAAGAACATTTTCGCTTCCAAGTTCGTTTCAGTTGTGCAGTGACTTTAACTTATGCCATTTTCAATCTCAGGAAATAAACTTTTTCTCTTGTCTTTTCTTTTCCTAATCAGTTTAAAAAAAAGAAATTGATCTTTGTTTTAGAGTGGCTTTAATTTGCTTTTATCAATCTGGTCAGCAGAGGCACTCTCTGATTCTTCACGTATATCTAAATTTTCAAATTCTTCAAGTATGATGTAGATCTACTCAGGGGATTTATATTTTCTGTTAAAAATTCTCAATTTTGGGCTTCTTTATGTGAATTTTGCTAATTTTGCTATTTTTTTTATTCTGTTTGACTTGAAACCTCATTTACTTGCTCTGGGTTCATCCCTGATTTTCTTAAATAATATTTGAGTTTTTTAACTCCACTTGGCCAATTATCAACTTTTCTAAGTCTTTGACCTGAACCTCACTTGCACCTTCTTCGTCCTTTTCTAAGGTTCTTTTTTTTATATTTGCCTGGGCACAATTTGCTCTTGTTCTCCCTCACTTTCTGATTGTCTTTGTTCTGTATTTTCTGTATTTTGTTCTTCTTCTACTTGTTCTTGTATTTGTTTTTCTACTTCTAACTGGTCCTGTTCAGTTCTTTCTGTAGTTTGTTTTCCTTCTGCCTGAACCTGCTCTTCTACCCCTATCTGGTCCTGTTCAGGTCTTATTTCAATTTGTTCTTCTTCCGCCCGAACTTGATCTTCTTCTTTCTGTCCCTATTCAGGGTTCTCAATAATTTTTTTTATTTCTTCCTGCGTGTGTTCTTCTTTCCCTGTCTTCTCCTTTCTACTTCCCTGTCTCTCTAGATTATTACTTCTTCTTGTTTTGATAACAACTTCAGGTATTTCAATCACTAGTATCCAGTCTTCTTGACTTGTACTTGGTTGCTTCATCTATTTGTCTGTCGGAATCCTTCACTTTAGATTCTTCAGCTTCACCATCTTCAGCTTCTAACATTTCAGCTTGTTCTGACAGTTGTTGTTCTTGCTGTTCAGGTGGAGTTGGTACTCTTATGGTATGACTAGCATGAATCCAATTGGGTAAACCTGCACACTTCACTACCATTGTAGTGACCAGTATGACCTATCATGTTTTATCCCACCTGGATGCTAGACGTGATTTTCTGGCATGTTTCTGCACTAACACCCAATCTCCAGGATTCAAATCATGTGCTTGACTTGGCTGCCTTGCAACTGCGTTTTCTCCAACCTGATGAGAGACAGAACACACCAGATCAGCCAATCATTTGCAATAGTCCAGTACCAGATCATCAGTTATATTCATCAATTTATTTCCAGGAATGAATGCTTATCTCATTGCCCTTCCCATCAGAATTTCATGTGGTCTCAATCCTGTTTTTCTGTCAGTGATGCTCCTGAGACCCATCAGTACAAGAGGTAGTGTGTGTGGCTATTCAGCATTGTGGATGCACACACCTTCCCTAATCTTGATTTAATTGTGGCTTCAAGCTGTACAGCTACTCCAGAAGCCTCTGAGCGATAAGCACAGTGCAGTTTTTCTTCAATGTGAAATGCACCAAAGATTAATCGGATTACCTCAGTATTAAAATGAGGTCCTCTATCTGATTCTAAAGTCACTGGAAAACCGAATCTCAGTATCAACTCCCTCAGCAATAATTTTGCAACTGTCAAACTGTCATTTCTGCTAGTGGGGTATGCCTCCATCAATCTCGAAAAAAACCACACTGGGACCGGTACATATTTCAATTCATTGCATGATGGTAACTCAATGAAATCTAACTGTAGCCTGATGAATGGTCTTTCTGTCTTTCCAAATTTTCCCAAACTAGCCACTGTCTTCCTAACTGGGTTTTGCTGCTGACAGATTAAACATTGTTGGCTCTCTGCGACTACCCAGCACTTTGGATTATACCAATTCTGTCTGAAAAGTCTGATCATCACATCCCTGCCTATGTGTGTTGTTCCATGATATACTCTTGCCATTTGGGAGAGCAGGCAGTCAGGCATGACTCGTCTGCCATCTAAGTATACCCACACTTCATCTTCCTCCCATTTGGTACAACCTGACCTTATCCAGATTTCTTTCTCTCTCTCCTCAGCTTCCTCCTGCAATTGTCTGACCTCATCCCATTTCTAATGCGGAGAAAAACATTAGTTGACAGCTGGTTTCATCTTTTTCCATTTTATTATTGATTGCCAATTGGTTTCTTGCACAATATTGAGCAATTTGGTCAGCATATCTATTGCCCGCCGTCACATAATAATTTCCTGACTGATGTGCAGCACTGCTATTTCTTTTGGCATTTGTAATGCTTCCCACAATTCTTTCACATTTTTACTGTTTCTGCATCCAACGCTGGCCAAAATCATGCACAACCCCAAACCCATATTGACTGTCCGTGGATATGGTTACTCTCAAATTTTTCCCAATTTTACAAGCCTTTGTTAAGGCCACCAATTTGGCTACTTGTGCAGACTTGACTCCTTGTAAACAGGATGATTCTATACCTTGTGTTATTTTACATACAGCATAAGCAGCACTTCGGCCTCCTTCTTCCGTCCTCAAACATGACCCATGCATAAATAATACATGATCTAATTCTGTCAATGGTAAATCTTTTATATCTGGGCGAGTTTTTGTACACATTTCAGTCACATTCAAACAATCATGAGATGCTTCATACTTCACCTCTTCATAACAAGGTGGCAGGTGCACATTATCACTGTCACATTCTCTGCTCCCAAAATCCCTCTTTCATACTTCTTTTTTCTTTCCGACTAGGAGTGAGGGGCTGTGTTTGAGTACTTGTTAAAAGAATCTCAACTGAATGTGGCACATAATCCTTAACTGGACTTCCCATCACAATTGATTCATTTTGCTCCAGACTCACACTGGTAGCAGCTACTGCCTTTAAGCAGCCAGGTAAAGTTGAAGCCACTGGATCCAAAGTGGCAGAAAAATACACCACTGGACGTCGGCTCAGTCCATGCCTCTGAGTCAAAACTGAAAGAGCACAACTCTCTTTCACAATAGAATAATGCAAATTCTTTTATATAATCTGGCATTCCCAAAGGTGGTGCCTCACACAGACAATTTCGGAACTTTACGAATGCTTCCAAACATTTATCATTCCAATCAATCGGGTCCTTCGCTCTTTTCCGAGTCAGTTGTATCAATGGTTTTGCCAGCAGGGAAAATCCATTTATCCACTGCCTGCAGTACCCAACCACTCTCAGAAACATTCTCATTTCCTTCTGTGTGTGTGGTAGTTGCATCTGTTTGATTATTTTTATTCTTTCGGGGGTCACTTTTCTAACTTCTCTTTCTATTTTATGCCCTAAATACTTATCTTCTTGTTGACAAAACTGTAATTTCTCTGGAGACACCTTGTGTCCTCCTTCAGCCAAATGGTTCAGTACTGCAATTGTGTCAGTAACACAATCCTCTTGTGTCTTTTATGCCACTAATAAGTCATCAATATACTGAACCCAAACTGATTTTACGGGCATTACTAATGACTCTAGACACCTTTTCAAGATCTTATTAAAAACCGAGGGACTCTCTGTTTACCCTTGAGGAACTCAGCACCATGCCAACACACGATCTCCAAACCAGAAAGCAAAGAGGTACTGGCTATCCGGGTGCAAAGTTATAGAAAAGAATGCTTGTCACAAATCAATAACCGCATACCAACTTGCATTCCTTGCTATCTGATAAAGGATCACTGCTGGATTTGATACTTCTGGACAACAAGGCACTATAATCTTATTAATCTTTTGCAAATCCTGCACTATTCTGTACTTACCACTAGGCTTTTTTAAGTCCTATTATTGTCGAATTACAAGGGCTACCTACTATTTCTTTTAGAATTCCTTGCTCAACCATTTGTTCAATTACTGGTGCAACTCCTGCTTTCACATCTGGACTCATTTTATACTATTTTGTGTTTGGATAAACTGCACCTTCTTTCACCACTATTTTCACTGGATCAACATTTGTCATTAACCCTATATCTTTTCCTGAAAATTACCACACCTCTGGATTCACTGGGGTTTTCTTTTCTTCTGGCAATTAATTTTCAGTCAATAATGAAAACAACTCATCTACTTCTGTCCCTTGCTTAGCTAGCAACATTTTGTAAACAATATTCTCATTGGGTGTTTGGAAAGCAACACCATCAGGAGTACAATAGATTGTACAGTTCATTTTGCACAATAAGTCTCCCCCGAACAAATTCACTGGACTTGAATCACACACCACAAACCGATGCATATCTTTAAAATTTCCAATATGCACTTCCATTAGTCTTGTAACTGGGGTTCTAATCTGTTTGTTTGATAGTCCTACAACTTGGATAGTCTCTAACGAGAGGGTAGGTTTGGGATGTCTGCTGTTTTCACAGTAGACTTTGTAGCACCAGTGTCCAATAGAAAAGTGCCTTCACTACCTTCCAATTTCCCATCTATAAATGGACCTGTCCTATCTACCTGCAAGGATGCGCCAAGCACGCACTCCTCTTCCTTCCCTTCAGGCACCATCATTGCGTATAGTCTGAGTCATCTTCATCATTCTGTAAAAATTATTGTGAAACCACAGGGGTATTCTTACCACTTGCTCCATAAAATCTGGTGTTCGCACTGGATTTTTGAATGTTCACATGGTTTTGCATAGGAGCTTTTGGCACCTGATACTGTGGAGTAACTACCTGTTGCTGCTGTTGCTGGTTCACAACCACTTCATTCTGCATCTGCGGATTTAAATTTTGATTTGCCCCATTATTATTCTGAATATTCTTACACTCGTTCTTCCAATGTCCATGCTTTCCGCACGCATGAAAAGGACATTTCTTCCTTGCTTCCTCTCTACTCATTCGTCCTCTTCCTTTACTACCATTCGACACTTGTTCACTCTGACTCTGCCCTTTCATCTGATTTTCAGTTTGGGAAACTAAATTTGTTTCTTGCTGCTCTGCCAACTTCACTTGTGCCCACATCATGTTCTCTTTTAACTTTCTGTGTTTTGCCTCAATATCATTACTGCAATATTTCCCATATTTCAATATTTCATCAATTGACTTGCTCTGCCAACACAACATATGTTGTTGAATCATCTGACTAATCTCCGGTTTCAAACCATATACAAACCGATACACAAAATGTCCCATATCCTTATTACTAATATTTTCAAAACCACTATACTGCCAAAACACCTGTATAACCTCTCATAATAGGCATGCACAGACTCCTTAGGTTCTTGTGTCGTTCTGTCTATTTTTACCCAATCCGTTTCTTTAGCAGGGATTTTTCCCTTTAAGAAAGTAATCACTTGATGATACTTCTTTATCACCTCTTCTGACGGTGCTCCTGTTTTGGACTCTCTTGCGTACTCTTCACTTGGCCAATCAACTGTTATCTTACACTCCGTCCATAAATCAACAAGAACCACAATGTCAAATAAACCATCCAAATCTTTCAACAATACCTTTGAAACCTTCACAAACTTTTCCACTTGCTTGTACCATTCAACCGGGTTTTCTCTCAACCTAGGAAAATCATTTGTAAATGACAAAATATCTTGTCTACTCCATGGAACATTAACATATCCACCGCCAGGTTCTTCCCTCATTGAAAATACCCTTTTAATCTTTTCTGACTCCCTTGTGCTTCCTCTTTTTTTCTTATCCATCTAGTTCTCCATTTACCATTGTCTCCGAATTTTCTCAAAATGTTCATCAATTCTTTTATATGAAGTCTTTTACCAGAAGTATTTATACTGTCTAAATCCTTTTCAGTAAACTCCACTCGATATGGCTGCTAAAACAACTTCGATCTTTCTATATCTATTTCAATCTCCGAAGCAACCTCTGTTAACTTCTCAGGGAAAATCTTTGCTTTTCTAGTTATGCTTTTAAACAAAAAAAACAATTCCTCTATCTTTCTGTGCTTGCATTACCAGCTATCATTTCTTCCAAATCCACTTTCACTCTGCTAATATCTAAGACCTTTGGTTGTGAATTTTGATTTTCTATTCCTTGTGCCCATCTCTCTAAATCCTCAGAAGTAACCACCGTTGAGCCTCCCCTTCCAGTAGGGCCTGTAGACACTTTTTCTTTTGCTTTTTCAGGTAAAACTCTCTTTGGAGTCTCAACTAAAGGTTTTATAATTGGAAGATCCATTAATGAAATAACCGAATCACTCTCACTGGCCTGATCATCAGACATCACTATTTCCTTTCTAAAATTTCTTAAAGGATCTGTTACAGTTCGTGGTTTTGGACTGCTCTTTTTATCTCCATACAATGGGATAACATGATCAAATGTCACTGGTACTGCCAAAGCTTCAGTATTTAAATTCAACTGACTTATTTTTTGTACTAATTCTTCTTTAGTTTTATTCAAAGCTTTTGTTAAACATGAATCGATAATCAATAATCAATACTTATCACCAAACCAGTCAATAATAACCAAAGCTTTGCTACCAGAAAGCTGATCCTGCAGTTCACCAACAACAGATACTCCAATATCATATACTCACCTGGGCCCATAAACTCACAGTGGTTAAACAGCTGGGGGGTCAAGTTTTATAACATTTCACAAACTTTTGGGATTGGTTTATTCAATACCTATGTTCAATTTTCAACTAACCCTTCACAGATCAACAAGTTCTTTTCTCTGGTCGATGGACCATCAGTTGAACTAGTTGATGGAGATAATTAACATAAGCTAACTTTCATATACTTTTAAGTAAATCACCACAGACTCAAGGAAGTTTTAAATCATTATCTAAAATTTCAGATACATGTGAACAATCTCAATACAGTGCACTCACCATCATTCATCGGAGAGAAAATTCAATTAATAAACATAATACATGTGTCTCTGACTCGCGCAATAATTAATACCAAAAAGGGAGAGGACAGAGATAAAAGATCAAGAACAATAGTGAGTAACAAAAGTTAATAATTACCAAGGATAGTGTGGAAGACCAACCCCCTGGCCAAGGGGCTGGTAGGGGTCCCCTGAGAAAGATTCAGGAGACAAAGACTTCAGGACAGGAATCAGGACAGGATAGTTGACCTCTCTAAGATACTGAGGGTTGCACCACACCCCTCTCTGACACTCTCTTCCTCCTCGAGATTCTTCTGCAATCTTCAGATCTAACCCAATTAAATTAGGATAGAAAATTTCTGCTTCAGTTTCTGCAATCAGTTCTTCATCAGCAACTCCTGCGTCTCCCAATAGTCAGCTTCTTTCCCCGACAGCAAGGCTTCATCATCACCATTCTGCAATTCTCCATCTGACTTACTAACTAAAGCTATCTTAATTTTACCTTTTGTTCTGCATGTTCCACCCATTAATGTTTCAATATCGGGGAAATATGAAATTTGATTGTTCAGTCAAAGGGGGGTCTTCATCACACCATGCTTACATGTCACAAGATTCAGTTAAACGATTGTCCGTAAACCCAACCCCTTATGTTTTATACATAAACTTTATTCTCATGTGCTAAATGTAACGATGTTGATACAATTATAACTTTTATATGAATAGGTTTCTTCATGATTGAAATTTACACCATCCTGTTCCCAGGTTGTAGCATTCGATCTTGGCTCCCTTTCAACTGCTTTGTCATGGCGTTCATGGCTTCACTCAGTGGGCATGTGCAGACTTTGCGTCACTCAGCTTATTCAGGTATGCGAGAAAGGCCCAAATGCACACTACTTAAAAGTCAAAAGACAAGTGTTAATTTTTCAGATAAAGTGTTTGCACTGTATGCCACCCACCTCTACTTTATCCCATTTAATTTAATTAACTTATCCCCGCATTAGCAATAGTAAAATAGCTTGCTTTTATTTCAGATAAGCAGGTGCCATGCATGCGACTCTTCATGACGCCATGTTAATAGCTTCTGCTCATGCACCACAATTTCCCTCCAAGCATTAGTTCGTCATCCTACGTAGATGTAGTTGACGCATGCGCAAAACAGATTTCCTGTTTAAAGCTGCATTAGTCCTTCTTCAATGTTATCTGCCTTAGTACTTGCATACGCAAACTTCACTAACCCAAATGTTTATGTGATTGCGTATTAATTTCCACACAACTTTATTAAAAACTTGAGAGTGAGTTAAACGAATGCCTACTCACTAGCTAACTGAAGGATTCTGGAAAGTGCAGCATTAGAAAAGAGAAAAGAAAATATTGTTTGGAAATAACTAATAATTGTGAAAAACAGGTCTTTCAGTGTTAATATAGTATCTTTCAGTCTACAAGGCATTGACAGTTAGTCTAACTGAAATCTGCATATTTTAATTATTTTCAGACCTATAACATTTAAGCAGGATTACCTACTACAAAGTTTGCATTTTTGGCCTACTTAAATGTGAGCTTTGCACTTTATTAATGTAAGCATTTTGTTTGCTTCAGCACACATAATCTCGAGATGAAAAAAATCATTTTACAACTCAAGATACTAAAATACATCTGTGAAAAACAGGACAATGTAAACATGTTCCTATAAAAAGTACCCATTGAGTTCATGAATTATAGCCTAAAAAGATTAGCTTTACTATTTATTAGTGTAAAGTCCCCATCAAAACGATGCCCACGTGCTTCCTGCGAAAAAACCACGTCCTGACGTTTATGCTTTATGTCGTCAGATAAGAAAAGAATCATTCTTTCCCTAAGTGCAGCCTTACTCGATTGCAAGTTTACGCTCCAACTCCTTTGCAATTTTTGAACGCACTTTAAAACAAATCAAGGGACACATCAGGGCTTTGGTTATTTTTGGCTAGTGTTGGGTAAATGAATAGTCCAAAAAGTTTCTGTCAGGGTGCCAAATGTAGATGGGCCTTGAGTTAGAGCATTTTTTTCCCAAGAAACCTTGAAGTTAGCGCAGATTTATGCTTTTTATATCATCATCTATTACTGTATTCAAAGGAGTTGTCTGAGCGGGGTTTGGTGGGGGGCGAGCAGGACTTTTGCAAAAGCAAAAATTATAACATTAGGTGTTTGTCTGCGAGGTGACTTGTTCTCAAGACCCATAATCTAAACACAGCTGAGATCGAAATCCCCTGACAAATGACAGGGTTTGAAAAAGATCATGAGGAACGTATGGGCAAATGGAATCTTTAATCACTCGAAAAGGCTGATAAATGATGCTAACGAAATAGCACTGAAAAAGGTCCCTGACGCAGGCCTTGTGTGTGTTCTGCGCAGCGTGCTAAGGAAACATGCACGTACGGTCGCGAGGGAGGATTCGTTAAAGCGAGGCTAGGGGCGTGGCTTTCAGGGGGTGAACTTCATTATCTGTTATTAAGTCCAGAGGAGCGTGTTATTAGTGAACGATAGATAGGACTGAACAATAAACGTTATTTTAGTCTTGCGCCCGTAGTGGGCATAAACACAGAGAAAAAACATTCACAAAGCCAACAGCTTCGGCTTCATTTCGTAGAGTAAAGGGGACTTTCTTGGCACAGTAAAACAACAGGATCGGAATTGCAAACTTTCAAAGTAAACGTAACCGGTATAGCAATGGTTGCAGCTTTGCACATTTCAATAAAAAAAAATATTGGCAAAGACAAAACTATGCAAGAGCTATTGGCTTTGCCAATATGTTTTATCACCGTAGTAGACCAGAGAGGCTGATATTCAGCATGGCAAAAAGTTAGTGGGGCTAAGGAGCAGAGTGGAGTGTTATGCAGTGGCGTGGAGTGGAGAACAGCAGAGTTGAGAGGGGAGGGGAGGAATGAAGTGGAGTGTCATGGATCAGCGCACAGTGTTGTGGAGTGTCGTGGAGAGGAAGGGCGTAGAGTTTAGTGGTGTAGAGTGGAGTACAATGTCAGAGTTGAATAGAATGTCGTGTGTGTTGTGGATTGGCATAGAGCAGAGTGGAGTGGCATAGAGGGTTTTGCAGAGAGTGGAGTAGAGTGTTGAAGAGTAGAGTGGCGTAGAGTGGTGCAGATTGCCATAGAGTTTAGTAACGTGGAGTAGAGTAGAGAAGAGTTGAGTAGTGTGTCATTGAGTAGAGTGTCATTGAGTAGAGTGGAATAAACGGAAATGGAGTGACATAGAGGGAGTTGCGTAGAGCGTTGTAAAGTGGAGTAGTGTTGTAGAATTTCATAGGGTGGAGTAGAGTGCTGTAGAGTTGAAAAGCATAGAGTGGAGTAGAGTGTCAGTGGAGCAGAGTTTATGGACTAAAACATCATCGAGTGGAGTATCTTGGAGCGGAGTGTCGTATAGTGGCCTAGAGTGAAGTGGCGTAAAGTACAGTGGTGTATAGTAGATTGGCGTAGAGTGTAGCGGCATAGAGTGCATTGGTTTTGAGTAAAGTGTTGCACTGGCTTAGAGTACAGTAACTTAGAGAGGCACAGAGTGCAGTGGCATAGAGTAAAGCAGTGCAGTGTAGATTACAGGGATGTAGAGTGCAATAGCATAGAGTGGAGTGGCACGAAGTGGAGTAGAAGGGTTAGAGTGAAGTAGCATAGAGTGGAGTGGTGCAGGGTATGGTGGAAAATCGCAGTGGTGTAGAGTATAGTGATGTAGAGTGCAGTGGCATAGAGTGCACTAGAGTTCATACAGTTGAGTGGTGCAGAGTAGAATGCAGTGACATAGAGTTCGGTGGAATAGAGTGCAGTGGTTTTGAGTGCAGTCATGCAGAGAAGAGTGCCAGAGTGCAGGGCCGTAGAGCGCCGGACATAGAGTGCAGGGTTGTACAGTGGTGCAGAGTAGAGTGGTGCAGAGAGCAGTGACATACAGTACAGTGGTGCAGAATGGTATAGAGTAGCATTGAGTGCAGCGACATAGAGTGCACCGGTGTAGAGTGGGTTAACATGCAGTTGCATAGTGTAGAATGTTGTAGAGTATAGTGGCATAAAGTGCAGTTGGGCAAAGTAGTTGGCGTAGGTACAGTGATGTAGGGTGCATTGGTTTTGAGTAAATTGGTGTTGAGTAAATTGGTGTAGAGTGTAGGAGTTTAGACTAGAGTGCCATAGTGTAGATTGCAGTGGTTTAGAGTGGCACAGCGCAGAGTGCAGTGGCATAAGTGGTGTAACGCGGTGGAGCAGAGAGGCATAGAGTGCAGTGGTGTGGAGTAGATTGCGTCAGAGTTAAGGGAAGTGGTGTAGAGTAGAATGGTGCGGGGTAGAGTATAGCGGTGCAGGGTAGAGTGCAGTGACATAAAGTAGTGGCGCGCACCGCAGTGTCACAGAGTAGAGTGGCGTAGAGTAGAGTGGTGCAGCACTTCTTGCAGTGGCGAAGAGTGGAGTGGTGCAGAGTGGAGTAGAGTGGCATAAAGTGCAGTGAAATTGAGTGCAGTGGCATAGAGTAGATTGTTTCGGAGTATAGTGAAGTGGCATAGAGTGGAGTGGTATAGGGTAGAGTGAAGTGTTATAGAGTAGTACAGCGGCTCTCAAACGGTGGTCTGCAGAGCCCCAATGGTCTGTGACACATTCCCAGGGGGTCTGAAGGCAGCAGTTTTAAAAGCCCTGCAAAGTTCCTTGCATACCCAGTTGTTTTAGGGCAACACTAAAAGTGTCAAGATAACTCCGGTGATTAAAGTACCTGCTGGAGAGAGATGGGAGTTTTGTCTAGTGGCAGCTTTGAGTCATCTATGGTAGCACAGATAGTAAGACCCCCCTGCACCCAAGGAGGATGTTAAGAGCCTGGGCGTATGGATCGAAAAGGACCTAAGCTTTAGAACTCAGGCCAAAAGGACGGCAGGAATCTGCTTCGGACTTCTCAGGGCCTGCAGGAAGGTCTTCCCCCTACTTCCTGGCACCTTCAAGAAACTATTGATCCAGGGCCTCATCCTGGCGAGGCTAGATTACTGCAATGCAATCTACCTGGGTGCCCCTGAAGCCACATTCAACACCCTGCAGAGAATTCAAAACGCCGCGGCTCGCCTACTCACAGACACCCCCGCCAGATCCTCGGCAAAGCCAGCCCTAAAGCTTCTTCACTGGCTCCCAGTCAGAGAAAGGGTTGCTTTCAAGGCCCTCTGTCTGGCCCATAAGACTCTCCATAACAAAGGTCCACCCATCCTCAATGAATTCACCATTCCCTACAAAGCGACTAGAGCTCTCCGTTCAAGCGGAGAGAACTTCATCACTGTCCCCAGAGTTAAAAAAGCCCTTTCCGGAGGACGCCGCTTCTCGGTCCACACGACCAAACACTGGAACAACCTCCCCCGGAGACTAAGAACTGAACCTAATCTCCTTCAGTTTAGGAAGGCATTGAAGACTCTCCTCTTCCCCTGACCCTTATCCCCTTCCGTTGCTGACCCCTCCTGAGTTCAGGTTCAAGCGCTGGGATACTCTAGGGTTACTACGCGCTCTACAAAAACCTTAAAATAAAAAATAATATGCCTGCTGCAAAAAAGGGTACCATGCATTTTACAGTACAGTATTTTATGTGAATACCTCAGTGGGTTACTGCTTTTGTCACAGAGATTCTTTTGTTACTGTGCAGTTCATAAGTTACCAGTGTAATCTAGCACAGTGAGCTATGAACAGTCATCCAAGAGCTGCATGCAAACTGCATTGTACAAGATAGTACGTAATGTTTTTTTCTCAGTCTTTCAATATCCGGCTGCTGCTAAAAAAGGTTTGTTTGGGTAGTAATAAATTCTTATTATTACACTCAACGCTAATCACTGTGTTATGCTCTGAATCTGGAGTTTGTGCTTCTCCAGACAAAGCATTCTTAAAAATATTGCCTACCAGTATGGATGACATGATAATCCTACACCTTGTAGTGCCCTTTGCCTTATGTAACATTTTCTATGCACTGATTTACTTATGATTCATTTTCTCTGTGTGTGATGTAAAGTGCTCCGACACAATACACTGGTACAAGAGGTGCTAAAAAAAATGAAATACACGTGACAGAGGGGCTAAGGAGAAATGAAGGGCACTGTTGGAGGGTGATAGGGAAAGAATCATTGAAAAGCCCCAACAAAGATTGTTGTATCCTGGTGCACAGTAAGGTCATCATTTACTGTCTTTAAAAGCTAATACAATTAAATATATATTGACAAATGGGTTATAGAATGCACCTTTCTTCCCAAATTGTTTGGAGGAGAACCCCCAAAATAACCCTTTACATATTTTTTTCAATGTAAAATATTAAAATCTTTAGTAATTTGAATATTTGTTTGCTGTATGCTTCTTTGTGCATTTTTTGCTAGGTACTGTTTTAATGTTTTACATTTAAATTGTACAAATTGCTTGGGGGTCCCTGGCTTCAAGTAGCTCAGTGAACTAGTCTAAACGTGTCTTCTGCCCAAAAAGAAGGTCAATAGCAAATTAAAAACACAAAGGAACATGATTTTCAATCTAACAGACACCACAGCTAGACATTTGTTTCTTATCCTCCAAATACCTTATAAAAATTAATTGCCGATGTGTCTAATGGGCATACCTGCATGAACTGTATTACACATGGCTTTAAAATGTTGAGGAATCTTAATTTTTCCGGAAGCAGTTATCCAGGAGCACTGCTAGGAAGTATTCACACGGGACAAGTTCCATGCGGATATACTTAAAACAATTCATGAAAGGGTCTTCAGCCAGATAATGTGGGCGAAAGCAGATGCAGTAGGACAGTCCACCTCTAAAGCAGCCTTGGGAGAACCATCATCAGCTGCAGACATTACAATGCCAGCT
Organism: Lissotriton vulgaris; assembly: GCF_964263255.1. Classification (NCBI taxonomy): domain Eukaryota; kingdom Metazoa; phylum Chordata; class Amphibia; order Caudata; family Salamandridae; genus Lissotriton; species Lissotriton vulgaris. Next base: position 1,185,230,444 of record NC_141694.1, read on the forward strand.
TTCTGCGTAGAAATGAGTAAGATGGTTACTCACTGTGAAATACCACACACTTGTTGCTGTGAAAATATCTTTTGTGGGTTTATACTTGGATGCAGTGAAGAAGCATCACTGTTAGGTTTTTTGTGTACTTCCAGTCACCACTTAATGTTTTTTGAAGAATGAAGTGAGTTGCTTATTTACATTTCCTTATGCTCACCCTTTCACTACCCTGTATTATTTTAGTTAAAAAAACAAGAACAAAATTAAAAAGCTGAAAAACCCCTCCAACAAAACATGGTTCTTTTTAGAACTGCCATCGGGTCAAGTAAAAAGCTAACTCTGAGTTTTTAATGTAGTTTAAATGGCAAGTCAACATGGTAGCAAAACTGCACACACCGCCACTGCAGTAGCATGCCCAAGACATGTTTAAAGGGCCACATGTCTGGATGGATGACTAGGAGTGTTAGTACTTGAGTACATTTCTAAGTGACTCTATCAGATACTATTTGGGTGTTTCACTGGATGTGTAAGTAACTAACAGGTAGATTCATGAAAGATAAATCGGCTCGCAAAGGGCCAGATTCTGTGAATCTGGCCCTTTGCAAGCGCAATTTTTGCATTTGGGATTCATCATCCCAAATGCAAAAATCGGTAATTGCGAAATCGCATATTTGCGAGGAATTGCATTTAAGGAATCTCTATTTGAGATTCCTTAAATGCAATTCATTAACGACTTCGCTATTTCTGGCCGCTATTTACCGCAAGGTCAAACCTCGTGGTAAATAGCGAAAACGTAGAAAAATGCATTTAAATGCATTTTTCTACGTTGCATGTTACACACACACATGTCCTTTGGACATGTGTGTGCGCAACACCAATGTAGATTACATTTCAGGGGTGCTACAGGGTGTCCTTCGGACACCCCTGGCACCCTTGAAATCGCATCCTTATTTGCGATTAGCAAATTGCTAATCGCAAATAAGGAATAACTCCCCATTCATTCCTAAGGGCCTTTAGGAATGAATGGGGAGTTATTCCTTATTTGTGATTAGCAATTTGCTAATCGCAAATAAGGAATGTGTAGGAATCGCAATTTATTTAGCGATTCCTACATGAATCCCGTTTTGCAAGTCCTTAATAGCGATTCCTTAATAATCGCTATTAAGGACTCGCAAAACGGCACTATGGTGAATCTAGCTGTATGTCACTAAATGACTGGCTCTCTTAGTAACTCTGTGGGTCTGTAAATGTGTATGGAAGTGGCTGTATGGATTGCTTACTTGCTGTGTTAGTGAATTTTGGGGTACGTACATGTTAATGCAACTAGCTTAGTTACTACTGGATATATACATGCCGAATGGGTGTTGCACTCTCCCTGGGTGTGTGGTTTTGCAAATCGGTATGTGAGTAGCTGTATGTGTGGTGACTGGGTGCATAGGTGTATATGTGCTTGTTTAACTGACTGTCTGAGTGCTGGGTACATGAATACCTGTACAGGTATGTAAATGGTTGTGTGACAGTGTGGCAGTCACTGTCTGGCTATATAAGTGGTGGTTATATAAGTACTTTTATGTGACTGTAACTTTGTGTGTATGTGCCTGCCTGACTGTGTGCGTGGGTGAAAATGACATATTATTACATTTTTTACTATAAGCAAACACCCACATTAAATTTCAAACTCATTTATACATACTGGCTTACCAAAATTACTATATTTCAATATTCCAATTCCTCTTTCTCCTTTCCTCATCACTATAAAAGAATGTGTCTATGCATATGGTAATGGGTATGAGAGTGTCTGTATGAGTGTAAGTGTGGGTGTTAGAGTGCCTGTATAGGTATGTGGGTGGCTGTGGTATTGTCTATATAGGTGTAAGTGTGAGTGTAAGTGTCTGTATGGATATGTGAGAGTGTGGATGAGTGTCTGTATGTGTATGGAAGTGGGTGTGAGAGTGTCTGTATGGGTGTAGTTGTGGGTGTAACATTGTCTGTATGGGTAAGATAGTGTCTGGGTGAGTGTCTGTATTGATATTTAAGTGGGTGTGAGAGTGTCTGCATTTTTTGAGTCACGTGAGATCCGCAGACCGGTTGCAGATTTTCATAGGCAGCTGCGCTGAGCCCAATGCAAGTGGGTGTGCGAGTAACTATGTTGGTGAGTGAGTGGGTGTTTCTGTGACTGTATGGGTGAGTAAGTAGCTGTGTGCGTGACTGTATGGCGGAGTATGTGGGTGTCTGAATGGCTGTATGAGTGAGTGACTAGGTATTTAAGTAACTATGGGTAAGTGAGTAGCTGTTTGAGTGAGTGTTTAGCTAAATGGGTTGGTGTGTGGTTGGTTGTATTGGAGAGCGAGTGTCTGTGTGAATGACTGTATGGGGTGTGAGCAGATATGGGAGTGTTTGTATGAATGCATGAATCGGTATGTAAGTGTAAGTGGTTGGGTGGGTGTGTGAGCAAGTGAGTGCTTGTATGGGTGAGTGATTGGCTGTGTTACAAGGCTGTATAGGTGAGTGAGTGGGTGGGTGAGTGGCTTTGTAGGTAAAGAAGTGGGTTGGGAATAGATGTATAGGTAAGTCTTTGGCTTTGTGTATGGCTGTATGGGTAAGTGACTAGTTGCATGCGTAGCTCTATAGATGAGTGAATGGCTGAGTGAGTACTTGCATGGGTCTGTGAATGGGTATGTGAGTTGTGTGGGCATATGAGAGGGTGTATGAGAGTTTGTATAGGGGTATGAGTGGATGTGTGAGTGCTTCTGTTGATGATGTAATCAGTGATGTCATTTGAGATGTCATGAGTGATGTCACTGACCATGTAATGATTGATGTAATATGTGAGGTCATAAGCAGTGCATTGCAAGGGCGTACATTATAGTTAGCTTAGGTAACAATAACTGCTGAGTTTTTACTGGTTTTGTGTGAGTGAAATTTGAACCTAACTATAACGTTGCTGCAACCTTTGTTTTTTTCAGTTATTTTCAACAGTTAAAAATATTCTATTTCCTAACTATAACGTCCCTGTAACCTTTGTTGTTTTCAGTGAATTCCCAAGATTTTTTAAATGCTATTTCCTTACTATAACGCCCATGTACCCTTTCATTTTTTCAGTGCATTTCCAAGGTGACAAGAGGGGTAGGTGGCCCCCAAGGACCCTCAGCAGCATAGGGGACTTCATCTCCCAACCAACAATGTGCCAGGAGGCACGTTTGCAGAGTGGTGAAGAAAGGGGGCATGGCCTCCGAAGCACTCTCAGCAATCTGACAGTGTGGGACTTACTGGAGTTATCAGGAGGGCTTGCTTGCCCCCAAGGACCATCTGGAGCAAAGGGGACTTCCCTCACCAACCAGCAGTGCACCAGGAAGTGCATCTGCAGAATGATGGAGAAAGGGGGCATGGCCCAGAAAGTCCTCTCAGCAATCCCACTGCGTGGGACTTACTGGAGGTAACAAGAGGGCTTGTTGGCCCCAAGGACCCTCTGGTGCCAAGGGGACTTTTTTTATTTTATTTTTTATTTTTTTAAACTGAGTTTTATATAGCACAAACTTGACCCAAAGGCATTAGGTACCAGAGCGTTTTCCACAAGCACCAGTTGCGTTACATGAGGACACATTCATTTAAAAAAAGAAAATTTGAGGTAGGCACGGGGAGATTAAGTGATTTGCCCAGAATCACAGGATGCGTATCAGCCGAGACTCGAACCTGGTTCCCCAGCTCCGAAGTCGACCGCCTTATCCGTTAGGCCAACTCCCCAACCAGCACTGTGCCAGGAGGCGTGTTTTCAGAGTGGTGGAGAAAGAGGGCATGGCCTCTAAAATCCTCTCAGCAATCCCACTGTCTGGGACTTTATGGAGGTAACAGCAGGGGTGTATTGCGGGTTAGGCCTGGATTGCACACAAGTTATGTTAGCATGGTTTATTAGAAGTTTAAAAGCCATTTTACCTTTTGCTGCTTTTGCACACAACACGGCATATAGCTGTTTTTGTAAGTTAGGCTGCACGAATGTCTTCTCATGAGAAAGGCTTGTTTTCGACATCCCTAGACTTACATCGTGACCCTAGTCTGCACAGTGAGTACTGAAGCCGTCAAGGTTATCATAACATGGTAGCTGTTGTTCGAACTGATCTGCTAACGCTTTTTAGACAAAACAAATGGCAGCTTTGAGCCAACTAAGATTCTAGTGCCTTTATTATTGCACAGTTGCCATGATTTCACACACTTGGAAGATTTTCAGTTTCCAGGGATGCAGAGAGCTTTTGATGATCCAGATGTGATTCACTCTTGCTGAGCTGAGAGGTAATGGGGTCCCCGTACAAGACTAAGAGACCTTCTTTAGTTTATAAAACATAGTACCTAGATAGGGATGGTGTTATAACTAGGCTCTATAAGACCTGTTTTTACCATCACTGTATTATGATTTCTCCCTTTGTATTTTATGGAATTGTAACAATGCTTATCATATTATTTCAAATCATATGTCTGCTTATTTTGGCAACGATACTGCTCCTGAGAGCACGTCATTAAAAGAAATATTTTAACCTTACCCGTGTCTCTTATTTACTCCTGTTGTGGACTGGTATGAGAGTATAATGAAAGAGTGTTCTCCCTTCCCATCATTCCTGAGTTAGTCCTAAGTTGCATGTTCTAAGTTGTCTAATCATTGGTTACTGTGCTATAGGACGAAGAGCTAATGTGACACTAATGCTGTCTGGTTGGGGTTTTCCAGGTACTGAGGTGAGTTTCTGGTACACCACAATTCACTGATGTCCTGGGTCTCTGGGCACAGGTCTATGTAGGAGCAGGATCCTTGCAACATGGCTCACCTAACATAGTGGTCTTCTTGTGAGACTCTCGAGTAGTGCTTATATCAGTACACGACCCCTTCACTATTGTTTCCTGTTGACTGTGGTGAGAGATAAACCTCCCTATAGTTAAGTAGGTCTTTTCAAACTTGATATTTTAAAATGGTTTCTATTGAATTACTACCCAATTGTGCTTCATTTTATTGCATTGCACTTAGCTCTTTCTGTGGCTGCAGGTGATATCTCAGTACACAGTCGTTTGGCTATGCGCAATCATTTGCAGTATTTCAACGTCTCCTTGGAAGGCATGGAAGCTGTTTTTGTTGTATCTGCTGATGCAGCTTATCTGTTTGAGCTGTTTTACTCATGGGTTATGTTTCCTGCGGTTGATGCTAATACTAATGTGTTTCATTTTTACACTCCGACTGTCGTGCCTGCGGAGTACGCTCCATATAGAACACAGGAAGTTCTGATTTCTGCTTGACAGCACAGCGTTTCATTTAATGGCACCCTCCCCCACACTTTAACGATGGCCAGAATGGGACCGTTGTCAATTCCAGGCACCTCTTGGCCAATTTTTTTAGCTGGTTTTACCCCGCACCCTGCTGCGGCGCAATGTACAGCTGTTGAATTAAGGCCCCTTTATGCCTCTGCAGTAGCAGTAATAAGGGGTCTGGTTCATTATATTTCCCGCAACCTCCCGGGTGGGGCCCCTGGAGGTGCGGCGCATCCAGTTGGACCGAATGTGCTGAAGCTTAGTCCCATTATGGTTAATGAGGTTATGGGCAAGCGTCCCCAGGATAGTGATGAGATGCCTTTCTGGCTTGCTGAGAAATTTGACCAACCTGAGGCAGTCTTTCCTAATACCACTCCTGTGGAAAAACACATGATCCTTACTATAAGTTTGCAGAAAGACTTAGTGCCGGACGTAAATGACTGTACCACATGGGTGTGATTTTTGAGGCTGTCTATGCTCGGTGCTTCGGCACACCGTCAATGGCTGTCCTGCCCTCCGACATTAAACGCGTTTAAGATCAACACAGGCCAGAGGCGGCTGTTGAGTTGGGAATGCGCCTCATGGGAGCGATTGACATGGTTCGCGATCTCGTCCTTGCTAATGTTAAGGGAGATGTGGTAAGCTTCCAGGTGTCTAATGCTTTGCGCGATGTTCCCAAAGCAGAGAAACCCTGTCAGTTGCGGAAAATGTTTTACGGAGGCTTATAAGACCGTTGGCCATAATAGTTTGGGTGTTAAGCCTTTTGCTAAAAAACAAGCACAGCAGCAAACTCAGTCGGCGAATTCTGATAAGGATGATCTCCAGAAAGTTCTGAAACAAAATTGGAGTAAGAATAAAAAACAGGGGAAGCAGCAACAGAAACAGGGGTCCCATCCTGCTTCACCAATACCTGCACCTGCTGAGCGTACAGATGAGTTGTGCTATAGCACTATGATTAAGTCACCTGGTAGATTTAAGGTTCCTGATCAAAGTTCTCCTCGCTCTTTGCAGGAAACATCAGTGTCACCCACCAGTGAAGGAGGCGGCAGCAGAGGACAGGGTGCCCAACAGAGCCGTGAACAGCCTCGCAAGGCTGACGGAAAAGGCAAGCAGGAAGAGTCTCCGCGTCAAAGGCCTCAGTTTCAAAAGAATAAAGTTGCTGCTGTAACAGCAAGATATGCCACAGATAGTGAGAACGCAGCTTCGGAATCTGACATGGGCGCTGTTAGAACTGGCTATTTCTGGTTGGCTAAGGCTGACGCCAAAGCTAGGCAGAAACCACCATTCTAGTCAGGGCAAGGGAGTCACACGCCAAGATAACCCCTGCTCACCCACTTGGTAGCTTGGCACGAGCAGACAGGCCTATCCCGGAGGCAATGTGTAAAGCATTTGCACCAGCACACAACAGCAACAACATCCTAGGCACACCACAAAAGCAACTCCACACAAGGTTATATAAAAATAACTTTTGTATTGTCAACACACATCAGATAGTAATCACACAATATACATTGTGCCAACTGGCACAGGCAATATTCACAAGGGATACGCAACCCTAAACACCTTAGGAGAATGTCATGCAGGGAACCAGGACCTCACTAGGACCACCTGTACTAGAAAGAACAACCACCTAAGTATCACAATACAATTAGGGGTATAAGCAAGAACACATTGCACATGATGCATCACAACATTCAGAGGTGTAGGGAAGGAAAACACATGATACTTAAAACATACATTCAGCGGTGTAATAACAGGGCACATGATGCATCAAAAACACATTCAAAGATGCAGGGAAGGAAAAACACATGATGCATAAACCAACACATTCAGAGGTGTAAAATCCAGGAAGACACATGATGCATAAAAACATTCAGTGGTGCCAGAACATAACTCAATAGCGCAAAAACACATGATGCCTGAAAACACATTCAGAGGTGAAATAAAACCACATGATTGCGCAAAACTTACATAGGCCACCACATGTGGCAGTCCCTGCGCCAACTGGCCTTGGTGGGGCAAGGACGCCCTGTGTCCAAATAGTCAGGGTCCTAAACGGTGCAGCTGCCCACTAATTGCTGGGCAGCTGGGAATCAATAATGATGGGGCCACGTGGGAGCCACACAGGCTCTGAACAAAAGAACTGGCCCTCGAGCCTCTCAGGGCTCGCAATTACACAAGATCCGAGCGTGGAGCCTTGTGGGCTCGAAAAGGAATGCCCTGAGCCTCTCGGGCTCTCAATAACATAGAACTGCCCCCTCGAGCCTCTCGGGACTCGTTAACCAATATGGCCGGTGGCGGGAGTCCCTCTAGGGACTCAACATGCTAATGGCGCCTGGAGCCTCTCTGGGCTCCTCAATCTACCTTCCGGGTCTGAGCCTTGCAGGCTCTGCAGGACAAATGCCCCCAGGCAACGAAGAAGCCCAGCTCGGGGGCTCGAACACCAGCTATGCCCCTGAAGCCCTTGTGGCTTCCCAGCAACAACGGGCGCAAGATCGCGCTACTGGGGGGGGGGGGGGCGAACACCGACAATGTGTCCTGGTGCCCCTCCCTTCTCCTCTGCTGCCACACTCACCGGTCTGGCGGCGGCTGGGGACGAAGTGCTCCCGCTCCTCGGGATTCTCGTGGTAGCGTCTCCTCTCTGGGTGCGGGGGTCCCCCTCAGTCACGGGAGCCCCACAGCGGCCGCCGCCATCTTCTTCTCTCGTCTCCCGAGCGCTGGCCAATTGCAGCGCGGCATTCCAGGGCGAGCCTCCCGCGGCCCGCCAACCACAGCGCGGCCTTCCAGGGCGAGCCTCCCGCAGCCCGCCAATCACAGCGCGGCATCTCCGGTGGCCATTATCACAAACGGCTCGGGCCGCGGTGGTGAAACGAAGGGGGCAGAAGGAGGGGTGGGCACCCTCGGAATCCAAATAAAAGACAGGAGCGGCGTGGGCAGCCGCGAAAGGGACAGTAAAGCGCCCCCAGCGCTATAAATCAAATAAAAGCGCTTCCAGGCTCTATAAGCAAAAGGCAAAGCGCTCCCAAGCGCTAGGGGCTAAAAGTACAGCGCTCTCAGCGCTAGGAAGAAAATACAGCGCTCCCAGGCTCTATAAGCCCAATAAAGTCCCAGCAAAGTTCCTCAGCAAAATAAAGCAAAGGGTACGCAGTAAAAGGTCTCCAGAGTCCAGGACATCAGTCCATCAGGTATCCAGGGCAAAGCAAAGTCCCCCTATCAGCCCAGCAAGGCAGAGGGGTCCCCGAGAAGTCCTCCAGGCATCCAGGGGCTGGGCAGGGCTCAGGGAGGCTTCCCCTGAGCCCAAGCAGCAGCACGCCCCTGGCAGGATTCAAGTCAGAAACAAGAACAAATTGTAAGGGGACACTTTTTATACTGTAAATTCCTTTGTCTAGCAGGGTGCAGGCAGTGTTAGAACCAGCTAGAACTGGTTATAGGGAATTCCTTTCACTGGCCAGGCTAGGGACATCAGACTCACCCCAGGGGGTGGAGCCAGCATTGTGTGGGGAAAACCCAGCCTCATTCAGGACCCTCAAACCAGACGGTCAATCCACAAGCAGGCCCAGGTTCACTCCTCCCCTCACATCAGCATGCTAAACACTCCATTCACCATCGGGGCAGACCCTCCCAGACTCTTGGAGCCAGGCTCACCAGCCAGCCTCAGCCAATCACATGCCAGACACAAATTACACAAATATGCCAACTTCTAGAAGTGGCACTTCTACACTAGACACAATCATGCCGCATATACCATTGCGCAGCATTCAATCTCACGAGTTCGCACATACCAAACTCGACCCTGCACTCCCCACACATCAGGAACTACCATGGGCATACATATTCCCTATTCATTCCTATGGGAGGGCAGGTCACTCACCACACAAACACAGAGAGCTCACGCACTTTACACTGTACCACAGTGAAAAAGTGCGCAGAGTCCTAAAATCACCACCACCAGGTTCCAGAAACAGGCTAGGAAAAAGCAAAAAGTCTCGGGGTGAACCTGCCAAAAGGGTCAGTCCAACAGGCACTGACGCTGTTGGACAGCGCAGCGGAGATTACCATAGTGCGAGAGGCCCTGCGTCCACTACTGAAGGTGACAGCAACTGACACATTTGTTGTGGTTGAGACACCTGACACTAGGGTAGCTCCCCCTGAAGGTGACATACAACTAGAGCTCCCGGTTTATTGTTTTTTTTAACATTGATCCATATTTATTTCTGGGTCATTTTATCTGTATTTATCCACATTTCTTTTTATCACAATCAAAAAAAGGCACTGTACTAGTATTTTCCATATTTATTTAAATTGACATGTGGAAAAGAATAAAGATTCGCTCGACAAATGACCAATCAATCAATCAAAGACATTTATAGAGCGCACTACTTACCCGGAGGGTCTCAAGGCGCTTGGGGGGGGGGGGGGGGGGTGCTGCTACTGCTCGAACAGCCAGGTCTTGAGCTTCTTCCTGAAGGAGAGGTGGTCTTGGGTCAGGCGCAGGTCGGTCGGGAGGGAGTTCCAGGTCTTGGCGGCCAGGTAGGAGAAGGACCTTCCTCCTGTTGTCGTTCTTCGGATGCGGGGGACGGCGGCGAGGGCGAGGGCGAGACTGGCTGATCGGAGGTGGCGTTTGGGAGCGTAGAAGTTGATGCGGTTGTTGAGGTAGCTCGGGCCTTGATCGTGTAGGGCTTTGTGTGCGTGGGTGAGGAGACGGAAGGTGATTCTTTTGTTGACGGGGAGCCAATGCAGGTCTCTCAGATGTCCGGAGATGTGGCTGTGTCATGGGATGTCGAGGATGAGTCTGGCTGAGGTGTTCTGGATCCCCTGGAGTCTCTTCTGGAGCTTGGCGGTGGTTCCGGCGTAGAGGGCATTGCCGTAGTCCAGTCGGCTGGTGACGAGGGCCTGGGTGACCGTCTTCCTGGTCTCGGTGGGGATCCACCGGAAGATCTTGCGTAGCATGCGCAGGATGTTGAAGCACGATGAGGAGACGGCGTTGACTTGTCTGGTCATGGAGAGGGAGGAGTCCAGGATGAAGCCCAGGTTGCGTGCGTGGTCTGTCGGTTTGGGTGCGGTGCCCAGGGCGGGGGGCCACCAGGAGGCGGCTAGTCGTCATCCACTCGGCTACATCTTTCATCCCTTCGTGAAGGTTGGCTCTGGCGGCGGCGGGGTCGTTGGTCAGGGAGAGGATCAGCTGGGTGTCGTCAGCGTAGGAGATGATGTTGAGGTTGTGTTGGCGTGCGATGGCCGCGAGGGGGCTCATGTAGACGTTGAAGAGGGTGGGGCTCAGCGAGGATCCTTGAGGGACCCCAAAGATGACTTCGGTGGCCTCTGACTTGTACGGTGGTAGACGGACTCTCTGTGTTCTTCCGTCGAGGAAGGAGATGATCCATTCCAGTGCCTTCTCCTGGATTCCGACGTTGCTGAGGCGCTGCACTAGGGTGCGGTGGCAGACAGTGTCAAATGCCGCGGAGAGGTCTAGGAGGATGAGGGCCGCTGTTTCTCCATTGTCCATCAGGCTCGGATGTCATCGGTGGCAGCGATGAGGGCGGTCTCGGTGCTGTGGTTGGCTCGGAAGCCAGACTGTGAGGGGTCGAGGGATCCATTCGTCTCGAGGAAGGCGGCCAGCTGTTTGTTGACGGTCTTCTCGATGACTTTGGCTGGAAACGGGAGGAGCGAGATGGGGTGGTAATTCTTGAGTTCGGTGGGGTCCGCTGTTGGTTTCTTTAGTAGAGCGCTGAGTTCGGCGTGCTTCCAGCTCTCCGGGAAGGTGGCGGTGTCGAAGGAGGTGTTGATGATGTCCCGCAGGTGGGGTGCGATGACACCGTCGGCCTTGTTGAAGACGTGGTGAGGGCAGGGGTCGGTCGGAGATCCGGAGTGGATGGAGTTCATCATGCGGACGGTGCGGACGGAGTCAAATGACTGCCACAAGCATGCTGTCTGCCTAGCCACATATGGTGCTGCATCAGAGGCATCTGCGCCCCCAGACACTTTCTAAAGTTCTGCTTACCTATAATATGTCCATCTAACATTATGCATCTGGTCCTGTAAAAAATAAAACGTTGAAATTCTGATGCATGCTGAATACAGAATACAGCCTGGCAATCTGTCAGTATTGTGAAGGATATGTTCGACCCCTGAAATATAATTGCCAACACTAAGTGTTTTCCCTTCCCAAGCAAGACACTTAATAGTAATATCTCTGTCAAAAACCAGGGTAAAGGATAAGATACAGGAGACACTGGCTTGGAATGGCAAATACCACAGCTTCGGACCTTCACAGAACTACTGCTTAATAGTATTGACAAAGCAAGAATAATGTGCTTTGTCTTTAGGAATAGTTTCTTCAATAACAAATATAAAGCATTTAAGACACATGGTCACAACAGGCTTTTTTGTGGGTAGAGAGATCATAATTTGTTTACTTTTATGTGTGGAATATTATTTTTTTTCTACAACGGGGTAATCTAGCACTGTATAAAGACTTAATTTGTCTACAAGGGCAACAGAACTGCTCATGGCATCAGGCACATTTTACCATGGTCTTCATTTACTTGCTGCAAAGATAAAAGACAGCAAGCTCATCAAAAAATAGAGCTGGAAGTGAAACCGAGCTAAGGCTGTCCCGTTTCACTGGCATCTCAACAACAAGGGAGCCAAACCAGCCCACAACCCACGTCTACACAGCCTGCCTCTGGCCAATTCTGTAAAGTGGCCCTGCGCATGCTGTTCTACAGTCCTTCCCCCTCTAATACAACAAAAGGTTGCTGGGGCTGCAGCCGATGTCCTGGGGTGTTTTCACACCTTTCAAAGGACTTTGGATGCTTGCACTGCTCAAAGAATTAACTTTGCATGAGCACCACAGCGAGGGGTGCTGGAGGGTCTCTTCAGACACGCTGCCCCCAGCTGCACTTCTTCACCCCTTTCCAGATTGTCAGTAATTTCAGATTTCATTTGCAGCCCCTGTGCACCTCTGACACAGATTTTATAGAGGAACACAGAGGTGGCAGGAGCATTTGTTTTGCCAGTATTTTCCCGCATCTATATATAAATACAGACAGAAAACTAAATGTTTTCCGTCTGTATTTATATGTAAAAATCAGTTAAAACGGAAAACCGGAAGCCTTACATACAATGTACCATAAAAGGGGTATTTTGGGATAACCTGACTACTACCTATGAAATTTTGATGGCGGAGGTCGACTGGCCCCCACCGTTTGTTTTAGCAGCTCCGCGAGGGGAGGAGGTGATCCTCCCTAGTTTCACGCACACAGTGCCAAAGGAGCAAGCCATGCATTTTGCAGAAGATTGGGCTAAGACGCTTGCGCCGGCTTTGTTCCATACTCACTGTGGTTGGCACAAATTTTCCCCCAGACATGAGATTCCTTTACGGTCTATACCACAGCCTCAACCCCAGTACCCCATGCAGCATGAAGCTAAAGCTCCCGTTGCAGAGATCCTTGAACAATTGGAATATCAAGGTATAATTGAAACATGTGTGTCTCCGATGAATGACCCTCTTTTTACTGTGACTAAGCCTGATGGCTTGTACCATTTGGTACTGGATTACCACCACTTAAACTCTCATTGTCGTAAATGTGCGGTACATAATACTCACAGTTCGGCTCTTGTGGATAGTCTTGTGCGCAAACATTTCAAAACCATACTTGACGTATCCAATGGCTTTTTTGCCCATAATCTGTCCCCTATTAGTAGTCAATGGACAGCTTTTACCAGTGGTGCCAAACAACGCCAGTTTCATCTTTTGGCTATGGGCTATAAAAATAGTCCAGGCGTATTTGCCGCCACATTGTCTCTCTTTTAGAGGGACTCGACCCAGATGCATCTTCCTATGTGGATGTCATTTATCTCACAGAGGACGAATTATGGCCGCATCTGTGTCGTGTAGACAGCATTATTTGCTGTTTTGCGGATTTTGACTATAAATTCAACTTTGCAAAATCTCACATTGCAGAGTACACAGTGTTGTTCCTGGGCTACGAGCTCAACAATGAAGGTTGAGGTTTAGCACCTCACTTCCTGGAGAGATGCGCACAGCTGCGCGCTCCTACAACACTGAAAAAGCTACAATCTTTGCTGGGCTTTTTGAATTTCGGGCATACTTATATTCCCAATTATGCCCAGCGTATCAAGCTTCTTTACGCCTTGCTACATCTAACTTTCTCCAAATCGTGCTGGCTGCCTGAAGATTCAGCCATCTTGCAATCTTTGCAGGCTGATCTTCTAGAATCTAACTTCTAGTTGACTCATGATAACCACACCACCCTGGCGATAAGGATCGTGCCGGGGTGGTGGGTTTCAAGTACCTCACTTTTAATGAGGGTGACACAGTCCCTATCGTTTACAAGTCACACGTGTACACTTCGGCTGAGTTGCGGTTTTCCACTGGGGAAAAAGTTTTGACAGCAGTGCAAATGGCAATTCTTAAGGAACGTGCACTGTCACAGGAAAAACTTATTTTGGTTGTTACTCCATATCCTGCCTTAGAGGCAGTGACGAAAGCCAGTTTACTAAATTCAAAGGCTTTGCACCCACGGTGGATACAATGGGCCACGTCCTTGACATCTCCGAATGTCACGTTCATTTTTGATTCCTCTCTGCAGACTCAGGAGTTTTTGCAGTATGAATTTGTTCATCCTGCTCCACTGACCATGCGCCCACTTGAGGATTTTCATTGTTTCATTTACACTGACGGTAGTGCGCAAGCGGCTACGTTTTCAAAGCATGCATATTCTTTGGCCTGTGCAATAGTGGTTGGTACTATGGTGGATGGTGTATTCAAGTCCAATGTTGTGCATACACTGACATTAGGGGACTGTACCGCCCAATTGGCAGAGCTTTGTGGTCTGATGCTTGCATTGGAGTACGCAGATCCCGGTGTGACTACTCTTATAGTAAGTGACTTTTACTACTGTGTTCAATCATACAATGACAATTTATCCTTTTGGACTCAAAATGACTATTGTGACTCCAAAGGTCGCACAATAAAACATAACATTATCTGGGTTCGAGTGGCTGAGCTTAAAGAGAGGCTCCCACTCGTCTTTGTAATTCATACTCTGGGTCACCAGCGTTTCGGAGTTCACGCTGTTGGCAATAGTCTTGCCGATGAAGTCGCCAAGACAGCAGTTGCAACATATTCAGTAGCAGCAGTTACACATTCCCAAAGTAAGATTGATGATGACATGTTGGCAGCTATTGCCGCAACAGAGAAGGGAGGTAATTACCCGAAATGTTTCCCTTCTAAATACTCTTATAATTTAAGTCCTTATAAAGTACCTAATGTGAGAATTAACGATGTTGGTGACAGGTTTTTCCCAATGCAGACTGCAGGCAGACTTTGATTACAGTAGCTTACGAAGGCATGGTATCAGCGCATGCCGGCTTGTAGGCTACTGTTTCTCTCGTACAGCAGGGTTACTGGTGGCACAAATTGTACAAACAGATGCGTGATTATGTCCTTCATTGTGACATTTGCCAGCAGATTAAACCTTCTACTGCTGCACGCCCACCTCAAACACAGTTGTACATATCTAATAAACCACTTGTGTGTGTTTATTTAGATCACTGCGGTCCTTTCTGGTCTGATACTGCGTATAAGTACATCTTAGTTGCAATTAATTTGTGCACACGCTTTGTGTGGCTGTGGCCCCAACGTAGTGCTGATTCTCGAACTGTCGTAAGGGATTTGAGTGTCTTTGTGGGAATTTTTGCATGTGGTACCTTCCATTCGGACCAGGGTCCAGCGTTTGCCTTAAAGGCATACAAGGATGCCATGCGTTCATTGGGGGTCCAAGGCAAATTTTCATCTCCATATCGCCCTGAGGGCAATATTGTTGTGGAGCTGATGAACTGTGACTTAAAGCAATCCTTGACAGCTAGGGTATTAGGTACAAGCCAGAACTGTCTCACCCACCTCAATAGAGTTCAGCGTGCACTTTATAATCTCCCTAGAATGTCTCTGGGAGGGCGGACCCCATACAAAATGCTCCTTTGGCATCAAAATGTTCGTTCCGGACCTTGAGTGTCTAGACATGGCGGTGTCTGCCGCATCCTTTGACATAGATGAACATTCTAATGTTTTACAGAACCTACAAAAGACCAGAGACAGTCTTGCAAAGGAACATTTGTCCTCCACATCTGATGCTGCGCTGCAGATTCTGGTAGTTGGCTGGCTACCCCGAGTTGGAGAACTGGTCCGAGAGAAGGTCGAGAACAAGAAGGAATTCAGCCCCTCCTATGGAGCTCAAGTTCCTGTGCTTGACGTGCAGGGTACAAGAACAGTCATTTTACCTCCTCTTCCTGGACGAAAGGGGAACAGGTAAATCTCCATTGACAATGTCAAACTACACAGAGTGGCCGATTCTCCTTAGTATGACACCTGCAGTCTCTTGTCCAGCAATGCTGCGAAACTCTGTTTTGGCCCAAGATCCTACCATCAGGCCTGATGTTGCCATTGAGATGAATACAGTTACGAATCCTTTATTGAATCCACCGGCTGGTGATCCTCTTAATGATACTGAATATACTTATCCCACTGACCTGTCTATGCCTGATTTGGAGACTTGTGTGGCTAATCAATCACGTTTTTCATTTGACACTGGCTCTACCACATCAAAGTCCCCATCAAAAGTTTCGATTTTTGCCGCTTGGTTTAAAAAACATTTTTTGATTCCCCCTTGGACTGACATTTGGCTGGTGTTTTTTTCAATTTTTTTGTTCATGTCTATTGGATTTGTGGTGTATTTTTTCCGTCTTGTCAACGGACACTATGTAAAGGAAAGTTCTACGATTAGACTAATTGATGGAACTTTGGCACCCCACTCCTCCTCACACAGAATGGAAAGGGACCAGACATTTGTGAACATAACTGTTTGGCCTGTCTTAGGTAGGATTGTATGGGATGCTATAAAGTTCCAGATTAATGGTCCCACAGAACTTATTAATGTCCCTAATGTACTTCGTGTTTCTATGGAGGATGTGGTTAAATAAAATATGTGCTCTGATTATTGGGATGTCCAGGCCATAGAGGCTTTATTTTCTGATTTGAAATGTTATGCTGCCTTTGATGCTGAATATTTGTATCTAGATTCTGCTAATTATGCCGCTTTATTCTGTTACCAGCACTATGGAAATCACTTTCTGCACAAAGCAAACACGTTTAGAAATGTGGTTAATTACACTCAATAACATTGTCCCGCACCAGTTGAAGGCAGTTCTAAAACTCTTTTAAAGAAGTTTTCATACTTTACTGATTTTATCCAATCCAACCCTGATGCATTTTATTTTAGGATGGCTGAGAAGTCCTCTTCCGAGGTTAGACTTACCCACACAAAATTACTGTATTCGAAGTCATTTATTGACCAGTTGGCTGTTGGGGGCTATGAGCTGTGGAAAGATGTTGTTGGTCTTAAATCTTTTTGGGGTTCTAAAAGTTGGCAAGTGCAAGGCACAGAGGCTTTGCATCGTGCATGTATCATCCCGAACCATATGTTGTTTCTGAATGCTACTATTTCACAAACCACCTGCTTGGGATTGGCTAAGTCTAAAAAACTAAATGCTCCTTCATTTCCTGATTTGTGTGAATACCCCCAATGGAATAATTATACCAGTACTTCCCTTAGTGAGTTACAGATCTTGTTGCAAAACTCCTCTTTTAATGTTTCCAGCATGAATCCTGAAGGCGGGCTGCTGTGGCAAAAAAGTGCAGATTCCTGCCAGCACCGTTTTCTGGATCTGACCCCTGGCTATACATATGTTAGACTAGATCCCCAATTTGAGAATCAACATTCGGACACCACCTATACTGTAGGCAAGTTGTGTCAGACTTGGCTCAAACACTCTACCTTGGCGTCAGTGAAATTAAATTTATCTAATCTAACTGATACCGTCGATTTGAATGATTTTGTGAAAGGTCCTGCATCTGGCAGATCGAAAAGATGGATATATGCTGTTTACAACAAGGTGTGGAAACTGTCCGAAATTGAAGCTGCTTCTAGGCTCAGGGCTATTGATCAAGCCAATTTAGAAAAAGTGCTTGCAGTTGTAGATAATAGCATTAACACCCTTTCTTCCCGTAAAAACACGTTAGATAATATTGTTTCATCTGTCTTTGATACGGTACTGGAAGATGTTGCAGTTCTATACCATGGTCAAAATCAATTACATTCTATTATGTAGTTTGCATGGACTCTTCATTGTTAAAGGCTGGGAAGGTGCCTTGGGATTACATGAACACGAATTCACTATTTTTGCCTTTTAATTTGACTGTTAAACAACAATTTATGTCAATGAAAGATGCCACATTTTCTCTGTTGCATATTGAGAATTTAGAGCCATTACAGTTTTCTGTGGTCAAGTCGAATTCAGCAGTTGGGCTAATAACTCTCCCTTTCCCTCTGTTTAAATTTGAAGCATGCAGGAAACACTACTCCATCGGCAGATTTGAGCCTTTAGGTAGCGCTTTTCTCCATGAAGTATGGAATCTCCCATTTACATATAGGTGCTTGAGGGAAAGAAAAGAAGTTTATTTAAAGGGTGAAGACTGCACTTCCACTCACAACCATTTATTAGTCTGTCGAAATTTGCAATTGCTCAGTTTGTGTAAAATGACAGCTTCAAATCTTGCGTGTGTTTTAAAAGGCGCCCCCCGCCTTGGCTATTACACCCACTTTCACGTTGTTAGCCAACGGTAGTTATTTGTTATTAAATATTGAAGATTGCTGTAGTATGCTTGCGGGAATTCCGTACATCGTTACTGTTTCCCAACGTGTTGTTTACTGTAAGAATGTTCTGTTTCCCCTCAATATGGGAGGCTCGATGTTTCCATCTGACCTTCTATTCTGACCTTGAAAGAAGAGTTCAACAAGATGAGTCGAATAAGGGCTCTTTTGTCCCAGAAAGAAGTCGCCCTTACATCTGCGCGTGAAGCATTCGTCCTTCACGTTGCTAACACTTGTACTGAGGTACATGCCTTATTAAATACAGATCTGCCCCGACATTTTGGTCCTTAGATTCACACAATATTCAATGCCTCTTCCACCACAGGCCTGACACACTTTTTTAATGTAGTAATTTCTGGCCTTGTGACCTCATTCCAAGTCTTTGGCAGTTTCCCGTTAATTCTCACTTTGGGTGCCAACGTACTGCTGTTAATTTGCTTACTCCAAAATGGTAGCACATTCTGTGCCCCAGGACAGTCTGCCCCGGTGGCTCCAGCTTCGTAACCGGATGCTTGAATACTATGGATCGCTACCTCTGGTGACTCTGAGTGTGGCGTATGGTTTATCTTTCTGGTTCTCTCCTTTACTTGCGTGCAGCCACTTTTACACTGCCTGGATTGCAGATTTGAATGGGCTCTGGATTTGTGTCTCTGCAACACTGTGTCTCCTGACCCGGATTATGATCTACTAATGAGTCCCTTAGTTGCTCATGAACTAGATTGTTCTGGAATCTGGATTATAGCCTGCGCAGCGGTTCATGGGGTTCTGGGAAATTGGAACATATAGACTGCACCCCATGACTTTCTGGCACGCAGTTATCTCGAAGAAAGCCCGAGTTATCCTCTGATGGTGCTAGAGTCTCTGGCTGTTGAAGAATATGTTTGTTCCTTTCCATCACCGAATTAGATGGCGTAAATGTTCACGGATGATAACGACTTCCTATTGGACGTGGTTGCGACATACTGTGCCTGTACGCTGTTGGTTCGAAGTGAAATTTTTTCTGCTTCATAGACACGTACTGGATTTTTTTCACTGATATATTATTTTGTCTAAATTTTGTTTTTAGGTATTCTTCACACCATGGCCACCCATGAATGTTTTGATACATTTGATTATTAATTCGTTTTTTTACTCCCAATAAACATGTTTGGCAAAATTTCTGAACTTGGTTCTGTCTCATTCGAACTAGAACTCTGCGTTCTATATATATTGCCCCCTTTATTGTGCGTTCTCCAATCAAGGGAGGGTGTAGTGAGGGCTAGGCCTGGTTTCCACACATGTTATGTTAGCATGGCTTACCAGAATTTTAAACACCATTTTACCTTTTGCTGCTTTTGCACATGACACTGCATATAGCTGTTTTTGTAAGTTAGGCTGCGCGAATGTCTTCACATGAGAAAGGCTTGTTTTCAAAATCCCTAGACTAACATCGTGACCCTAGTCTGCACAGTGAGTGGTGAAGCCGTCAAGGTCATCATAACATGATAGCTGATTTTCGAAATGATCGGCTAACGCTTTTTAAACACAACAAATGGCAGCTGTGAGCCAACTGAGATTCTGGTGCCTTTATTATTGCACAGTTGCCATGATATTCACACTTGGAGGATTTTCCGTTTCCAGGGATGCAGAGAGCTTTTGCTGATCCTGATGTGATTCACTCTCTGCTGAGCTGAGAGGGAATGGGGTCACCCGTACAAGCCTAAGAGACATTCTTTAGTTTATAAAACAGAGGGGCATATTATCAAGCCTGTGCGCTAAAATTATCGCCGCTTTATCGGCCGAAAACGGCCGATAAAGCGGCGATAATGGGCTTGATAATATGCTCTGTGGAATTCCAATCGAAGCCCATGTTAGATGTCTTCACATCTAACATGTGCTTCGATTGGAATTCCATAGAGCATATTATCAAGCCCATTATCGCCGCTTTATCGGCCGTTTTCGGCCGATAAAGTGGCGATAATTTTAGCGCACAGGCTTGATAATATGCCCCATAGTTCCTAGATAGGGAGGGTGTTATAACTAGGCACTATAAGACCTGTTTTCACCATCATTGTAATATGATTTCTCCCTTTGTATTTTATGGATTTGTAACAATGATTATCATATTATTTCAAATCATATGTCTGCTAATGTTGGCAAAGATACTGCACCTGAGAGCACGTAAATATTTTAACCTTACCTGTGTCTGTTATTTACTCCTGTTGTCGACTGGTATGAGAGTATAACGAAAGAGTGTTCTCCCTTTCCAGCATTCCTGACTTTGTCCTAAGTCGCATGTTCTAGGTTGTCTAATCATTGGTTACTTTGTTATAGGATGAAGAGCTAATGTGACACTGCTGCTAGCTGGTTGGGGTTTTCTAGGTACTGAGGCGAGTTTCTGGTACTCCACAATTCACTGATGTCCTGGGTCTATGTGCACAGTTCTGTGTAGGAGCAGGATCCTTTCACCAGGGGAAACTGGCCCCCAAAGACCCTGTGGAGGAAAGGGGACTTCATCCCCCAGCTAGTAGTGTGCCAGCAGTCGCTTTAGCAGAGGGGGCAGGACCCATGCCAGTTCTTTTTTTGTGTATATATAATCAGGGGAGATAGGCTCCATTGTCCCCCTCCCTGGGCCATTTTTGTCCCCGGGGTTGAGGTCCCCAGGCCCATGCCTTTATTCAATCGGGAGGTGGGATGCGTGCCCCCCTCCTTGGGTTGATTTCGGCCTTGGGTACCCCATCCCCTGGGTCTTGGTCTTTAAAAAAATATCTTCATACATTTAAAGGAGGAGGTTGATTTTGGCCAAGGGACTCCATCCCATGAGGCCCGGCCTTCACATAGTAAAGAAAAAAAGAGTAAGGGGAGGTGGGCCACACGCCCCCCTCCAGCGACAATTTTGGCCTTGGGGCTCCCATCCCCCAGGGCCCAGCCTCTTTTGCTGTTGCCTTGTGGCACCCAGGGCACCCTCACGACTATGATGGAGACCACTGGGGGAGCCTCAAGACTCCTGCAGTTGGTGCATGGACCCGTAGATTGAGTTGAGTGAAACTAACACGCACCAAATGAACACATGAATTAGTGAAGCTTGCATATGTGTTTGCTAAAGTTAACCAATTCAAACAAATTACTTAAACTGCTCTAACAGGGAAATCTTTACTACACATGCGTCAACTGCACCTACGCAATATGACGTACTAAAGCTCGGAAGGAAATATTTGCGCATGAGCAGGAGACACTAAGATGGAGTCCTGAAGATTCGCCTACATGGCACCTGCTTAGCTGAAATTAAATCGATCTATTTAACTAATGCTAATGCGGGAAATGTATTAATAAGTAAAAGGGATTAGAGTAGAGACAGGTGGTAAACAGTGAAACCTTTAATTTGCGAAAATAACATTTGTCTTTACTGACTTCATCACTAGTGCGCATTTGGACCTCTTGTGTATGGCTGAAGTAAGCTGAACCATGTGCCCATTGCGCATGACAACTGAAAGTCAGCCTGGACGAATGACAAGCAGGCCGGGAAGAGGACAAGGTCCGACAGTTAAAGATCTAAATGAATGAGTCTACATGTTCAATTTTAAACATTTGTTGCATATGAAATGTGAATGCGGCTGGGAAAATAAAATATGAATAAAGATTAAGAGGATGGGTTTGTTAACAATGGGCTAATGGAAAAAGAGATATGTAAGCATGGTGTGATGATCTTCCCCCCTTGCCTAAACAATTAGATTTCCTATTTGTACGATATTGCAACTTTAGTGGGTGGTACATGAAGAGCGAAAGGTATAGCTGAGGTAGTCTTTAGTTAGTTAGATAGACGTTGATGCTGAGATGCTGTGAGTCGTGGGTGTTGTCGGAGTAGCGAGAAACGCTGATGAAGAAACCGAATGCAGAACTCTCTATCCTAATTTAATTAGGGTTAGAAAGAAGATTGCAGAAGAATCTAGAGGAGGAAGAGAGTGTCAGAGAGGGGTGCGACGTGACCATCAGTGTTAGAGAGATCATCTATCCTGTCCCGAATCCTGTCCTGAAGTCTTTGTCTCCCAAACTATCCCGGGAGAACCCTTTCCAGCCCTTTGGCCAGGGGGCTGGTCTTCACACCATCCTAGGTAAATTAATATTCATGCAATTGCAGATGTCCTTTTCTCTCTGTCCTCTCCCTTCTGAGCATAAGTCATTGCAAAAGTTTGAAGGATGTGTTTGATGATTGATTAATTTGATTTTCCCTCCTATGAGTGATGGTGACTGTATGTGGTTACATGCAATTAATTTAAATAAAGACTTAAAACTTACCCGAGTCAGTGGTTATTTACTTCAAGATATAGAAAGTTAGAATTATGTTCATTATCACTATCAATTAGGTCAACTAATGGTAGAGTTAAAAATGGTGAATAACTAATCTTGATATCTTGATCATCCACATTAAACTTTGACTCATGCAGCTTACTTGACTGTGTGTTTTATGGGCCCAGGTGAGTGTATGGTAGTAGAGTATCTGCTGTTGGTATGCCGCTGGATCACCGCAAACCCCTGCGAGAGCATGCAATGCTCCCTCTCTGTAAAAGCAATTGTGCTTGCCAAGCCATAGCAGGCAGCTATGTCCAAGGGGTGGTCCCCCTGGGACAAAGCAGGAGCTGGCCCTGGGGGTGGTGGCTCTAGGAGGGGAGCCCCCGGTAAGATTGGGGTCCCTGGAGACGGGGGTCCACAACGGACCTCCTCCATTATATTATTTGAGCCCGGGTATTGTAGCGCCTGACTCTGCTGAAATTTCATCGTAGCGCTGACTGCTAACCTGTGATTGTAGCGCCTGACTCTGCCTCTGCCATTACTATCGTAGCGCTTGAGTGCAGACCATTTCCCATTTAGTAGCGCTTGACTGCACTGTCTCTATTTAAATCATAGTGCCTGCATTGTTAGTGCTTTTCATATCGCTAGCGCGCACTTCTTGGCTGTGCTTGTTAGAGATACTTGATTATTTAAAAGCGCCTCCGTTTCCCCTGCTGCAAAGCTTGTTGTTGTTGCTGCCTTGTTGTTGTTGCTGCCATTTTATGTGCATCCCCTGGCCCTTCCCCCACCTCGCTCCCGCCTCCCGGCTGACCCTCCCACGCTCCGGCCCCCTCCACTCTCCACTTAAGGCAGATGTCCCAAAGCGCAGCGTCCACGCGCTACGGCCGCGCCGAAGGTGCGCCAAAGGTAAGCCCGTCTATGCCCGTCCGCGCCTGGATCGCGCCCAGCGCCAGACCCCCTGGCCCCCGTACCACCCACCCCACCCGCATTACATACGATGCCTCCACCCTCTTAGCCCTAAACCCCGGCCGCCTCCCCAACTGCGCCCAAGCCGCTCCTGGACACACCCATGGACCCTTCACATGCAACTCCTGCAAGTATGACGGCACCAAGACCTACTCCTCATCCACTAACACCAAACAGAGATCTGACCCCAACCACCTAAAATGCATCCTGCTCAACACCCGCTCGGTCCACAGACACGCCATCGACCTTTGTAATTTACTAGACACCATCTCTCCGGACATCGCCTTCCTAACAGAAACATGGACAGTTGTGGGGACTTCCACTTCCCCAGGGCTAGTGTAATGTCCATGGGTCGAGCATGGGCATTCCCGTGCATGCACCCATGGAATTAAACTTGATCCAGGTTTTACTGAAATCAGTAAAACTGGATTTGCGCCAAAATGTTATGCCACCCCGGCCATGGCATACAGAGGAGAAATAGTTTTAATTCTCCTCATTATTTCCTCTTTCTGTTTTTAATGAATTCTGCATCACACGTAGAAAGAGGAAATAACCTCTTAGTCACCAGTCACTTCCATACTACCTGAGATTGTTGCATTCGAAGATATTGAATTATTAGCCCCAAAACAAATATGTTACCATAATTTCTCCAAAGAGGAGAGGACAAGTCTTGCATGTCTAAAAACCAGAATTAACTATGTTATTAAACAGTCTGACAAAGGTGGGTCAATTGTGATATAAACAAAAGAGGATTAGCATGAGGCCTATGTGACCTTATTGGGATACGAACACAATTACATCATTTTTAGTTCTTATCCACCACCCATGATACAAAAAGATATTAAATGCTTAGTTGAAACAGCCAAGGAAAATTGGTGGACAACAGAAAAAGAGGGTGATTTTTCAATGTTTTCTAACCCAAGAGCCCCTTATTTTTCTGCACTACCCAAAATACACAAGCAACTCGTACCGTTCCCGGGACGAAAAGTACGAGTAAAAGATAAATGACACCAAACACTTACTCAATATTCTTGAAAATATTGATTTTTAACCCTAAATATTAGCTGCTCATAATCCTGGATGTGAAATCATTGTATACAAGCATATCTCAAGAGGAAGGTCTAGGTATTGAGAATTCACTGTCAGAGGGTGATTGTTTCTCTAAAGCTCCAATCCACTGGATCATGAATTTAATGCGGATGGGCTTGAAAAAAGAAGTCTCTGAATATGAAAGTCACCACCTACCTACAACAGCATGGAAAATTGATGGGCAGTACCTTTGCTCCCAACAGCATGTTTCTATGTTCACCAGTTTGACAAAGAACACATGTGGTCTATTAACCCATACAAAGAACATATGATCATTTGGCATTGCCATATTGATGACATCTTGGTTATCTGGCAGGGCAATGATGAGAAAGCAGAGGACGTCCTTGTTTGGCTGAATATCTGCAACAGTTATCTACAATGTATAATTCATTCAAATCACAATCAGATACAATTTCTGCATGTCACTATAATTGCAACAGGAGGAAAATTTTAAGCAAACATGCATTGAAAACCTCTCGACAGGAACAGTCTTCTTGATTTTGAAAGTGCACACCCTCAGTCACTTAGTGAAAACTTACCCATAGGACAGTTCTTCAGGACCCGAAGGTATTGTTCTGGTCTCACTGGCTACAGAACAGAGACAAACATCATTACTGAAAAAGTTATTGCTCGGCATTACCCAAAAAAGATCATAGATAGAGCTAATATACTGGTACGAAACAACCACAGAGAAACACTGTCGGAGGACAAACAGAAACTGGCCAAGACACAACTGACCTGCATTAGTACTTACAATAATAACTAGAATGCAGTCAAAAAGATTATCACAAAACATCGGAGGATCATAATCCTGGATGTGAAATCATTGTATACATACAGATCTCAAGAGGAAGGTCTGAATATTGAGAATTCACTGTCAGAGGGTGATTGTTTCTCTAAAGCTCCAATCCACTGGATCATGAGTTTAATGTGGATGGCCTTGAAAAAAGAAGTCTTTGAATATGAGAGGCACCACCTACCTACAACAACATGGGACATCGATAGGCAGTACCTTTGCTCCCATTACAGCATGTTTCTATGTT
The DNA here is from genome assembly GCF_964263255.1 of Lissotriton vulgaris. Classification (NCBI taxonomy): domain Eukaryota; kingdom Metazoa; phylum Chordata; class Amphibia; order Caudata; family Salamandridae; genus Lissotriton; species Lissotriton vulgaris. The sequence continues at coordinate 1,185,255,810 of NC_141694.1, forward strand.
CACCAGTTTGAGAAAAAACGCATGTGGTCTAATAACCCATACAAAGAAACAACCACTAAGAAACACTGTCGGAAGACAAACAGAAACTGGCCAAGACACAACTGACCTGCATTAGTACTTACAATAATAACAGAATGTAGTCAAAAAGATTATCACAAAACATTAGAGGATATTAAATAATGGTAAACTACACATTACGAAAAACCATTCGGTGCAAGGGTGCCTACGTTGGCGCTAGGCTGCTAAGTATAGCGCCATCGCAGGGGAAAAAGCAGGGCTGCACCATATTCTTGTAAATATGATGCAGCCCTGTGTTTCTGAAGTGGCGTAGTGAGGTGTTAAGCTAGGAAAGCTAATACCTCACTCCACCACTTCCGTTGTAGATATGCCCCTGAATGTGCAACTTGCACACATTTAAAAAAAATAGAATGATCATGAGAAAAAGTAGTACATGCACCTTAAAAAAGTTCTCAGAATGTAGATTTAATGGAAGAAATGATGTGATCTACATCTAAAAGGTCTAACAGTTGATTATTGTATTAGTTGAATCATGCTAAACACTCTAAAGTAGTTAGATATTTACTTATTAAAACTTAATATGAATTTATGTACGAAATATCCTTATGAAACACTATCAGGATTGCTCACTAGTATAATGATTTACATGTTGAAATTTGAATGTGAAATGCTCTAAAAGCTATTCTTTCAGTCTCTTTCAAATGCACTATTGTATTTTGAAAAGTTGGCGCAAAACTGTAATTGAATTAGATTGAAAGCTTAAAGTTTCCTGAAGTAATCTTTATATGTGCAGAGTCTTGAATTTCCTACCACTATTTTAGTTTCTAAATGTATGCACATATGATATACGTATATGTTCTACAATGTAGTACTAGGCCATACTCACTATTGAACAGTTTCATGTGATAATCTGTCACAATTGACTACATTAACACATGCATTTATTACATTATATCAGCTCATGTTTTCTAAGATAATCAAACATTTATTATACGATATTGGCTTTCTAAGTACATTAACTTGACTTCGATTTTTAGGCCTTCCCTTTCTCATAATGTTTGTGAGAAGTTATTTAGTTTTAGCTTCACTCATGTAACATTCTTGTATTATACCGTAAGATGCAAGGAGAATGAAAACATGTGTATTTACAATATTGATACTCCTATGAGAACCTGACATTTGCAAATGTTGCCTGGGGGTGAACCATGCCCTTTTGAGAGAATGGTTTAACAGTTTCCCTACACTACAGAAGCAACCATCCCAGAAACCTTAGGAACAATTTGCCATTTGGGCAATTTTTACGGATAATACGTTACTGTTTGAGATGGGAAGACTATGAGTTACATGCAGAAGCACTTGTCAACAAACTCTTGGAAAGGAGACATCCCAAGAAACTGTTACAACATTCTCTCAAAAGGGCATGGTTCACCCCCAGGCAACATTTGTTAACTAAGAAAAGCAGACAACCGACTGATCGCATTGTTTGTGTTTCCACGTTTGGGCCCTACACACAACCTGTGAAGAAAATTATATGTGACAATTGGCATTTGATTGAAGGAACCATTCCCAACATCGGGCCACCGCTCTTAAAAAAACAGGAGTATTGGTCAACAAGTTGCAAACACAGCAGGCCAACATAGAAAACCAGCGACACTTTGACCTATGTTAAAACTTCCACCTGTGCAAGGGTATCATAAATGTGGAACATGTTCAGTTTGTAATTCAACTACAGAAGGATGCACCTTCACTGACGGCCAAAGACACTGGCGACACAATGAATTTACAAATTGCAAATCCAAAAATGTGGTCTAGGCTGTGACATGTCTGTGTAAAAAGATATAGGGCCCGATGTAGGTGGCAAATACCGGTCGGGAACGGCCGAATTCAGCCGTTTCCGACCGGTATTTGGCATCTTGAGATGTAGGGGGCCAGATTTTACAGATTCTGTAAATTTACCGAATCGGTAAATTTACAGAATCTGTAAAATACCGAATCGGTATTTTAACCGATTCGGTAATTCCCAGATGTAGGTGGGACTCTTCTGAGTCCCAAAGGCCCTACAAATTCGGTATTTTACCACCCAATCCAATTGGGTGGTAAAATACCGAATTCAGGTGTGCATGCACATGTGTGCATGCACACCTAGCCATGTGACAGACAGACATGCCCTTAGGGCATGTCTGTGTGCCACATGGCGCACATGCCTATTTTTGGGGTGCCAGAGGGTGTCAAAGTGACACCCCCTGCACCCTTGCAAAATTCGGTATTTACCGATTCTGTAATTACAGAATCGGTATTGCCCATTGATTCCTATGGGCTTTAAGGCCCATAGGAATCAATGGGCAATACCGATTCGGTATTTACAGATTCGGTAAATACCGAATCTTAACAATTCGGTATTTACAGAATCTGTAATACCTACATCTCCCCCCTTCATATTTACCGACTCTTAAATACCGAATCAGTAAAATTCGGTATTTAAGAGTCGGTAAATATGAATTACCTACATCTGGCCCATATATTGGAAAAACATCCCAAGAAGTGCGAAATTGTATTGTGCAACATTGTTCATGTTTGAAAAATAAGATCCTCACTGCCCCAATGATTGAACATTTTACAACTCTAAACCACAGATTTGATGATTTTACATGGACTGTATTATCATTGATAATTAAGAATAACCAAAGAGGCGGTGATCCGGATGTATTACTGGCACAGAGGCATTCTTAATTATGAAATTCAACACAGCACTGCACGGCCTCAACAAGTTGTATGAAGTCACAAAACTCTAAAAGGCAACATTCTGAACAAACATGGACTTCATGTCCCACAATGCCCGGAGGCGCCTGACCTCTCAGTTCCCCTTCCAGGTTGTATTAAGGAACCAGTTTTGCAATAGCCTCATTGTTGCCGGTTTGGAAGCAGAGTAGCATGTTGGATTGATATTTCCTGCAGTATAGAGAAAGAACTAGAGGCAAGTGACATGCTGCCCCTGGGGGAGGAATAGTTGCACACATTTATTCAGAATCTTACCGAAATTATGTTTCCCTTTCATAGGAAACAGATACGATTTGGGAGCAGCTGTTGTTTAAAAGCGCCCACATCAATTATGGCTTTTTTCGATTTTAAGGTAACAGTGCAGCTGAGTTAGTTTTGCATTGTCACGCAGCACCATGCACGCTCTGAATTATTTTCTCACAGAGCGCTCACAGTCCTTCCATTCACTGTTTGCAGATAATGGACTGACACCACTGAGTTGTCTCACATGTCACACACATTTGAAGGTAGGATCTCTTCCCTTTGTTCCTCAATTGTACGAAGAGCTTTCCCATTCAGTACATTTAATTGCTAATGCCCAAATTATTAACCCTCTGTAGCTTTGATCACAATATAAGATTTGAAGAAATGTTTCTGGTCATCAGTTCCTGTGGAACAACTCCACACCACTATTAAGGTACCTAAAATATTCCCTGTCCGTAAAGTAAATGGTGGTACATGGGGGTGTCAGAATAAAAACCAACAATATTTCTTTTCATTTTGCAGAGCCAAAATACCAAGAACAAGTCCTGAAGAAGTCCAGAAGAAAATCCCGTGTTTGTTAGGGATTCGAAACACGTTCGCTTTGAGTTTGAGGGACTGTTGATGGGGGTGTCATGAGGAATGTTAAATAATATTTCCCTCAGCAGCTTCTGACAACACCCACCATCATCTCACAGGCAGGACAGGAAACATGTGTTTCGAAAATGAGTAACTGTCCGTCTGGTGTTAATATGAATGTAGAACTGGTTTAATTTCAGGCTGGCACACATGCGTTATTGATGTTTGTCTTGTGATTATTGATTTGTTGTTATTATTTGTTTGCAAAAATGTTTCATATATTATTATTTTTTCTTACACATTTTTTCTGCACTATGTAAATGTTGTATATAGCTCTATTTCAAACGTTTTTGAATTGTGCGAATTACTAATGTGGTGTTTCTTTGAAAAGACATGCTCTATTGATTTATGAATGTCTTTGTTGAGATATCAAAAACAAGCGAACTAAAGCTTAAACACTTTGGAATTAATGGTCTAAGGTTTATCACATCTCTAATCAAAATAACCCCCCCAGACATCCTGTTTGCTTATTTCAATATTGAGGTGGTCCAGTCTGGGGCGCTACGGATACAAGCCGTGCTTGAACACACTGTTAGAAAGTGTGCACTTCCTTGTTTCATACCTCTGACTGCCTGTGGAATCCACTTATGAGGAAGGGTGACAGTTGGGCTGTTTATGCATTCACTCTAGAAAATTACACAAAGGGAGCAGAGGTGTGCTTTGCATATCCTAATGGCCCATCGCCAGGCTGATGGGTCTTACTGAGCTAGAGTAGTGGGAGGAATATCACTGGTACCTGGATAGGTCTGTTCCTGTGTGTGCACAAAGCTGTCTCTACCCCCCGGTAGTGTGTCTGGAGCCATGTCTGGGAACTGCCAGTCCTGTGAGCTACACTGGCTTTCCTTAGAAGGTTGCCTACTTTACAGGCAGAAGCTTGTATAAGTACTGGCGATGTGACACCTTAACTTAAGACCCTTATAGACTAAGGGGACATTCTTCCACAAAGAAGAGCTGGATGCTGTAGGAGGGAGAGACACTCTGCTTCTTACTTTGTTGTGCTGGCCTGCTGCTTCTGTCCTGGGAGTGAAAGGACTGAACTTTGCTTTCTACATTCTGCTTTCCAAGATTCTCCAAGGCAGTTCTTAAATTTATTAAAAAGTAAGTGCCAGGGCTCTAGTCAGCAGGCCACCTCTGCTTGCACTGCCCATTGCTACTGTCAATTACAGTAACAGCATAACTAGTACATCATACTCCTACAAGTGGGGCAATTCTGGACCCCAAAGTAAAAAGAATGGCTTTGGCAGCAGGTATTAGTCATTCTTAATGTATAGTGAATTAATTAACAACAGTTTTTGTGCTCACCTCTGAATTGAACTAACAGTGCCACCATGTGGCAGACTGGTGCTGACAATTAAGTGCTGGTGCAGAGCACCAGAAACAACTAGCTCAAATTAAACACTGTACCAAGTACTTGGGCGTGCTTGCCTCCTGTTCAGAAGTCTAAGGGCCTTCAAAGACTTCGGGCCGATTCCGATCTGGGTCGGAAAGCACTCCGACCGAGGCAGATCCCGGGTGTTTTCCGACTGGAACGGACCGGACCGGACTCCGGCAGTCCGACCAAGCAAGTACGATGCAGCCTTATGCTGTAAGACTAGGTTCGGTCGGACTCCCTTAGAAGTCTATGGGAGCCGGTCGTATGACGTATACAAGGGCTCCCATTGACTGAATGGGTACGTCGGTGCGCCCCCTACAATTGGAACGGATCGGTGCCTTCCACACCGTACATGCCTGTTTTGTGGAGACCCATGGGTCTTCCCCTGTGTCCGAGTCATAAGGCTGCGGGTAACAGGGGTCCGAAGCGGACCCCCAAAGTCCAACTCTGGGAGCTATTGCAAGCCGGACGCTTCGACTCGATCCGGCTGTCCGAATCGAGCATCGTACTAGCTTGGTCGTGAAACGTCTCCATCGCGCGCCACGGTTTGCTTGTGAACAAGTCGTACTGAACGGTTCCGAGCCAGAAACGATTTGGACAGAGATTTCGTGCTTGTTCGCATTGTACTTCGACGTCTGGACACGTGTACAACTCAGACGGAAATTGAGCCTCCGAATCTGGTCCGCTTATGCCGAACCCGATTCAGTGCCCTTCCGACTGAGATCGGAATCGGCCCCCTAATCTACCAGTGCCTGGGCATTTCTGCTGAGAGCCCAGACTTGCCAAGTAGTGCCAGATCCAAATCCTGGGCCCTTGGATGTGGAATCCTGTCAATCTGAGAAGAAAATCCATGCATCAACTCTCGGCACCAATTTTACCGATGCAGCACTGCTGTGCAGTCAAAAAATCACTGCATCGCTGCCATGCGGCCGACAAATCAATGCAGCGCCTGTCGTGCTGCTGAAAGATCACTGCAACCTGAATCCAGAGCACAGTGTCACCAATGTCTGTGGCGCTCAGTTCAACTCCAAGACGCGCCCTCTGAGCGGCTGAGAAATCAATGCATCACCTGCTTCGAGGCTGTGAAATCGGCACAGCGCCTGTTGCAAGTGATGCAACCATGGATTTCTATGGACTGAACTGGTTTTAACCTTTCAACAGTGATATCTTTACTTGTGTATTTTAGATTTTGGTCATTTTAGTCTTGTTTTATCCAGATAAACATTGACTATTTTCCTAAACTGGTGTGAACTCATTTTGCAGTGTTTCCACTGTGTTAGTGTGTGTGTATGTACAAATGCTTTGCACATTGCCTTTGAGATAAGCTTGACTGCTTGTGCCAAGCTATCAAGGGGGTGAGCAGGGGTTATCTTAGCTGGGTGAATACCTTTACCCTGACTAGAGTGAGGGTCCCTAATTGAGAAGTGTGCAAACCACTGCCAACTAGAGACCCCATTTCTAACACTACAACATGGGGAAAGGGTGCAGTTCTGTAGAACTGTGTATCTGTGTACTGTAATTCTTGAGGGGTGTTTAAAAAGACTACATTGATCTTTCAAGCTGCCATAGCTGCAAGATAATTATGAAAAAAATACAGAGGGCAATCTGTGGCACCCCACTTGCAGCAGCTAAAATGCCTTTTTGACTCTGTGAAGTAGGAAGGTAACATGAGCATATGAGTAGGACCTGTGTACAGTGGTGTAGCCTGAACGTCACTGAGGCTAATGCAAGCAAGGACATTACATCCCCTTTTCCTGAGTGGGTAATAAAAAATATAGACACAATTCGGGTACAGTGAGGCCTTCCCACCATGGAGTCCATAGGGTGCCTGTCAGGCATTACAGCACCGATCTGACGAGGAGCATGCCTTATGATGAAGCATGACACCCAGCGGGCTGGGTGTTTGAGGGACCTTATTCAGAAAGGAGGGTTTCCCATTCCCTCTCTTCTTAGAGCACAGCCCATACTCTTACTGTAATCTCACTGCCCCCCCTCCCTGTTAGGAACTGCATGCCGGTTTAGCTTTGATCTTGATTGGGCATGTATGCTGGACCGCATAAAAGCCCTTAGTCCCTCTTTTTGACTATATAATATACTATACCACTTTTAAAGAAAAAAGAAAAAAAAAGCTCTAACTAAACCTTATTAGTGTTTCCCATATTGGGAAACAACTGCCAAATTAATTAAAACAATAACTAAAAACCAATGAAATACACAAACAATTAAAATTACTCAATAAGATTTTAACAACAATTAATTAGGCACTATATAAACTCAAGAAAATTAAACATTATTTCATAGTACAACAAGAAAATCAAGAACAAGGAATCTCTGCCAGATTGCTTCTACAGCATTGGACTTTATTATAGATTATATATCCTCTACAGATAATACAGAAGACACTCAATCGACTACAGAAAAGTTTAAAATATCAACTTGCAAACAAAGTAAGTATAAATCGCAATTAAACTAATGTGTGTGCTACAAATCCCAAACAGAGGCACAAGATAAGCACAACTACCCCCAACTAAAAGCACAGTTAAACAAATGAATTAAAATTACTCTTTTTTTCTGCATGAACTATAAAGAAACACTAAAGACAAACATTAAAGGAAAACCATCAGCATTGAAACAAATCATCAAATTCAACATTGTAAGTATAAGTTTGAAAATGTAAATGTTTTAGACAATAAAACAACTTTGAAATACTTTTGTTAATTTTTATATACCTTTCTCCTAGCATTGGAAACATCATCATGACTGAAGGGGCTAAATTCATTACTGCCTAGAAAGGAACATTTTTATTATGTTATATGGGATACGTCTACATCCAAGAAAAGCAAACAGGTGACAAAGTTACCTGGAAATGTAGCAAATATGATTCAAACGAATATTATGGGAGGACTACAACAAAGAAACTACTGTATTGTATGTTAGAGAACATAACCACCCCCCAACATAGCTGAAATTGAAGTTCGAGATGCTTTAGATACTCTAAAAGAAGCTAGCACTAGTTCTCAAAAGCCTACAACTTACAGACATACTAGCCCGAGTTCCACAACATGCAACTGGCCAAATGCCCTCAATATCATCACTAAAAGAATAATAGCTAGAACTAAAAAAGCAACTGCCACCCCACCTGCCCCAAAACTTTCAGTGAAAAAGAAATACCACCTGAACTCACTGTGACTCATAATGAAGAACAATTTCTTCTTTAAGGCAATAAATTAAATGACAAAAGAATAATAATATTTGGAACTCCCACAAACTTACTTAAACTACAGAACTGTGAGACATGGATGATAGATGGGACTTTTAAAATATGTCCCAAACCAATTTACCAGTTATATACCATTAATGTAGTGTATCAAAATACAAACATCCCCTTTATATATGCCCAGTTACCAAACAATCAAACCACCACCTATATTGAGGTCGTAACCAAAGTTGAACAAGAAACTAATATTTGCTATCCACAAAAAACGATCATTGACTTTTAACAGTCAATGATACAAGCCATACTAAAAAACTACCCGCAAACAGCAATCCAAGGTTGCCACTATCACTTTAACCATTGCATATGGAGACACCTCCCAAAATCTACACTGCGGGCCGATTCCGATCTCACTTGCTATGCCCTCTGTACCAATCAGACCTGGAGGGATTTCCAAGTGACATGTGCTGTGCGAGTCCAACCTAGCGAGTACAATGCAACTGCATGGTTACGGACTCGGTTTGGACAGACTCCCATAGCACTCTATGGGAGCTTGTGTATGGATGCATACACAGGCTCCCATAACAAAAAAGGGGTGGGTGGGGAAAAGCGTAGACACTGTGGGGGTCACCCCATTTTGCCCGCCACACTGCATGCTTGGATCGGGGGCTCCCATGCACACCCTCCTGTGAACGATTTGGAGTGCTCTGGGTGAAGGGGGGCCTGCTCAGTTCCATGAAGTCCGATTCCGACAGCTACTTGCACTCACTGAGACAGAGTCGATACAGCCTCATACTTGCCTTTTCGTAATCCGGTTCGATTGCGCTGTACGATTTGGATTTGTGCGAGTCAGACGGATAAATTCACGTTTGTAAATGATTCAGTCGGCGGGACGCGATCTTTGCATCGTACTTGGTCGCTAGTAAGGGGGACGATTCGGACGGAAAGATAGGCTCTGAATCAGATTTGCTCTTTACGAATCCCATTTGAAGGCCTTCCTTATGAGATCAGAATCAGCTCCTAAGTGTAGAATATGCAAAAAATAGTATTTTCGCACTTGCATACGTCCCAATCACTGCCGTAGCCGAACACTACAATTTATTACTAGAAAACCCCTACTACCAAAAAACAAGTGAACAAAAACTAAGCCCCCTTCTTGACTATTTTGAGGATACCTGGGTGGGAAGGCTACACAGATCTGGACACAGAAGATGGCCCAAATACCACATTCCATGGTGGAATGTATATAACTGTAACCTAAACAAAGAAGCTAACACTAATAATGCTGTGATAGCATAACGCTTTCCAAGCCACAACAGGCAGAACACAAACAACTCTACATAAATTAGTACAATCAATCCAAAAAGAACAAAGCTACCATCAACTAAGAATGGAACAGTCTGTAACCCAACTAGGCCCAAAACTAACCAAACAAACAAAGCAAATGTTTGAGTACTTACAATACTAAGTAAGACTCTACCGAAACACTAAAGGGCTAGAATATTTAGAAACAATAGCTAAATCCCAACTTTAAATAAGTATAACTGAAACTTACAAAAATTCTAATTTACAATCAACTAGACAAATAATCATTGTTTTTCAAACTTCAAAAATATAATTATTTTGACAATTAATTTAAAATATCTTAAAAAAATTAATTGACATAATTATTTTTTATGTAATAAAAATAGCAATTAGTTTTGAAAGTAACATTTCCCTCCCAGTACAAATAATTTAAAATTATTTACTTTTTTTGTAGCTGAAGAAATGTAATCCAAGCAGCCATAAATAAATCCAAATGTGTAAAATTCTAAATACGTAGTTTAAAATCCCCCCCAAAAATGAAAAAATCCAACTGTATGAAAAGTAACCCCCTGGCAATAGGTCCATCAATGAGAAAACACAAGGAGATGATGGCCGGAGCACTGAAACTTTTCAGACACTCACCCCCAGTCAAAGATCGGGGTTGAATCCATCATCATTCTTTAGCTCACTTCGCCACCTCAGTTCAGACCGAGCTATATGCAAATCAGTGCCTCATACCTCATGGGAACAGTCCAGCCCGAACTGCCAAGCCAGGTCTTCCGTGAACCGGAAACAAGCATCCCGGGACCGGTTTTTGGGTAACACCCTTCATCAGCCAGGCTAGCTTGAATCCATAGGCAAAGTGAGCAAGGGACCCATGTCTGGGCATACCCTGCCAACTTAGGGCGAACAAAGCAAACACAAGAGATGATGGACGGAGGGCTGAAACTTTTCAGACACTCACCCCCAGTCACAGATCTGGGTTGAATCCACCATCATGCTTTAGTTCAATCCAGCAGCATTGTCAAGTACATAGGTGTTATGGGGCATAACCCCTCCATCACTGTAGTGACAAAAAGGTGAGTGTGGTGTTCCATCCCCCAGCATTGTCAAGCACATAGGGCTCATGGGGTATATTCCCCCATCACTGTAGTAACAATAATTGTGAATTTAGGTCTCACAGGCCCAGCTTTTTCAAGCAATTGTGTTTTTATTGGGCCCAAACCCACAAGCAATGTAGTGATAACGTAGTGGTTGTGTGTCAAACAACAACATAACTGTTGAGGCAAACATTGTTGTGTGTGTTACACAACTCAAACAACAGGAGAGTGTTAGTATACACAACAGACAAAATGAGCTAGCCAAAAATTAGTTCAAAACACTACTAAACTATTAGATGTGGCTGTTATTGTCAGTTGGAAAGATAGAGTGCACGTGTTCAAAGATATAGCTAAAAGGACCCTCAGGCCCCAGTGAAACACTGGTAGCCAGTTGTCTTCATTGGGTCCCTCTTTTTGCTAGAAAAGTGAGGGTGAGTTTAAAAAGAGTATACACTACTCCTCGAAGTTATTTAATAAGAGGGTAGCTCTAACTCTATTAAAAACAGTGATTGAAAAACATAGTTATTTTTCTGGACTACTATAGGTTGTGCAAATTGGAACCAACTAGTCCCATTAGTAAAGTGAAAAGAAAATATAAAACACGGTCAACATGTTTCTGCCAATTAAGCCAAATTCGCTCGGCATTCGTCAGGACCAGGAAGAGAAATAACACTCGCTGTTCAGGGCACGCTAAAGTGCACAGATACAGGGAGTAGTAACACTTAATGATACGACCTGTAGTTTGTCGAGGCACTTAGTAGAAAAAATCTTCCCCAAGTTGCTATAAGCTCCTTCTTATAGGAGAAACCATGGGATCTGTAAGGGTAAATGGAAAAATGAAAAAAACAGGAATGTCAAACTTAAGAATCTTAAGTGTTTACATCTACCCTATTAGAGCTCTAATCATGTGCACTTAGTTATTAATACTAAATTGTGTCTAAACTCAAAGAAAAGAAGGAAAATTATCCCCTCAGAACATAAAGGAGGAACCATGTTATAGGTATGTCCAATATTTAGTTAATATTGCAGACAAAGGCTTTTCCTTATCTTATCAAGCACTAGATACCACAATGAGGAGAGGAAGTGATTGCCTTTAAAACAGTGCTCATTTACACCGAGTAGGTTTAAAAACTCGAAATAATTACATCAAAAAACACACACACCTTTGCAAGTGGCATACAGAGCACAAAACGCTCCAAAAAGAGGCCAGCTAAGCTGAGCACTTACATTACATTAGCTGATAATGAGCCCCATGGGCATTGCGGCAGGAGGAATCTTCACGTTTGGGCGCTGAAAAAATATTTCAACGAAAACGCGTTACTACGTGTTTTCAAAGCCGGTAGTAATTGGATACTAAGTCTTGTGTCCCGTGTGGACTGGGGAGAGACTTACTTATTACCAAACGGCTCCCTACTGGATCACCTACACGCGGCCACATCCGCCGCCCGTATCATCCAACGCGGTAGTGAAGCTGTGTATAAGATAAACACTGGAGACGCGCAATGCGTCTGGGACGATGACGTCGATCACGTGACCCAAAGATCGCGTCATAATTTTAAAGGGGCCAGTTCATTTACAGGCTCAGTGCAGAGCGATCTTTGCAAAACGGGGGAACCATGAGAAAGAAAGCCTCAAAAACCAATGAAACAGCGTAATTACGTTGTGTAGCTAATTTGTAATGTTAATAATAGATTGTGTGTTGAGGTTGGGAGGGAAAAAAATGTCTCATGTTTTTATTGTATTGGACATGATTCAAAAATGGAATCAGCCTACTGCATGTGTCACAAGGGGAGATACGAAAGTATATTATTTCTGTAGTTGTCAACTAAAAGGACATCAAGCAATATGGAAGAAGGTAAACTGATGGTTTGAGTGGATGGTCCGTCTATCTACGCATGACCGATCCCCAAGGGATATCGTCATTAAGACCCTGTTTGTGAGTAGATAGACGATATATCCATCGCTGCTCCTTTTCGAACAGTGTGTTTTCGTCAGTACAGTTCAGTTGTTCAATTATCACCCATTTGACATCATTTGCACAGTGGCCTTGCTCCAGAAAATGAGTAGTCATTTTTGTGGTGGTTCTGCCACATCGGATGTTACTTCGATGCTCTCCTATTCTTGTTTTAATTTTTCTGGTGGTCATCCCTATATATCTAAGACCACAGGGACATGTAATCAAGTATATAACATTGCATGAATTACAGTTTGTGTGATTTCGTAAGTGCCAGATTTTACCCTCCTATAGTTGTAGTGTTTTTGTGGATGATGTTAGGTGGCAAACACTACATCCCCCGCAAGGGAAATGGCCAATTACCGAAGGCAGGCCCCAGGCATTCAGAACAGTGGCATCATGTTTAGGTTGATTAGTTCTCGGGCGGGTGTGTACCAGGGCATCTTGCAAACTCCTTTCTTTTTTATAAGAAAATAATGGTTTCTGCCAATTTCTACCATTACTCGTAAGGATTTGCCAGTGTTTGCCAATGCAAAGGCTTACAGAGTTGGAAATGTTACTGTAAGTAGTTACGCAGGTCAGAGGGACCTCAGATTCACTTTCCTTTACATTATCCTCCAGGAGCGCTTCCCTGTTGTTATTTCTTGCTCTTTTTCTACTCTTTTGTAGAATTTTTCTAGGGTAACCTCTCTGTTCTAATTTTAGTGTAAGGTCATCCGATTGTTTGTTAAAGTCCGCAAGATTGCTACAATTTCTACGTAAACGTAGATATTGGCCAAAGGGGAGGTTCTCGCGTAGGGAACGCGGGTGAAAACTGGAGAAGTGGAGCAGATTATTCTTACTTGTTGGTTTATAGTAAGTCTTACTCGTTATTCGATTTCCAGTTTTTGTAAGTATGACGTCTAGAAAGACAATGGATCTTGAATCATACTGGTATGTAAATCTCAGGTGGGGGTCACAGGTATTGACCCAATCAAAAAAGGATAGTAGACTTTCCTCTGACCCTTTCCAGATTAAAAGCACATCGTCAATGTACCTCTGCCACAGGATAACATTGAGAGCATAAGGATTGGTATTTGTCAGGATGTGCGTTTTTTTGAAGTTGTAAACATACAACCCCGCTATACTGGGGGCAAAAGTACTGCCCATCGAGGTGCCAGTCTTCTGTAGATAGAGGGTGTCTCGATATTGGAAAAAATTCCGTTTCAGTGCCAAAGTAGCACAGTCAATCACAAAAGTCTTGGAGGTGTTATAAGACCATGTGGTCTGGTCTAGTATGTCTGCCAAAACTTTAAGGGTCGCGTCCTGCGGGATACAAGTATACAAACTTTCAATGTCTAAGGACACTAGATAACAAGGTTCCTCTGGGAGTTCTACGTTTAGTAACATTGAAAGGAGGCTTTTCGTATCCTTGATGTAAATACTTGTGGATTGGATCAAGGGTTTGAAGAAAAAATCACAGTACTTAGAGAGAGGTTCCAACTGGGACCCAATCCCAGACACAATTGGTCTTCCCGGCGGTGGTGTGCGGTTTTTATGGGTTTTTGGAAGGGTGTAAAAGTAAGGGATTTTTTCTTCTGAAGTTGTAAGAAAATCAGCCTCATGTTTAGTGATGTAACCGTCTCTTTCCGCAGTAGAGACCAGCTCCAAGATTTCGTCTTTCAAGAAGGGAGAGGGATCTTGGTGGAGCACGGTGTAACTATTGGAATCCCCTAGAAGCCGTTTACATTCGGCATCATAGGCCGTGGCATCCTGAATTACTATGCCTCCCCCCTTATCGGCACTTTTGATTACAATTTCTTGGTTCTCTTGTAATGATTTGATTGCCTTATATTCTCCTGCTGTCAAGTTTTTAAAATTGGTTGGCTCGGTCAGACTCTCCACCTCCCGGGATACCGCTTGTTCAAAAGTTATGATGTCAGCTGGTATTAAGTGGGTTGGTGGATTGAAATTAGATTTCCTTTTGAAGTTGGTGTCACTCAAAGTGGCAGGGACTTGTGTATTTTGTTGTTCAAAAAAAGATTTTAGTCTGAGTTTCCTAAAAAACTCACCCAGTTCGCATTTCAGTTTGAAACGATCCAGGCGGGGACTGGGTATGAACCCAAGGCCCCTTTCTAACACTGCGATTTCATCTGCAGATAAGGTGACTTTCGATAGGTTTGTTATCAAACTTGTTGGTTGCTCGGTCCTGCCCTCTGTTCCTGCGCCTTGCTCCGTGTGTTGTCCCCCACTGTTTCTGTGGGGCCCCAGTGTACCTGATTGCCTGTTCTTCTCTTCCCCCTGCCTCTCCGGCCAAAACCTAAAAAAGGCTGCGGATACATATTTTGTTGGAATTGTTGTGGCGGGGGGGCAAAGTGTGGGTTCCAACCAAATTGCGGTGGAAACGGTGGCTGGTTAAAGGGGTTCTGGTGGAAACCTCCAGGTCCTTGGTGTGGGTAAGGGAACCATTGATGATTATATTGGCTGTAATTTTGTTTCCCTCGACGTCTGCCTCGTTGTTTATTCCCCTTACTCTCATTGCTCGAATTACTAGAATCTGAGTCTGCTGAGGTGTCGGGGTCATCACTGGTACGGGTTGGTGGGGCATAGTCTTGGCTGGCGTAGGGATAGGTTTTGTCATAGGACCATCTCTTCAAATCTTTTTGGAATTTGGCTACTTTGGACTGCGCAAGATTTTCTTTATATTCATTGAGCTCTTTATTAAACTCATCAAGCTTCTTTTTATAACCTGTGACGGTCGCCTTGATGTGAGCTTCTGTGGCCTGGATCTCAATTAATAAGGCCTCAGAAAGGCGCATCGCCGTCTTGATGATAAGGATAGCCCAGTCATGAGTGCAGTGCCATGCTATTTGTGCCCATTCCTTTCTAAATACACTGTCCTCTAGAAATATTCGAGGTGCATTAGTAACCAAAAGTCCCTTCGGGCCATTTTGTTGTTGAGGTATTCCTTCATCATAGTTCCATGCAAAATCGCTCTTATTCTGTTTTTCTTTTGTTCCCCAAGCTTGTCCCAATCTGTAGTCTGGGATATTGCTTGAGCGACTAAGGGGTCAGCGAAAAGGGAAGTGTCGTTTAAGATGGCATCAGCCTCCTCTCTGGAGTAAGAAAGGCCCGATGCCTCCATTGCAAAGGTGTGCTGTGATGCACTGTCTAGGTGCAAAAAACCCTCTCAAGGTATACTAATAATTAAAAATGAACTCTCGCAGCTGCACGCTGCTAGAATAATTCCATCAACAAGAGAGTAAGGGTTAGAAGAAAACACTCTCATGCCCCTTATGAATCCATAACTCAAACAACAGGAGAGTGTTAGTATACACACCCTCAGCCATGTGCAGCCAATACAGTGCTCTTGGGGGCCAACAATGCCAGTAATGTTCAATTGGACAATGTCAAATGTGACCATCCAAAATGCATAAACACACATTTTTGTCACAATCAGACACAAATACGAAGGATTCAATCTGAAACAACAGCATTGGTGAGATCCAGTACTGCACTGTGGCAGCAAGGTCAAATGCAAAACATATGGGGTGTGCAGAGTGAAGATGTAGGAGTCCCAGTTCCAGTAGAGAAATAAAGTAAACAAACATCCACTCAATGCCCTTCAAAAAAAGTTGAAATACATGGGTGAAGATGCACAAAGACAACCAACCAGCCACACACTGCAAAACAAAAACAACATGTGTGTGTGCGTGGAAGTGTTTCTAGGCTGGGCCAACACACACGATGGGGGGCTAAACTCCACTGAGACATATGCGTGTTGAGTACAATCCAGAAGTATTCCATGAATTGGGATAGTGTATGTGGGCAATCAGGCATTGTTTGATGAGTGGGTGCACAAGAGTCACATGCAGAACAAGCTTTGTGGAACCCCAAACAATACATCAAGAGACTGACTCTCTTCCACAGTACCCTCAAGGCTATAACACTGTGGTGACTAAGCATGGGCGAATTTTGCGAATCTCGCGTTCGCGAATTTTGCGGATTTGCGAACTCGCAATCCGCAAAATCCGCGAATTCTCGCGAATTTGCGGATTTTTTTTTTTTGTGTTTGCGCGGGTTTCTTCCAGTTTGCGAGGGTTTTGTACAATGTCGCAAATTGCGAACTTACCTGTCGGGTCGCAAGTTTCGCGAACTTGTTGTTTCTACGTGTCCAGCCTGTTTGGGACACTCTTCTTCATCACTGCCACTCTCTGTCACCACTGCCACTCTCTGACTACTCATGCCACCCTCTGGCCCACCCATGCCACCCTCTGTTTCATCACAGCACCCTCTGGTTGTCCAGTCAGTGTACATTATTGTGGCAACGCAAGCACACCTTCCCTGCCTCAAGTGACCTGAATTAATTTGGGGCTGATTAATGTGTCACAGAATATTTTTTTAGCTGGCACCTGCTTCCTTAGTGCTTCCTGATTAGTGATCTTTTGCACTTGCTAAGTGCTTTCATTGTTGCAAAATTAGTTACAACACCTGCCCTGCCCCAACTGACAATAATGAATTAGGGGCTGATTAATGGATTTGAACCTCCAGCCTGGCTCCTGCTTGTCTCCCTTAGCTGTAATTCAGGACCTTTGTGGCATATGTGTAACTATTCTGAGGTTCAGAGCAGGGTCACATAATAGTTGCAACTGGCAACTGAACTCTGGAGGGGCCCCTCAGGAAGCACTACAGGAAATGGCTACTAATGATGAGCCTGAACTTTTGAACCTGGTAAGTAGTTTCAGTTTTGCTAAGATCGTATTTCTGCAATTTTGCACTTATTCGCGGGGCGCGAAGTTGTACTGGGAAGCCGCGAACTCACGCGAACAGTGCGAGCAGTGCGAGCAAAATCCGCTGCTCGCGGATTTGCGGATTTTGCGGGAGATTTGCGAATCTCGCGGATTGCGAATTTACAGAAAATCCGCAAAATCCGAGAGCGAAACGGATTTTCCGCCCATGCTTAGTGGTGACAGTATCTTGTCTTCTGACCCTCTGTGATGCCAAATTAGGATGTGGGTCTTACTTTTTAGCACACTCACTCTTGTGCACTGTGTCACATGCCTTGCAAGAACCACTGTCATCTCACATACCCAAACATTACTCCCAGGGCATGGCCTGTAACGTGAAGCCACATTGTAGGTAGGGGCTTGCCACGAGACGACGAGTCACTTTTGGCCACTCTAAACACAACCAACCTTCATCGCCAGCAATGTGCCTCATCTGAGTCTACTATGACAGGTGACATTGCACAGGCACCCATGACAGTGTGGATCACTTGCTGTATGACATGTAATACATTATTGGCCCTACATCATTGTGACCACAATACAAACAGTGGTGCATGTACTGTTGTGCATGACCAATGTGTCAATCTCTGTATCAGCAAGGTACACCCAGCACGCCACATACTAGGACACACACATTTGATGGTTGAACAGGAGGTACCAGACACATATATCTATGGGACACAAATTCACTGCATTTGTCCACAGCAACACATACTCAAACCCTGTAGGGCAACAGGAGTAAACACACTCACAGAAGAATGACATTTTGATGAATTAGTGTACAATGAAGCACACAGGAGACTGCCCATGACACCACACAAGTCCACAGACACTCAAAATAGATTCAGGAGCCTACTACTGCAACAAACATGAAGTAGTTGTGTCACTGCTGTCAGCGGTACATGTGTAGACAAGATTCCTACTTGCTGGGTAGAAAAGCATGGACCAACAACAACGTAGGAGACAGTCAACATGTGTTGACTATGTGCGTTGCACACAACTCAAGATCAGACCACTTACAATGTTAACTTGTTTGCATGTCTATCACATCAACTCTGCATCTAACTACAAAAGCTGCATTATGTGCAGATCATCACTATTGTCAAATTTCCAATGCTGGGTGTGTACTGCAGAAGACTTGGAAGACACGTGGCTCATCAGATAGGGGATACAACAACTGTTTCAGTAGGCTCCAATGCGCAGGCAAATGTGTAGGCTTATCATCTTCCTGCACTGTTGATAATGCCAGGGGTGGTGGTGGGATCTGTGTTCCACAAACACAATACACATAACTAGGCATAACTCATGGGAAAATTGTACATCCATTTAGGATGGAGTACATGTGCAAAACGTGATATGTATTGGACACATTTGGGACTGTCTCAGAATAATGAAATCATTCAAGGAGACCTATAAATAAGACATGTTGCCCACAGGGTACAGGGAAGGGTAGAACCTGATGAGTGTGAGCAGTCATAGACACATGCAGATGCAAACTTGCACAAACAGTTGACCGATTAAAAATACACTGATGTTGCTAGCACAAATGTGTCTCGGGGAATTGAAAATGTGTCACATGTGAGTTTGCTCACAGTGCATGCCCTTGTCTCAACCCAACCAGGGATGTCATCATAATGACTCAATTCTACTGGTGTACCCACATCTTGGATACTCAAAGTCCAATAGTCCAGAAAGCACTTGACTAGTCAGCACACAGAAAGCTTTTCAAACAGGAACATCTGCAGGGACTAAAGGCTTGGTAGGAAATGGGATTTGAAGACAGAGATTCATGCACCACACCATGGGCTCAGGATATGTCCCAGATTAACATACTTTTATGAGGTAATTTCACTACTGCGGAAGGTCAGCTGTGTCAAGCTTGGTCTTGGCAGGGGTCTACCATGTCAGAATGAGACTCAGACTTGGATCCAACAATTACACACAGAATGCTTTGGTTCGAGGAGCCTGTGTACATGTGTGTGTCCAAAGTCATCTGCACATAGTCAAACTTCAGGTTTACCAAGTTGTACTGATGAGACAGATGACTTGTTCATCATCAATGCACTATTCTGCATGTCCATCATAGATGTTTAAATCTTGAAAAACTTGTACAATGTGTACAAATGGCAGCACAACCTATGTGCAAAAGTGTAAGTCAAAGATAGGAGGTTGTTAAAAGCATGTCACACTCATTGTCCAAAATGTTGTGGATCACGACAACCTGCATTTGCAGACAATAATGACTCTAAAACATACTGTAATAGGACACATATACCATGGACCACATGCAGTCCATCACATCACTATATCCTTATTTTCACACAACAAGATTTCAACAGCAAATTCATTAGACTTAGTAACAAAATTTGGTACACAAAAAGCAAATATACAAAAGGAAAAAAAGATTTATTCAGCATCTGTATCACAAATTCTAAATCATGAAAAACAATAAGGCCAAAGGCCAGTCCACATTATATAGTCCTTTAGGGGGTAATCCATGTGAATATTCCTCTCTCGCTTGTCTGCACTGTTACTACTAGGGGACATCTCCCCTTGGAGGGGGATCTTTAGGAGCATGGCAGGCACTGCAGGGACAGGACTAGGGTGTACCAGTTTGGGGTATGGGAGGGATGGGGGCTACTGCAGTGCAGGGATCCACTGCAGTGGACAGGTCCGATTGAGGGGGTGGGAGATCCACTGCAGTGGACAGGTCTGATTGAGGGTGTGGGGACTCCACTACAGTGGACAGGTCTGATTGAGGGGGTGGGTGCCCCACTGCAGTGTCCAGAACAGACAGAGGTATGGCGTTGTAGGAAGAGAAGTCTGGTATGTGGATGAAACTGAGATGGGTTGTGATTTGTGAATTTTGGGAGGGGTGGCCTGGGCTCGCGAGGAAGTTGAATTTGTGTTGGAGGTGTGGGATGGTGGTGGGGTTTATGATTTATTCTTTCTGGGGGATGTACGGGTGGGGTGACAAATGCAAAAACCACAGTTGATAGACAGAATGCAGAACAATGTCATACATTCACCCCAGTACAGAGACCTGGGCCTAAATCCATCGTTTTTTTTGCACTCCACACCACCCCAGTTCAGACATGGGGTGCTCAGTGTTCCTACTCTTAAATGGAGGGTGTGCGTGCAGAGGTGGATCTCCTCTCTGTGCCGGGGATTTCCTCTTCCCCTTGCGAGTCTGAACTGATGTATCAGTGAGTAAGAGGCAAAGGTCACAGAGGAGGACCCTCAGGGAAGGGGGGTGCAGGAGAGTCAAGGGTAGGGGTTTTGGGGGGAGAGGTAGCAGAGGAATGCATAGTTGTTGTGGATTTGTGTGAGTGTTTTTTGGCACTCTCCTCTGTGTGTGTGATATCAGTCCCCTGAGTGTGCGTGTGTGTATTCCTGGACTTTGTTTTGGGTGGCTGTGTGCTGCTTGTGTCTGTTGATATATATGCATGTGCCTGTGTAAGTTTACTTGGGTCAGGTAGGGTAGTGGGGACTATGGATGGGGCAGAGGAAGTGGGGGTAATGGACTGCTGTAGGAGGGATACTGCTGCTGTCAGTGAGGAGGCCATGGACTGATTTGTTTGCTTAAGGGCAGACATGATGTGTGCATGGAGGACACTCAGCATGCATGTCTGCCCCACATTGATCTGTTTGGGCGAATCCACAGAATTCACACTCACGGCAGCAGGTGTAACAGTTGCAGCAGGTGCAGTGCCTGGCCCGAAGGAGACATGCTCCCTAACACAGGAGGTTCCACAGACACAGACTCCCATGTGGGTCCAGTCTGGATAGCCGCTTCCTCTTCGTCCTTGGAACTGTCTCTTCCAGTATGCGTAGATGAATCTGTGAATAGGGACCAGAAAGAGACTCAAATCAGTCATCTACATAGACTTGACACATGAGTTTCATCTCAAAACATCACAGAGAAAACCCTGGCATAATGTTCATGGCACTTTTTTAGATTCATTAAACATATGTGAACATGGCACCTGTCAGTCTGCCATTAAACCATGATTCCCAAACACATGATGGCAATGGAACCATCTGTTAGATGTATTTGCAAAGATCACTAAATACATGCCCGCTAACATAATATTTGGCTGTTGTCTGATCAGTAATGCTCCTGAGGGTCATTTGTCATTACAAACATGTCTCATCTCCTGCAAGGAGGTCTGGAAGTGACACAGCAACTGGGATGGGCACATTTATAAGTTTACATGATGAACATACTTCCATCCCCAGTTATCATGATGGGCACCTATGTTTTGAACGTAATACTATAATGGTCTGCATGCAGGACAACAGACAAGTACAAATACTGCATCCTCACAAAATTTCATTTCCTATACCATGCCACTGGCCGGTCTGGATAAACATCTGTACTGACTCTTGTCACAGGGCCGGTAAATCACAACTTTAAAGTCTGCACCGTGTCACAATCATGTATTCACTGTCAAAGCAACATATGCAGTGGTCATGTATACATGTCCATACGTGCTACACACAATTTAAAAACTTTGACAAGCTCACGTTGTGTTACTTAAACATTGGAGTATGTGAATTAACAAATCGGTCTAATATAACTTTTTTAGAGCTCTCAAGAAAGTAATGCAGCATACACATATATGTTGAAGCCACCATTATGTAGAGTCAATGGATGACACACACGTTTTGTCCTGTGTATCTGGGCCACATTCCATACATTAGATTCTGTCCATATTTCCTATATTTTCCACCTGTGTTTTTAAAAATGTTCTGTCTGTACACACTGTCACAGAGTCTGACACGTGAATTTCAAATTTACAATGGTGACTCTTGCAATCCTCCGTGTCCAGCCTAGGAGGTCTTGCCACCTCTCTGGCAGTGGCAGTTGTGGCATTTGAAGACCCCCACAGATCAACTCGTCCTTTGATTACTCACCCGCTTTTGTCATCATGATGACCATCATCCAATGTGTGCACCTGAACCGGTTCGGATGCAGAAAACGTGTCCTTTGAATACTCACCTGTGTCTGTCACCATGACGATCAACAGCCATTGTGCGCATAGCTGCCAATGTTTCACAATGCTATGTGTGTAGTTTTCATATTTTAAGTGTAATTATGAGTGACATTTCAACGACTATGAGTGACTCTTCCTCCCAATGAAAATCAAGCAATGAAGATGTTTAAAACATGTAAATATCATGAATTACACCCATTTGACAAGGAGAAAATTAAAAGATCTTACAATTGCTACAAAGGACCAGAAGTAGAAAGGATCTACCTGGAGACAGACTGCGTGACTGCAGTTCTCAGTAACAGAGGGCAGGGAGCAATTCATTCATTTTTGTGTCTTGACTGGTTCTTTAATATGTTACTTGACCATTCATTGGTTGAATCAGACTTTGATACATTTAGGATGGTCATAGGAAAAAAGTCACAGAAACGTGAACAGAACAAAGTTCTGTTACCATTCATCAATCTAAATCAGATTTGGGGATAGAGGGGCATATTATCAAGGGGGTTTATCTCCGCTTTTTTGGCTTTAAAAGCCAAGAAAGGGGAGATAAAATTATCTCCCTATTACCTAGCTGTCGCTAACACCAGTTAGTGACAGCTAGTAGGAGATAGCGACCATCTTGGACCCCACTTTGCATGTCAGTGATATTTATCACTAATGACATGCAAAGTGGGCGTGCCAAGATGTTAGCAACTGAAAACAGTCGCTAACATCGCTATCTCCTATTACCAACATTTGGAGATATTCACACTAAGCGCAAATATCTCCAAAAGCTAACACCTGCCCTGAGCAGTTCTTAGCCATGATATCCAATGGGAGGTGGATAACATGGCTAAGAGCATTAGCTCGGTAATGCATGAATATCGCTGACTTTTCAGCGATATTCATGTATTGCGGGGATTTTTATCGCATTTGCGATAAACCTTGGTAATACCAAGGTTTATTTGCGGTAAAAATCGCCGCAGCTCAGCGGTAAATATTTGTCTCTAACCAAGCAATAGCGATAATTATCGCTATTGCTTGGAAATATGCCCCTGAGTTACTTACTTTGCTGCAGGGACTTACAGAATGTATCTAATGATGCAGAAATACATTTGGATTCAACTATGCCTAATGCCTGACGAAATTAATTCAATGGGGTTAACCCAATAAGTCAAAGGACCTGGGTATCAATCGATATATAAAGAAACAGTTAGGTCCTAGACATATCTTCAAACACAAATTAATACATCAATTATTATTTACATATGGGGAAATTAATCCAAAAAGGAATAGGAGATAAAATTCTTTAAACAGCCAGAATTCAATATAAATGGATTGTACCCAACTAACATATATCAAAAAACAATTCTTATTCAGTCAGTCAATATATATCAAATTTATTTTCAACATTTGTAAAACAGATTTAAATGCAAGGGAAGGGAGAAGGACTGCAAGATACAGTAAGAATGTGAAAAGAGTGCTTAAGTGAATTGGAAAGGAAATCATTTGGAAGACAAGATTCGCAATTTATGTACAACTAAAATTACAATGTTTCTAGTTGGACAACCGAAGAGGCCTACCCATACAAAGTTATAGACATTAATTATAATACAAGACGGGGGCAAGGGCAAGGGAAAATAAGGTTCAGGCCTCAACTAATTGGGGGAGACAACCGTCGACGTTTCGACCCTGGCGCAATAAGGGGAGAATTATCGTCTCTGCTGCGGGTCTTCTTCAGGACTGGAAGGAGAAGGACAGGAAGGGGCAGGAATAGGGAGGCAACAAACGTGACCTGAAATGAATTTAAATTGAGTTGATTAGCCTCAATGACTCGAAAAAATGTAATTAAATACTAATAGAATGGTTGGGTACTTTACCAAAAGAATATGAAGGTCCCGTCCCGACAATGAATGAGGGCAACCTAAAGAACACAAAGGAAATCTAGCTAAGTGCCCATCTCCACATGGCACAATAATACATTCCCTAGTAAACGTTATTAATCACTGAATGAGCACTCACCCGTCAGTGGGGTGCCCTGTCTGTTATCCAATGAATATCACAATGTAATTATTCAAATTAAAAGGTATTTCACCATAAAGTATTTCAATTCCCAATGTTAATCTAAAAAATAAGAAATCGAAGAGCAAAGCTGAGTACAATTTATATAAAATAATGAGTAAGTGCATTAAGCTACAGAAGTTAAAGAACTTCGCTTACCCAAAGCTAGCACCATGAAGATGAACTGTCATGGGAAGGAGGCGAAACTGTTTGGCAAGCCACAACAACCTCGGCTGTGAAGACATACCGAAATCGTCATTAGAATTACTTGAGTCTTGAAGCGTAGGCGGTGTTCACCCTAATCATTACTATCTGAATACCAAAATACCTGCTCAATAATCGCTCAAAAGCGAAGCTTGGCTGTGCTCGGAACGAGGGATTAAAACACAGCCAAAGGCAAGCGTCTTCCTGGATGAACCGGGCGCGTCCGATCGGGACATAACGTGAACTCACGTGGTGCTTACAAAGACGTCTGCCCCGTACCGAACTAAGCAAAATACTACGGGACTATTTACCAAAAGAAAGACGTCCTGCCATTCCAACCGACATACAGGGAATAGTTAAAAATAATAATAAAGATAATAATGTACTGAAGACTGAGTGCTGCTATTCAGTTAGAAAGCCACAAATTATTAAATCAGACTAATACCAATGCGGGGAACTAGTTGCCTTTGCACGGGTGTTAAAGGGCTGGTGGTGCCAAAAGTAACGTTTCAGTTTGACACACAGTGCCCAGAAAATAAAAACTTTTTTGAAAAACGAAAAAACATGAAAAAATACAATATCATAAAACAAACATATTATACATCGACAATTGAAGACATACATGTATATATACAATGTAACAAGGTGCCAGTTGACACAATCCTATAATCGATATGTCATACATATGGATAATTCAAATGCATCTTTTTAAAATTCTTAAACAGAATACACATTCAATAGAAATAAATATACAATAATGATCCAGTAGACATATAGTGAACACCGCCTACGGTGGATCTGGGGCAAGATGGCCGACTGGTAAAGGGCTCTCAGAAGAGCTCCCAGTGTTGGGGATCCACCTTCTGGTTAATATCCCCTCTTATCGGCAGTCATCGCTGTAAACCGATCTCTTAAGATCTCCTAAGAGTAACTGGATAAAGAAATAATAATAACATTCGGTAAAAGACCATACCAGAGCTTCAGTCAAAGCTGCCTCTCCCCATCGGACTTCAGGACTGGGATGTAGGTGGACACACGGATGACCAGGGATCGGCGGCTGCACTGGTGAACTCGAGGGATCCATCGACAGTGCATGGCAGCAGTACCAGCAGTGGAGTTATCGCACTGAATGCATGGAGCTGGCGTGGACTGGAGGAGATCAGGGAGATCCCTAGCTGCTTTGACGGAGTTACGGACAGGGGCTGGACACCGGGGGTGAGGAGCGCCGAACGACGCCGGAGAAGGGAGAGGACTCCTGGACAGGTACCGGCTTCTCCACACATGCAGCGCTGCCCCCCTCCCCCCGCATCGGCTGCAAGGAGAGTAGCATAAGTGGATAAACGAATAAGAAAGGGAGAATAATAAAGATACAGTCCACCGCCCCGCCTGAGCTTAAAATGGCGACCGGAGCGGACATCTAAATCGCGGATTGCTGCAAGCTAACCAGAAATCAGGGACAAACATCCCCACCCTCACCTTCATTATCTTCATTACCCGCCGAGGAGAACTAAAAGAGGATCAATTAAACCAAGCGATGTGCAGGAAAGCTAAAGGTCGTCCCGCCTGATCACAAAATGGCGGCCGGTGCGGACAATTAGTCCGTGTTTACCATAGGTAACGAAGGAATAACTAGGGTGCAAACATTAACAACGATCTAGCACTAGCACCAACTCTTTACTCGCTGATTGAGACAAGAATCAGGGCAAAAAAGGAGACACTCGAAAAACGAGGAAAGCGCGATCCACACCGCCTGACTTCAAAATGACGGCCATCGCAGACATAAGCTCGGACCTACAGCAGGGGCTAATTTCATATAAGGGAGCCAGACACACTGGCCATGTCTAATAAGTTGAAAGGAACAAGAAAAGGTTTTCTAACAATCTATTGAACGCTGTCTATAAATATAAACACAGAGGATGGTACTTAATAGGTTACGACAACAACATTATAGAAAGTAGACCTGCCCTACTCTTAACAAAGATAGAGATGAATTAGTGATAATATTATCCAGAGTTAAGAATAATAATGAATAGAGCATCACAGAGAGAGTAATGCTGACAGAATCAACACCTAAGAAATGAGAAACACCCAAGAAATTAAACATAACGAATCTCAGCAGGGGTGTGGTGACGACATCTAAGAGTATCAACACCACGGGAAGATACACAAGTCATCCCACCGGGCCTAAAATATTGAAAATGGATGATACCGACTTAGAGGCGTCAGGCAAAAATGCTATGGGCATAATATACCCACCACGTCTATCCAAAACAGCAGTAAAGAAATTTAAACACAACGTTCTGAGGAAAAATCCTGATACGTTGATCTCTGACCCATCGTACAACATTAGCAAAGGCAGAATTGTCAACGATCTAATATTCTTCACCAGAAAATCAGCTAAATGGCGCGCAGTCATTACAGAAAAACTCAACATAAAAACCATTAACAATATACCACACGGCACAAAACTACTGAGCACTCCATCGCCAAGATTGAGAGCTAACCTATGCATAATATTATATAAGACCGGAATTTTACTTATGCAAGCAGCCAATGACGACCTAGAGAAGTTTGACGATATATTCCCTACGTTAAAAAAATGGGCAGTGAACCCAAGGGGTCAACCACATCCGCAACGTCCTCAGACCGCAAATGTAGATAGTCTAGAAGTCATCAATGCTAACACTACAGGAAACATAGAGCCTATGCAAAGACAAGACCCACCCCCCGAACGCCACAAGTTGAAAGAGACACCATTAGGCGATCCAGAGAGCCTCCAAAATCGCAACAACTAAAGCAACTAAGTGACACAACGGAGATAGGAGATGGACGGAACAACAAGACCTCAGAGAAGTCAGAAACAGGGGATCTACCAGTGAACACTATGAAGGCACTAACACAGAACGAAGAAAAAACGTGGCCACATCAGGCGACGACGCCAGTAAATCTAGCGAACACTGAAGAGAAAGTGGCTGAAGACTCTAGAGAGAGAAAAGATCTAGCGATAACACAGGAGTATACTTCAATGCAACAAGAAGGTAGGGAAGAACTAACGTTGATGGCACAGGTGAGCCTGTTCCCACCGGAGATGCCCCTGCATAGCAACAGGGCAAAAAAGAGGATCACTAAGCCAAATGATATGGAAGATAGCATACAAACAACACTCTCCCTGGACGATACACAAAAGCTAACCAGGAATACATTTAACGTGCGCCACGACTGCTTAAATGATAAAGACGAAACCAGGAAAATGAACACCGTGAATATATCATACCAGAACAGGAGAGGAACAATACAGATTCAGACACAAATGAACAACATGGCACGGGATATCCGAATCACTATGAAAACAATGGCAAAAATCCTAGAAATGACGACAGATACACAATCGAAAGTTGATCGCATTCAAGAATTAATGCTGGAAACACCAGGAAAAAGAAAGGAGAAATCCTTGCCACTGACAGATCGACACAATAGACCAGAAAGAAACCGAAAAAGGAAGGAGAAGCCCATGCCACTGGCAGATCGACATAATAGACCAGAAAGAAACCTTAAGTACATAACAGAAGAAGAAACACTTGCATTATTAAAGACCTATGAGCCGACAGAACACGATGGGGGAGAAAAAATAAAAACAGTTCCGATCAACATGAATAGAACGTCGAAACAGAAGATTAGGAAGCCCAACCTCAGCAACCTACAACAAGTCCAGCTATCCACCAACATGAGTGATAGAGAACAAAGCTCGACAAAAAACCATTTGAAATGCTTACTGCTCAACTGTCGGTCCGCAGTAAAACACGCGGCAAACATCGCTGCATTTATTATTAACATGGAAATTGACCTAGCAATCCCAACAGAAACATGGTTCTCGGAATCATCCTCTCCTTGCATGGATCTACTAGTGCCCCCACACTACAACATAGTAAGGCTAGATAGACCAAAGAGAAGAGGTGGCGGAATAGCCTGCATCCACCGATCAGTCATGGAAATAAAACAAATACAATCAGATCCTCGGGAATCTTATGAATATCTAGGTCTTAATATAAATTCAATAAACAATGAAAGATGCACCCTTCACGCTATGTACCACCCTCCAGGAAATAATGAGACCTTCACAGATCAACTGATGGAGATTATAACTGATAACAACAACGTCCACTCTAACGACATATTCCTGGGCGACTTCAACTTGCACTG
Source organism: Lissotriton vulgaris (assembly GCF_964263255.1). Lineage (NCBI taxonomy): Eukaryota > Metazoa > Chordata > Amphibia > Caudata > Salamandridae > Lissotriton > Lissotriton vulgaris. The sequence continues at coordinate 1,185,284,637 of NC_141694.1, forward strand.
GGAAGACAAGAAAGATAAACAGATAATCGCTCTAAAAGACTTCCTGAATGAACTAAATCTTTCCCAAGTCTGTACACAGCCAACACACGTAAAAGGAGCCACACTGGACTGGATATTATCTAGGAAAAAGAACATAAGTGTTCAATCAGTTACGCCATGCGATTGGTCGGATCACCATGCCATCATATTCCTGATTCCAACACAGGTAAAGAAAAAGAAATCACAGTCCGTCAAACGCAAAAAGTGGACTCGGAATACGAAAGAACCGAACATGGAGCAAATAGTAGAATATTGTGAGAAAGATTTGCAGCCACCAAACAACCTGAGGAATGTGAATGAACTAACGGAGCACTACACTACAACTGTAGCAAACATAGTTAACACCACCATGCCACTAAAACTGAAAAGAGTCTCGGAAAAAGACAAGAACCCATGGTTTAACGAATCACTGAACGATGATAGAAGGAAACTAAGAATGGCCGAAAGAAAATGGAGAGACCACCCATCAACACATGAACTGAAATCACTCAGAAAAATCAGAAACGAATACAACAAAAAGATCCTTAGGTCCAAAAAAGAATATATTAGTTCGGAACTGGACAACGCCAAAAATAGACCACAGAAACTATTTGAAATTCTAAGGCAGCAATCCAACAAATTAGCAAAATCGGCACAAGAAACCACCAAAACCCAGATAGCTGTGAAGAATTCTCAAAGTTCTTCACCGAGAAGGTCACCAAGCTGGAAATAGAGCTAAAGACGGCAGCAGACCAATTGCACAGACAACCACAAGACCTGACCATTGCCACAACCACATTCAAGAAAAATGAAGCAGGCCGTCATCGCCAAAACACTTGCGGATATCAAACCGAATAACCACTACAATGACCCACTCCCCGCCAAATGTCTACAAAAAATAAACCACGTCATCATCCCAATATGGACCAAAATAATAAACACCTCCCTATCACAAGGGATCCTTCCAGACTGCTTGAAAACGGGCCAAGTTGTCCTGATCATCAAGAAACCTACAATGGACCCAGCAGAGCCTAACAACTTCCGCCCTGTTACCAATATTCCACTACTGGCCAAACTAATTGAGAAATGCGTACAGAACCAATTGAGCCAACACATCAAAAAGTTTAGGTTGCTGGATGACTGTCAATCGGGATTCAGAACAGGACACAGCATGGAAACTGCGATCCTGCACATTGTTGACAACGCAGTACAGGCCCTTGACTGCAATAGGACGTGTCTTCTATTCCTCCTTGACCTGTCAGCGGCTTTCTACACTGTCAATCATGAAAAACTGCTGGAAAGACTTCACAACAGGATGGGAATGACAGGAACGGTGTTGAAATGGTTTGAATCATTCCTGCATAACAGATCACAAAGATTTTGGGTCAACCAGATGCTATCCACATCATGCCCGAATTCAATCGGAGTCCCCCAAGGATCGACACTTTCACCCTCACTCTTTAACTTATACGTCGAACCCCTGACAGAAATCCTCCGAAACGCTAACCTATCCTATCACATGTACGCAGACGACACGCAAGTATACTTAAAGATAGAATCCCTGGAAGACATCAAGTTAATGAATGGAGCTTTGAAAATGACATTAAGCTGGCTGACAAGTAACCACCTGAAGCTCAATGCACAAAAAAACTGAATTCCTTTTAATTGCATCCGCAAAGAAGTATCTAGAGGCAAAAGAATGGACCAATCTTATCACAGCTCTAAACTGCACCCCTACGTTAGTGGATTCAGCGAAATCGTTAGGAATCACAATAGACAAGAACCTAGACATGAAAGATCACATCAAGTCAATGGCAAAGAACGCTCGCTTTCACTTGCACTACCTAAGGAAAGTGAAACCATTCATCACACCGGCAGACCTCAAACTAGCAATACAATCGCTAGTAATCTCAAGGATTGAATACGGCTGCACATCCCTAGCAGGCCTGCCAAAAATCTCCACAGCCCCGTTGAAAGCATGCCTCAATGCGGCAGCAAGACTCATTACTGGATCGAAGAAATTCGACCACATCTCCCGCACCTAAAAGCACTAAACTGGCTACCATACGAAGCCAGAATCCATTTCAAAATGGCATGTGTCACCCACAAAGCTCTTCCCTACAAAACACTCAAATACCTGGCCCAGAAGATTGAGCTGTCTGGAGGAGACAGACCAGTAAGGAGCGCTAATCAGCTGATGCTGAAACCACCTATCTTCAGGAAAAAGAAAACCTATGACAGAGCATTCACAGGGGCAGCCCCCAGAATATGGAACTCGCTTCCTCCAAGTTTCAGAAAAATTACAGACACGACAAGGTTCAAAAGGGAAGCTAAGATCTTCCTAATGAGAAAGTTCCTGTCATAAGAAAGTTGTGATCTAGTCGTTACCAAGAAACTGGAGGAGACTCAATCCTGGAGAAGACTCAGTCCCCTGAGCCGGAAGAAGAGTACACTAATAAGGAGCGATGATGATCACGTTGTACAGGAATACTGACTTCCATACAAATCTGTGCTCATATGCCAGAAGTTTCTACTGACTTATATCGATACTACCTCATCTCAACTAGAAATGTTTATTAGTTAGCTCGACATGTATTTACATTATATGTATGGTAATCCCAGGTTATACAACACTTATGTACCTCATGCAATATAGTATTGAGAATGTTTATGTTATTCGAGTATAAGACACCCTAGACTTATCTACCTCACTCATTTTAGTGGCTGTAATTGCTCTCTAAGTGAATTACATCTCTACAGAATATATAACTGTATGTGAAGCGCTCTGATACCTACGGGTCACGTTCGCGCTATATAAAACTCTCTATGAATGAATGAAAATAGCTTTATTCGATTTTTAGATATAAAATCATAAAAGCACATAGCAAAATATATACACCGTTACATTTCAATTCATATCACAGTGAATAACATTATAGCAAAAAAAAAAAACTTTAAAAGAGGTCGGATACCAAATCAATAGTATATCAGGTCAGTCCAGATGTGAATACCCCTCAACCCAGCGCCGTTTCAACCCACCCCAAAAGTTAGTCTCTTCATTAATCTTGTGTAACAGTGAAGTGATTCTCTAGGATAAAAATCAGATAATCCCCAGGTGTGTATAGATCCATTTCCTATCTGTGGTTTCCAGGACTGTAGGTATGGGACAACATTGCTATTTTTAAACCTTATCAGTACCAGATCGCCAGGTCTCTCCTTTCGAAGCAGACCTAGCCATCCCACCCTTCTAACACAATGTATTCTGCCGTCGATGTCAGGGGGCAGGGGTCTATTCTTAGTTAACCAAAACAGTGCCTTATTTCTTAACTCCTGTTGACTTTCAGTTTTTCCGTTTGTGAGCTCAGGCACACCAGAAAGGACACACACAAACGGAGCAGCCTCCGGTGGTAAATGGATGTGATTAGATTTTCGTGGAATGTTCCCTGTGTTGGGAAGTGGCCCTTTGGGAGGAATGGTTACTTTATTCGGCCCCGTTTCAAGGGAACAACTATGTGTCATTAGTTTGGCTGGGACTTTCTCAATGAGTGGAGTTGGCATGACTGGGACTACCTGACCAAGTTGATGGTAATGAATATTACTTTGGGGAGCTGTTAAAGGGGGTACGGTATCACGTGACGGGTGTAAATGATTGGTGCCAGCCATACTTTCTAGGAGTAGCAAATTTGTCTTAGTCATTTCCTCTAATGCCCCAATCCTATCCCCAAGATTGTTCATTCTTTCTATTAAAGGGTGTATCACAGAGTTAATCATAGTTTGTAGCTGGGCCAACAAGGATGGTGAAGTTGAGGATGCATGCAGTTTTTTCTTCTGCTTTGCCTCGGTGCCTGTGTCTTTGTCCACTGGTCGTTTTCTTTTACCAGAGGGGTCCTGGAGAGACATTATGGGGTTCATGTTACCTATAACAGGTGGGCAGAAGGAAGAACCCAGAAGATTTCCATAGGGTGGAGATAAAGTATTGGACTGGGGACTTGTGATGGCTGTGGGACAAAAAGAAGCATTGATGTGCTCCGATGTAGACTTCACAGCAGCATACTTGGAATTGCATAGGCTATTGAGTTCCTCCAGAAATGATAGGTTTGGTGATACAGCGGCTGACTGTGGTGGAGTGAAAACAGTATTGGAACAATCAGTAGACAATCGTTCACATTCTGATCTAATAGAGTGTTGGGCAGTAGATGGAGTTGTCTGGATTAGGTAATGGACCATCGACCCCTTAGCCATGTCCCTTGTCAGAGTGGAAATTTTCCGGCCCCCCTTAGTAGACATAGAGTATATAGCAGCGGGCACCTACAGGTACTGGGAATTTCTTAACAGGGGTTGGTTATCTCGTTTAGTTGCAGGACCAAGGGGGGTGGCCCGTCCCGGCCTCTTCTGGCCTCTGATGGCCTTAGATGGTCCCGCCCTTGTCCCGGGCTTCTCCCGACGCCCTCCCGCGCTGCGGGGTCTACGCCTTCTTTAAATAAATCGCTGGAAGGAAGTCGAGCGGGTGGGTGGGGCCGGCAGGGAGAGCAGCCCAGCTGGTCCCAAGGGCGCGCAGGGACTCCTGGTCCTTGGAGTCCCTGCTGATGCTCGCAGCCCTGCCGGTTGCCAGCAAAGTGCCCCTGCTGGTCTGGTCTGCTATCGCCTATGTCAGGAGGCGCTGCGGGACCCTCGAAGCGGGTCCGGCGAGGTCCTGGAGTGCTGGGTTCCCAGGAAGGATTCAAAGGGGCGCTGAAACCGCAAACAGCGCGGTGTGAAGGGGAAAGCACTAAGTCCCAGGTGTTGCCGGTTTAAGATCAGGAGCGGGCGGGCGGGGCCGGCAGGGAGAGCAGCCCAGCTGGTCCCAAGGGCGCGCAGGGACTCCTGGTCCTTGGAGTCCCTGCTGATGCTCGCAGCCCTGCCGGTTGCCAGCAAAGTGCCCCTGCTGGTCTGGTCTGCTATCGCCTATGTCAGGAGGCGCTGCGGGACCCGCGAAGCGGGTCCGGCGAGGTCCTGGAGTGCTGGGTTCCCAGGAAGGATTTAAAGGGGCGCTGAAACCGCAAACAGCGCGGTGTGAAGGGGAACTCTCTAAATAAATAAATAATAAAAAATATACAATGCTCAATTGATGAAGGTTAACCATTATATATAGAAGCCATTTGTCTAGTGACTTCCTCATGCTCATTCAGTCCCCTATTAACAGTATCAAAAAAATGCATCCATCTACATTCTCGTGTACTCAAAATATTGGCAAAGTTGCCTCCCCGTGGGTTCTGTGTCACTTTCTCGATTATCCACCATTTGAAACTTTCTGGGTGATGATCGAATCTGATAAAATGATCCACCAAAGGTGCCCCCTGTACCTTACAGCGTACTCTGCTGCAATACTGCAGAATACGAGTTTTAGCCTTCTGCGAAGTTTGGCCTATATACATAAAGCCACAGGGGCAGAGAATAGCATAGATCACCCCCATAGTGTTACAATTGGTGTGATGTCGCAGAGTATGAGTGTAATTATTGTATGTACATTGTTTAGTCTCCACAGTCATAGAGCATGCCTTGCAAGCACCACACTTGTAAAGCCCTACCATGTTCCACAAAGATGTTTGGTTGTCAATATTTTTCTTCTGTAATAAAGAGTGGACCACATAGTCCCTTAGCTCCTTCCCTTCCGAAAGGCGTGCATCGGCGGATCTGGTACCCCAGATTACTCTGCCACCAAATGCCAATGACTGTTAATGATTTTCTTGATTTCTGTGCTTCGAGTGTTAAACGTCGTAACACATGTCATTCTCTTACTATCATTCTCTTTTCTTTTCTTAGGTTCTAGCAACACATCTCTATGGCAAAACCACACTCTCTTGTGTGCTTTCTTGACTAGGCTTCTAGGGTAACCCCTATCCATCAGTCGTTCCATCAATACAGATGATTCTGAGAAATAGTCGATCTTACGACTACAATTCCTCCGCAACCTCAGGAATTGGCCATATGGGAGATTATCCCTGAAGTTGCGTGGATGATGGCTCGAACACCTCAAAAGGGTATTCTTTTCGGTGGGTTTCCTGAAGAGGGTGGTATGAAGCCTCCCCTCTTCCTCCTTGATTGTAATATCCAAGAAATGTATCGCCTGATTACTACAATCCAGGGAAAATTGGATGTTACTATCCCTCTCATTAAGCCATGCATGAAAGATCTTGTTTATTGCCACACCATATGAGCAGCACTTCGTCTATATAACGACGCCAAAAAAGGATACATTCTCTATAGGGATTATGTTCACTGAGGACAAAATTGTGTTCATAACCGTCCATATTAATTATAGCCAGATTCGGGGCGAAACTTGCCCCCATAGCTCTTCCATTCGTCTGTACGAAATATTCTCCTTTAAAGATAAAGAAATTTCTCTTCATAGCAATTTCAAGAAGGTCAATTATGAAGCCCGTATGGACTCTATGTGGCCTAGGTCTTTCGTCTAACACCCTTGTAATTACCTCAAGTGCAGCCTGCTGAGAGATGTTGGTATAGAGGGATGATATATCCATAGTTCCTGATTAAAAATTCTCTTGCTAATCAATTTTATCACCTGCATAGTGTCCCTTAAGTAGCAAGAGGTATCTTCAGCTATAGGCTTAATAAATACATCAATGAACTTACATAGTGGTTCAAGTATTGAACCACAACCTGAGATGATGGGTCTCCCCGGCGGATTATTAAGTCTTTTATGCACTTTAGGGAGTGTATAAATTGTAGGCAAATGAGGGTGGGTGTTGTTTAGATATTCACAATAATGCTTGGTTATGAAGCCCTCCTGGTATGCATTATCAGTCAGGGCTCTGATGGTAAGAGCAATATCTTTGGTAGGGTCCGAATGTAATTTCTTATAGTTACCCTCCACCGATAATTGGGCAAGGATCTCTGATTTATAGTCATCCCTGTTCTGTATTACAATAGCCCCGCCTTTGTCGGCGGGCTTAATCACTATATCCAAATTAGTCTTCAAACTTTCCAGGGCATTTCGTTCTTGTCTTGAAATATTGTACTTAATATATATCTTATCAGTGAGTAATTTATTGACTTCTCTCATAACCACTTGCTCATAAGTCAACAATCTGTGTGGCATCATTAGTGAAGTAGTGAAGGAGGGGTAAAGGTAGATGGTGGTCTAAGACCCGTGTTACTGAACACTGATTGGTGACGTATTTTGTTAAAATAGTGTCTCAGAGCAACTTTTCGAAAAAATTGATGGAGTTCCAATTTAAGATTAAAGCTATTGGGTAAGTTGGCGGGAACGAAGGACAGTCCCTTCTCCATGATTTTTTGCTCATCAGTAGTCAAATTGTAACTAGAACGATTAATCAAAGGACTCTCTACATTGGTTCCACTAGGAAATCCTACCACTTGTAGTGCTGTTTTTCGAATTCAAATCTCGCCATGGGACTCCTGTCGGAACTGAACTTGTTTCGCAGGCCTGTCCCTTCCTTGTATGAGTTTGAAAAAGGGGTAAGCCCTCAAAACTCGTGGACCTGGGTCAATACGTAAGTACAAGGAAAGAGTAGTCCGAGTTGAGTAGAAATATTTTACAATTATTTTACATTGATATATATTTGTGAACACCACAATTATAATTCACAATGAATATGCTTGGAGCAATGAGAGTAAGGTATGCAGTGTTAGAAAATGATATTGTATTTATTCCACATACAAGTGCATTCGATGTGCTTGTAACTGCATACATTTACTTAAAAGTCACCTGCATATCATCAATGGAATTGTAAAATCATTGCATAATTGGTGCTCTCAGTACAAAAAGAAAAGGGAGTGAGGGGTTTGTGAGGGACGAGGTAAAGGTGGTGTGACAATGTTACATCACATTCAAATCATAACGCCTTTACAATTAAGGTAACAACAATGTTCCCGCAATACATCACACATAGGTAAGATTAGATCATTCTTTTTTTCAATGGTGTGTAGGATTGGGCGTAGTCTACGTTTCGACCCCGAAAGCGTTAATGGGTTAGTCTTCCCTCATGTTGGGGTCTTCATCAGGACAAAGAAGAGAGCCTGGAAAACATGGCATTAACTAATATTAGTGGTCTATGTGGTGAATTGACACTTTATTGTAGGCTAACTTCAGGGGTTACCCACATAGAAAATGACGGACGGCGATTCTTGCGTCACGTCTAGGGCCCAGTCGTGCTCCTTCTTGTTTCTGAAATATATTATAATAGGGGGAGGTTTTGAGCGGCAATACTAAACAGCTCATTAAGCCAACTAGCAGGGGAATGAGACCTCTTCACATCTACTTACTGCAAATTGGCGTCTTTTGATGTAGAGAAGGTTGTCGGTATTTCTTCGTATACTTGGCTTCACTGTACGCCACACATCTTTCTAAATGGGGCACGAGGCAAATATTCGGTCAGAATTGCTAATTCCGACTTGTTCAACACTAATAAATATACGACTGTGAAAATCCTTCCCTGTGTCTGATTTGGTAATCAAAACCAGAGGGAACTGTATTTAAGCCGCCGTGTAGCACAACAGTTATAAACATTCTTAGCAGGCAGGCAAATAAAACAACATTACTCTCTTGCCGCGTATATTTTGCCCGTAATTAATGCTCGTTGAATGAAAAGCTAGGTTCGAAGCAACTCTGTACATTCTCATACCTTCAAAGTACAGACTCTATGTTTTATTTACTAGTAAAAACCAGCGGGAGCTATATTTTCGCCGCCGTGTCATCAAAACAGTTTTAACCAAACATAATCGGCATACAGCTTGAACTGCATAACATTCTTGCCACGCATATGTTGCTCGTGCTTGATGCCGATTCAATGAGAAGCTGAGTTACAATCCACTCGGTACGGTCTCATACCTTATGCAGAGCAAAGCTGCAGCAGACAGCACACGTCGCGTCCTCCGTGATTGTGGGGATGCGGTGCTCGCGGTGCTGCCGCTAGATGCTGGGTGCAGGAGGGCTCGACTCAGGTGGCCAATCAGCAACTGCCATGCAAATGTACCGTGACGGGGCTCGTGGTTGAGCGGGGGACTGTCTGAAAAGAGTTTTGTCCGAGCTTGACTCTTTGTGATAATGACATGTGTTATGACGTTTAACACTCGAAGCACAGAAATCAAGAAAATCATTAACAGTCATTGGCATTTGGTGGCAGAGGAAACTGGGGTACTACATCCGCCGATGCACGCCTTCCGGAAGGGAAGGAGCGAAGGGACTATGTTGTCCACTCTTTATTACAGAAGAAAAATATTGACAACCAAACATCTTTGTGGAACATTCCTCCCTTGGTAGGGCATTACAAGTGCGGTGCTTGCAAGGCATGCTCTATGACTGTGGAGACTAAACAATGTACATACAATAATTACTCTCATACTCTGCGACATCACACCAATTGTAACACTATGGGGGTGATCTATGCTATTCTCTGCCCCTGTGGCTTTATGTATATAGGCCAAACTACGCAGAAGGCTAAAACTCGTATTCTGCAGCATTGCAGCAGAGTATGCTGTAAGGTACAGGGGGCACCTCTGGTGGATCATTTTATCAGATTCGATCATCATCCAGAAAGTTTCAAATGGTGGATAATCGAGAAAGTGACACAGAACCCACGGGGGGGCAACTTTGCCAACATTTTGAGTACCCGAGAATGTAGATGGATGCATTTATTGGATACTGTTAATAGGGGACTGAATGAGCATGAGGAAGTCACTAGACAAATGGCGTCTATATATAATGGTTAACCTTCCTTCAATTGAGCATTGTATATGTCTACTGGATCATTAGTGTATATTTCTTTCTATTGAATGTGTATTCTGTTTAAGAATTTTAAAAAGATGCATTTGAATTATCTATATGTATGACATATCAATCATAGGATTTTGTCAACTGGCACCTTTGTTACATTGTATATATACATGTATGTCTTCAATTGTCGATGAATAATATGTTTGTTTTATCAGATTGTGTTTTTTCGTGTTTTTTTGTTTTTCAACAAAGTTTTTATTTTCTGGGCACTGTGTGTCAAACTGAAACGTTTCTTTTGGCACCACCAGCCCTTGAACACCCACGCAAAGGCAATTAGTTCCCCGCATTGGTATTAGTCTGATTTAATAATTTGTTGCTTTCTAACTGAATAGCGGCACTCAGTCATCTGTACATTATTATCTTTATTATTATTTTTAACTATTCCCTGTATGTCGGTTGGAATGGTAGGACGTCTCTCTTTTGGTAAATAGTCCCGTAGTATTTTGTTAAGTTCGATAAGGGGCAGACGTCTTTGTAAGCACCACGTGATTTCACGTTGCGTGCCAATCGGAAGAGCCCGGTTCATCCAGGAAGACGCTTGCCTTTGGCTGTGCTTTAATCCCTCGTTTTGTGCACAGCCAAGCTTCGCTTTTGGGCGATTATTGAGCAGGTATTTTGGCATTTAGATATTAACCATTAGGGTGAACACCGCCTACGCTTCAAGACCCAAGTAATTCTAATGGCGATTTCGGTTTGTCTTCACAGCCGAGGCTGTTGTGGCTTGCCAAACAGTTTCGCCACCTTCCCATGACAGTGCATCTTCATGGTGCTAGCTTTGGGTAAGTGATGTTCTTTAACTTCTGTAGTTTAATGCACTTACTCATTATTTTATATAAATTGTACTCAGCTTTGCTCTTCGATTTCTTATTTTTTAGATTAACATTGGGAATTGAAATCCTTTATGGTGAAAATACCTTTTAATTTGAACAATTACATTGCGACATTCAGTGGACAACAGACAGGGCACACCACTGACGGGTGAGTGCTCATTTAGGGATTAATAACGTTTACTAGGGAATGTATTATTGTGCCATGTGGAGATGGGCACTTAGCTAGATTTCCTTTGTGTTCTTTAGGTTGCCCTCATTCATTTTCGGGACGCGACCTTCATATTCTTTTGGTAAAGTACCCAACCATTCTATTAGTATTTAATTAAATTTTTTCAAATCAATGAGGCTAATCAACTCAATTTAAATTCCTTTCAGGTCACTTTTGTTGCCTCCCTATTCCTGCCCCTTCCCGTCCTTCTCCTTCCAGTCCTGAAGAAGACCCGCAGCAGAGGTGTTAATTCTCCCCTTATTGCGCCAGGGTCGAAACATCGGCGGTTGTCTCCCCCAATTAATTGAGGCCTGCACCTTATTTTCCCTTGCCCTTGCCCCCTTCTTGTATTATAATTAATGTATATAACTTTGTATGGGTAGGCCTCTTCGGTTGTCCAACTAGAAACATAATAATTTTAGTTGTACATAAATTGTGAATCTTGTCTTCCAAATGATTTCTTTTCCAATTCACTTGAGCACTCTTTTCACATTCTTACTGCATCTTGCAGTCCTTCTCCCTTCTCTTGCATTTAAATCTGTTTTACAAACGTTGAAAATATATTTGATATATATTGACTGACTGAATAAGAATTGTTTTTTGATATATGTTAGTTGGGTACAATCGATTTACATAGAACTCTGGCTGTTTAAAGAATTTTAACTCCTATTCCTTTTTGGATTTACTTCCCCATATGTAAATAATAATTGATGTATTAATTAATACCTGATGCAAGCAGGATTACGAGACTTTCAAAAGTCAAAATATTTTCCTGCATACGGCACAGAATGTGTCAGTGTCACTGACGCTACATCTGTGGAGCGAGGGCGCTGCCGGGGATGATATGTGACAAGCAGGTCACTAGTACGGACTCTGAGTCATTGTTGTACCTCAGGTGACTTTGGCACCCCTACCGAGGCTACTGTGGCAGGTTGAAGGAACGCCAGTGGGCAGCCGAGTGGAGGGTGCAGGGTGTGGCGCTTCCCAGCCCCACTCCTGCTTCCGCACTGAGACTCCAGGTGTTTTTGTTAGAGGCAGTAGGCCCAGCTAGGTCGGGTCAGTTGCGCCGTAGTGTTCATTACCACAGCACCGCAAGTTCATGAGTCATTAGGCAGCAGCGACTAATCTGATTTCAACTCGGGAGACAGTCTAGACTACATAAAAACCCACTTGATCTATGACTGTGAGTCTGACTGAATTTACACTTTCTCATCAATGTCACTGTAGTAGCCATTGGCAGGCACAACTTGACGTTCCTGAAATGTCTGCAACATGGTGACTGAACCAGTGCTACGTTGCATTAATTATCTCTGGAAGTCTTCATAGCAGTGCGCTCTGCAACCTGCCTGTACCACACAAATTTGGTGTAATTATAATTTGCAGCCAGTGCTTGGGCCGCAGAGCTTTGGCACAGGCTAATTTGTGTGACTTCGCATTTCAGTGGGTGATGTGGCCCACCACAATGAAATGCGTTAGTCTAACGCCTGATGCGTGGTACTTTGCAGGGCTGTGTGTGCGTCATGTTTGGTTCTGATCCAGCACAAGCGCACACTCAATACTCACCCACATCGTTCACCATTACAATCAACAGCCAAAGGATTAGCCACACATTTTGGGTGAGGCTCAGACGCCCTACACTAATCAATCAGCATGTCAGACAGTATAGCACATTTTTATGTTCTGCCTCATTACATGTGTGGGTACAGTGATTCACATGTCATATTGGACAGAGTACTTTATAGCTCACATTCCCATGATGAGCCAACCTTGATGTGCACAAAATACATTGTTTGTGAGGAACCTCACATCTGTGAGTGGCACTTTACAGATCAGCCTCCTAGGCTTGGACACAGTCCCAGGGATCACTGTGTTAACAGAGCTTATATCCACACATTATCACTGCTTTATTGGACGGTGTGTTAGAAACTGCATTGTGTTAAGTTATTTTGAGTGAATCCACAGTATCTGAGTCTTGTCCAACGCAGACACTCCACTGTTGATGTTGTTAATGAAATTTACTTGAGACATCAACTTGTATTTTGCATGTGAATTTCTATTGTGTCTTCGTCTCACAGACATGCATGGATGCCTGTCAAAAGAAGATGTGCTACACATCATGAATATTTTATGTCTGTGAGAGTATATGCATTTCAGACATTAAATCATGACAGTGTCCACACTATGACAGCGGTGTGCATGGTGACACACTGCCTGTAACTAGTGTTCCACCTAGTTGGCATGACATGATCCCTGTCTGTGCACCTTTACACCATGTGGTAGTTATTACAAACATCTATCTTTGATATTTTATTAGATTTGTGTTTAGTATGTAATGTTTGATCACATAGACTCTAGACTGTGACAGACACCAGTGATTAGTCAGAGCACAGCAGTGCAATTGTGGACAAACCATTATGAAATTAAATGTCCGGTGAGGGTCACATAGCTGCCCTTTGTGTCAAGGCTCAACATTACACATCTGACTCCATTGAGTCTTGCTTTGATGTTGTATATGAGTTTTTGTATGTTCCTTGCCAAATTGGAAAGTGTATAAATAATGTTTTGATTTGTTACCTATGTACCACAGGTGACCAGCTGTCCACAGACCCTTCCCCGATCTACAGCCCATGGTAGAACGTGACAGCATCAAACGTTACCACTTCACCATACCACTGATTGAGGAGTTGGCAGAGCAGTTGGCCCCACATTTGCTACCTAGACACCAATATCCTTTTGCGCTGACCCCCAAGGTGAAGGCGATGGCAGCCCTACATTACTTTGCCACAGCAACCTTCCAGTATACTGTGGCTATTGCTGGTGGGATGTCACAGACAATGTTTAGCTGTGTGCTTCGTGATTTGTTGGAGGCAATGTTACATTTCCTGAAGATGTACATCAAGTTCCCAACACCAGGACAGTTTGCCAACATCAAGAGTGACTTTCATGCTTCGGACAGAATGCCACATGAAATTGGCTCCATTGATGGTACACATGTGGCCTTGCTCCCACCACAAGCCAATGAACACACACAGGAATCGTAAACATTACTACTCCATAAATGCCCTGGTGGTATGTCTGCCTGACATGACAATCTCACATGTCTGTGCGTGTTTCCCAGTATTAGCACACACCTACATTATGAGGAACAGTGGGATCCCACAGATGGTGTATCAGCTGCCAAATCAGCGTGCCTGGCTTGTTGGTGGGTAATGGTGTCTGTTTATTTTGTGTGTTGGTTGTATGTCAGGTTGTGCCCTGTTTTCAGAAACATTAAGTATTTTCTGTTTAAATTTAGGAGACTCTGTATACCCCAACATGCCGTGGTTGCTGACCCCACTCGGGGGAACCCTGTCACACCTGCTGAGTTTAGTTTTAATGAGGCACATGGGCGGACCAGGTGAGTGATTGGTGGGGAGAGGTGTGGCACCGCGGCCAGGGCGACTAACGTTGGAATCTGGGGATCACGGTTTGATCCCCGGCTTTGGCGGCAAATTAGCCCAGCACCATGTGACACAGAGCAATAGCTTGCTTAATCTTCCAGACGGCCCCCAGCGCCTAGAGACCCTTACGGGTGATTGTTCACGCTTTACAAATGTAGATTATTCAGCAGACATTTGGGCTACTGAGAACCAGATTTCGCTGCCTGGACCTTACAGGAGGAGACCTCCAATATGCACCAGTGAAGGTGTGTAAGATCATTATCGTGTGTTGCATGCTACACAACCTGGCAGTGAGGAATGAGCTACCTCACATCCAAGATGACTGGGACCAGCAGCCTCCAGCAGGGAAGGATCCAGGCATGGGGCATGTTGCCAGTGATGATAAGAATGAGGAGGAGGAGGAGGATGTTCGGAGACAGCTCATCAACAACTTTTTCTCACGATTGTAAGAATGCAATGATGAGTTCTCAAAGCCCTTTCTTTGCATGATATGTGTCTGTTGTACAATATCTCTATATACATGTGGGTGCATGCTACTTAACATGATCCTTGGAGTTGTTTGCTGTCCATTAAGCTAGTATGTTCACCAGTACAGTGTTGACATGACTCTTAGCTAGTGTTCACAAATTAAACATTTCAAGTATGAAATGTCTCTTGGAGATGTATGCAGAAAATCTTGTATTTCAAGACTGTTCTATGTCTCTCCTTTGCAGGGTTCTTTGGCTGTTGTATGGAGACATATGACCTTCCAGACACACAATGCAGTTACATTGTGCAACTTTTCTTAGAATCAGAAATCTGTGTCACACTCAATTCTGACATTTTTCAAACATCTTGTTTAATTTGTGCTTATTGTCACAGTGTGATTTGATTTTATTTGTTCTGGAGGCAACATATTGTGCCTGTGTAATAAACATGTGCTCCACATTGAGGTGTGCATCGTCTGTATACACACATCCAACATTCACTTACACACTGTATATGTGCCCTGATGTTCTGTTTGTCTAACAATGATTAGTGTTTTTACATTGAAATGTGGTTTCAGTTTACAACAGTGAAAGCAATTAGGATGTATGCCATGTACTATTTGTGTTGTGTTGACCTTGTTTTGTTTATCTCTTGTGTTATGTTACATTTGCTCACAAGACAGTAGGCAAATTGCTGTACTTGTTTTTCAGCCAAAGCATTTTTTTTACAGGACATCATCTCTATATTACAAACAGTGTTTAATTCACGTCAGAAGCAAGTATTGTGTGAAAAAAGATTTATTGCAGTGCATGTGTGAAATTTAATAAGAAAGTGATTGCTGTACCAATTTTTGAAACCCAAAGTTCACAGAGGAGTTGTTGGTGGCAGTAGATGAAATTTTCAGAGCACAGTCCAGAGTCATTTGAGTCATTGATCCAACTTAGACCCTCCATCACATGTGTGGTAGTTCAGTGACAGTCAATAAAGTGAATGCTTCTCACACAATGGAGGATATCAGGAGCAGGTTGTCACTTCCTGTGGGGATGCACAGCCATCTGGCTCTCATTTGTCCTTTTTCGGAAGACCCCTCTTACGTTTTTCTGGGGAAACCTCAGGTACAGGCTGCCACAGTTCAGGAGACTTTCCGCCAGAGTCCTCATCCCTCCCTGTGGCAGTTGCAGATGTAGTACCAACAGATCTGGTGGGCACACAGGGAGGTGGAGTCATGTTCTCAGAAATCTGGTGCAGGCAGGTACGTATGTCCAGGTGCACCACAGTCTGGTCATCCAATTTATCTTTTTTGGACTCCATTCTGGACATGTGTGAGTCCATTTTGGACATGTGTGAGTCCATTCTGGACATGTGTGAATCAAATTTGGCATAATGGGCAACCTGCTGCTGTTGCATGTCCTTGAGGATCCCAACTACCTGGCCAAAGTCTCAAGTGCCTTCTTGATATGCATATAGAAGACGTGTCAACTGTGGGTCTGCATGATCGTCAGTACCAGCTGCCTCAAGGGACCTCCCCCCATGGCCCCTCTGACTACCCCTGCCCACACGAGCAGGACCTGTTGTTGCAGGCACAGACAACACTGAGCATCCTTCATCGTTGACACTGGTGCTGTTGTCCGCCAACTCCAGAGTCACCTGTGTTGATGTGCTCTCGTTGTTTTGTTGCCTTGGTGTGTTTGTGTTGGCAGAGGTCATATGGGGGTTGACAGATGTTGTGGGAGTGGTCAGAGTATATGCTGGTGTTCGAGCTGCTGGTGCTGCATGATGACCCACACCAGAGGGGCCAGGTAGTTTATCGTCATCTGTTGAGGGCTGAGAGACGTCCACACTGGAGAGCTCAGTGTCAACCAGTGTCTGGGACTGGGATTCCTGTTCTGTTCCTGCACTGTTCCTAGCAGGCCATGTTGGAAGATGAGAGACACAATTTTTGTGGTGTTTTTGCACAGATCATTGTATCATACACAATAAATTTGCTATTGTACTTTGTGATGAGTGTAAGTACATTAAATAGTCCTGTATCGTCACAGACCCAGGCCTATTTTTTCAGTGAACATTGTGATTTTAACAAGAAGTGTTCTCCTGAGCATGTCCAGCTCTGTGCATAAATGGGCATCTTTTGTTGATTTGACTGTACCCCTCCCCCCACCCAGTCCATCTTACTGCTCGTGGACAAAGTATCAATGACAGTGAGGGGACTGTAGTGGAAAGGATGCTGACAATGCTGTTGATGTACCTCCCAACAGTGCTTTGTGTGCATGACACCATGCAACAGTTTCAGCCAGCCCAGGGAACACACCTGGGACAATTCATCCCCAGACAGTGAGTGGAAATATAGAGTGCAGATGGCTGAGAGTGGGTACTGGTGTGAGAGGCCTAGGGCCTAGTTGTGACTCGTAGCCAATTCCTACATAAGGCCCATGTGTCAGCCATCTTACCGGTACATTTCCACTCCCTGTGAGATGAGCATGGTTCAAGGTGGGATTGTTGGGCCATGTGGGAGGGGGACTGTTGGCTGTGACTACAACTCCCATCATGCTTTCTGCTACACCCACCTCCCAGTAAACCCAACCTTCCTTCTTTTGACTCAGCTCCCCTGTGAATGAGTGAAATAGCAATGGCAAGAAGGCTGACAGTGGTGGCCTGGTGTTTGTTTGTATACAATTCCCAACAGGGCCTTGTGCTCCCCACACCAAAGCCCAGAGTCAGGCATCTTGGGAGTAGATTTTCCTTAACTCTCAGGGATAGCATAATCCCAGGTGTGATGTTTGGTGTTGGTGGGAGGGATGTGTTTGACAGGACCTGCTACTATATATAGCCAGAGCTAGCCCTCCTCCTCCCCCCAGACCATATAGGCCACCATGAGCCATGCTTCTATGACAGTGAGTCAAAGTTTACGTCCACGATATCTGACAGTAGGGCCTGGTGTTTGAGCACAACTCTCCACAGGGCCTTGTACTTCACACACCAGAGCCCAGAGTCAGCCATCTTGGTAGTACTTTTCCTACTCTCTGAAAGGTGAGCATGGTTCAAGGTGTGATTGTTGGGCCATGTGAGGGGGACTGTTGGCTGTGACTACAACTCCCATCATGCTTTCAGCTACACCCACCTTTCCAGCCATCCCAACCTCCCTTCCTGTGACTGCTTTCCTAAGAGTGAATGTGTGCAAACAAGATGGCTGCTACATGTGACTGGTGTTTGGATCCCATTGCCTTGCTGAGGGTTAGTGCTAGGTTGGGACATTTTTGTGAATGGTGAGCTTTCCAATTACATTGCAGGTATGTTGGAAGTAAAAATCTATTTTTGATCACATATCCCATCATGGACTTGTGCTTCCCCCACCAGAGCCCAGTGTCAGGCATCTTGGGAGTAGATTTTCCTTTACTCTCAAGGAGAGCATAGTCCCAGGTGTGGTGTTTGGTGTTGGTGGGGGTGGTGTGCGTTACACGGACTGCTGGTAGATGTAGTCAGAGCTAGCACACATCCTCCCCCCAGACCAGATAGGCCACCAGGAACCATGCTTACATGACAGTGAGTCAAACTTTACATTCAAGATGTCTGACATTGGGGCCTGGTGTTTGTTTGAGCACAACTCTCAACAGGGCCTTGTGCTTCACACACCAGCGTCAGCCATCTTGTCAGTACTTTTACGCTCCCTGTGAGATGAGCATGATTCAAGGTGGGATTGTTGGGCCATGTGGGAGGAGGACTTGTGGGTGTGACTATGACTCCCATCATGCTTTCACCTACACCCACCTTCCCAGAAATCCCAACCTTCCTTCCTGTGACTCAGCTTCCCTGTGAGTGAGTGAAACAGTACTGGCAAGATGGCTGACAGTGGTGTTGCTGTTTTTAGCCCAAAGCCTTGCTGTGTTTTTTAGTAAGTTGCTACATATCATGAAATAGATACATATTAGTCTGAGATTGCTGGTATTTTGTTTGTCAAACTTGCATACACATCACAGGCTCATTTGCCTAATATTGTTATGGCTTTGCTGACAGCGATTTGTATCGCTGTGTCCTTGACAGTGATGTTTGTGGCTGTGTATTTGCTATCAATATTAGTTATTTGAGTATGTACTCACCGGGCTCTGGTACTCCTGATATTCCATGGACACCATTCGGTGGAAGGATGGCCACCACCTTCCCCTCCCAGGAAGTGAAGTGTACAGGTGTTGCAGGAGGGCCACCACCAGTACGCTGACTCAGTAGGTGCTCTTTGTTGTTGAGCTTCTTGACCCTCCTTCGCACATCATAGTACCTGTTCCTGATATTGTCCATTGTGCACAGACAAGTTGCTTAAGTATTCCCCTTGTTGACAATCCTCTCCCGTAACTTGGTTTTCTGGGACAGGGGGGTCTGTTGGACCAAGGTGCCAAATAACTGTGCCTTTACTCTGAGAATTTCATCTACCATGACTTCCAACTCACTGTCATATAGATATACTTTGCCTATATGCTGTGTTAAGTTAGCATGAGCTTATTAGGAGTTTAAACGCCATTTTACCTTTCTGCTGCTTCTGTACATGACACATAGCTGTTGCTTTAGCTTTGAGCCTAGTAGAATGTTTTGATTCATGCAAGAATAATATGTTGTTACTCTGATATCAGCCTTGCTTGGTGAGCTGTGTCTGTACAGTGAGTGCAAAAACCTTCAAGGATATCTCAACACTGTGGTTGGTGTGAGGTCTGATCTTCGCACGTTCCTAGTCATAACCTACATGCAGCTGCGGCCAAGTTCTGGCTTTAGGCGCGTATTATATTGCTTTGCACAAGTGCATAGAAACACACTTGATGGTGCTTTGCATGCAGAGAGATGGTGGAAGATGATGTGATCCCTTTCCACTAGGATCTTGAGGTATGGGCCCGCCCTGATAAAACCCAAAGAGACCTTCTTAGATATAATATAATATACTAGCTAGGGAGGGTGAGAATTAGGTGTTATTGAACCCTATTCATCTTAGCATTTTACCATGCTTTCACCTTTTGTGTTCTATGGACTAGTGACTATGCTGATTACTTTGTTTCTTATAATATGTTTGCTTGTATTAGCTAAGATACTGCATTTGAGAACACTGCATAAACATTTCAAATATGCACGTGTCCTTTTTTACACTTTGTTCTGGATTGAAATGATTGTATAATGAAATATTGTTCATGTGTTCCACGTTACCTGAGGTGTACTAAGTCCATGTTCTGCTTTGTCTAAGCATTGGGGGTTTGTGATCACCAATGAGACACTGTAGCTAGTCTGGTAGGGGATTTTGGGTTCTAAGGTGAGTTTTGGCACACCCTAATTCACTGACGTTCCAAGTCTCTATGCACAGTTCTGTATGAGAACGGAATCCCTGCGACATGGCACCCAATCGTTGGTGGTCTTATTACATGACGCTTGAGTAGTTCAATATTCAGTCCTTAACGCCTACACCATTGTTTCCAGATAACGCTGGTGTCGGACAAACCTACCTATATTTACATAGGTGTTTTCAAGCTAGAATCTTTCTAAACGGTTTTCTTGAAATACTGTACAGTTGTGTTACAAAGTTTACTTTCTACTCCTTTCTTTCGGTGTCATTATGGCCGCGGTGGACATTGCGCAACATATCCGCATTGCGGTGCGCAATCATTTGCAGATTTATAATGTCCCCGAAGATGGCATGGCTGTGATAATGGTAGTGAGTACAGATGTGGCTTACCCGTATGAGATTTTCTACTCATGGGTGACCTTCCCGGCTATGAACGCAAATACTCGTGTGTTCGACACGTACACTCCCACGGCTGTGCCACAGGAATATGCACCGTATAGGGCACTGGAGATTACTATAGATACTTGGCAGCATCGCGTTTGGTTTGATGGCGCCCTACCCCACACCTTAGCAGCTCCGAGGTTAGGTCCTTTGTCCATTCCGGGCATAATTTGGCCTGTTCTGGCTGGATTTACACCTTATCCTCAACACGGAGCATGTTCCATGATTGAGTTAAGACATGTGGTCGCAATTAGCTTGATTAGGTCGTTAGTGCAATACATTACCCGTAATCTCCCGGGCGGGGCCCCGGTTGGTGCATCGCTTACTGCTGGACAGGGCGGAATGAAACTCAGTCCCGTTATGGTCAACGCTGTGATGGGCAAGCGCCCCCAAGAAAAGGATGATTTTCCTTTCTGGCTTGCTGAGAAGTTTGACCAGCTGAAAGCGGTATTTCCTAACACGACTCCTAGTGAAAAACACAGGATCCTGACAATTAGCTTACTGAAAGACTTGACCCCTGAAATCGGTGACTGTGAGACCTGGGGTAAGACATTTGCGGCAGTCTACACGAGGTGTTACGGCACTCCGTCTATGACTGTCCTGCCGACGGTCCTTAAACGTGTTCAGGATGAGCACGGACCAGAGGCTGTGGTTGAATTGGGTATGCACCTCTGTGGCACCTTTGATGTGGTTTCCAATCTCATACTTGCGAATGTCAAGGGGGATGCGGTGAACTGTCAGGTTGCCAATGCTTTGCAGGCAAACCCCGACAGTTAGCGAGGATTATTGTGGCGGCTTATAAAACCGTGGGCCGCAATAGTAGGGGTCTCAAGCCTTTTTCTACTAAAGAGAAAAAACAACCCCAAGGGCAGAGGTCGGAAACTGACGACCAGCCCAAGACCAAAAAACAAAATTGGCCGGAAAAACAAAAACAGGGAAAGCTACAACAAGAACAGAGACAGGGGTCTCTTCCTGCGTCTCCATTGCCTGCGCCCACAGAACGTGTTTATTACTTGCGCGATCGCGCGACGATAGAATCACCTGATCGTTTTCAGGTTTCAGATCAACGGTCTCCTCGTTCTTTTCAGTAGTCATCAGCCTTTTCGACCGGTGGTGGAGGAGGCTGCAGGGGTCGGGGTGGCCAGCAAGGATGCGACCAGCCCTGCCCGAAAGACGGTCAAAGCAAGCAGGACGATTCTACACCGAAGAGACCCCAGTTTCAGAAAAAGAAAGTCACAGCATTAACAGCACACAGATATGCCACAGATAGTGAGAACGCAGCTTCGGATTCAGACATGGGTTCTGACCTTGCTGGACAGCGCGGCGGAGATAACCATAGTGCGAGAGGCCCTGCGTCCACTACTGAAGGTGACAGCAACTGAATGTTATGTTGTTGTGGAGACGGCTGACACTAAAGTAGCTCCCCCTGACAGACTTTATGAAATAGTCCTATTCATTGAAGGTGACATTCAACGTACCATTAAAGGAGTATTTTGGGAGAATCTTACAACTGCCTATGACATTTTGTTAGCGGAGGCTGACTGGCCCCCACCTTTTGTGCTCGCGGCTCCAAGAGGGGAGGAGGTGATTCTCCCTAGTTTCGCGCACACTGTCTCAAAGGAGCATGCGCTGAATTTTGCAGAAGAGTGGGCTAAAGCCCTCGCGCCGGCTCTGTACCGTACACACTGTGGATGGGATAAATTTTCCCCACACCGCGAAATTCCTTTGCGGTCTAGGCCTCAGCCTCAACCTCAATATCCCATAAAGCGCGAAGCTAAGGCTTCCGTTGCGGAAATCCTTGAACAATTTGAATATCAAGGAGTGATTGAAACTTGTGTGTCACCAATGAATAACCCTCTTTTTACTGTGTCCAAGCCTGACGGTTCATATCGTTTGGTATTGGATTACCGACATTTAAACTCGCATTGCCGTACCTGTGCAACTCTGCTTTAGTGGATAGTCTTGTGGGTAAGCGGTTTAAAACCACGCTTGACATTTCCAACAGTTTTTATGCCCACCATTTGGATGGTCTGAGTTCCCAATGGACCCCTTTTACTTGCGGCGGTGTCCAAAAACATTTCAAAGATTTACCGATGGTTGACCCAGATGCTTGTTCGTATGTGGATGACATTTATCTCACAGATGATGAACTTTGGGAGCATCTGTGTCGAGTTGACCGCTTAATTTGTAGTTTTGCGGACTTCGGTTACAAATTCAACTTTGCAAAATCACACATTGCGGAGTACACAGTGTTGTTTCTGGGCTACAAGCTCAACAATGAAGGTCGAGGATTAGCTCCTCACTTCTTGGAGAAATGCGCACAATTGCACGCTCTGACAACTCTGAAAAAATTAGTCTTTCCTGGGCTTTTTGAATTTCGAGAGGACATACATACCTGAATATGCCCAGCGTATGAAGCCTTTGTATGCTTTGATACAACCAACGTTTACCAAATAAAACTGGCTGCCAGAGCACTCGGCTATACTGCAATCTTTGCAGGCTGATCTGCTTGCTTCTAAATACTTATTGACTCGTGATAACCACACCAACCTGGTTATAAGAATCATCCCTGGGACGGTGGGTTTCACATACCTTACTTTTAACAAAGGAGACAAAGTACCTATTGCTTACAAGTCACATTTGTACACTTCGGCTGAAATGCGATTTTCCACTGCGGAGACATTTTTGACGACTGTACAGATGGCGATTCTGAAGGAATGCGCCCTGTCACAGGGAAAACGCATGTTGGTTGTAACCCTGTGTCCTGCTTTGGAAGCAGTAACGAAAGCCAGTGTACCTAATTCTAAAGCTTTGCACCCTTGGTGGATACAATGGGAAGCATCATTGACGTCTCCGGATGTCACGTTTATTTTTTATGCCTCCTTACGGTCGCAGGAGTTCTTGCAATATGAGTTTGTTCATCCTGCACCTTTGGCTATGCGGCCTTTGAAGGATTTCTATTGCATCATATACACTGATGGTTCGGCGCAGGTTGCGCATGGTTCTAAACACGCCTACGTTTCCGCATGCGCCATTGTGGTAGGTGCCATGGTGAACGATGAGTTCAAGTCCAGCGTCGTGCACACGCAGACTCTAGGGGACTGCACCGCACAATTAGCAGAGCTTCGTGCTCTGATGCTTGCATTCGAGTACGCTGATCCTAGTGTGTCAACATTAATCGTAAGTGATTCTTACTACTGTGTCCAGTCTTACAATGAAAACGTGTTCTTTTGGATTCAGCATGATTTTCGTGATTCCAAAGGTAGCACAATAAAACATAAAATGATCTGGGTCCGAGTGGCTGAGCTTAAAGAGCAGTTGCCACTCGTGTTTGTAATTCATACTCTCAGTCATCAGCGCGTGGGAGTTCATGCTGTTGGCAACTCTCTTGCTGATGAAGCAGCGAAATCAGCAGTATCAACATATTTAGTTGCAGCAGTTACAAGGTCCAAACGTAAGATTGATGACGATATCTTGGCGGCTGTTGCTGCCACTGAGAAGGGAAGTAAATATCCTACGGGCTTCCCTTCGAAGTACACTTACCACTTAAGTCCCGATAAGGTTCCTTATGTGAAAATTCCTGAAGTTGGGGAGAGATTGATTCCCAACTCGGGTCGCAGAAATACACTGATCACAGCGGCCCATGAAGGTGTTGCGTCTGCGCATGCGGGCGTTTCAGCCACTGTGTCTCAATTACAACAACGTTTTTGGTGGCAGGGACTGTATAAACAGACGCATGACTATGTCCTTCAATGTGACATTTGCCAGCAGATTAAGCCTTCTAATGCTACGCGTCCGCCCCAAACACAGTTCTTTATGTCTAATAAACCATTAGGTCGTGTTTATTTGGATCACTGAAGTCCTTTTTCTTCTGATACTGCGTATAAGTACATCTTAGTAGCAGTTGATTTATGCACACGCTTTGTATGGGTGTGGCCTCATCGTAGCACTGATTCACAGACAGTCATAAGGGATTTGCGTGTCTTTGTAGGGATTTTTGCCTGTGGTACCTTCCATTCGGACCAGGGTCCTGCTTTCGCCTCTAAGGCGTATAGGGATGCCATGGCTTCGATGGGGGTCCAAGTCAAGTTTTCGTCTCCATACCGACCTGAGGGTAATAGTGTTGTGGAAAGAATGAACCTTGACTTATAGCAATCACTGACAGCTCGAGTTATAGGCACTGGCAGAAACTGGCTGGCCCATCTTAATGGCGTGTAGCATGCTCTTAATAATCTCCCTAGAAGGTATCTGGGTGGGCGGACCCCATACGAAATGCTCTTTGGTATCAAGATGTATGTACTGGGCCTTGACGGTCTAGACTCGGTGGCTTTTACTGCCTCCTTTGACGTAGATGAACATTGCAATGTTTTACAGACTCTACAAAAGACAAGAGACAGTCTTGCAAAGGAAATTTACCCTTTACTTCGAATGATGCGTTGCAGATCCCGGTAGTTGACTGGCTACCCCAAGTTGGAGAACTGGTTCAGGAGAAGATCGATAACATGAAGGAATTTGGACCCCCATACCGTGTTCCAGTTCCTGTGCTTGGTGTGAAGGTACAAGAACAGTTATTTTACCACCACTTCCAGGTCGTAAAGACAACAGGTATATCTCCATTGACAATGTCAAGATATACAGAGTGGCCGATTCTTCTTAGCATGACACCGGCAGTCTCATTTCCCTCGGTGGTGAGAAATTCTGTATTGGCCGCTGCTTTGGATCATGCGCCGGAGGTGGCCCTTGAGATTCCTGCAGTTTCTAGTCCTTTACTGAGTGCATTGCCTGGTACTCACCTTGATGAAACGGACTACACCTACCCAACTGACTTATCGATGCCTGATTGGCAAACTCGTTTGGCTACAGAATCCAGATTTTCATTTGACACTGTTTCACGCACTTCAGAAAAGCCCACAAGGATTAGGGCCTATGCACAATTGTTTAAAAACATTTTTTGATTCCCCCTTGGACTTACATTTGGTTGGGGCTTTTTTCGCTTTACCTGTTTATGTCGATTGGTTTTGTGTTTTATTTTTTCCGATTCATTAATGGACACTATGTCGAGGAGAGAACATGCATTCGACATCTGAATGGAACATTGGCGCCCCATTCCTCGTCACATTCAGCCCACAGATTGAAGAGAGACTTGGCTTTTGTTAACATCACTGCTTGGCCTGTCCTGGATGGGATAGTCTGGGATGCTGTTAAATTTCAAATTCATGGGCCCACTGAAGTTATAAATCTCCCTAATGTGCTTAGAGTTAACATGTGGGATGTAGTTAAACAAAACATACGTTCTGATGATTGGGATGTTCAGGCCGTATAGGCTTTGTTTACTGATTTGAAATATTATGCTGCGTTTGATGCTGAAGATTTATATTTAGAATCTGCTAATTATGGTGATTTGTTTTGCTTCCAACATTTTGGCAATCACTACCTACATAAAACTAATTCCAGGAGACGTACTGTATATTATACACAGTGGGAGCATTGCCCAGCTCCTTTACGAGGCAGCTCTAGTACATTTTTGAAAAAGTACACTTATTTCACTGATTTTAATCAGTCCAATCCCGCTTCATTTTATTTTAGAATGACAGAAAAATCCATGTCCAAAGTTAGACTTACCGATACTAAGTTATTGTACTTGAAGTCCTTTCTAGACCAGCTAGCTGTTGGAGGCTATGAGTTGTTGAAGGAAACCATTGACCTTAAATCAGTTTGGGGTTCTAAAAGTTGGCAGGTACAAGGCACTGAGGCTTTGCACCGTGCATGTCTCATCCCAAATCATATGTTGTTTTTGAATTCTACCATCTCACAGACAACATGCTTTGGATTGGCTACTTAAATACTCCTTCCTTCCCTGATTTGGAAGAATATTCTGGTTGGGAAAATTCAACAACATTTTCGGTTAGAGAGTTACAAAATCTATTACTAAATTCGTCCTTCAACATATTCAGTTTGGATCCCAAGGGTTGGTTGATGTGGCACAGAAGTGCAGATTCGTGCCAGCATTGTTTTTTGGGTCTGGCTGATGGCTTTTCACAGGTCAGGGTAGATCCCCGCTTTGAGAGTAACCATTCTGTAACCACTTATTCAGTAGGCAAATTGTGTCAGAATTGGCTCAAACACTCTACATTGGCGTCAGTCAAACTGCATTTGTCTAAACTGACTGACGATGTTGATTTGAATGATTTCATAAAAGGCCCGGCAAGAGGTAGATCTAGAAGATGGATATATGCCGTTTATAATGAACTCTGAAAAACATCACAGATTGAAGCAGCTACCCGCCTTAGGGCTATTGATCAAGCTAATTTAGAGAAAGTGCTTGCAGTAGTGGATAACAGCATTAACACACTTTCCTCCCACATCTACACATTGGATAATATTGTGTCATCTGTTGTTGAAATTGTGTCTGTTTTGTACCATGGTCAAAATCAATTGCGTTCTATTATGCAGTTTGCATGGACCCTGCAGACGCTGAAGGCCGGGAAAGTTCCTTGGAATTAGATGAATGTCACGTCTCTTTTTTCCCCATTTAATTTAACTGATAAGCAATGTTTGCTTTCAATGAGAGATGCTTCTTTTTCCATGTTACACATTGAGCGATTGGAGTTTTTACGTTTCTCAGTGGCAGAAGCCACTACTGCTACATGGCTTATGCACGGGTTAATAACTTTACCATTTGCACTTTTCCAGTTTACAAATTGCATGAAAAATTTTGCCATTGGTAGATACGAGCCTCTTGGTAGCTCCTATTTACATGAAGCCTGGTTGCTCCCTTTCACTTACAGATGCCTTAGGGACGGAAAAGAAGTTTATCTGAAAGGTGAGGAGTGCACGGAAACACCAGATCACTCATTGATGTGTAGACACATACAAGTGCATGGCTCTTGTAATCAGGAACGGCCTAATTTAGCATGTGTTTTAAAAGGTACACCCGTGCCCGCTATTGTCCCCACTTTCACTTTACTAGCAAACGGTAGTTATTTACTTTTAAATAATGAAGATTGCTGTGGGTTATTAAAAGGCATAGCTTATGTAGTTACAGTCAGTGAGCGTGTGGTTTGCTGTAAAAATGTGTTGTATCCACCCACGCATGGGAACTTGGATGTTTCCATCTGGCCGAGGATTCCGACCTCGAAAGCAGAGTTCAATAAGATGAGTCGAATAACAGCCCTATTGTCACAAAAAGAAGTTGCCCTGACATCTGCTCGTGAAACATTTGTCCTTCACGTAGCTAACACCCGCACAGAAGTGCATGCTTTATTAAATACTGATCTACCATTGCATTTCGGTGAGCTGATTCATACTATCTTTAACGCATCCTCCACATCGGGGCTGGCGCACTTTTTTAAAGTAGTGAGCAGTGGTCTTGTGACTTCTTTCCAAAAGATATTTGGAGTCATTCCTGCTTTCTTCCATTCGATCTTTTCCAGCCTATTTGGTGGATTTCCTGTTTTGCTGGTGCTGGCTGCAGACTTTCTAGTGCTATTTTGACATATTAAAAATGGATGCCCGTCCTGTGTTCCAAGACGAGCAGTCACGGTTAGCACTGTTTCGCAACAGGATGCTTGAATACTATGATACGCTGCCACTCGCAACCTTAAGTGCAGCATATGGATTATCGTTTCGATTTTCCTATTTCACCTGTGTCCAGCCTGTCTTTCATTGTCTGTGCTGCGATTTCGACTGGGCCCTGGATTTGTGTCTCTGCAATATGGTGTCTCCTGAAGTGGATTTTAATCATCTCATGAGTCCCTTAGTTGCTCATGAGTTGCTTTGTTCTGACGGAGGGATTATGGCCTTTGCAGCAATGCATGGAATGCTGGGTCATTGGAATATATTTGCGACGACGCAAGATTTCTTGGCACACAGCTTCTTTGAGAACCCGCCGAGTTGTCCTCTGATGGTACTAGAGGCTCCGGTAATTGAAGAGCATGTATGTTCTTTCTCACTATTGAATTGGATGGCTGAGTTATTTTTGGATGATAAAAGTGACTTCCTTTTGGAAGCAGTTGCTGCTTATTTTGCATACTCAGTGTTAGGCTGACTCCTATCGAGGCCTTTGATTTCATGAATCTTTTTCCAATTTTTATTTTTGAAATTTATGATGGACAATTTTTGGTATCGGACCTATTGATTTAATAACAGTGAACACTAAATTGTCATGCTGGTGAGATTTTGGGTTTTTGGCTGCCTAAAATATTTTTCCTCACCTACTCGAATTTGAATTGACTAATTCATTGAACTCTGCATTTCAGAATTGAGTCTCTTATCTTATCTTATCTTATCTTATCTTATCTTATCCGTGCTCGGATCATGGGAGGGTGTCATATAGATATACTTTGCCTATATGCTGTTTTAAGGTAGCATGAGCTTATTAGGAGTTTAAATGCCATTTTACCTTTCTGCTGCTTCTGCACACAACACATAGCTGCTGCTTTAGCTTTGAGCCTAGTAGAATGTTTTGATTCATGCGAGAATAATATGTTGTTACTCTGATATCAGCCTTGCTTGATGAGTTGTGTCTCTACTGTGAGTGCAGAAACCTTCAAGGATATCTCAACACAGTGGTTGTTGGGAGATCTGATCTTCGCACGTTCCTAGACATAACATACATGCAGCTGCGGCCAAGTTCTGGCTTTAGGTGTGTTTTATATTGCTTTACACAAGAGCATAGAAAAACACTTGATGGTGCTTCGCATGCAGAGAGCTGGTGGAAGATGATGTGATCCCTTGAAGAACCGAGATTTAAACCCAGCGGCGCCAGGGGCACGCCCAAAGTCTTCGGGGTCACCTGTCTTAGAGTACAGAGACACGGGATACTTCTTGGTGGCGTCAAAGATCAAATTTATTAGCTGCAGCCAGTATTAGAGGTCCTAGAAGTACATCACGGGGTATGTTTCTCCGGAGACTGCTCAACTTTAAAAAGCAAGCCATCCCTTTTTATACAAAAAATTGTGCTTCAGGCAAACATTCCTTATTTACAGTTTGACCACTCACATGTTTCCACGACAAAAGGCATTGCATGATGACAAACCCACTTTCAGTTGTCCAGACCACTATAAATGACAAGGCAAAATCCAACATTCTTGCTCGGACAGGCCGGACAAAACCCATAATAAAAGGACCGCAGCCCACATCATAAATAGACCATAAAGAAGAAACGGAAACAGATAGAAGTAGGATAAGGCATGTTTGTGTGTGGGAAAACTTTACGATGTCCTGTGCTCTGATCCTTAATCTTGATCAGCTAAAGGGCAAGAACTGGTTTGGCAAGGTCAGCTTCAGGCAACAGGGTCAGTTCACTCAGGTCAAACAGAAGTCAGCACAAACTCAAGCTAAGGTGTACGTGTCCAAAAGACTCGTTTGGCCACATTCATCAGCCTATGTGAGGGCAACCACAAAACGGCTGCCGTACACAAAATGGAACCCGAAGGTTTGGAACGAAATCCCTGAATACGCAGTGTATCCATCAATCGAACATGACGAAAACACTCGTACATACCGCACTCGTCATTTACGGTCCGCTGATACCAAAATCGTCACGATACGACGACCTTTATTGAACGGGTTCAGAATCACGGAACCTCAGACCCTCCTTTTGCCCTTACATAGGCAATAAACCCAAACTCACGTCAGTCTGAATCCAGGTCTATATTCATCAGATCATCAAGATGTTGCTGTAGCATCATCCTATTACTTAGTAGCTCTCTCTGGACAGGTCTCCTCGCACACGAAGTAGCACACAGGCCACATATAGCAGGAGCACACTGCACGCAAAGATAGAACTGGAAAAGGATAACTAAGATCATCCCAACGACCATCAGAATCTTCCATCCCCAGGGGGATAACAATCCCCAAAACCATCCCATTAACGAACAATCTCCTTTGTCCACATGTACAGACTCGGAGAACTTATGTAGCTTGGAAATGGCTTGGAAAACTGTTGGAGCGGTGTCTGGAATGAAAACACAGCAGCTCGATTGAATCAATTTACATACCCCTCTATCTGCAAGTATGACATCTAACGCAACTCTGTTCTGAAGAGTCATAAGGCGATCCGACTGGAGCTCAGCAGTCAAGTTACTAAGGGCACCGGCAGTTTCGACTATGGTGGACTCAACCACTCTCGTCAATTGCCGTATGTTCCTGCTGTTAACCATAGGTCCCCAGAACGGCAGAAAACCCTTCAAGAAATCTCCTAATTCTTGTCCTGCAGTATCTTTTTTACTGAAGACACCTCTAACAACTCTCATCTTGTGGTAATCTGCCGCAGCTGTATACGTAGGAGGCAACAGGAACGAGACAAAACATGTGCCCGAGAAATCAGTGGGCAACCATGTGTACGCTCTATCGTAACAGATGAAATAGGTACCCTTAGCTGCTAGAAACGATGGGGAAGACTGGGACGCAAAAACATACGTCTCAGTACAGATTCTCTTCCCTAACTGAGCTCTCGGATTCTTGCTATTACCTTGCAGACAATAATGACCCTGATGGGGCACTATCCAAATCGGAGAGGATCTTTTCGCTCGCTGGTTAACACTCAGACTAACTCCATATCCAGTAACATTCCATCCAATATATGCTTGTGTCTCATCTCTCTGGATAGTCTCATAGGAAGTAATTCCTCTAATCATGGCGACTATACCTTTGACTAGTGCACTATTCTTTGGACTATTCTTCTTATAACGTAGGGGGTACACTTCACGAGCATAGATGAACATCGTTCTGTATGCCCACACAGAACCATTGTAGCTAAAAGGCAGAACCAGGTAAGGAATACCTTTATCAGTAGTATGAGGCATAAGGCCACACACCCAACAATTAGTTGTGTTCACTACTAGCTGGTGTTGGTGCAGAAGCAGAACAAAGGAATTATTGACGAATTCCAATCTTCTGATAGATTCATGTTCGGGCAGAGGGTGAAAAGAATGCGAAGAAACAGTAGGAGGAGGCATAGGTTGTGTAGTGGGTACAAACGTCACTTGAAAAGAGAATGTCACATATCCTATTAAAAACATCATTAAACTAAGTAGCATAAAAAGGCATATTAAAAAACGCTTTCTGCTCATTACAGTACATATTTTGCTCTTAAAGCTCATTCTTTCAACAGGTCTCTCCATCTCGAAAAACTCCATCCTCTAATTGTGCTGTTCGCAGCGGTAGGGTGTTCCGTGCTAAGGAATGCGCCTGTCAGTCCAGGGAACGCCCAAAGACCAACCAGAACCGTCGACCTAACGTCTTCGGCTTGCACTCCAAAGACTTTGCACCGCGACCTTACAGCTGAACCCGGATGGCGGTTCGAAAAAACAAAAATCAAAACAGTTCCTCGGAGGAGAGCTTAAACTTAAAAAGGCAAAGAAAGAGTTTATTCTTTTATTAGTCCCACGACTCTTGGTCGCAAATTATAACGCTCTTTGCCAGGCAATGTCTGTTCTCGAAACAAAAGCTCAGGTTTAGAAGTATCCAAATGATTCGACGGAGGCACAGCTTCTTGCAGAAGATCGTCGCTTTCTCGTTCAGTGTTCGTCCCAATTAAACGTGCATCGCTAAAAGGCAGAAAACGAGGCACGGTTTCAGTTTCAGAGTCTGGAATACCTTTCTGGACCCACTGGTCGTACGGCAGAGGCAAATGGGCCCTCTTACAATGTACGCCGTTGATCCAGTTCTTTTTACCGCGCACTCGCACTGCTGATCGCGTGGACAGTAGCACCAAGTAGTGTCCAATCCAGCGGGGCTGATCGTTCTTAGTCCCCTGGAAGTTCCTCACGAAGACCCAGGATCCAGGTTCAATAGCATGTCCGGGATCATCAGATGCTTCTGGAAGGTATCATGAACCTGTTGAAGCAAAACACGCAATTTAGCCGTCAATTCATACAGGTAATCAAGCAACACAGGGTGCTCTATCTCACTGAATTTGGTCGGCCTCGGCACTCCCCAAATGTTTGCCGGGCGGCCAAAAACGATCTCATATGGACTAAGTCCCACTCGAGAATGTACAGTCATCCTCGTTGACAGAAGTGCTAACGGCAAGGCATCAGGCCATTGGAGAACAGAGCTCGCCTGAATCTTGGCTAGTTTTAACTTAAGGGTGCCATTATAGCATTCTACCAAAGCAGCTGATTCGGGGTGATTTGCAGCATGGAATTTTTGGCGGGTTCCTAAACCATCACACACTCTCTTCATCACTTGACCCACAAATTCACTCCCATTGTCACTCCAGACCATTCTCGGCAAACCATACCTAGAGAAAAATTCCTTGACGAGGGCTTTAGCTGTGGACAAGGCAGTGTTATCTTTCAGGGGATATGCTTCTACCCATCTCGAAAAGGCACAAACAACCACGAGCACATACTTTAAATTGTTGCACCTCTCCATGTGGATGAAATCTAGCTGCAAAGCCTCGAACGGATACGTTGGAGGTGCAAAATGACCAGCTGGAGTTGGAGTTCCCTTACCAGGATTGTACATCAAACAAACCATACAGTTCTTAACCAGATTCTCTGCATACTTAGGAATTCCTGCCATACTGGAGCCAACAACTTACAAATCCCTTTCACACTGATATGAGCCATTCCATGCACCATCGTAACCACTGCAAGCACATACGCATCGGGTAACAACCATCGTTGATGCTCTGACAACTCAACCCAACAACCATTCGAATCCAATTTACCCTTACTTTCTCTCCATTCACTCATCTCTTTCTCTGTACCTTCAGCTTAAATTGACTTCATACTCTCTATCGTATCTTCACACATACTTCTATCCGGAACCCATCTCTCCGGTCAAGCAACATACATTCGACTCATCACATTTCTCGCAGTTTCTTTCGCGACTTCGTCTGCAAACGAATTACCACGACATCATCAGTAACTTTCTTATGCGCACTGCATTTCACAATCACAACCTGCAACGGCAAAGTAAGTGACTAAAGGAGCTCATTTACCAACTGACCACGCTGAATCTTAGTCCCATGCGAAGTCAGGAACCCACGCTCTTTTCACAATCGTCCAAAACTATGAGCCACACCAAACGCATACTGGCTATCGGTATACACAGTCACTCATTTCCCTTTCGACAACACACACGCTCTTGTCAATGTAATCAACTCTGCTGCTTGCGCTGAATTATGTGGGATACGTGGAGCTTCAACAATCGTATGCAAAGTCGTAACAGCATACGCCGCAGTCGTATCAATATTCGGAAGCTTAAAGCACGAACCATCAACCCATAAGGTACCAACACACTCTGCAAGAGGAGTGTCCCTAAGATCTATTCTCCCTTTCGTTTCTTCCTCTGTCCTAAGGAAGCAATCATGCTGTTCAGTAACATCTGTCTCAACTGAAATAGGCAACAACGTAGCTGGATTCAACGTGTTGCATCTCTTTATGTGCACATGACTCGGTAAGAGTGTCAATTCGTAACCTGACAACCGAGCACTAGTTAAGTGCTGTGTCTTTGTTCGATTCAATAAGGTATCCACTGCATGTGGAACCATTACAATCAACGTATTACCCATCACCAAACCAGCAGACTGTCGAATAGAGACAGCCGCTGCCGCTGTAGCTCTCAAACAACTTGGCAACGCTCTAGCTACCGGATCCAAAGTCGATGAAAAATACGCACATGGACGCTGCTTATTGCCAAACTGCTGAGTCAAAACTGACAATGCACACCCCTCTCTCTCGTGAACAAAGAGTGTAAAAGGCTTACTGTAGTCGGGGGTACCCAACACAGGAGCCGAACACAACGCATCACGCAATTCAGAAAAACTCTTCTGACATTCGTCAGTCCAAGGAATAGGATTCGGAGTATCCTTAACAGTAAGAGTTATCAAAGGTTTCACAACAAGTGAAAAATTCGGAATCCATTGTCTACAATACGACGTAATACCCAGGAAAGCACGTACTTCTCTCTGTGTCGTAGGCACACTCATTTTCGCAATAGCTTGAATTCTTTCTGGGGTCAATCTTCTTCCCTCCTTCGATAAGAGGTGACCTAAGTAGGTTACTTCTTGTCGACAATATTGCAACTTCGAAAGAGACACCTTATGATGGAAATCAGACAAATGACGCAACAACGACAAAGTAGCCTCTTTACAAATCTCTTCATTGTCAGCAGCAACTAACAAATCGTTGACATACTGAATAAGGGCAGCACCAGCAGGTAGGAAACTCGAATCAAGCTGTGTTTTCAAAGCCTGACTATAGATGGATGGACTCTCGCAACAGCCTTGAGGAGCGCGCTTAAACCGGAAACTTCGGCCTCCTAAAGAGAAGCCAAAAATATCTCTACTCTCCTCGGCAATCGGGATGCTGAAGAAAGCATTCTTCAAGTCAATCACCGAAAACCAAGTAGCAGAAGCTGGAATCAAAGTCAGTAAAGCAGTGATATCCGGTACAACAGGGAATTGCGGAACTACAATCGTATTCACCTCGCGAAGATCAATCACAAACCTATATACAGGCGGCTGTGAAGAATCAGTACGTTTCAGAACAGGCAAAACCTGACTATTGCACACATTACCTCTCGTTTCTTCAATCACATCTTTCTCAATCAGATCATAAATGATCGCAAAAAGTGCTCTTTCACCATCGCTGGAAATCCGATATTGGGAATACGAGGCAATCTAACATTCGCTTTCAGCGTCACAACATATGGCAGGATCTCCAAAAGACCCACATCATTAGGACCTGTAGCCCAAAGAGAATCAGGGAGAGAAGACAATTCAGCTGGAAGCCGGTCTATAGACAAATACATCAGAGATTACTCTCTTTCCCAATGTAAGCTGTACTCCTGAAGGAGAACAATATAGCGTTGCATACAATCTTTTCAACAAATCTAATCCCAACAAGTTCTCACCACAACCTGTCGTCAAAATAAGGGGTGCTTCGAAATCACAAGGTCCAACAGAAAGAGACAAAGGACTAGAAATCGGATTACTAACCGGGGCACCAGAAAAACCTACTGAAACATTCGTCAAGCCAGACAAAGGTGCGCCAGGGAGTTTAGAGTGCATGATAGAACTCTTCGCAGCACCAGTATCCAACAGAAAAGGCTCTGACACACCTGATGCAATCACTTCAACATAAGGTCCGCTCTGATCTACTGGAACTGAAACAACTCCCTCTCTTTGTCTATGGCTGTCCTAGCAATCATTACCATCCATATTCTCACCTTCGACGTAATAATCGTCCGCATAGTACTGAGCCGTCCTACCAAACACACCATTCTGCTGATCAAAACAATTCATTGAATTCTGTGGAGGCAAGGGACGTGCATTCTGAGACACACCACGTCCTCTACCTCGTGGAGCTTGCTGAACACCTCGACCTCTCACACCAGAAGCACCATTTGTGCGCTGTAACAGAACCGGACAACTATTCTTGAATTGACCCTATTCTTTACAATACACACACTGATTAGGGCCTACAGGAAAACGCTGTTGAGAAGACTCGTACCTTTGCGAGTTTCTCTGATACTGCTGAGGTTGCTAATAATCATACTGATTATTACGAGGAGGATATGCTTGCTGTAAAACAACCTTCGTCTTTAATTCTTTAGTCTTCTTGTCGGCTCTATCTTTCTCGTCCTTATCTTTATTCTCATAGTACTGGGCAGTAGCCAATATCTGCGCTGACGAAGAAACAGCCCAAGAACTTTCAGAATCCTTCAACTTAGTGCATAATTCTGGAAGCAGATTATGCACAAACTTATCGACGAACAACCGTTGACCACTTTCCGTACTCATGTCCTGACCACTATGGTCGATAAACGTTTCTTCAAACCTAGTGAAGAAATCAGACACACTTTCGTCTTTCTTCTGCTTACATGCAGACAACTTGTCCCAATTGACACGCATAGCAGGCATCAAAGTTTTCATATAATTAATAATCCTACCAGGAAGTTCTGCAACTAGAGGCTCAGGTTTAGCACCACCAAACTGTCTGCCATCTGAGGCACCAATATTAGCACATGTATCACCTAACTCTTGCGCATGATCCGTATGACGAATCAATCCCCATAAAGGCTGTGGAACTACATTTCCAAACAACATGTCTATATCGGCTAGATTCATAACACATGAGTCTGCAGTCTGTGATAATTCCTTATAGTACCCTGCAGGATTTTTACGAGGATCAGGCAAAGTCTGCTTAAGGGTCAAAACTTAAGCTCTCTTCCATGGAACATGTACCCAAACACGCTGAAAATGAGCCGGAGCAGCTACAATACCCAACCCAGCGTCAGCCTGAACTGCTTCCTTCCACACCGGAGGAACCTCTCTCATTGGATATTATCGCACTTTTCTCCTAACAGAAGGATCAGGCTCAAACTCACTCCTAAACGACAACAATGTCGCAATTGCTCTTTCAACGTCAACACCCACTATAGTTCCCTTCGCAAACTCGGACTGTACACGGAACAACTCAGGCGGAGCCTGTCCCAAATCACCATCTTCCCATTCTTCACGAAGGAAAGTACACATTGTCCCAAAAACATATCTCTGCGTCGGTGCTTCCCATTGACGGAAGACATCCATAACAGACTCAACATTATACCTCAAAGGATAAGTAATCCATTTACTCACTAAATGATCCAATACTGTCCGCTCATCG
Organism: Lissotriton vulgaris; assembly: GCF_964263255.1. Taxonomy (NCBI): domain Eukaryota; kingdom Metazoa; phylum Chordata; class Amphibia; order Caudata; family Salamandridae; genus Lissotriton; species Lissotriton vulgaris. Next base: position 1,185,321,774 of record NC_141694.1, read on the forward strand.
GAACCAGGCAATTGGCTACGCAATTGTTTACGCTCTGCAACAGGGGTCATACCCAATGACCCAAAAAGAGGAGAAAAGAGACCAGTAACAGTATCGGTCATTTTCTGTCGAACAGAAAGAGGAGGTGACGAAAGGACAGGAGGAAAAACAGGATGAGACAAAGTATGCATAGGAGTAATAGCAGAGGGAGTAGACAATACAGGCATAGGAGTTGGAGATGAAGCAGGTAGAAAAATCGGTGGCCCTAGAGAAGGCTGCACCAAAGGAGTAGGAGCCAACTGAAGAGGAGCTGGTGGTGGTACAATAACAGGAGGCGAAGCAACCGGAGGTTGCACAACTAAAGGTTGCGGAGGTGCTGTAGCACTCTGTACATAAGGGGGTGGCGAAGTCAATAGATGTGACATCAAAGAATCTTTCTCAAGGTCCTTCGCTGCATCCTGCTGAGGAGGCGGCAAAGCTGGATAACATTTATCAATCGCCAGTTTACGTTGCCTTTGCAACTGCTCACTTGCTTGTTCTTCTTCGTTATCTCTAAACTGTTTAGCAGCTTGCATTATCGAAATATCCTTCTCTCTTTTATTTCTCATCGCCAATTTAATTTCTTTCGGTTTGGCTTCCTTTCGCCATAGGCGGAAAGAGTCAAACTTTGCCGGCCGGAATTTCTTCTTGAACAGTTTAACTTCTAGATTATCTAAAATCTCTGTGTCATAACTACCATATTGGGGCCACTTTAGGACACAGTCCTTTCTAGTGTAGCGAATCCACACTTCATTATACGTGATGGGGCCCACGCCATGTTTCAAATAGAGCTCATAGGTCGGAGTTCCAATCGGAGGCACCGGACACGGGTCCTCCAATCGGGAATCCCTATTACAACCACAACAAAATATCTTTCCAAGTCTGCTAAGACCAGGCATCTTCGCTCACTAGTCTAGCTTCAAACTTCAAGGGAATATCGAATACGATAGCCTCCCGAATACACGAGTCCCTCGGCTTTGGAGCTTGCAAGTCCCAAATCAAAGATCCCAAGGGGATACCCAAAAACTAAGGACTGGGAGACGCTCCACTCATACTTAACTGAAATATCGATGATGTCGCCAGAAGACCCGTCTATCGTCTCGCTCTACAAATCATCAAAAGGCTCCAAGACAGGGCGACAGTCAGGGCAGCAGTCCTTCGTAGCCGTCGGAAAGCGGGGAACCTCGCAGCAAATACTTTCGGACCACGACGACATACAGGGGTCAATGAAGTGGTAGGCCTTCCTCCAGAATGTTCACACGAAGCTCCTCACGATCTTCAGGCTTGGACCTGCACCACTGAAGTCGCCCCACGTTGGAAGCGCCAACTGAAGAACCGGGATTTAAACCCAGCGGCGCCAGGGGCATGCCCAAAGTCTTCGGGTTCACCTGTCTTAGAGTACAGAGACACGGGATACTTCTTGGTGGCGTCAAAGATCAAATTTATTAGCTGCAGCCAGTAACAGAGGTCCTAGAAGTACATCACGGTGTATGTTCTCAGGAGACTGCTCAACTTTACAAAGCAAGCCATCCCTTTTTATACCAAAAATTTTGCTTCAGGCAAACATTCCTTATTTACAGTTTGACCACTCACATGTTTACACGACAAAAGGCATTGCATGATGACAAACCCCCTTTCAGTTGTCCAGCCCACTATAAATGACAAGGCAAAATCCAACATTCTTGCTCGGACAGGCCGGACAAAACCCCTAATAAAAGGACCGCAGCCCACATCATAAATAGACCATAAAGAAGGAACAGAAACAGATAGAAGTAGGATAAGGCATGTTTGTGTGGGGTAAAACTTTACGATGTCCTGTGCCTGATCCTTAATCTTGATCAGCTAAAGGGCAAGAACTGGTTTGGCAAGGTCAGCTTCAGGCAACAGGGTCAGTTCACTCAGGTCAAACAGAAGTCAGCACAAACTCAAGCTAAGGTGTACGTGTCCAAAAGACTCGTTTGGCCACAGTCATCAGCCTATGTGAGGGCAACCACAAAATGGCTGCTGTACACAAAATGGAACCCGAAGGTTCAGAACGAAATCCCTGAATACGCAGTGTATCCATCAATCGAACATGACGAAAACACTCGTACATACCACACTTGTCATTTGCGGTCCGCTGATACCAAAATCGTCACGATACGACGACCTTTATTGAACGGGTTCAGAATCACGGAACCTCACCCTTACCACTAGGATCTTGAGGTATGGGCCCGCCCTGCTAAAACCCAAAGAGACCTTCTTAGATATAATATAATATACTAGCTAGGGAGGGTGAGAATTAGGTGTTACTGAACCCTATTCGTCTTAGCATTTTACCATGCTTTCACCTTTTGTGTTCTATGGACTAGTGAGTATGCTGATTACTTTGTTTCTTATAATATGTTTGCTTGTATTAGCTAAGATACTGCATTTGAGAACACTGCATTAGTGAATAAACATTTCAAATATGCACGTGTCCTATTTTACTCCTTGTTCTGGATTGAAATGATTGTATAACAAAAGAGTGTTCATGTGTTCCACGTTACCTGAGGTGTACTAAGTCCATGTTCTGGTTTGTCTAAGCATTGGGGGTTTGTGATCACCAATGAGACACTGTAGCTAGTCTGGTAGGGGATTTTGGGTACTAAGGTGAGTTTTGGCACACCCTAATTCACTGAGGTTCCAAGTCTCTATGCACAGTTCTGTATGAGAACGGAATCCCTGTGACAGGGTTATGGTACTCTTGATATTCCATGGACACCATTCAGTGGAAGGATGGCCACCACCTTCCCCTCCCAGGAAGTGAAGTGTACAGGTGTTGCAGGAGGGCCACCACCAGTCCGCTGACTCCGTTGATGCTCTTTGTTGATGAGCTTCTTGACCCTACCTTCGCACATCATAGTACCTGTTCCTGATATTGTCCATTGTGCACAGACAAGGTGCTTGAATATTCACCTTGTTGACAATCCTCTCCCGTAAATTGCTTTTCTGGGACAGGGGGGTCTGTTTGACCAAGGTGCCAAATAACTGTGCTTCTACTCTGAGAATTTCATTTACCATGACTTCCACCTCACTGTCTGTGAACTTTGGATTCTTCTTTGGGGGCATGGTGATGGGTGGTGGTGGAGATGGGTTTGTGGGTAAGTGTGAAGGATTTGGGTGAGTGAGTATTAGCAAAGGTGTGTGTTTGTGAGTGTGGTATTTGACAGGTGCTAGTAGTGTACAGGTTGTGTGGTGGGTAAGTTGTAGGTATATGTATCAGTGCAATGTCGTGTTGGTATCTGCTTGTAGGTCTGTTGAATTTGCAAAGGATCATGGTAATGTAATGTAATGTAATGTAAAATGGCTTTTGTATAGTGCATTCTATCACTCCAGGGAGCATCTTGGCGCTGTGAGCCACCCCAGAATAGAAAAGGGTGAGTAGGTTGGAACAACTCTCAGAGATCGATCATTACACCAAATTCTTACAGGCCGCGTCGGTGAGCGTAAAAACCCAGGTCTTTAGGGCTTTCCTAAACAGAGATTCTGTTGAGATTTGACGAAGTGCGGGAGGAAGTTTATTCCAGGCTCTGGAGCCTAACACTACGATGGATTTTCCACCTTTGGTCGCTAGTCAGAATTTTGGGACCACTAGTAAATTGAGGTGGGAAGATCTCAGATTTCGAGTTGGCAAATGTTGTTTAAAGTTGTTGGAAAGATATCTAGGTCCTTGTGCATGATAGGCTCTGAAGATGATGATCAAGATTTTAAACAACAAGCGCTTATGGATGGGAAGCCAGTGGCGGGCACGGAGTGCGGCAGAAGCTGATGATTTCCTGGTCCAGCCCAGGACAAGGCGGGCGGCGGCATGCTGGACCATCTGTAACCTGTGGAGCACGATCTTATTAGCTCCAACATATAGACTGTTGCAGTAGTCCAGACTTGATGTGATAAGTGCCACCTCCATCGACTTTCTCGTGGACAAAGGAAGGAGATAGAAAAAACTTCCTTAGCATTCTGATGATATGAAAGCAGGAACTTGCTACCCCAATGGCTTGTTGCTTGAATGATAGGGCATTGTCGAACTTAACACCTAGATTACGGGCAGAGGAAATGGTGTTTGGGGGAGCTTCAGCGCCTTCAGGCCACCACTGCTTAGGGGAGAATACATTTTGCGAGCCGAATGGAAGTATTTCTGTTTCTGGTAAGGAGTTTAGCCCTTTATATAGGTGGAGTTGTGAGTGTGTCTTCACGTTGTTTGTTTTTTTGCCTTTGACAACGCTTGTTTGGACTTTTTTTTGTCTGTTTCTAGTGTATTTTGTTGATCATGAGGGAAACGTTCAGTTGACCGCAACGGATGCTTTTTCAAGTATTAGCAGTGTAGTCCGAGTCTGTCCAATTCACGCTAAGCTATGTTGCAGCGTTTGTGTATGAGTCGTCGGACTGGGCTCTTTTCCCGATATTTTGCTCAGACGGCATGATTCCCGTCCCTGTCAGTCATCCGTATTATGCTCTGTGTGAGTTGTTTGTATTTAACACGCTATGCATCGTACTACGTCTGTCGGACATCGCGCGTACGTTTCAGTTGGAAGCCATTCCTGATCCTTTTCGGTCGGAAGGGTTTCTGAGAGAGATCGAAATCGACCCCTAAACATATATAATTTACTATTCCCACTCCAATTTATATTAACTCAGGGAAGGTGCTGGACACTAAGCATGTATAATTTACTATTCCCACTTCAATGTATATTAACTCAGTGAATGTGCTGGACACTAAACATATATAATTTACTATTCCCACACCAAACCATATTAACTCAGGGAAGGTGCTGGATACTAAACATATATTATTTACTATTCCCACTGCAAACTATATTAACTCAGGGAACATGTTGGACATTAAACATATATAATTTACTATTCCCACTTCAAACTATATTAACTCTGGAAAGGTGCTGGACCCTAAACATTTATTATTTACTATTCCCACTCCAAACCATATTAACTTAGGGAAGATGCTGGGCAATAAACATATCTAACTTATTATTCCCACTCCAAAATATATTAACTTTGGGAAGGTGCTGGACACTAAATATATATTATTTACTATTTCCAATTCAATTTATATTAACTCAGGGAAGGTGCTGGACACTAAACATATATAATTTACTATTCCCACACCAAACCATATTAACTCAGGGAAGATGCTGGACACTAAACATATCTATTTTACTATTACCACTCCAAACCATATTAACTCAGGGAAGATGCTGGACACTAAACATATATTGTTTACTATTCCCACTCCAAACTATATTAACTCAAAGAATGGTTTGGAGACTAAACATATATAATTTACTGTTCCCACTTCAAACTATATTAACTCAGGGAAGGTGCTGGACACTAAAACATTCTAATTTACTATTCCCACACCAAACCATATGAACTCAGGGAAGGTGCTGGACACTGAACATATCTATTTTACTATTCCCACTCCAAACCATATTCACTCTGGGAAGGTGCTAGACACTAAACATATATTATTGACTATTCCCACTCCAAACCATATTAACTCACGGAAGGTGCTAGACACTAAACACATCTAATTTACTATTCCCACTACAAACCATATTTACTCAGGGAAGGTGCTGGACACTAAACAGATCTGTTTTACTATTCCCACTCCAAGCCATATTAATTCAGGGAATGTGCTGGACACTAGCCATATATAATTCACTATTACTACTCCAAAGTACATTAAACCAACGAAAGTGATGGACACTAAACATATATTATTTACCATTCCCACTTCAATTTATATTAACTCAGGGAAGGTGCTCAACACTAAACATATATACTTTACTAGTCCCAAACCAAACCATATTAACTCAGGGAAGGTGCTGGACACTAACCATATCTATTTTACTATTCCAACTCCAAACCATATTAACTCAGGGAAGGTGCTGGACACTAACCATATATAACTTACTATTCCCTCTCCAAACCATATTAACTCAAGGAAGATGCTGGTCACTAAACATATATAATTAACTATTCCCACTCCAAAGTACATTAAATCAAGAAAAGTGATGGACAGTAAACATATATAAATTACTAATCACAATCCAAAACGAATCAAATCAATAACATTTAAAAAACTCATACACATTAAATTATAATACCCAAATATTACATTTGATAAACTCATATAAGTTATACCTTTATTAAAAATATATATATTAACATACTCCTAACTTAAATATAAACAACATTTATTTTAAACCATTATATTTTTTCAAAATAAAAAAAATAATTTTTTTTATACAGAATAAATTATTAGTTCAATTTATAAATATTAACATAAAATATATTTTAAATAAAAATAATTATAACATTATTCAATTTAAAATAATCTTTAAACAATTTAAAAACGCATTAATGTTAAAATGAATGTATGCAAAATTTTAAATTTTAAATTATTATTGCACAATGCAATTTAAAAAATAATCATATCATATGTGTACCATATCAACAAAAACACATCTACATTAATCTCATTTTATAATTTATTATATTTGAATATTCCCTACTATATTATCAATTCTGAACAATTGATAATATTATAATATTATATAAATATATTATAGTCTCCCCCAATATTTCTTTTTTTACATATTTTAAATATAATTACAAATAATAAATTCAATGCACATATTTTCCCCTATGATTAATTAACGTATCTCACTATAGAGAAACAAAATTAAAATATTTCCAAAGCATTTAATTTATGATTTTTTTTAAAAACAAAACAACTCCCTCATTCCCTTATTAAAAAAATAACACTCGTAATTAAAAAATATATTTTTAAAAATTAATTTACCAAAATATGTTTAAATATATGTTATTTAATTTGAAAAATACAATTTTAAACACATGTTTGACACTAAATTAAACACATTAATGTAAAAAAATTACCATTAAATATTGAAAAATTAAGTTGTTAGAATTTTTTTATAACAATCAAAAACATTATCCCCTCTAAAACCACAAATAACTCTCATGAAAATAAAATTGAATTTCATTAAGATTAAATTAAAAATGTGAAATTTTAAAATTTTACATTTTGAAAAACTACCCACCCTTATCCCCTATAAACCCAACAACCAACTCCTAAAATAATATTACTATTTGATTTAAATTAATTTGAATATTTTCATTATAATTTTTTTAATTACTCTCCACCCTTATCCCCTAAAAATTCAACATGAAGCTCCTAAAACAAATTTTCAAATATAAATATTACATTTAATAACAATTATTATTACATTTACAAACATATACTATAAGAAAAAAATATATACAAAACCAATATATTTTAATAGCGATAATTTTGTAATTGATATTTCTGACAATGATATTCTAAACAAGACAGTAAATCGATATTATTAACATTGATATTTTAAACAACAATATTTTTCACTAGCGATATTTAACACTCAATAATATAACCTAACGATTTAAAAACATCAATATTGTGTCTGCTTACCAGCTCCACGTCAGGCTTTATGTTGAAAAAATATGAGTGGGAGGCCTCTTATAAATAAATAACTGCAGACAGTGCTGGGCAGGTTGGGCCAAATCCCACTCTAGACGCCCTTGCTGCATATGTGTAGGAATGGCCTTTCCTCTCATGTGTATGTGTTCTTAGAATAAGATCCAGTTTGGGTTTGAGCTAAAAAATAGGCCACCTACTGAGCCTGTACTTGCCATTGATCTACTCCTCTGTCTGGTCAAGGTGTCTCTCTGATAATAAATATACTATCCTGTTTCCTTTGATTTGCTTTCAAAATCCGAATTTACACATGAAGATTTACTCATATCTAAATTTACTCCTGCACCTCGATGTAAGTCTACACTTTTTCGCATTTCACGATTTCCAATTGATGGTTTACACATAAGTGCAACCATGAGCCTCCTACAACTGAATCTTCTGTGGTTCTTTGGTTGGATTCTGAATATTTGCTCTATCTTGTTGCATAGTTTATTTCAACAAGTACTTAGGGCCTGATTACGATACCAACTGTGGCGGAAGCAGGACCGCCGCAACTAGAAGTCGGTCATCCCGCTGCCCGCATTACGATTCAACCGCCTTCATGGCGGTCGCAATGTGTATATGTTGTATTGCGGCGTGTGCTGCCGGCTGTAGCACATGACGCAATACACAATGTACACATTTAAATCTTCCCCGCACCATGTGGTTAGGGGGGCAGCATAGATGTCCTCCAAGCACCATAGCCTGCTAGGGGCCCGCAAAGTCACCTTCCGCCTGCCTTTTCATGGCAGGTGAACCGCCATGAAAGGGCAGGCAGAAAGGGATATTGTAATCCCTATGGCAGTGCCTGAGAAGGCAACACCCTCATTGCAGGGAATGGGAGTCCGACCGCCGCACTGACTGGATCCTTCATACTGTCAGACGCAGCGGTCTTTCCCTCAGCAGCCGAGCTCTGACCGCCTGCATCCTAATGCAGCAATCGGACCAATGAGCTGGATGGCAGTTAGACCACCACCGACGGCCTGATGGTGGCGGTCCCACCACCATCATAATCAGGCCCTTAGTGTTCTTCCCTCATGTTTTGCCTGACACACAACTTATTGGAGGGTTGGGTTGGATTTGCATTGGAGCTTTGCCCCACTGCACCACAGCCTAAGTTACAGTCCGTGCAGTCAGCACTTTAACAGTAAGGCTTTCGATGCGCTCCTGATAGGGATCAGGGAGTCACTTGGTAAAATCATGTTTGCCAAACTCAGAGTGGAAGCAGATTTGGCAATCTTATTCAAAAAATAATTTCTGTTAACTAGCAGACCATTGTCTTTAGACATGATTTATCTATTCTATGCAACCCCATTTGTACATCATTCTGCCCATACCTATGCATTCATCTATCCACCCATAGTGATCTGACCATTCGCCCTTCTCCTGACAATCTCATCCACCACTCACTCACCTGCTCATTTTTCAGTGCATCATTGTGACATTAGTCCACCCCTCCCTCAAACAACTACATACACAGATGCATTCACACACCCGCCCTCATGGTTCCATCATGCACATTCACTAAAGCATGTATTCATCCATCTACACTCAAGCATTTATTCATCAATACACAAGAAAGCATTCATTCGTTCACCATCACTGTCATACATTCAGCTAGAGACAACACATATCTAAGTAACACTCGCCCATCACTTTATGCACACACAGCCATCCAACCATCTTTTCATTCTTCTACACAACTACAAAGCAATTACTCCTCCGTGCATCTAGCCAACATCCACCTGTGTCTGAACGTGCCTGTATGCGTGTTGTCTTACTACACGTGTGCCTGTGGCTATGTTGTCTGTGTGTTCATGGATTTGGCACGCGACTGTTCCTATGCCATTATGCAACAAAAAAGGCTCTATTATTTGTATTGTAATATAATTAATTATATAATTATGTATGCAACTGTTTAATATGACCAATCCCAGTAATTTGCAAGATCTTGCACTAATTCCCCTTTTAAAGAAAAAAATAAATTTGAGTGAATCTGCAGGTGAAGGATTTGGCAGAAGTCATGCTGAGTTGAAACATGCCCGATTTCCTCTCCTACCAGAGAGGCTTCAGAAACTTTCATCTAGCTGGAGTGGCGCTCCAACGTGACATTTTTATTAAGGTTATGTATGTGAGCATCCGTCTTCATTCGACTGGTACTAATTGCTGGCTGTTGCGCCCTTTGCTACTGTGTACAGGGACCACATGCTCCCCTTGACATGACCGTTGCCAGCGAGGTGGGAGTGGTAGCAGGAAACCCTCAGCTGTGCGCAGATGTGAACCTGCTGGTGCCTGATCACAGCAGCTGGGAATATTCTTCTTTTAGAGGCTTATCTTGTTGATACTCGAGTTTAGCTGTTGCACACTGGAACAAGCAAACAGAGCGAACAAGCCCCTCCAAGGGCGTCTCGTACTGCAACAGCTAAGACCCCTCCACGTGCTCTCCGAGGTTGCTTCATAGAGATGACAGTTATGTTCAGCACACACGCTTCTGAACAGTCCATGCCAAGCCAAGAATCGTGGAGTCAAAGACAATATGGCGATAAATAAAACAAAGAAAACGTACTGCACGCACATTTGGGAGTTACTCCAAAACCAGCCATCGGGAAGAAATGTGCTTTTTAGAGAGATGTGTTTATTTTAAAAGAAGGAGTCAGTAAATAACCTGTTGAAACACATTTTTAGTAAATAAAACTAATATTTTTATGTTACAGTATGTTACAGAACGTTGACACCATCGGCATTAAAAGTTTTATAAAAGAGCTACATGAATTCTAAAAGTTTCATAAAGACTTCAATGAAACTTTTTTGGGCTGCAATTTTGTACGAGTGGCCAATTACATCCTGTGCTAAAATGTTTGCTCAAGCGGTACAAAAGGGGGTGGTGATGGACGGAGCATCTGAACAAATCAAACACTCACACCCAGTCAAAAGATCTGGGTTTGATCCATCACCGTTCTTTAGCCCACTCTGCCATCCCAGTTCAGACATGGCTATATGCAAATCAGTCTGACCCTGTGCCTCATGGGAACAGTCCAGCCCGAACTGCCAAGCCATGCCTTCCCTGGACCGGAAACAAGCTTCCGAGGACCGGTTTCTGGCATTCCAGCCGTCTTCAGCCCGGCTTGCTTGAATCCAGTGGCAAAGTGAGCAAGGGACTCACGTCTGAGCATACCCTGCCACACTTATGGCGGCCAAAAGCGGTACAAAGCATGTGATTGGATCACCGACTTCTTTCGATGACACCCTAAACTGGTGTGCGAAAAGTAGTTCCAACAAGAACAGGTAGATTTTGCACACAAAGGGATGGTTTATAAATGCAATGCACAACACCGAATTGTGCACCAATTTTCAATGTATGTGTTGGACTTGGCCCTTTTTGCAGGGTCATCCCAGAACTTTTTGCCTTCCTCCGGGACATTTTCAGACCTGTTGTTGGTGGTTTTAGCACTCTGTTCACTTTATCACTGATGTTCAGTGCTAAAGTGCGTGTGCTCTCTTTGGTAAACTTGGTAAGATTGGCCTACACCTGTTTGGCATATTTAATTTACCTATCAGACCCTTGTACAGTGGTATCTCATATACCCAGGACCAGTAAATTAAATGCTACTGGTGGGCTTGCAGCGCTGCTTGCGCCACCCACCGAAGTAGCCTTTCAACCTGTCTCAGGCCTCTACCTGTCTCAGGCCTCTACCAATGCAGGGCCTGCGCATGCAGTTTACTGCCGCTTTGAAGTGGCACATAAAGTGGTTGCCAAGTCTGTGACTCCCCTTTTACTATGTATCAGTCACCCCTAAGGTAGGCCCTAGCTAGCTCTATGGGCAGGGCGCAGTGTAGGTAAAAGGTAGGCCATGTGCCTTAACTGTGTGGCAGGTCTTGGTAGTGACAAACAGCCTATTTGGTTTCTCACTGCTGTGAGGGTGCCCTCTTATAGGAATACATTGGGGATTCCCTGATATGTGCTTCAGTGGTAATTCCTGACATGGAGGGGTACGTGATCAAGTTTGGTATGTTTGGAATAGTAGTGATAAATGCTGCGTACTGATGTTCACTGATTTATTATCACTAACTTAGAAATGCCACTTTTAGAAGTAGGCATTTCTGTGTGCTATGTATCTTTATGCCTGCCTGTTGTGTATTGACTGTCTGGCCTTGGAGTGACAGGGAATGGGGAGGCGCAGCGGCTCCAGAGAGTCTGGATGAGTCAGTGCTAGGCTTAATAGGGCTGGTCTGCATTTGGAGCCGTGGGAGGAGTAGCACCTACATCTGAATATGACTGTGCCTGCCTTCCACAATGAGGACTCCACTCCCCTGTGGTGTATCCTGTATCTACACTTGAAAAGGTATTTTTAAGTGCCCCCCCCCCGAACTGTTTTGGACAGGGCTCAGAGCCCTGTGCCAGGGGAAAGAACAAAGACTTCTTGTACTATAAGTACTGGGGCTGTGTCTGTTGAGCTGAGCTTACTTTGGGAACTGTTGGTGCTTGTGCAGAACAGAGGACTGAGTGGGTTATGGAGGAACCACCATGGGACTGGGCTGCAGAAGAAGCTGACCTGCTGCCATTTTGGGGAAAGGGGGGGACTGCCACTGTGCCTAAAAGGAAATCATATGCTAGCCTCCCTAGGGAATACTTTGCTGGTGTATCCCTGTGGCCCCACAGCACTTTGCAAGCTTGCCCTACCAGCCTTATGACAGTGTGTTGTGAGTGCTGTGTTGTTCACTTCATGTTCCTGTGTGGTGGTGGGGCCCCAGCGAGTGCTCTGGCCAGCGTGTAAAGAGTGCTCTGGGGTGTTGACAGTGCGTGCAGCACTGTTCTGTTTACAGGATTACATTGGACGCCTGGCTTCACTGGGCAGAGCGGGCCAGGAAAAGGACCAAAGATTCCAAGCACAACTGAGACTTCGCTCTGCATTCTCAGGTTGTGACGAGTCACTGGAAGTCATGCAGAGGACGCCTGACTGTGGGTGGCGTTCCCGTAAGTAGCAAGAGAGCCTCGCATGTTTACTGAGGCTGTTGCAGGAGGGATCGGGTGTGTGCCTACATCCTCTGGGGTGACGACAGGAGCCATTGAGAGCTCCAGACCCTGAGTGTCCCTATTGGAGGTGGAGGAGCCTTGAGCTGACTCCGGCCTTATGATATTGCCATGATAGCTGGTGAGTGCTTTGGGGACCGGAGTGCCTTCTGTCCGGGGCTACGCTGTTGTTTTGCTGGCCTAGAGCATCAATATTATCCCCGCATTTCAACTTGCTGCATCGCCGTGGGCAGCCACACCGTTGCTTTATGTTGGGGGTGATTCCGTTCAGTGGCACCACGTGCAATCTCAATAGGGGCCCCGGATTCGGACATGCCACAACCTTTCTGTACTTCCTAAAGGGAGGGAGCGGAGACTCCTGAAAGTGGAGATTTACTGCCTCATAGGACAAGGTGGGCCTAACTAACTTGCTGGTGACTCATGTGTCTTATCTTTCAGCGTCAGCTCTGATGTACATGCATATGAAGTGTACAAGTGTAGTTACAGGATGGGGACAACTGTAATGTTGGTGGGAGGTATCCAATGTGCTCACAGTAATGATGTGGTTATGAAATGCATACACTGCAACATGTGTTTTGAAGTGGACTACTATGTATGGAGATTCATTGTCCGGGTTCTTGCACCACAGGTACAGTGTCATGATTGTGTGGTCCGGATCACATTTGTAGAAGTTGTTCATTTTAGCGCCCTACGTGTGCTGTGACAACAATGGCCTGATTGGCCTTGTGATAGATGTAATGTTATGCCAGTGGCCTGATTGGCCTAAGCGATTAAGCAAATTCCTGTGAAGTATTGCCACGTGCCTGGTGGCACAGTGTATATGTGTAATTATTTTCTAATATGTTTTATGGATAATACAAAGGCTATTTTTTGTATAACCTTGTGTGGAGTTTCTTTTGTGGTGTGCCTAGTGTGTCGCTGCTGTGTGAGTGTGTTGCGCAAACGCTTTACACATTCCCTCTGGGAGAAGCCTGACTGCTCTGACAAGCTGCAAAGGGGGTGAGCAGGGGTTATCTTCAGTGTGTAACTCCCTTACCCTGACTAGAGTAGGGGTTTCTGCCTGTTTTAGGTCCATGCCCTAGCCAACCAGAAATCCCATTTCTAACAGGATGTATGATGGAACCACGCGTGCCTCTACCACGCATGACTTTACAATGCGGTCTAAACCATGAATCCATTTAAACCTCACAAGTCTTTACAAAACATACCACTGCAAAGCATGTCCATAGAAGTACATGGAAACTCCCTTTACTGCCATTACCACACATACCTTCACTACGCATACCAGCACAGTGAAAGATTCTTAAGTATATTAAAAAAAAATTCTGCACTCAGAATTATTTTTTTAAGGAACTAAAAAAACAACATATTTTATACAAAGTAGTAAAATGGAAAGTAACACAGTTATTATTCTCTCAAAGTATTTTACAGAAACTATTTTCTACTACAAAATAAACAAGATATATGTAACTTAGATGCAAATATTAAAAACTATCCTGTTAGTGCTGTCATCCTTCCTTTGTTTCTCTGCTTCCAAAGCTACCTATGCAAAACTAAAATGGTTGTCGCAGTAAGTGATGACTCCACAAAACGTTTCCCTCAAACATTTTTAATAAATAAACTTTCAGTCATAATATAAAGCATGTTCAAATGTACATTCCAGTGCATATTTTTGTTTGAAATGTGGTTTTCACTGTAAAACAACTATAAAATGAGCCATCCCACATTTTGACACTGGTCGTGACCACACGTCTGTTCGGCTCCGTGAGACCTATGAGAGGTAGCTGTTAACACATCTTCCAGACTAAGTATAGTGTTTAAGCAAACTACATGCCTAATACAAGCAATGGATCCGGAATAATTAATATTATTTATTTTTCTTTTTTCTCAGACTTCCACATACCCTACCATTTTTTTTAGGAACAACAATAATCAACTTCCATGATGTAAGTAGCCATTAATGAAACTTTTTCATGAAAGCAATGAGAATAAATTCAGTATTGATCCCTAAATTAATTTTGTTTTAAAATAAAAATGCTCTAACACCACCTGGGACAACTTTCAAGGGAGATGCTAGAAAAAGAGTAGGGGAAAAATAGTATTTAACCTTCGGTCGGGGCGTCCCTCAGGGCAGGTGCTGGACAGTGACTAGGGGCAAAATTATTAATCTATTTCTGCAGGGGGTGTCTCTCAGGGCCGGTGCTGGAAAGTGACTGGAGGTAAAATTACTATTCTAACTCCTCAGGAGGTGACCCTCAGGGTAGGTGGTGGACAGTGACTGGGACTAAAATAACTGTTCTAACTCCGCTGTGGGCGTCCCTCAGGGCAATTGCTGGACAGTGACTGGAGGCAAAATTAGTACTCTAACTCTGCTGGGGGTGTCCCTCATGGCAGGGGCTGTACAGTGACTTTGGTCAAAATTATTAATCCAATTCCACTTGGGGTGTGTTATCAGGGCAAATGCTGGTCAGTGAATGGGGGTACAATTAATATTCTAACTCTGCTGGCGGTGTCCCTCATGGCAAAGGCTGGACAGTGACTGGGGGCAAAATTGCAATTCGAAATCCGCTGGGTGCGTCCCCTAGGGCAAGTGCTGGACAGTGACTGGGGGTAAAATTACAATTCTAAATCCGCTGGGGGCATCCCTCAGGGTAAGTGCTGGACAGTGACTAGGGACAAGATCACTATTATAACTTAAGTGAGGCATCCATCAGGGCAGGTGCTGAACAGTGACTGGGGGCAAAATGACTAAACTAACTCCAATGGTGGCGAATCTCAAGGTAGGGGCTGGACAGTGACTGGTGGCAAAAATTTCCATTCTAACCCTGTTGGGGGCATCTGTCAGGGCAGGTGCTGGATAATGACTGGGGACAAATATACTACTTTAACTCCACTGTAAGCATCCCTCAGGGCAGGTAATGGACAGTGACAGGGGGTAAAATTGCTATTCTAATTCAGCTGGGAGTATCCCTCAGGGCAGGTGGTGAATACTGACTGGGTGCAAAATTACTATTCTAACTCCACTAGGGCGTCCCTCAGGGCAGGTGCTGGACAGTGAGCGGGTGCAAAATTACTATTCTAACTATGCTGGGGGCATCCCCCAGGGCAGGAGCTGGTCAGTGAGTTGGGTAAAATTACTATTCTAACCCCATTGAGGGCTACCCTCAGGATAGGTGGTGGACAGTGACTGGACCAAGATTACTTTTCTAACTCATCTGTGGGCACCCCTCAGGGCAATTGCTGGACAGTGACTTGGGGCAAAATTTCAATTCTAAATCTGATGCAGGCATCCCTCAGTTCAGGTGTTGGACAGTGACTAGGTGAAAAATCACTATTCTAACTCCGCTGGAGGCGGCCCTCAGGTAGGTGCTGGGCAGGGACTGGAGGCAAAATCACTATTCTAACTTGGCTGGGGGCATCCACCAGGGCAGGTGCTGGACAATGACTGGAGGCAAAATTACTACTCTGACTCCAAAAGTGGCGACCCTCAAGGTAGGTGCTGGACAGTGACTGTGGGAAAAATTACTATTCTAACTCCGCTGGGGACATTCCTTAGGGCAGGTGATGGGCAGTGAATGGGTGCAAAATTACTATTCTAGCTCCACTGGGGCAGCCCTCAGGGCAGGTGCTGGACAGTGAGTGGGGCAAAATTACTATTCTAACTACGCTGGGGGCATCCCTCAGGGCAGGATTTGGGCAGTGAGTGGGGGTTACATTACTATTCTAACTCTGCAAGGGGCGTTCCTCAGGGCAGGTGCTGGACAGTAACTGGGGCAAAATCTATATTCTATCCAACTCCACTCTGGGCATCCCTCAGGGCAGGCGCTGGCTAGTGAGTGGGAGTCAAAATTAACATTGTAAAAATAGTAACCTGTTCTTTTTTTATTTCTTACATCACCAAACATATACTTCCAACAGGCAGCTTTCCACATATTGAAGTAAACCAACTGTTATAATCTCACTGTTTTCCCTTCTGGTGCGTTCCATCTCCCCCCTTCCTTTCCCCTTACTGTGGAATGTTCCACTGAAGCTGGGGTTAGAATGTTGACACCTGTCAGTTGTTGAGGAGAGTTGGATGGCCATTAAAGCATACTTGGAACTTCCTCCGTATCTTGTGCTTTTATTGTAAAACTGGCGACGAGTTGCTGCAAAGGGGGCAGTTGTGGCTATCTTCTCTCTCTGTGCTCTCTCAATTTGCATTGCTGGAAGAAGGAAGACCTCGAAATAGAAATGAAAATTCTTAACATTATATGAATAGAGGAGCAGCATCCAGTAACTTTATCCCACGGGGAATCGTATGGCAGAGGTCAGACCGTGATTTTCTGAGAAGTGCCAATCCTAAAGGATCACAAAACAAAAATGAAAATATCCATGAAGACTTATGTCAACTTTGCTGCGAAGCCAGTTTAACCCACCTCGTGGCAGTCTAGCAGTAAGTCCCTCGCTACAATCCTCCAAGTATGCCAATAAAAATCACGGGTGGTGACCTCACGAATTACAGAGTGGAGCGTCCTGAGGTATGCTGGTTGCCGAGCCATGAAATCGGTTGAATGAACCATCGCGTGTGAGGATCTAGTGGGAGCGGATTTTGCTGTCAGCAGCGTGTGAAGAGCGCTCTCTGCCGCATATGTGAGACGATGAGGAATGAGTGGAATGACGCCTGCAGGGAGTCCTGATCGGCGAGCGCGCCTGTCAGCCTGGTGTTGTGAGGCAGCATTTTGGGTACTTGCGAGCAGGCGCCATCAAGAGACACTATTCCCCGGTTCATGTGCAGTTTCCTGCTTGCACCTTCAGTGGTTGTTTTTGGTTTTGCCGAGTCTTCCCTACTCGTAAGACACTGAAGGTTGCCATAACAAAAGAAAACATCATCAATTTGTTGGAAATTAGAGACACTGCTCCATGAGGTGTGCGTTCAACTGCTCTGACAATCGTAGGCACCTACTTCCCCATGAAAAGAAGTATAGTGGGGGCCTTTATCTGGTCGAGGATTTGAGTGTATATACTTATGCATATGTCTAAGGAAGCAAAGTGAATATATTGCAGAATATATTTTGCCACAGTATTAATGCAATTGACATTGTACATTTTTGGAGACTGTGTGCACTTCCTGAACCTGGCACATGGATAATCGTTGACTATCTAGGACCAGTGTGGTTTGTGCAAAGTTGCGCTGCCATCTTTCCTGGTTATATCACATTTTTGGGTTTTGGAGAAGGCAACCTTCCCATTCTACACGTTTTTTTTTCCACTGCATCACTGACTCCAACACCTTCCTTCCATCATTTTAGCTGTAGGTTAACCCCTTATCTTACCATGATGGCTGCGGAAAGCATGAGACAGCCACCTCCATTTCTAAATGAAATAGGAGAACCTGAGATATGCTGGGAGGAGTGGGTTAAACTTTTTGAGTCATACCTGATTGCCATAAGGGGTGAAAGGTTCACTGCCATGCGCAAACAGCCCATTTTCCTTCACAATTTGGGTGTACAGGGGCGCAAAATCTACAAAATGATGCCTTAACCAGAGAACCCCAATGGCGAGGCAGTGGAAGGTATGGACGATTTTGCGACTACTATGATAAAGTTGGAAACACACTTTGAGGACAAAATAAATGTAGTGTTGGAATGGCACAAGTTTTTCAGCAGATCCCAGGGCAAACAAGAGCCAGTTACCAACTATATTGCAGCATTGAGGCGTCTCACCCAATTGTGCAAATTTGGAAATTTAACAGACTCTTTGATTAGAGACTAATAGGTGTGGTGGCCTAACAACGTATGCATCCAAGAAAAACTGTTAGCAAAGAATCCAAGCCTTCCGGAAACCGTGAGCATTGCTAAATCAGTGGAACACACTGCCACATGTATAAAAGAAATGAAGATCATAGCAGAGGTGGTAGCTAATATACAAGAGGAAGTGGAGGTATGTGAATTAAATAAGGTGCAAAATAAGAATAACGTGCACAAGCCTCTTGGGAATTAAAGGAATTGCAGATGCTACAGGTGTGGAAGCAGCAACCATCTGGCTAACAACATCCATTGTCCAGCTTGGAGTGTCACTTGCAAGAAATGCAATAGGAGGGGACATTTTACCAGGGTGTGCAAGGACGGTGACCCCCATCATGGAGAGGGTGCGAGTATGGAGGTCACCATGAGTAAAGTAAAAAATGTGTCATGCCTAGTCAGAGGAAGTAAATTTTCCAACTGAAAGAAAATTCTGGTACCGTAAATGTAATTTATCCCAAATGTGACTTAAAGTTGAACAACAAAATCGTACCCATGTTTGCTGACTCATATTCTCCTTTTACATTATTGAACTGTACTGATTACGAGTGCATAGACTACCAGGGAAGCAAAGCCTTGCAGGAACATGATATTTTCCCCACAGGCTATAACAAAGAACCTATACCCCCCTTAGGTAAGAAAGAGATGTAAATTGAGTTCAAGTGAAGAAACACCGTATGCAAAGTGTATATCGTAAGGACAGGATCGAATTTGTTAGGGTGGCAGCACCAAAAAGAGCTGGGGATCATCCTTAACCCGAACATGGAAGAACAGGTCCCGCTGACTGAACAGATTTTACTTAGCGCAAACATCTGTGAAGAGTTCCCCAAACTGTTCGAAGACAGACTGGGACTCCTTTGTGATTACCAACACAGAATTAAACTCAAGGTTAATGCTAAAGCAGTTGTACACAAGTTGCCTTCTGTAACACACCAAATGAGGGAGCCCTTAGATATAGAGGGGAAAAGATTGTGCACGATGGGGGTCATATAACCTGTAGACAGTTTTGAATGGTTGGCGCCCATTGTAATCGCAGCCAAGGGCAGTGGGGAGGGCATCCGTTTGTGTGTGGACTTACGAAGCCTGAACAAGAACATCTAGGTCAAGAGATGCCCACTTCCCTACATAAACAAGATGCTCAGCACCATGGGTCAGGTTAAAGTCTTTAGTGTCATTGATCTGTCAATGGCTTAATCATCAGGTAAGGCCCCTTACTGCTTTCATTACCCTACAAGGAGTTTACATGTTCAAAAAGATGCAGTTTGGGCTGGCATCCGCAGAAGCGGTATTCCAGAAGATCATGCACCAGATCCTAAAAGATGTGGACCATACAATGTGCTTCAAGGATGATATCCTGGTGTACGGTCGCTCAGTGGAAGACCATTACTGCACCCATAGACTTGTGTTCAGAAAATTGATGGATGTGGGGTGTTAGGATTTCTACATGGAATCATGCTCAACCTCACACTGAATAATAATATTTGTTTGTTTATTAGAAACTTTTATCTTGCAATATTTGTTTTTTTCTTTTGAGTTTGCCAGTGCTTGTTTAATTTCCTTTGGACTTTGCCAGTGCTTCTTTTTGTTGGCGAATCGGACTAATACTGGGATGAGCACTGGAATGCCAAGGACCTATGGTGCACGTTGTTTCAGGAGACAGTTGATGCAGGTGCGCCACGTTTTCTTCCTTACCTCGTGCAAAGACCCCGCACAGCTATAAAAACACTGAGCAAGTGAACAAATGCGCTTACACTCATTGTTCCCTTCCTTACCTGAAGTCCGGATCCCCTTCCACAAGTCTTCAGATATCGCCTCTTTCATTCTTCGTCCAGCAAGCCTTCCGACGGTGCCCCTTCCTCTTCAGCGGTTGTCATAGAGACGACAAAGCATTGAACATCTTTCTGTCCGACATCGTCTCTCTTCCCCTCACACTTTAGAAACGTTTTCTTCCACTTTCCCGGTCCAGCTGGAAACGCGCGCTCCGATCTGCAAGAAAAAAAGGCAATGCGCATTGTACAAGGAATTAAAAAACAACTAAAGAAGCATTTTACTTTTAAAGGCAAACGCAGCAAAATTCAAATTGTGACAGTTCAAAAAGGATACTTGTGAATTACAAATAAGTATAATTTGTTGGCACATGTCGAGTATACCAATTGTGGAAAGACCATAAATCATGACATTGCAGAAACTGACCATGTAGTGCTGAATTATACTGGAGGAAGTTCCAGATTTTATTCCAACTACAAGAGAAAGACAAAACAGAACAAGAGACTAATTTAACAAGTCTTTCTCTAGCATAATACTTCCAATGTAAGTTTTACCAAGACAACAGTATAATTATTTCAATCTCTGTGCAGTGGTGATCATTGTTGTATAAATGTTATTATTTCTTTGCAGAGGACCTAACCAAGTATATCTAATAACTGGGCCTTAATAGAGTAAGATTATGGTGGAGATACAACCAGAAGTGAAAGGTATATTAGTTATTACTGGTGATTCATAGATAATCATATCAGCGCAAAAGACAGTTGTTAACCTTCTTGTTGTTTATTTCTCCATGAATAGAGATACAGTCCATAGACGCCAGAACTTTCCAGAGCTAACTGAAGCTGATTTTGGAGTGCCTCTTTCTGTTTGTTATTTTGTCCCAATTCCGCCTTCCCTTGGGAGTTTAATTCTGTTGGGCTGCATTTAAAACATTCAGTCGGTCAGGAGTGAATTCTTGAGGGCAGGAGAAAAATATCTTCTCATCTCTCAAGTTGAACAGCCTGGATTTCAGGTGAGTAAAGGCCTTAACATGGGGTTGATGGTGCAGAAGTCCAAGAGTTATATTAGAGTGACTTCAGTCGATTACCTTGGACATTCAATTTCCGAGCAAGGATTCAGACCAAAAAAAAAAACCTTCTGAGAGCTGTCAAAGATGCTCCTTAACCTCAAAATAAAGATGAACTTAAGTCCTTCCTCGGTCTTACGGAGTACATGGCCAAGTACGTCAAGGATTTTTCTTCTAAGTGCGAACCTTTCCGTGAACTGCTAGAAAGAAACAAGGAATTTGAATGGCATGACCAGCACAAATGCACTGTAGATGCGTTAAAGGAAGAGATATTGTATTCACCTGCATTAGACACTTTCGACCCCACTAAAAAGGCAATCCCTACAACTGACGCGTCAAAAAAAAGGGTTAGGGGTCATCCTGTCACAAAGAGATGGGAAGGGAGAAAAAAGAATTGCCTGTACTTCCCGGTGCCTATCTAAGGCAGAGAGTAATTACTCTGCAATTGAAAAGGAAGTATTTGGCATGTTTCTGGGCAGTAAAGTATTTCAAGTTTTTCCTGTGGGATTTGAAGTTTACTGTTCGTACAGACCATAAGCCCCTCACTTTCATCTTTATGGTGAAAGGAATGGAAAACTGCACTCCCCGGATAGGAAAATGGATCTTAGGACTGGAAAATTTCACCTTTAGAGTTGAGTATGGACCTGGTGAGGAAAACAAAATTGCTGACTACCTGTCGAGAGCTCCTTTGCAAAATGAACAACCTGAAGAAATGTTAGACAGTCCCATCATGGTGGTGGATGAGCCAGCACTTACCGAGGAGGAATGGGAAAAAGGAATGGAAGAAGATAAAGACTTACACAAACTTAAAGCAATAATGAGAGAAGGATGGCCCAGCAAGTGCAGCGAACTAGAGGACAATCTCAAAGACTTCTGGGAAGTCCGATATGAATTAAGCACTATTGGAAACAGAGTATTCCATCAGAATAGGATTGTTCAACCTGTGAACCTTAGGATTAGAATAGTGCGACTAGCACACAAGGGGCATTTAGGACGCAGCCTTACTAAACAAGGGGTGAGGGAGAAATTCTGGTTCCGTAGAATGGACACTATGGTAGGGTAATTGGTGAAGGATTGTGTTAGCTGTGCCAGGAGCAACAAAACCAAATCCGTAAGGAAGGCACCCTTATCCCAGTTGAAGTACCTCTTCAGCCATGGAGCAAGCTGGCAATGGACATCATCGGACCAATGGACAATTCGGGTATTCAGAAGAAGTTCATGTTAGTCTTAGTCAACTACACTTCCCATTGGATATCGTACAAATTTGTCCATCGCAACAACACCTGTGCCGTTCTTGAGTTTCTCAAAGACATTTTTGAGAAGGAGGGCTTAACATCCTCCCTTGTCACGGACAATGGGGTACAGTTTACATTGCAACATATGATTGACTTTTTAGCCAAACTTAACAATAAACATGAGAACACAGCCCTGTACTGCCCCAAGGTTAATCGCCTGGTAGAGAGGGCCAATAGGCTCAGTAAAGAATACATCCAGCTAGCCTCTACCAATGGTTGGTAATTAGAATCATCCCTGCGTGATTATTTATGGACATATCACACCGCCCCCAATCTGGTAACAGGAATTTCCCCCTTTATGTCCCTCAGGGGGGGAGAACCCTGTACTAAACATAACCCTAGTTGATTAGAGGGTGGCAAAAAAATCCCAATTCTGTAGAAACTAGCAAAAAGGTCAAATTGCACTAGGCAAAATCCAAAGTTTGGTATGACAAAAAGAATGGACTAAAAACCCTAGGGGGGGGGGTAGGCGATGTGGTGCAGGTGAAGAAGAGCGTAAAGGGGCCACACACCACAAGCAAGTTCTACTCTCCCTGTCGTATAGCAAAAATATTCAAAAAGTGGTCCTTCTTGAAAATGGACAATATTGGAGATGTGACAAGATTGCAAAAAGTGAATGTGTTTCTATTGGTAATAAGGGAGATGTGTTATAATCTCACTGTTTCCCCTTTTGGTACGTTCCACCTCCCCCCTTCCTTTCCCCTTACCGTGGAATGGTCCGGATGGATTTGGGGTTAGAATGTTGACACCTGTCAGTTGTTGAGAAGAGTTGGATGGCCATTAAAGCATACATGGAACTTCCTCTGTTTCTTGTGCTTTTATTGCAACACCAACCTTTAAAATAAATTCATCAGCAAACCAAAGTATACCAATGGGAAAGTATAAAAAGCTAACATTGTAGCTTATCTTTGTATTTCCACTACTAGAAAACCTAAAACATCGTACTGCGAAAAACTGTAAAATCAAACCAGATTTTGGGCATCACAACTTTCTGCAAAAGTTAGAAGACACGCTATACCTCAGGTAAACAAATGTCACATTTCCACTTCTAAAATACTAAGAAAAGAATTTTTTGGAATATAAAAAATATAACTGAAATTTCAGATATCCAACAGGGTTTGTAAACTGTTCTTTTTCTCTCTCGGGAGGCAAAATAACCAAACATTCTGACTGTTTTTTCTGAACAAGCAAAAAATCAGTGTGTATAAAAAACACAATGGTAGTACTTTTTTCTCTTTCTTTTTGTCTCTACATGCAGAAAACCAACTACATCCAACCCAGATTTTGGGCATCATAGGCTTTATAGAAAATTTGGAAGACACACTACATTTAAGGTAAACAAACGTCACCTTTCCACTTTTTCAATACTAACAAAGCACATTTTGTCTAGGTTGCAAATTCAAAATTAATAATGCAATATCACAATTTCAACAGGGTTTGTAAACTGATCATTTTCTCTCTTGGGAGGCAAACTTAACCAAGTATTTTCTCTTTTTTTCTAAACAGGCATAGAAACAGTGTACCAAAAATTATAAATGATGTTAAATCCACAGTAGCTTATTCTTTTTTCCCTTCTTTCTAACTCCAGAACCGAAAATCCAACATTTAAATGCGCAAAACAGAAAGCCCAAACCGAATTTTGGACATTCCAAACAATACCTCTGATAATCAAATCTTACCTTTACGTTTATCTTTCTATAACCAAAAACAATTTGTTTTAACAGGTAATGTCAAAAATAGTAATGCACTACAATTTCAAACTGGGTTTCTACCCTATTCCTTTTGTCTTTTGCTAGCCAAAATTAACTAAACAATTTGACTTCTTTCTATCTAGCCATAAAAGAAAGAGCAAATTCTTTGTTATTGTAAACATTCTAAAAAACACAGGAGAGTCATCACTTTAAAACCTATAAAACATGGCCCAACAGCGAGTTAGTAGAGCAGTTTTTGTAATAGAGGCACATGAATCTTTTCAGACAGAGGTATTCTATTCATGGAAATTATTCCCAGAATCAAATCCAGTAACACTTACATTTCATTTCTACAAAAAAGATGATCCACCTGAGAAATATATTCCTTTCGAGGATGTTGAAATTCCACTTGCATACCAGGGGCATAATCTCTGGTTTAAATGCGCCCTAAAACATTTCAATCACATTTCCAGGCTCGGTCCACTAGGTAGACCAGGAGCAACATGACTGATTTTAGCCGGCTACACACCTCATCCTGACATTGAAGCAATGTCAGATGAGGAATTACTCACTCAACTCAAAGAGTTAATAAATATTTACAGACAATTAGTTCAATATGTCATGCAGACTTTCACAGTCCAACTAAAAAATAACCATTCCAAAACAAACCTCTCACCAGGGGAATACACTAAAAATTACTCCACAGACTTTACACGCAGTCATGGGTAAAATGCCCGCAAAACGTGAACAAATTCCATTCTGGATAGCTCAAAAAATTACTCAAATCGAAGCAGTATTTCCTAATACTAGCCCTTAAGATAAACACAGAATTCTAACAATCTGTTTGCCAATGGGGATCACACCACATCTGGAATACTGCATCACTTGGGGCACAGTCTTTGCTGCCATCTATACTAAAACACATGATGTTCTGTCTATGGCTGTAATTCCTGATGTCCTGAAACGAATTCAAAACGAATATGGGGCAGAGCCTGCTCTAAATTTAGGTATGAAATTACTACAAAACTTTGACCAGCTCTCAACAATAATATTATCTATTATTAAAGGGGAGGCAGCGTCGGTGGCGATCCGCTGAATTTGATATAACAGAACAACAAGAACTACTCAGAATAATTGAAAAATCCTATGAAGAATTGAGCAGAGACAGTGTGAGGGGGGAAAATAGTTAAACCACAACTGTCTGAAGGTCCTGAAAAGGACTCTATTAAATACATTCCTACATCTTCTAAAAAGAAGTGGGAAAATAACAAACAACATTCAAAAGAGAAACGTTCTCAATCCCGAGGTAGGTCACCTCAAAAGGAGCCCTCTGAAAGGAGGTATAACCTCTGGAATAGGGATAATTTGAGAAACCTGACCGGTATAAAAAAAACTGATACACGTTCCTCTTGTACCTTTCAGATATCGTCAGAGACGTCATAGAGATCAACTTGAATACCAAGGGGTGATTGAAACATGCATCTCATCAATGAACAATCCTTTGTTTCTTGTTTCCAAACCTGACAACACATATCGTCTAGTTTTGGATTATAGACACCTGAACTCTTGTACAAAAACATTTGCAGTGCAAAATGCACATAGTACAGCATTCATGAATAACATTGTGCATAAAAAATATAAAACCATATTAGATATTTCTAACAGTTTGTTTTGTCAAAACATAGCACCTGAAAGTAGGTATTTGACAGCGTTCTCAATAATGGGGACCCAGTGTCACTTTTGTCTACTCCCACAAGGGTTCAAGAACAGCCCAGGGTTATTCTCAGCAAGAGTAACAGAGTTACTACAAATTTATGATGACGAGGCATTGTCATATATTGATGATATCTATCTGACAGACGAGGACCTGGATAGGGTGAATACCATTATATTGGGCTTCGCCTCTGAGGGCTACAAATTCCATTTTTAGAAATCGAGAATTGTCCACCTCAATGTCCTTTTCCTAGGATATGAGCTTTCAAGTGAAGGTAAAAGCCTTGCCGCTAACTTTTTAGAAAAGTCTGCACTGCTTCAACCTCCAACAACGCTGAAAAACTTATAGTCGATTCTAGGTTTCCTAAATTTTGGAAGAACTTACATTCTAAATTATGCAGAAAGAGTTAAACCTCTCTACAAATTAATCAAAACTGATTTTAAAATAAATAATTGGACACAGGAGCACACACATATCCTGCGTTCACTTCAAGCTGACATGTTAGCAACAAATCACTTACAAACATGCATAAACATGCGCAATCTAGTGCTCCGAATCATTCCAGGTCAATGCGGATTCACCTACCTAACTTTTAATGAAGGTTAGAAAGTACCAATTGCATACAAATCACATTTGTATACACAAGTAGAAATGCGCTTCACTTCAACAGAAAAAATTCTGACAGCAGTTCAAACCGCTGTAGCAAAAGAAAGAGCTCTAGCTCAGGGGAAAAGCTTTATTGTCGTAACTCCAGTACCAGCCTTAGAGGCAGTTACAAAAGCGAGCATTCCGAATGCGAAAGCTTTACATCCAGGATGGATACAATCCGCTAATTCTCTTTCTGCAACAGATGTTGATGATGTTTTTGAACCTTATTTAAAAACACAAGCATTTCTGCAATACGAACACAAATGACCTCTGCCTCTAGAGATTCTCCCTCTTGACTAGTACGAATTTATAATTTATACTGATAGATCAGCACAACCCGGCACGGCGAGTAAACAAGCTTATACTGCAGCATGCACGATCGTTAAAGGTCGTATGCGCGACTGTAAATTCCGACCAATGGTCACAAAAACACAATCTCTAGGAAATTGTACAGCTCAGCTAGCTGAACTACAAGCATTCAAATTGGCACTTGAAAATACGGATCGTGAATTCCCCACACTCATAGTGTGCAATTTCTTTTACTGTGTTCAATCATGTAATGAATATTTACAGAATTGGCTTCAAAATGGTTTCAAAGGTGCAAAAGGTGGCACAATCAAGCATAAAACACTTTAGGAACAAGTAGTTCAGTTGCGAGACGGACAGCAAAGCACTCACGTGATACACACGCTGAGTCATCAACGTGATGGCGTTCACGTTGCAGGGAATTCATTGGCTGACAAAGCAGCGAAAGGGGCTGTGCAAATGACTTCCTTAGCTGCGATCACTCGTTCAAAAAAGAGAATAGACAGTGAGATATTATTGGCTGTCAATGCTTCAAACAAAGGCAGTGGTGCAGCGGTACCTAAAAAATTTCCACTCAAATACTTGTATAAAATTGATGTGAACAACGTTCCGTTTGCTCGAATCCCTGGAGTGGGGATAGGGTAATTCCAAACAAGGAACGTAGAGCAGTTTGATTTATGAAGCACATCTGGGAGAGGATCTGACTCATCCGGGGATCTCTAAAACAATATTAACATTAAAAGAGATGTCCTGGTGGCCAGGGATGAATATACTGATTCACATCTTCATCAATAATTGCATAGACTGCAATAGAGATCGCAGAACAGAAGCCCCAGACACCTGGCTACGACGTAGCCAGCCCAGTTTAAACACCTTTGTTAGACAGCATTAGGCTATTTACGTGCAGACATCCTTTTGGACAAACGCAATCCCACAAACACTAAGTCAAGGTTCCTATGGGTGTGGCCTCAGCGTTCGGCTGATGCTTGAACTGTTATAAAAGATTTGCAAGTCTTCATCAGCACATACGCAATTGGCACAATACACTCTGACCAGGCCCCTGCATTTAGCTCTTGAGCTTACGAAGAAGGCAAGGCCAGTTTGGGTGTAGCATTGCGGTACTCTTCTCCATTCCATCTTGATCGAAATTTAGTTGTGGAAAGAAAAAGCCAGGACATAAAGCGGTCTATAACAGCTAGAGTTTTATGTTCGGGTGATGGGTGGGACAAACATCTTTATGGGGTCCAACTCTCATTAAACAATTTGCCAAGAAGTTCTCTAGGGGGTGTCACTCCATATGAGGTCCTGTTTGGGACAAGAATGTTGGTATCAGATCTTGATTAAAAAGGCAGAGTGGTGGAAAATAAACATTTTGACATCAAAGATTGTTTGGCTGTTTTACAGGACTTAAATGAACTAAGTTCGAAACAAAGCAACGTGTTCCTGAAGCCAACCACCATTGGAGAAAATCCAGCCATCCCAGCAAGGCCTGTCTGGATCCCAAAGCTTGGGGATCTAGTCAGAGAGAAGATCGCATACAAGAAGGAATTTGGGCCTTCCTACAGACAACCAGTACCTGTCCTAGCAATCCACGGCTCAAGAACAGTACAACTGTCGACCCTTGCTGGAAAAAAGGAGAAAAGATTTGTATCCATTGACCTCATCAAACCACACTATGTGGCCGATACTAAGCAGTAGGCCATGTGGAATCCATCCAAGTAGCAGACGCACTCCTCTAGCTACTATTCAAGAGGTTCAAACTGAGAGACTCATTACCTTCGAGGAGTCAGAAGTGAGAAATTAAGGACTAAGCAACAATGCTATGGAACTTATTCCTCTTGAAACCCAAATAACAGTTCGTCCTGATACACCTGTCTACACCAATGTAACAAGCGATCAACTGGTTCCAGCAATTTCAACAAATCCTGATGCAATTCCAACCATTGACAGACTGCCTCTGGTTATTTCATTAACTTTAACATGTTTTCTGAGGATCCCAGAGAACCTGAAACAACGCCAGCACAAAGAACTTTCAAAGAACAAGCATCAGACTTTTTTCATCTCCTTATCTGGTTTCACCATGGATTGAACTATGGATTGTGTCTGCAATATTTTTCTTTCTGCTTTGTCTAGATTTAGAAATGACTATGAATATGCTGATAAATGGAGGATATATTCAAATGGACACAGCAAGTAGAAGAGTGAGCTTACTTCTGAAACCACACAAATCATCCCATCGTGAAGCAAGAGATTTGTCATCAGTGAACATCACAGCCGTTTCTATACAAGATGGTATAGTTTGGGACAAAACTGAATATGACATATTCGGCCCGTCAGAACTTTTGAAGATTCCACACTTATTTAAAATTTCATTAAGTGACTTTATTACCTCTAGTACCTTTTCTGATGATTGGGACTTTGGGGCTTTTAATAACACGATGTCTAATCTAGAAAAATCAGCTGCATTCTCTAATCATGATTATTTAGAGTGTTCATCAGACTACAAACAGCTTTATTGTTACAACCACTATGATCGTCATTTCTTGCATAAAACTGCATCACCTAGAAAGGTATTTTATGTATAACCAATGGGAACATTGTCCTACACCACCAAAGGTTAGCTCAAATACGTTTGCAATGAAGTTTCCATATTTTTCAGGGTTCAACATATCCAATCCAGAAACAATTTATTCAAAAAATGTGAACAAAACAGGAATGAAAAGTATGTTAACCAATACAAAACAGATTTATTCTGCAGCCTTTATTATCCAACTGTCTACAAAGGGTTTCGACTTTTGGAAAGACACAATTGACACAAAATCTCTCTGGGGTACAAAAGATAGGCAAGTGCAGGCGATAGAAGCTTTGTTTAGAACCTGTATCATCCCACAGCTAATAATGTTTTTGAATGACACTGTCCAACAAACGTCTTGCCTTGGATTAGCCAAGATCAAAGACATGAACACTCCATACCTGCACCTGCAAGTAATAGCACTACACAGGGGGGGGTCGACGTACATACTATTTTGCATCAGATCCTGAATGGGAAAAATGGTTGCTCTGGCCCAAAGACACAAACATCTGTCAAGAAAGAATCCTGAATAAATTACAGGGGTTTACTTTCAATAGATCAGATCCACGCTATTTTTAAAGACAGCATCCAGGGGCAGCAACGACATACAGTGTAGGAAAATTGTGCCTTGATTGGCTCCAGAAATCTACACTAGAGTATGTGAAACAACACTTATTTCTTGCTAGGGATTTCTTACTAGGTCCCAAAAAACCACGTCAAAAACGTTTCATATATGCCAGTATCTGAGCTGCTTATAATGAAATATGGAAGGTTACCCAAGCAGTCGCGGCAGAAAGAATACGAGAAATTGATCGTAATAATTTAGAGAAATCTCTTGCTGTAGTCGACAATGGGTTAACGACTCTGTCATCCAGGATATATTGATTGGGCAACATTGTATCCTCTGCCATAGACATTATGGAACAAGGTTTGGTCATGCTGCGACAAGTCCAGTCTCAATTACGTTTTATTTTCCTATTAGGCTGGACGCTACAAAATTTGCTTGCAGGCTATCTGCCTTGGTGTTTTATCAACACGTCGTCTCTGTTTTCAGAATTCAATCTCACTGATAAACAGATTGAACTGGCACAAATGCGAGCAAAGTATACAGTGCTGAGCATTGAAAAACTGGAAAAATTGCCATTTACGGTAGCAGAAAAAACAGCTACTGAAAGGAGCATACAAGGCAAAATAACTCTGCCTGTTACAACTATTCATTTTCAGTATTGCCTCAAATATATACCAGTAGGCAAAGATAAAAGGTTGGGTAAAGAATACATCAAGACATTCTGGGAATTACCTTACACACACAGATGTTGGAGTGGGGGGCGTGAAGTGTTTCTTAGTGGTATACACTGTGAAAACGCACTAAGCAGTTCTCTCCTATGTCAGGGTATTAATTTACATGGGGCTTGTAACAGTTCCACTGCAAATTTGTCCTGTCACCTGCAAGGTTCACCAGCCGCAGTGATTAATCCAATTTTTGGACAACTTTCAAATGGAGGCTACATTATGTGGAATGATCATAGCTGCTGTGGCATGTTGCCAGGAATATCAGTTGCACAGCCACAAAATGTGAGGGTGTCTCCTAGGCACAGGCGTGCGTTGCTGTAAATTCAGCTATGTGTTTATTCAATAAACTGTTCCTTCAAAGTTTTTATTTCCAAAGTATTTTATTCATACTTGTGTTCGAATTTCATGAGTTTTCATAGAATTTCCATAAATTCTCACATCTTCATATATATCATCACTTCTCACATTTAATCCTTCCACATTAGTCCTTCCAATGCATTTCGGCATAAAGCCTTCATCAGGGAAGTCTAAAAAGAATAATAACAAAATAACTATGCAATCCTCCTCTATATATTTTTATCGCATTCTCACTGACTAGTATGCAAAATTAAGTTAAAATAAACATATGAACAAAACTTAATAAATCAAAACGATTCTGAGTGTCTAATGGCTAAACCACTTTACAGAAAATTTCTGATGGCATACGTATCTGCTGTTATACCAATGACCAAGTAAGTAGTTATTACATAATATCCATGATTTAACCAAAACTGGTATAAAAATCTGTTAATTTCCGTAAACTTCAGGTTACTAAATTCAAGGACTCTGAAGTATATCAAGTTGATGTAAATCACTACGAGGTAATCCTAGTGCTTACACTATCGTTGGCAGTTATTCACTATTTATGCAAAAGTCGAGTGAATTTACGCGCTGATGTGTGAGAGATTATCAAATATCATTATAATGGCTCAAAACGCGTAGCTGCCGGGGTGCGCCTCTCGTTCTTACCGTGTCTCGTGTCTTAGGTTCTCCCTTCTGTTAAAGCTGTCGCCATGTCTGGCCATGCGCTATAGTTGGCGTGTGAAGTATATATAGGGCGTTCCTTGTGAGAGATGTAGGTTTAAAGGAACCTCGCTTAATGTGAGAATCGTGTCAATAAAGTTGTCAATACCGCGGCGTAATGCATTATGGTTAAACTATGTGTTACGAGTGAAACAGGTCGGACGGAAAGAAACGGTAACAATCCTCAGCAATATAATAGCACTTAAAGCAGTAAATCAGATCAAATTTAAACGCCCGTGGTCATGAATTATATAATACATGCAGGATAAATACATGGTTTCCACTTAACTAAATGTAAAGTATAAACAAAACTTATAATATGAACTGCATAGTATGTCAGCGATTATCCAGCACTACAGTGATGTAATCATAGGTGAAATAAACAGACACATTTCATAAGTAGCAACCAAATTCTATACGTTCATTCATCCCATGAGGTTTAAGGGTCTGTAAAAAGTGTATCCAGTGGTTTTCACGTCTTAGAAGGGCTTTCTTGTTATCTCAGTCCTCTGATTTTTCTACCACTTCCAGGACACAGGTTTTTATTTGGTTGATTTGGTGATTGGCTTCAATGAAATGGCTTGCTTGGCTTCAATGAAATGGCTTGCTACCACAGATTTCAAGGCTTTGGTTCTTATATTACTTTAATGTTCATTAAGCCTAACCTTCAATTTGCGTTCAGTCTGTCCAATGTAAGCTTTCCCGCATGGGCATTTAATCATGTATATAACATTTGTGGTGTCGCAGGTTGCATTAACATGTAAGTTAACTTTATGCCCTTTCATTGAGCGGGGAATAATCCTGGAGCACGACTTACAGCCTTAATCTTTGATTTAACACAGCAGTGCACAGTTGATCACCTACATGCTGCCAGGAATCCCATACCTAGTAACAGTTACTTCCAGGGTCACTTGCTGTATGCAAGTCCTGTTCCCCCAAATAGACACAGTCAGGGAGTCGCCTTTATGGCCTTCACTGAACATCTCCTCTATACGAATTAATACTTTAAGCAGAATGAAAGCCATTCTTTTGCAACAAACCGTGCCTCTGATCTCGGCCAAAGAAACCTATGATCTACAAATTGGAAGGACTTCGGCTGAGATACATGCTTAAGTACAAACTGCCCTACACATTTCACAGAAATGTTTGGACGTATCTTAAACATGTCTGATACAAGCGGTATTGTGCATGTATTTAAGAACGTATGTGCAGGACTGTTAACACCTTTTCAAGCAGTCCTCGGAATCATTCCAAACTTCAAGCACTCAGTGTTTGGTGGTCTGCCACTAATTCTAGCACTCATTGCAGGAATCCTGTTTTTATTCCTACTGCTACGCTATGGCAAGCCAATCCACCAGCGTCACTCCCGGAACCTTGGAGACTGCTCTCCTGGAAAGGAAGTGTCTTTAGCACAGAGTACAGACTTTGGGTTTACCTCATCTACGAGAATTAAATACCACATGGTTTCTGTCATTCAGACCAATCTGGCAAGATTGCATCTTACCTGTTCTACCCTGCCAGCTTTGCGGTGAAGAATGCATGCTAGACATCTGTCTAACACTCCCATCAGTCATGCCAACGGATATCAATACTGTGCTGGACCCGGTAACGGCCCATGCTCAGTGTTGTCCCCAGAGGCTACCAATCCTGATGACTGCATTCATTGAGATCACACAGACGCAGTTTGCTATTGATGAGGTACGAGAGGAAACAACAGGCACGCAGGTAACATCGGAAACAGACATTTCTGAAGGTGATGCTTTGCATCTAGGTGCGGTTAATCTTCTAAATGAGGTAATACAACTTTCACCTACAACAGTAGATGATTTTTTGTCTACAGGATTAGAGGATTTCATGTTTTCTCCCTCCCATACACTGACTTTTGATTCAGCACACAGTGTACTGGGAAGACTCTGAATTTGGCCTTCATTTTTCAAAACAAAGTCTTAACTTGAAACTTTTTCCAATGATTATTTTTTTTTCTCCAAATTTGTCTTTTTAATTTTTTTTGGCAAAGTAATCTGCTTACAGTAGAACTATTCATTGAGAACAGAATTCCTTGAACACTTCCAGAGACAATTTGTCACCTTGCCAAACAATTTCATTTATGTAACCACACATGAGATGGGTTCGAACGTTTTCTTCTGTAATCACAAGCCATTTCATCATGTATATATATATATATATATATATATATATATATATATATATATATATATATATATATATATATATATATATATATATATATATATATATATATATATATATATATATTTGTATTCACTGAAAAAACCATAGGTTTCAGGCCTCATATAGTTAGGAATTAGCATTTAAAAAACCTTTAAAATTCACTCAAAAAACTATAAGTTTTAGGGGTGTTAGAGTTAGCTGGACATTTCACTCATACAAAACCATTGAAATTGCTCCTATATAGTTAGTTGTACTAACTATATTTCGCGCACCCGCAATCCACTGCTGATGATGTCACATATTACATCATTCATGACATGGTCAGTGACATCACTGATGACATCTCAATTGACATCACTGATGACCTCACTGATGACATCATCCAGTGAATGTGGTTTGCTTCGTTATTTAAATATGCATTATATATATATAGCAATTTGCATTGAAGAATGAGTGGATATATAAAAATAAATATTTGGATGGAGGATTTAGTAGCAGTGTAAATGACTGTTTACTTGACCAATTTATAGTTTCTCACTAAATATAGTGGATAGTAACTAAACTGTTTGAATATCTGTATCACTTTGTCAGTTGTTGTGTAAACTGGTTCTCCAGTTGGTTACTGGCTATGTGAAAGTCTATATTAGTTATTGATTAGTTAACTGAGTATTTGTATGGGAGAGTGAATGTGTGTGTGGTTCGCAGGGGGGTGTGTGACTGCCCAAAGATGTGTGAATAGTTGATTCACTAGATATATGAAGTTAAAACTACATGTTCTAACAGTTGTTTGGGTGAGTGAATATCTTTATGGGTGTGGTGATGAGCAAATATATTTCTCAATGGTACATGTCCAACAAACTACAAAAATAAAAGACAGTGTATGTGTCAGTTGTTGTATATAAACAAGTATATACAAGACTCAATGATTGTGTGAGTGACTGTATGGATAACTTTATACTTGTAATAATGATTTTATAATTCACTAAGTATGACTTACTATCTAAATGAATAGATGAAGTTGTGTTTGTATAAGTGTGTAGCTAAGTAAATATGTAAGTATGATCCATTGTTTGCATAAGTGAGTAGGATGACTTCATATGTGAATAGGATGTGTGCTGGTGTGTAATGTCGATTTAGGTGTATAAGTATTTTTGATAGTGTTCTATTGTTCATTGACAGTATGTATGAGTGAATCTACAGGTAAGTGATTAGATGTGTGTATACATCTATGAATCACTGAGTGGGTTTTTAGATACTTGTATTGCTGTAACAATGGATTCAAATATGATACTCTGTATTTTACAAAGAGTGATGAAAGATTTTACTAGTGTACGAAAAGGTGTATGTGATTGTCACGTGGATGATATCATCAGTGATGTCATTTGAGATGTCATCAGTGATGTCATTGACCATGTCATGAATGATGTAATATGTGACATCATCAGCAGTGGATTGCGGGTGCGCGAAATATAGTTAGTACAACTAACTATATAGGAGCAATTTCAATGGTTTTGTATGAGTGAAATGTCCAGCTAACTCTAACACTTCTAAAACTTCTAGTTTTTGGAGTGAATTTTAAAGGTTTTTTAAATGCTAATCCCTAACTATATAAGGCCTGAAACCTATGGTTTTTTCAGTGAATTTCAAAGGTTTTTTAAATGCTAATTCCTAACTATATAAGACCTGAAACCCATGGCTTTTTCAGTGAATTTGCAAGGTTTTTTAAATGCTAATTCCTAACTATATACGGCCTGAAACCTATGTTTTTTTTCAGTGACTATCAAAGGTTTTTTTAATGCTAATTCCTAACTACATAAGACTTGAAAGCCCACCAGGAATCTCCAGTATGCGTCAGGGGACTGCATTGCAGAGAGGTGTAATGAAACCTCTCTGCAACGCAGCCCCCGTGCATGTTTGAAGAGGGGAAACTAATTCCCCTTGCATACTGGGGGCCCCTGGGGGCCAACTAGCCCACCTGGAACCTCCAGTATGCGCCAGGGGGCTACATTGCAGAGGTGTAATGAGGCTATGCTCCTTGTTTCACCTCTCTGCAACGCAGCCCCCTGGCGCGTTTGCAGAGGGGGAACTAATACCCCTTGCATACTGGGGGTCCCTGGGGGCCAACTAGACCACCAGGAGCCTCCAGTATTCACCAGGGGGCTGCATTGCAGAGAGGTGTAATGAGGCCACACCCTTTTTTACACCTCTCTGCAACGCAGCCCCCGTGCATGTTTGAAGAGGGGGAACTAATTCCCCTTGCAGACTAGGGGTCCCTGGGGGCCAACTAGCCCACCTGGAACCTCCAGTATGCACCAGGGGGCTGCATTGCACAGAGGTGTAATGAGGCTATGCCCCTTTTTACACCTCTCTGCAACGCAGGCCACTGGCGCATTTGCAGAGGGGGACTAATTCCCCTTGCATACTGGGGGTCCCTGGGTCATATCTGCCCAAACGCCGATATTCCGAACGATTGAAAATAACTTTTCTTGTGAAACATTTGGATTATCATGTCCTATATTTTGGAATTTTTGCAAGACCGACTTTGAGGATGCTATAAATTACTCAAGTCTGCCCGAATTGTGTGGGTAAAATTGATACCTAGTCACTTTGAATAAGAATGTAGTTACGTCTCGTCTAACATTTGGAAGAAATATCTAGGTATATGACAACAGGATACCGACATAACTTGAAGGAAATAAGAACGCCCTGAAGAAGATCTGTTGTACAGAACGAAACGCGTCGGCTGACTGTGGTACATAAACTTGAGGAAAATAAAAGCATTTGAATATACACCAAGATTCAGTGCTTCAATAAGGACTCTAAGTGATATGATTTGATTGGACTTATTGTGCAAGTGGTGCTGTGCCAAACTTTGGAATATTCTCCACTACTCTCTACTACTTACTCTATACTACCCCACTACTCTCTAATACTCACTCTCTACTACTCATTCTCTACTACTCTAGTACTCTCTACTACTCTCTCTCTACTACTCACTCCCTACTACTCACTATCTACTACTCTCTACTACTCACTCTCTACTACTCTCTACTCTCTACTACTCACTCTCTACTACTCTGTCTCTACTACTCACTCTCTACTACTCTCTACTACTCACTCTCTACTTCTCACTCTCTACTACTCTCTACTACTCACTCTCTACTACTCACTCTTTACTACTCTCTACTACGCACTCTCTACTGCTTTCTACTACTCACTCTACTACTTAATCTCTACTACTCTCTACTACTCACTCTCTACAACTCACTCTCTACTACTCTCTACTACTCACTCTACTATTCACTCTACTACTCTCTACTACTCACTTTCTGCTACTCTCTCTACTGCTCTCTACTACTCTCTACTACTCACTCTAAACTCTCTATTACTCACTCTCTACTCTCTACCTCTCTACCCCTCTCTACTTCTCCCTCTACTAGTCTCTACTTCTCTACCTCTACCTCTCTACCTCTACCTCTCTACCTCTCTACCTCTCTCCTCACGCACTCATATACATATATATATGCATATATATGCATATGCATTTATATATATGTATGTGTATATATATATATACATACATATATAAATATATATAATCTGCATATCTATATAAATACAAATATAAATGCATGCATACATATACATATATGCATACATATGCATGTTATTTACATGAAAGTTTTAAAAACACTAATAAAAGCAAAACTAAAAAGCCACCTCATTACAAACAGAATGGCTTTAACTTAAACGAGGGCGAGATCTATTGCATTTTCAATGCTTTTTTACTTTGGTTCCATCAAGAAGGCATTCAGATGTGTCACACATTTGCCATAAATTCTGAATGTTAGCACTCTAGTTGCTCATTAGATCACTGTAGTAAAGCTACTGCTCACCAGGGAAGTTTGCTGCTGGTATTCAAAGCGCATGTTTCAGTCTGCATGTCAGAATTTTTTTAATGAAATAGAAGAGGATTTGAGAAGTCACTCAAAATGTGCCATCATTTTTCTTTCTGAAGCACTAATTATACTTTCTATGGCAAAATGAACCCCCTCATTTTGTTCCTTTTTAAATTAAATGTTTTCAGACTTACCACTTCATTCCAATCAAGATGGCTTCTGGTGTGCCATACTTTTGTCATAAGTTAGACTGTTAGCGCTCTAGTTGTTCTTTAGAACACTCTGGGACATTCTGTCATTGGGCTATACTCGGGCTACATCTGGGTGATATTTGGGCTACATTTGGTATCTTTTGTCTCTGGTGGCCATCTTGGGAGACTGCATGTCAGATTTTTTTAGTGAAATTGAAGAGGATTTGAGAAGTCACTCAAAATGTGCCCTAATTTTTCTTTCTGCAGCACTAACCATACTTTCTATGGCAAAATATACCCCTCATTTTGTTCCTTTTTAAATTAAATGTTTTAAGAGTTGCCACTTTATTCCAATCAAGATGGCTTCAGGTGTGCCATAAATTTGTAATAAGTAGGACTGTTAGCGCTCTAGTTGTTCTTTAGAACACTCTGGGACATTCTGTCATTGGGCTATACTTTGGCTACATCTGGGTGATATTTGGGCTACATTTGGGCTCTGTTGTCTCTGGTGGCCATCTTGGGAGACTGCATGTCAGAATTTTTTAATGAAATAGAAGAGGATTTGAGAAGTCACTCAAAATGTGCCCTAATTTTTCTTTCTGCAGCACTAATCATACTTTCTATGGCAAAATATACCCCCTCATTATGTTCCTTTTTAAAATAAATGTTTTAAGAGTTACCACTTTATTCCAATCAAGATGGCTTCAGGTGTGCGATACTTTTGTCATAAGTAAGACTGATAGCGCTCTAGTTGTTCTTTAGAACACTCTGGGACATTCTGTCATTGGGCTATACTTGGGCTACATCTGGGTGATATTTGGGCTACATTTGGGCTCTTTTGTCTCTGGTGGCCATCTTGGGAGACTGCATGTCAGAATTTTTTAATGAAATAGAAGAGGATTTGAGAAGTCACTCAAAATGCGCCCTAATTTTTCTTTCTGCAGCACTAATCATACTTTCTATGGCAAAATATACCCCTCATTTTGTTCCTTTTTAAATTAAATGTTTTAAGAGTTACCACTTTATTCCAATCAAGATGGCTTCAGGTGTGCCATACCTTTGCAATAAGTAGGACTGTTAGCGCTCTAGTTGTTCTTTAGAACACTCTAGGCGGCTGCAGTAGAACACAAAGGAATCAACTGACAGTCTCTGTCCTTGTTGGATGTACATGTTTCACTGAGAATGTCAGACTTCATTCTCACATGACTGAGAAAGATAATGTGAAAAACAGAAAATATGCTTTCAGTTCAGCTTATAGATCCCCTTCCAACCACTGTGGGAAAAGCATGTGATAATAGTTTTCTTTCAAACATGATTCATGATATCCCAGCAGAAGGTTTTTTCACATGGTAAAATCACCTTAGAACACACCACAATTCCTAAAATGAGTATGGTACCATCAACAAATGATTTATAATGTAACTAAAGTCCTAAAACCCTCTATTAACTACAATGCTTTTTAATGAGGTGCTATCGTGTATATTGGTCCCAAGATGGCTGCCAACACTTCTTGGATGAAGTGATGACAGCCAATCAGATCTCACGATGAGATGTGTGGTTAGGCTCCACCCAGATATATGTGTTTTTGAAGTTAATTTTCATAAAAACCACTGGAGCAATTTTCACCAAATATAGCAAAGGCACTTCTGCGTACCAGTCCCTACAATTTTGCCAAGTTTGGTGTAATTCCGTTCAGCGGTTCGGGCTATAGACTTGTCAGAACGTCCTATGGAAATTAACATGGGGAAAACACGTTTTGGGACCCCCCTTTTTTCTCAGCCCCCACTTCACGAATCCCCCCGAAACTTTCAGGGAAGGAGCGCAGCGGAGCTGGCCAAAATTTTGGAAAATTACATGCAAATTCCTCAACCGGCGCCCAAGTTATTCCCAATAGAATGTTGCGGATTTCCTATGGTAGCTAGGTCCTAACTATATATACCTACTGGCTATCGCCAGTAGGTAATATATTACAACACTTTCTCCCCCTTCAAGGAAACGATGAGCCGCACACGCAACACAGTGCTTTCAAAGCATTTATTCGAGCAATTCTGGGCAATCCTGCCCCGTTTCATTCCATCTTGGAACTTCTTCTGAGGTGAGCCCTGGCAAAAAAGAAACTGATTGTGAGTCCCCACAAGTGCAGATCTTTAACCATTCTTGGCCCTCTAGTGGGCAGCAACATGATAATATTTTACAGATCATGATGGTATGTGTGGTTTTCACAATTCAGTTCAAACATTACGAACCCTCCGGTGGGCTGCCTTTTTCAATTTTAATGTCTCGATGGAGATAGTCTCCAATTCCGTGTTGCTCCGCACTGCAGACCCACTTTCAAGACTGCTGTGGAACCATGCCAAATTACAGTATCTGGCAGCGTCCGTTATCCAAGGTTCGATATTCACGAGTCACAAAGGTGGTCCAAGGCTGGCTATATATATATATATATATATTTTTTTTTAACTGCCACATTTTACAGACGGACAGTGTACTGAGGAATCATTTACCGTCAGTAAGAAATAAGATCAATGTTGTGGCCTTCTTCCCGTGTCTACGCTGCAAAGCCTGTAAATTCAATGAAAAAACAACCACCTACAGGGGAAGGCCAGGGGATCAATGACAAACCAGAGAAATTAGAAAGCTCCTGAATTGTAACTCTGAGTATGTGGTGTACTGTTTAGAATGCCCCAGCCAGAAACGTTATATTGACCATTAAGAAAATGGGGTAACCCATAAGGTATGGACCTGGGTATGCAATGATATAAACAAACAGTGGTCCTGAACCTATAGATTATAGCAATTTGACTTAATCAATGATGAATAAATACTTGTAGTAGAGCAACAGTATCCAGTCTGCCCTGTAGTACTCCAATACTTATTGTACTGCGAAAAAACCTACCACCACGGTTAAAGAAAAATATTTATTCTATTCCATTTAAATTTCATTTGTTATGCTCATCTTGTTACAATACATGATTCAAAAATGGGTAAAAACAGACAGGTTGCCCCAAAGGGAGCGTGCAAAGGAAAGATGTGATCGAAGATTTGAAACAGGTGAAGGAAAAGAAAATACACAGAAGTGAGCAAAAAATATTATTCACATTATTTTATAAGCAATATCGGTCATATAATTCACCGTATTGAAAACCTGGCCAAATTTCTATTCATGTTATTGCAATCACAACATTGTAATACATAGACCTATTTACACTCTCAACAATGGTGTTGCACCAATTGGTCCAAGGTAGAGTTAAGAAAATGTCGACGTTTCGACTCGACTTAACCGGACGGCGATTTAAACCTGGGGATTGCGAGTCTTCATCAGGACTGTACGAACAAACAAGGGCAACCAAGGGATTTTTAATTACCCTAGAAGAGAGAAATTGGGGAATTACTAAACCGTGGTGAGAATTTAAAACCTATAACCCACACAGGGGAAGGTGGTTTTTCTTACCCTTCAAACTAGAGCAAGCGATGGAAGGAGATCCAAATCAACACTTCCCAATAGATATCCTGTAAGGACAAATTAAAATCTAGAATGTATCTAGGTCAGGTACTCGACAATTCACTAGACATAATCAAGAAGTGAAAACAAGGCGTCTATTTACCTTGAGCCCATGTCCTCATCAATGTAGGGAAGGCGATACTTCATTCGCAATTCACTGGCAAAATGATACCTACAATTTAAATAGGTGGCATCAATATACCTTTAACTATAGGCGATATGAATACTTCTGAATTGTTCACAATTATTCGTAATGGGGAAGGTTTACCTTAATATAAGTTTCTTGAAGTTCTCATTGATGATTTCTTTTGGTACACAGCACCACAAAGTGGGAGGGTTCTAATTTCCGCACTCCTACTCCTGGACTTTCATAACTCTATATGAGGACATGAATAATTGGACTGTCATTGACCCAATCATTCAGGTGTATTAATCTTTGTATTATTACATCAAAGAGCGCTTCCCTGATTCTAATCTACTACTTCACTGTTAAGCCAGTGGTCAAAAACGAAATCCCAATTAATTTCTGTGAAGGAGACACAAAAATAGGGTCTCACTCAACATTTCCAAAGGTCTCCTACTTTTATCGTGATAAATCATCTACCGGGACAAAGTGTCCCCCTCAAACACGAATTTAGAATGAGGTGAAACATACCCGATAGTCAATAACCGGACCGTTTTGCATCCGAGCCTCCCTGTGCTTCGGAATGCCGCCTCCGCGTTCGGGCACTTCCGCATTCGTAGTTATACCCAAGATGCTTCATCTAACTAACATGGAAAATGGACTGGTGAACAGACTGCCTCGTATGACTGACACAGAAGGCGGACTGGTGTCCGAAGGAGTGTGTAAACTAAATAAACTAGACAAACTGCCTCCGTGTCCGATATTAATTAGTTGAAATTAACATTATGCCTATATTACATCATTATGGAGATTTTAGATATGTCGGTGTGGCATATTGGGGCAATTTTAGAACTCGGCGATTTTAACGATATAATGGAAAATAAGCCTGTAAATGCATGATATTAAGGCCATTTTACACCATAAAATCTATTTCTACCATTTTTGTTGAGAAAGATGTGCTGGACTTCGAGAAAGGCGATGGCCTAGATTCTACACATAATCGCCTGACAACAGTTCCCAAGGGGTTCAAGGTTTTTTTTGGGAATTGTTGGAATTAGAGAAAGGCGATTAACCTAAATTCTACACATAAACACCTAACCACCGGTCCCAAGGGATGTGCTGTGGGTTCAAAGTTTTTTCTAGTTGGGAATAGTATCATACAAACTTTATAACATGTTGATAAAGAGTCATAACGGTATAATATGGCAAAATACTGTCATAGTTCGATAATTAACCATTGTTGTTCATAGATTCTATATATATAAAGTTATACAATCTGTTTCTCAAAAAACATTTCATACAGTTATACAGTACATGGCAGAAACATAGTGTAGTGTATTCATATTCCCAACAATGCCACTTGTTTGTTCATTTCCTCAAGCTCGTTGAGGCCCTTGTTAACCGTGTTTAGAGTATATATCCATTTACACTCCCTTCTATCTAAGACGTTGTGTAGGTCGCCTCCTCGAGGGTTTGCCGTTATTTTCTCAATGACCCACCACCTCAGGCTGTTCTCGGGGTGTTCGAATCTACTGAAATGATCAACCAAAGGGGCACCCTGAACTTTACACCTTATGCGGCTCATATGTTGTAGAATCCGACATTTAATTTTTTGTGTGGTCTGGCCCACGTACAAAAAACCGCAGGGACATATAACTGCATAGATGACCCATGAGGTGTTTTAGAGTTATGAAAGTCCAGGAGTAGGAGTGCGGAAATTAGGACCCTCCCACTTTGTGGTGCTGTGTACCAAAAGAAATCATCAATGAGAACTTCAAGAAACTTATATTAAGGTAAACCATCCCCATTACGAATAATTGTGAACAATTCAGAAGTATTCTTATCGCCTATGGTTAAAGGTATATTGATGCCACCTAATTAAATTGTAGGTATCATTTTGCCAGTGAATTGCGAATGAAGTATCGCCTTCCCTACATTGATGAGGACATGGGCTCAAGGTAAATAGACGCCTTGTTTTACCTTCTTGATTGTGTCTAGTGAATTGTCGAGTACCTGACCTAGATACATTCTAGATTTTAATTTGTCCTTACAGGATATCTATTGGGAAGTGTTGATTTGGATCTCCTTCCATCGCTTGCTCTAGTTTGAAGGGTAAGAAAAACCACCTTCCCCTGTGTGGGTTATAGGTTTTAAATTCTCACCACAGGTTTAGTAATTCCCCAATTTCTCTCTTCTAGGGTAATTAAAAATCCCTTGGTTGCCCTTGTTTGTTCGTACAGTCCTGATGAAGACTCGCAATCCCCAGGTTTAAATCGCCGTCGGGTTAAGTCGAGTCGAAACGTCGACATTTTCTTTACTCTACCTTGGACCAATTGGTGCAACACCATTGTTGAGAGTGTAAATAGGTCTATGTATTACAACGTTGTGATTGCAATAACATGAATAGAAATTTGGCCAGGTTTTCAATACGGTGAATTATATGACCGATATTGCTTATAAAATAATGTGAATAA
This sequence comes from Lissotriton vulgaris, assembly GCF_964263255.1. Classification (NCBI taxonomy): domain Eukaryota; kingdom Metazoa; phylum Chordata; class Amphibia; order Caudata; family Salamandridae; genus Lissotriton; species Lissotriton vulgaris. The sequence goes on from NC_141694.1 coordinate 1,185,365,953, forward strand.
TATTTTTTGCTCACTTCTGTGTATTTTCTTTTCCTTCACCTGTTTCAAATCTTTGATCACATCTTTCCTTTGTACGCTCCCTTTGGGGCAACCTGTCTGTTTTTACCCATTTTTGAATCATGTATTGTAACAATATGAGCATAACAAATTAAATTTAAATGGAATAGAATAAATATTTTTCTTTAACTGTGGTGGTAGGTTTTTTCGCAGTACAATAAGTATTGGAGTACTACAGGGCAGACTGGATACTGTTGCTCTACTACAAGTATTGATTCATCATTGATTAAGTCAAATTGCTATAATCTATAGAAACGTTATATTGGCAGCACCATTAACCCAGCGAAAAAGCGCATCCTTGAGCACATGCGTGCGATAACAAACAAGGATGCAAGTTACCCAGTGGCACAGCACTTTGAACAATTTCATCAAAGTGACCGAGATCTCCTGAAATACTATTGTATTGACCAAGTTGAGAGAAGAGAAAGAGGGGGTGCAAGGATTAAAAGGCTTCGTATGCTGGAATCCAGGTACATCATAGATCTTCAGACAAAGGCCCCTATTGGGCTCAACAACGATGAAGAGCTATGGGTGCACCTGGAAACCTAGAATATACAATATGAACTGAACATGTGCACCACTTTTATAATCAGATATACTCAGACATAATATCCATGTAGACTCACATCTTTTTTATTTTTTCCATATATAATGACGGTAGAACAGCATGCCCATTAGGGCTAGATTGAAACATGAGTTAAGAAAATGCACTTTGAAAACACAAATTGCTGCAAAATAAAAGGCCCATTCAGGGCTTAATTATGGTGCAACTGGGGTTGTTAAAACATTGTATTTTCAAAAAAACTTTTTAACACAAAATAGCAGTCTGATTCACATGTAATAGGTCTAATATTACACAATGAAATTCCATTAGGATAAATTGTGTCGATGGAATCAGCTAGGGGTGTGTCTATATGTGTATATTTATGTTTTAACAGTGACTCCCTTGCATATAATTATTCTTGAATAAGTTGTATTATTCTTTTTATTACACTTACTCATTTTTTTCATTTAATGTATGCAATATGGATACACACATTTTGAACACCAAAATACCACGTTACAAGATGGCCACCAATTGTTTAGCCGGTGGTAGTTTAGGTCAACACTCTTTCTATGTTTAATGAAAACGATGTGACCAGTGTATCTGTGTGAAATACTGCAGAACAAGCACAGGGTAACTGACATTGATAAAGCTACGGCCTAACGCGTCTGTCAGGGGGGTCAGCAATGAATACAAGTATTTTCTACTGGATTAACTACTCCCGAGTGTGCTTTCCTTTCGAGGTATCGAAGCAAGGATAACTGTTGTGTGTGTATATATATAACGCGTCATCCTGTCTGAAAGCATTTCGCACCTGGCAAAATAAAAAGTCACTGCAGCCAGCAGTGAAGAAGTGATTTTTGGAGTCTGTGTCTTTCTCCTTTTTGGTTGATCTATCACCGGAGTGGACATTGGAGATATATATATATATATATATATATATATATATATATTACCTACTGGCGGTCGCCAGTAGGTAGTTATAGTTAGGATAATTTTCAATGTTAAATCTCAACATTCTATTTTGAATAACTTTGGCGCCGGTTGACGAATCTGCCTGAAATTTTCAGGAAAATGGTCTCATGGCGGTCCGGTCCTTCCCTGAAAGTTTGGGGGGGATTCGTCAAGCGGGGGCCGAGATAAAAGGGGGGTCCCAAAACGCGTTTTCCCCATGTTAATTTCCATAGGGCGGTCGATTTCACTTTTAGCCCGAACGGCTGAATGGATTTCCACCAAACTTGGCAAAATTGTAGGGACTGGTAGCCCGATGTGCCTTTGCTATGTCTCAAGATATGTGCTCCAGTGGATTTTGAGTAATTTAGGTTCAAAAAAATATATATATCTATAGCCGCGCTCCCGTGCGCGCACGGGAGTGCGCTCCAGGCGCGACACGCGACTTGCGCGCAGGAAGCTGATTGGATCTCAGTTGTCTGTAAACATTCTAAACAGTGCGGAGCGGCCGCCATCTTGTGTCTCGGTAAAATCGAGACACAAGGGGTTTGAAAAAAAAAGGGGCAAATGACCATAAGGGGGAAGAGTAGACCCCCTCTGACCCCCTAGGTTTGATGTAGGGACTAAAATAGGGTCCTGCAGGGCATTAAAAAAATTTTTTCGTTTTGCGCGGGGATATGCGCTCTCCCGTGCGCGCACGGGAGTGCGCTCCAGGCGCGACACGCGAATTGCGCGCAGGAAGCTGATTGGATCATAAGGGGGAAGAGTAGACCCCCTGTGACCCCCTAAATCCAGGACTATATTTATGAAGGCCTTGCGCTGTTAGTTTTGCGCTTCCTGTGCGTCAATTTTTGTGACGCACCAGCGGTGTAAAAAAATGCGCATTGTTATGCAATATTTAAAAAGTGACGCATCTATCTAGATGCGTCACTTTTTAAATATAGTGCAACGAGGTACATTTTATTACACTGCTGGTGTTATGCGTCACTTTTCTGTGCGCACTCCTTATGACGTTCCAGATGTGTCATATTTAATGTATGACGAATCATGTTGCAGATACAATATGGCGCAGAGTTTTAAAAAGTGACCCATGTACCTAGATGCGTCACTTTTTAAAAATAGCGTCAGGTATAATGTATGCAGAGGGGGTGTTCTCCCGCAAAAAGCTTTGTAATAGCGACGCAGTGAAATCTTTGAGATTTCACTGCGTCAGTTTTAGGATGCTGTTGCGTCAAAATCTTGTGCCTGCTTTACAGCAGGTGTTAGACTGAGGCAAGACCTTTCATATGCTGCTTTCCCCATTTGAAAGGACACATTACTGGAGTTGCGTCACTTTTGTGACGCACTCCAGCAATGCGTTACTTGGAATGTCATAAGGAGTGCGCACAGAAAAGTGACGCATTGCACCAGTAGTGTAAAAAAATGTGTTGCGTTGCGTTATATTTAAAAAGTGAGGTATCTAGGTAGATGGGTCACTTTTTAAAATCAAGCGCCACATTATATCTGCGTGAGGTATAATGCATGCAGAGGGGGTGTTCCCCCACAAAAAGCTTTGTAATAGCGACGCAGTGAAATGTTTGAGATTTCACTGCGTCACTTTTAGGATGCTGTTGCATCCTTTAAATATAGTGCAACGAGGCACATTTTATTACACTGCTGGTGTGATGCGTCACTTTTCTGTACACAGTCCTTATGACATTCCAGATGTGTCATATTTAATGTATGACGAATCATGTTGCAAGGAGTTACAGATACGTCAGTATTTCTGACATATGTGTAAACATAAAAGTGATGCGAGGCCGGCGCAAAATTTTGACGCAATAGCATCCTAAAAGTGACGCAGGGAAATCTCATAGATTTCAGTACGTTGTTATTACCAAGCTTTTTGCGAGGGATTGCCCCCTCTGCATACATTATACCTGATGCAGATACAATATGGCGCAGAGTTTTAAAAAGTGACCCATGTACCTAGATGCGTCACTTTTTAAAAAATAGTGTCAGGTATAATGCATGCAGAGGGGGTGTTCCTTGCAAAAAGCTTGGTAATAATGACGCAGTGCGTCACTTTTAGGATGCAGTTGCGCCAAAATCTTGCGCCTGCTTCACAGCAAACCTTTCACATGGTGCTTTTTCCATGTGAAAGGACACATTACTGGAGTTGCGTCACTTTTGTGACGCACTCCTGCAATGCGTTACTTTTGTGTTTAGAGATATGTCAGAAATACTGACATATCTGTAACTCCTTGCGAATTGATTAGTCATATATTAAATATGACATATGTGGAATGTCATAAGGAGTGCGTCCAGATAAGTGACGCATCGCTATTTTCACGTAGCGATGCGTCACTTTTCAGAAATGAGGCCTCCAGTTTATTCACTGTGTCATAAATTTCTTTTCTAACACTCACCTTCTTTCAGTCCTCCTACTTCACTTCCTTTCACCTCTCATACCTTTCTGTTCTTTCTTACTCATTCTCCTTTCAATTATCAATGCACTATATTTCACTTACTCTTCATTTTTTAAGATTATAGCTCTTTGATGAGAATTGGAGGTAGTTCTGAAAAGAACTTTTGGTTTTCTTCTTTTAACTGAAGAGGAACAAAAACAGGGAATAGAAACTGCTCAACAGGAGCAAAAAGAAAAGAAAAAAATTAGGGGTGGGAAGGGCAGTGATGGTTCTCTAATGCCCGAACCATGAGCAGGACACTTTGCTCCCCATAGGTGAGGAGTTGATTGCAGTATCTGCATCTGACGACCCCATGGTTGAATGCAGGTTGGATGTTTGCCACCTGCCCCTGAGATTGTTCTCTTCCAGAAGAAGTTGCTCCTCCTGTTGATGTAGAGGCCCCACCTCTGGGAACCTCCTGTGCCAGAGCCCTGACACTTTCTCGGGCAAAATTCTGGGGGTGCCTGGTCTCCACATGGCGAATCATAGTGAAGTTGCCAAAAGAGTATTTTTTTTGGGGGTTACCCCGTGACAGGACCTTTTTGCAGATCCTGCACTCTACTTTTGGTGCATTCACCTTCTTCTGGTCTGCTGGGAATTTAAAGAATTTCCAAATGAAATGTCCCTTCACCTTTGGGGTAGGTGGCTCTTCATCAATGAAGTCATCTTCACTGCTGGATGATCTGGCAGCCATGATGAATCCAGGAATATGGAGCAGCAAAAAAGGCAGGTCTTTCAGTCACAAAAGTGAAAGAAGAAGTGAAGGAAATGGGTGGGGATTTCATTCATTGTAAAAAAAAACTGTTAGCAACCAATGAAAAGTGTTATTTTAGGGTCACATGACCTGACGCGCTTACGATGCGCGCTCGGGTGCACTTCCGGGTGCGTTTACGCAGCGCGATCGTAGGCGCTTCCGGGGCGCACACGTGGCGCGATCGTAGGCGCTTTTGCGTGCGTTTAGGCGCCGCGCACGTATGCGCTTCCGAGGGCACGTACGTTGCGCGCCGAAGTGACGTCATCAATCTTTAATAGAAATGCATAATCATTTTCCATATTAAAAAAAACAAATTTTATTTGTATGGTACGAAATGTTTTGCATTATTATTAACTTTTCATTCATATTTTTTTTTGACGAACGACAGTTGCGCTCTGGGTGCGCTTTCAGATGAGCGCACGGAGAAGCTTACAGGAGAGCTTAGCTGAAAGCTTCCCCGAGCGCGCACCCAGAGCGCAAAAAAAAAAAATTATAAAAAAAATGAATACTTAAAAAAAACAGCAAATTGTAAAAAAAAAAAAGGTTAGAAACTCGATATACAAAGGTATTAGCATTTAAAAAACCTATGAAATACACTGAAAAAACCATAGGTTTCACACCAGTTATAGTTAGGAATTAGCATTTAAAAAACCTTTGAAATTCACTGAAAAAACCATAGGTTTCACACCAGTTATAGTTAGGAATTAGCATTTAAAAAACCTATTAAATTCACTGAAAAAACCATAGGTTTCACACCAGTTATAGTTAGCTGGAAATTTTACTGATATAAAACCATTGAAATTCCCACGTTATAGTTAGTCGGACTCACTATAACTTGCGCGTGCAATGCACTGCTGATGACGTCACATATTACATCACTCATGACATGGTCAGTGACATCACTCATGACATCACTGATGACACCATCCTTGTGACATAGTGACAGACCTCCTCTCAGTGTAAAGTAACCCTTGAGACACATATTCAAAAATAGAAACTGAAATTTTTAAAAAATGGACATACCTATATCAGTTACAACAAGCAATTCTGTACTTCCACTATCTATATACTCATCCACTCATTCACCAACAGTTCTATATAGTCACTCATACATATACTCACTCATCATATGAAGAGATACACCTATACATTCTGTTACACACCGACATTCATCCAAAAGTTACTCACACACATATTCACACGTGCAAATAAACTATTGAACAACCATTTATTTGAAAATAGAGTTATACACACACTTCCACCTTACTTCTATTGAAAATTACACATATTTATTCTCTTAAACAATCACTTATAGAAACACATACTTATTTAAACAGGAAATCTTACAATCTCTTACTCTCACATATACTCAGTTATATACATCAATATTCATATATACTAGATTAAAACATATGTAGTTACTGATAAAGACACTAGTGAGACAGTCATTCACTCACTAACAAACACATATAGACACTCATCCACCCATACAGTCCTGTACATATGCTGTCTTCAAAACACATACAAACAAAGAGTCAGTCACTCATGCATCTATGTGCTAAGTAATACCTCCACCAAACCATATAGACACTCATACTAATACTAATAAAAATATCAAATAACCCATATACATACGCATGTAGCTACTTATCAACACATGTAGCCACTTATACACAAAGTGAAACACTAATATATGTATTTAAATATTTAAACATAACTCACTAATATTTATTTTTCAGAAAGACACATATTCACTGGATGGTGTCATCAGTGATGTCATGAGTGATGTCACTGACCATGTCATGAGTGATGTAATATGTGACGTCATCAGCAGTGCATTGCACGCGCAAGTTATAGTGAGTCCGACTAACTATAACGTGGGAATTTCAATGGTTTTATATCAGTAAAATTTCCAGCTAACTATAACTGGTGTGAAACCTATGGTTTTTTCAGTGAATTTAATAGGTTTTTTAAATGCTAATTCCTAACTATAACTGGTGTGAAACCTATGGTTTTTTCAGTGAATATATATATATATATATATATATATATATATATATATATATATATATATATATATATATTACCTACTGGCGGTCGCCAGTAGGTAGTTATAGCCAGGATTATTTTCAATGCAAAATCTCAACATTCTATTGTGAATAACTTTGGTGCCGGTTGAGGAATCTGCCTGAAAATTTCCTCAAATTTGCCTCGCAACGCTCCGGTCCTTCCATGAAAGTTTGGGGGGATTCGTAAAGCGGGGGCCGAGATAAAAGGGGGGTCCCAAAACGTGTTTTCCCCCTGTTAATTTCCATAGGGCGGTCAACCTTAAGGGTGGGCGTAAAATCCGTTTCGCGGGCGAATTTGCGGATTTTCTGCGATTTCATGATCCGCGAATCTCGTGAAATCCGCGAATCAGCGGGGGCGAATTTTCAGCCAAGCAAGGGTTACAGCAGCAGTTGAACCAAATTTCTTTGTAACCGTTTACAAAAGGGTTACAAACAAATTAACTTCAACTTGGACACCTGCTGCTAATTGCTTCCTGGCGCCTCGTTGCCTACTTGCAACTATTCTCTGACCCTGCTCTGACCCTTGAAGCAGGGTCAGAGAATAGTTACAAGTAGGCAACGAGGCACCTGTCCAAGGAATTAAACCTCATCAGGAAGCACTTACAGATATAAAAAACAGGAAGAAGGGAGAGGATGGCAAATACACCCATTTTGAGTTGTCAGGAGGGGTTAAACTAAAAGAGACCTTTACAGCACAATTTTCATATGCATTTTGCTAAAAATAAAAAGCTGTAAGTTCTGTAGGGGAAACTCAGGAATCTGGCCCTTCAGAGATCCGGCCTCTCTTTCTTTCTCTCGTTCTCTCTCTCCCTCTCTCTTTCACTCTCTTTCTCTCTCTTTCTATCTATCTATCTATCTATCTCTCTCTCCCTCTCCCATAAACGACTGCATGGGTAACTTTGCTGTGCAAGCGGCTCGCGAAGACGCAAAAAGCCCCACGAACACGCAAAAAACCCCGCGAACACGCAAAAAACCCCGCAAACACGCAAAAAAAAAAAAATCGGCAAATTCGCACAAATTCGCGAATTTTGCGTATCGCAAATTCGCAAATCCCCAAATTCGCAGATCGCGAATTCGCAAAATTCGCCCATGCTTAGTCAACCTCACTTTTAGCCCGAACGGCTGAATGGATTTCCACCAAACTTGGCAAAATTGTAGGGACTGGTAGCCCGATGTGCCTTTGCTATGTCTCATGATATGTGCTCCAGTGGATTATGAGTAATTTAGCTTAAAAAAATATATATATCTATGGTCGCGCCCCGGTACGCGCACCGGGGCGCTAACCAGCACGCTACGCGAGTTCGCGCGCGGAACGCTGATTGGCACTCGGGTGTCTTTCAACATTCCAAACAGTCCGGAGCGGCTGCCATCTTGTGTCTCGGTAGGATCGAGACAAAAGAGGTGGCAAAAACAAAGGGGGAAATGACCATAAGGGGCAGAGTAGACCCCCCCCCCCTGACCCCCTAGGTTTGATGTGGGGGCTATAAAAGGGCCCCGCGGGGCAAAAAAAAAATTTTTTTTTTTATTTGTGCGGGGGGAGCGCCCGGTACATGCACCGCGGAGCGTACCGGGGAGCGTACAATGGGGAAAAAAGAATGATAGAGTTTTTAAAAAATGTAGCCTTTTTTTACAAATTGGAGGTAGTTCTAAAAAGAACTGTTTTTTTTCTTCTTTTTGTTGTTTTATATTTTTGTAATGTTTTTTGAACATTTTGTACTTTTTTTGGCATTTATGAACTATTTTATATTTTTTTGTTATTTTTATGGGGAGAAACAAAAAACAGGGAATTGAAAATGGCTCAACTGGAGCAAAAAAAAAAAAGGAAAAAATTAGGGTTTTTTGGGGAATTGTGGTTGTCACCAGCAAGGAGGATGAGCTTGATGCTCTGTTCACCATAGGAGATGGTCTTACCACATAAAATACATGTAATTCTGTATTCCCTAAACCGTGGTTGTATGCAAGGGATTGTCTCCCTTGTCTCTGGTCCCGATGGAGTGGGTTGCTTTCTTTTGGAGGTGGTAGTTGAAGATTGGGGAGGGTTACTGGCCAATTCTCTCATCTCTGCAGCAGAATAGTTGTTTGGATGCTTTCGCTGCATGTGTCTAATCATGGTATTATTACCAAAAGAATATTTTTTGTTCGGGTTCCCCCTTGAAAGTTCCATGTCACAGATTAAGCAAGTCACCTTGGGCGCATTGACTTTCTTCTTACCCTCTGGGATAGAAAAAAACTCCCATACAATGTGTGGCCTTGGCTTGTATGGGGTATTGTCTTCTGGCAGCCACCTTCTCCCTTCCTCCTCCTCCTCCTCCTCCTCCTCCTCCTCTTCTTGACCACCAATGTAATGTTGTGGTGGTCCTCTTGGTGGTGGTGGTGGTGGTGGTGGTGCAGATGCTCCAGCTGCTGCTGCTACTGTAGCCATTTTAAAGTACAAAACATACCTCAAAGATTTCAAAACAGGTCTTCCTCAGTCAAAGGACAAAGTCAGAATAAGGAAAAAAGGTGGGGTCTTTCATCATTTGGAAAAAAAAATGTCCTGAACCAATGAGGAGTGTTAATTTCAGGTCACAAGACCAGGGATTTCATCATTATGAAACCAAAACTGTTCTGCACCAATTAAAAGTGTTATTTTCAGGTCACATGACCCGCCGCGCTTACGCAACGTGCCCCAGGGCGTGCCCCTGGGCGCGCCCCGGGTCGTGTTGCGTAAGCGCGTCGGATGTTTACGTTGCGCGATCGTATTCACTCGAGTGCTTCTGGGTGCGCTTACGCCGTGCGTATCACGCGGACGCGGCTACGCGATACGTCACGATGATGTTTTCGTTCCCGGCAATAGCGCTAACGGGACGCTCTCCGGAGCACGCCCTGGGGCGCTTCAAAAGACTATGCTTTCCGGGGCGCTCACCGGGGAGCGCCCCGGGAGCGCTCCAAGGCAAAAAAATATATAAAAAAAACATATATATACATTAAAAAAATTGTTTTAAATACAAATATAATATAGGATTCATTCATTTTCAAAAATATTACATTTCATAGCTATAGACATTTGCTATTAACAAAATTTTGAAATTCACTGAAAAAAATATAGGTTTGGGGCCTTATATATAGTTAGGAATTAGCATTTAAAAAACCTGTGAAATTCACTGAAAAAACCATAGGTTTCACACCAGTTATAGTTAGGAAATAGCATTTAAAAAACCAAATAAATTCACTGAAAAAACCATAGGTTTCACATCCGTTATAGTTAGGAATTAGCATTTAAAAAACCTAATAAATTCACTGAAAAAACCATAGGTTTCACACCAGTTATAGTTAGCTGGAAATTTTACTGACATAAAACCATTGAAATTCCCACGTTATAGTTAGTTGGACTCACTATAACTTGTGCGCCTGCAATGCACTGCTGATGACGTAACATATTACATCACTCATGACATGGTCAGTGACATCACTCATGACATCACTGATGACACCATCCAGTGAATGTGTGTCTTTCTGAAAAATAAATATGTTTTATTTATGTATATGTAAAGGTCGATGCGGTATCCGGTAAATAAAACTTTCCTGATTGAATCTCCTTGAGTGCACGACTTTGCTTATGGGCAAACTTGTGGATTTTCATTGAAACTATTCGGCTTTGGGTTTGCCGAACTTCCGCGCCACCTGACTACATATATATATATATATATATATATATATATATATATATATATATATATATATATATATATATATATATATATATATATATATATATATATATATATATATATATATATGTATATATATGTTCATTCATTTAGCATTCACTGTAAATATATGCTAAGAATGAAACATTGCTTTAATATGTACAGCACCATTGCATTTCATGCATGGCAACAGTTTTAATGCATTTTAAAATATGTTTTAGACATGTTTTTAGCAACTCAGGTGTAACTCTATTTTAGTATGTTTAGCATGTTTAGCATTTAGTAATGTCGTTCATTCGAAACTGGAGTGGGAGTTGTGTTTCGATTTAGAAAACCGTACATAGGTTTTCTGAATCATGCTCTTTCATAGGCACAACTCATATTGCCATTATTTGGGCATGGAATCCTAGTCCTTATTTAGGCATCAGCCATGCTATCCAAATACAGGCATGGTTACCTATATCCGGCTATCCCACGTCAAAACGAGTTCTTAGAAACCAGACCCTTAAGCCATTGGACATTCCCTGCTTGGATTATTGATTTCTCCAAGAACGCATTTATTATGCATGAACAATTATTCCTTAGGGGTTCATTCATGACGTCTTCCTCTGCCGACTTTAAGTCAATGATAGCATTCCTAGGCACCCTCCAGGTATAAGTATCCCTTCACTTATCATGGCAAACCATGGCTCGGCTACACAGCTCGATACGGCTCGCCACGGCAAGTTCAGAAGGATTTTGAGTCTCCGCCTGACGCACTGACCAGACGCTGTCATCCTGCTCTCAGAGAATCCAGCTTCCAGTGTCCTGACTCCCTTCGCAGGGTGTTAGGGTTTGAGACCCGGATAGAGATTCCAACCTCTCTCATTCTAAGGTATAGAGCAGACTAGAACCTAGAGGGACTATTGGCAATACACAACTATAGCTAAACTATAATATAGAAAACATCACCTACTTCTTACCTCGTACTATTCTTAGGTTAGGTACACTGGGGTAGAACTACTTAGAAGCACCAGACAAGTATTCACATTTTAGCCTGTGTTATTTATGTATGTTTATATGAATATATGGCATAGCTAAAAGACTATGCTATTGCAGTATTATTTCTTCTTACTGCTCACGCTGTACTTATTATATTTTGCATACTGCCTTGCGCTTGTAACAGCTCATATCTCTTGCACGAGAAATAAGACTGTTCAATAAATCCTCTTTTTTGAAACGCCCATCTATCTATTTCTGTGTACCTCTGAAGAAACTAAGCATGCAAGATTGACTGATTGAAACTGTTATCTTTTGTTTCCACGATTCTGATAACTGTTCCGATTCTAAAGGGAAATAAAGTTGTCATGTTTATTCGGTTGTCAGAAACCAATCCCTTCTTGTTTATTCGAGAAGTTTCTAGTGACCTCTGAGTTAGCTGGCACACAAGTAATTAAGTTTAATATGCTCAATAGGAGCATACTGACCTCAGTCCTATGCAAAAACTATAGTGTATATTATTCCAATGCGCAGAGCCTATAAGTGAAATAGGAACTACACTACACCAGGAGTCATTGGAAGTGTGTGCAATATGTTTTATCCCATTGTACAGGCAAAGCAGTTACTCTTGGAAACCTTGTGGAAAGCACATCTGAGCATAAACACTCTGCCTATTTAATGGAAATAGAAGTTAGAGAGAATGTCCCAAAAAATCAAACAACTTGCATTCACGTCCAAAGAACACTGTGGCACAGTTGTGAGGGAGGTATCACAAAACATTCCCATTCATGTTGCTAGTAATATGCCTGCAAAACCTAACCTTAGAATGATGATACAGAGGAAAAAACAGACAAGTAATCCCCAACGTGTGACCCCACAGACCTTTTCTGACATTACCATTCCCCAAGAACTTACAGTTACTTTCACTAACGAGACATTTCTACAGCATGATAATGAAAACCCTCAAAAAAAGACTAATAATTTTTTCAACAACCCATAACCTGGTAACTCTTGGTGATATTGATATTTTGATGATGAATGGTACTTTTAAATTCACACCCTATCCATTTTCTCAGATATACACTATTCATGCCCCAATTAATAACACAACCGTACCATTGGCGTATAGTTTACTCTCAGACAAACCACCTCAACATATACTGAAATTTGGTCAGTGATCCAATCCAAAACATTGACAAAAAGTCCCAGAAAAGTGATTTACTTTGAATTATCATTGATTAATACCATTACTAAATTATATCCTACAACTCAAATTCAAGGATGTTTTTCCACTTGTCTCAGGCATTTTGGTGAAAAATCCCCAAAACATCCTAAATTGAGGATTATATGTGGGACAGTAAATTGCAATTCGAATTATGCAAACTCCCTGTCTTATGCTTTGTACCACCTGAATGTGTAGACAAGTTCTACACATCAATTGCTGAATCCGATTATTTTTCACAAAATGATGACAAATCGGCATCCTTACTAAATTATTTTGAATTCACCTTAATAGGCCATCTAAGCAGGTCGGAATGCAGGAGGAAGCCAAGGTCCCTCAATTATTAGCGGGATGGCACAAGACATCAGATCCCCCCTCTAGTACATGTGATGCTTCCTCTGCACTAGAAACTTTGCACATTGGTATAATTTGCCCTAAATGGGCCAGCCTGTGACATGAAAATATTCGTACATTACTCATGCCTTTGAATTTTCAGCAAGCAGGACCAGCTCTTTTATATCTGCAATTTCTAGATAATATTGAAGCATGTTAGTATTTATCTAGATTTGTAGCAGTCGTGTACTTCGCTTGTGTATGCCATTGTAAATGTGTTGATCTTTATGCTATGGTCATGAATGTATTGATGTTTTTATTGTATTTGTATGATTGCTGATGCTAATTGAAATAAAGAGCTAATGGTGATGAAGACTGGTGGAACTACTACATGACATGCTTAGAGGATGGTGCAAAGACTAACAATGCCATTGAGGGATGGCACAACTACTCAAACAAATCTATTGGAAAACATCATCCAAACCTCTATCATTTTCTGGAAATTTTCAAGAAGGACAATGTTTCCAGGAAATGAGAACTGTACAATCTTTTGCAGGTTGTCACAAGCTACTCATCTAAACACCAGGATGTTTCAATGGGGTGAAAATGGAACCCGACTTCCGCTAAGGACTTTTCCTTGGTAGCAATGAATGGTGTTTACACTGCCTCAGTGAAATTTGCAAAGAGGAAGGGGGAATGGTAATGACAGACAAACAAAGAAACAGGTCACACAGGCTCTGCCTCTTTCTCAGGACAATGGACTTGGGTGATGCTCTTGACCTCTGTAAATAAAATGTTATATTAATACACAATTTGTTAAGTTAAAACAGACATTGAATAATTACTTTTGCTAACTGGATAATTGATTACCCTTTTAAAACAGTCCTTGGGTATGTCATTGCCAAATGTGAAACAGTGTTCCTTTAGCTGATTTAGAAAAAAGGTTCAGCCTTGGTCCAAACCAAACTTGTATTTTAACAAAAAAAAGTGGTAACCCTGTGCCCCTCAGAACCTGGGTATTGGTAGTTAAACAATTGGTTCTGTCGGGTAGGACAAATTGCTTTGAGAAATGCTAGTATATGTAAATGAAACAATAAAAATAACTCTCTGATACACATATACAACTGAGAAATCAATGCTCAAGCTGACAAGACACAATGAATGATATAGCCAGGTATTAAAGCCAAGGGTGTTTATAATTAGAATTCAATTTTGTTTGTGCTGAATTACTTCATTCAGTGACAAAACAATCAGTACAAAGTATGGCCATCACACATAATTACAGTTCAGTGACAGTTGGTAAAAGAAGTGCTCAAGTGCTGAGGTATATATACAGTGAAAATGAATAAATACAATTATATACAAGGGTGATAGATAGGCCAACAATTAATTGATCTCCAATGAAACCTGGTGCTTTGTATAGGAGTCATGGAGTGTTCTGGACCTTATTAATTAGGTACAGAACACTCCATGTCTCCTCTACAAAGCACCAGGATTCATTGGAGATCAATTAATTGTTGGCCTATCTATCACCCAGTCAATCAGTGAGTCATCAGCAATTAATGGCAGGAAACAATTAGTGAGTCATCAGCAATTACTGCCAGTGTACGGAATCAGTGGCTGATACAATAACAGGTGAATGTCTCATAAGAACTTGTTCTTTTTTCTAAGGTCAAGAGCCATGGTAGGGGCAACAAAAGCACAAGTGAAAAAAAGCACAGACCTACTTGAGTGTACACTAACATTTCTATTAGAGAATTCCTATCCAAGTAATGTCTTAATAGGGGAGGGGGCCACACCAGGGAAAGTGACACGAATAAGCCGTGGAACATGACAACTGGATGATAACACAGGTAGCCTGAATCCCCGAGTATCCAAAGGAAGTAAGGAAATTTCAGAAAGACTATTGTCAAAAATCAAAGACTTGATGGGTGCATCAGACTACCAGGAAAATATTGCCTTAATCTTGAAGTACTAAAATCTACTTACACTTTTTCCTATTACTTGCCTGTTTTTACAAAACTGTATTTTTAATGGGCCTTTTTACAAAGGAGCCACAGCAAATAGAAAGGTTCAAAACTCATCATATTCCAGCCCAGAAACTGAAATCTTTGGGAAGAGGCAGTGGCGGCCTAGCAATATACATATCAATAAATAACGCAATTGCTTCATGGGAGTTGGTGAGCTCATCACACTTCCTCCAGTCCCTGGGAATCTCCTTCAACACAAACAAAGGCCAGTCCAGGTCTATCTCTTTTCTGTTCGCCCAAATTCAGTGTTGAGGCAATCCTTCTCAGAAGAGGTGATAGCGACAGTATTAAGAACGAAATCTGGATATCCGAATGTAGAAATAATACTATCTGGCGACTTTAACACGTGGCTAATGTCTGACCTACAGAAAAACGAGGTAACTAAATCACATGAAAGCATTTGGGTCATACCACCGCAGGAGCTTCCAGGATGGCACAAGGAAGACTCGAATGTAATGTGAATGTGTAAATGTGCTGGACTTGTAAAGCGCACAGCTGCCCGTAAGCGTCCCGGCGCTTGCTTAGGGAACCCGTCCTGGTATTCCCCTGTGAGAAACCACGGCAGGGTGTCCACAAGGTGAAAGCCAGGCATCCCGCCGCGAGGGGCCGTAGTGGAGATTAAGCAAGCTATTGCCCAGAGTCGCAGAGTGTGACCCCGTGAGTTGAGTAGGCACCAGAGCGAGAATTGTCGAGTCCGTGGAATTTTGAGCCCGAGACCCGCCGAGGTGGGGAATCGAACCCTGGTCCACGGTCGATCTCAGCTTCTGGGTCTGCCGCCTCTAACGACTGAGCCACGCTTCCCCGAAGGGACGCTCCCTACAAGGCAACCTTGAAAACCTGGACCTTAGAGCCCTCAATGGGCGCTTTCTTCCAGACAAGCCACCCTGCCTCTCATATCTATCAAAACATGGTGCTTCCCTAATCGACTACACCTTTGTCAGCCTCTCCCTCCTGCACCAAATATCAGGTTTTAGACTCGGAAATAAAACAGAAAGGGATCATAGTCCCCAAGAAATATCGCTTAGCATTAGATTAACGCAACGCGAACAAGAAAGGGCACCAACATCTGACAGCTACACAATCAATCTAAAACGAATCAAGTGCTCTGTTAGTAAATTACAACAAGTAGCAATAAAGGCAAAACAAATCTTTGAGAGTTCCAGTAGGTCTACTGATGACCAAATTGCCAACTGGACAACATTTGCAACTAAACTGACAGACAGACACGCAAAACCAACAATGTATGCAAATCCGAACGGGGCACAACATCTGACCTCTTGGAATCCCGTGATACAATCTGCAAAAAGAACTATGAACCAGATACAGCGGGAATTAAAAACAAAGCCAATGGACCTACCAACAATAACAAACCTGAGAGAGGCCCGCAGCCACCTGAAGAAGGTAAAAAGAGAACAACGCAGAGCTCACTGTAACTCCTTCTGGGCCAGATTACACCAAGACATATAAACAAATAATTCTGCGAGGTTCTGGCGTACCATCAATAGCCTAGGTGGGCGTGCCCCGAAAGTTGCATCGTCAAATATACTGGAGCCTGAGTGGGTTGCTTTTCTGCACATTCATTTCAGTGACCATCAAGACAATATTTCTCATCAGAACACCAGCGAAGAAGGCAGCAATGTTCAAAAAGCGGCATTTTGGCCCTTAGATCGAAACTTTAAAACACTCACAATGGATGAATCTTCCAACGCAGGTCAAACAATTGAAAAACTAACAGAGAGCTTAATCCATCAAAGCAGTATCGAACATAGGACAGTCCAGAAGGACCAAATTGAAAATCTGATCAAAAAGGGTCGGAAGGATGGAGCCCCAGGTCCAGGAGGCATCCCTCAGGCCTTGTTTAAGGTGGATTCAACCTTTTGGGCTTCAAAGCTATCTCCACTTTTCAACTCTATCCTACAAAATAACATCATTCCGCCCTCTTGGCAGGGATCGATTCTTGCACCAATCTTCAAAGGTGGGGACAAAAAATCTCCTGGGAATTATCGCCTAATTGCCCTTATCGACAATGAAGCAAAGTATTTCCCGGGATATTGCTCAACTCACTCCGGGCATGGGCTGACGACCATTCCTTAATTCCTCCGAATCAAAACGGTTTTACAAGCAACACTGGTACCTCGGTCAATCTTATGACTCTATCCAGCTTGATAGATCAGGCGGAGATCAATACTTGCTCGCTCTATATGGGATTCATAGACTACAAAGCCGCCTTTGACAACGTCAACAGGGCCAAGCTCTGGCAGAAGCTTTCCATATTGAACATCCTAAATGGCCTTTTAAGAGCCATACAGCTCCTGAATCCGGACACATGGGTCAGGATCAAGATCGGGGACGGCTCTAGACTGTCACGCCCAATCATAACGACAAAAGGTCTTAAACAAGGATGTGTCCTGGCACCCATACTTTTTAACTTATTCCTATCAGACTTTCCTGAAGCCTTAAACAAGGTAAACTCTCATGCTCCCAAAGTAGCTGGTTTTCTGCTGTCAAATCTTCTTTACACCGACGACGTGGTTCTTCTAAGTAAAACAAAGATTGGCCTGCAAAGACTCATGGACGCTACCTCAGAATACTCAAATAAGAACGAGCTCCTGATAAATAACAAGAAAACTAAAGTTTGGGTGGTACGTCCAGGAAGGGCAAAGAAGCTGGCTTGGGTCCTAAATCGTGAAAGCATTGCAGAATCCAACTGCCACAAGTAGCTAGGTGTTCTCTTCAACAACAACGGAAAATACAAAACTCACTTAGAAGAACAAAAAAGAAGGGTGCAGCACTAGCTTTTGCAATTAGTTCTATTCACAAGAAGTTACTTGGCCCAACATTCGCTCCAACAATGCAGGCAGCACAGGCAAAAGTCATTCCTACACTAACTTACGGAAGTGAGGTCTTAAAAGGATTGAAAAGTGGCCAATTAGTCAAAATGATTGCAAGCATCTATAGAACAGTGTTCAAGTTACCTACAAAAACGTCACCAGCCAAAATTAGGCTGGAACTGGGCATCTGTAACCAAACACTGGCCAGATCTATGAGTTTCTTAATGTGCTGTCACAAATTGAGGTCATCGAAGGAAGGCAGCCTAGCGCAACACCTATGGTTTTGCCTTAACACAAAACTATGGCGTGCAGGGCATGAATATTGGGCAAGAGGTCTAAAAACTCTAGGCTTGAGTGAAGTTTGGAATCTTCAAGTAAGCCACATTGAATTTAAAAGGCTAGCAAAAATAAGTGTAAAAAAAACTCTCCTCACTGGAAGACAAGGCACGTCTAGCAAAAAGAAGCCACGGCTGGATCACTCTGCTATCATACGTCCAGCTGACACCTCAGAGGCACCTAACCCTACCATTTACCACACGTACCAAATTAAGTTTTGTAAAATTGAGAATGGGAGTTATCAACTTGTCGTGTCACCTGCCTAAATGGAAAAGAGACCACGGCCAGGAATACTGTTGACTTTGTGGAAACCATAAGGAAGATATAATACATATCCTATGCCTTTGTTTAAATCTGTTGAAGGAAAGACGGTCCCTCTTAAGGAAATTCTGGAACATCAACAAGGTCAGATAATGCAGAGCCGCAGTTTTGGCCTGCATTGACCCACGGAACACCAATTTAAACTGTGCTTTAGTAAGGTTTATGGATTGAGCTGTAAAAAAACTAGGGGAGGGGACCCAAGAATATGATCCTTCATCAGAATAATAATTTGGCAAATCCCCCCTGCAGCTACCCAGAAAAGGCCAACCAGCTAGAGCCATCATACCAACTGACTAAAGGGGATCGGCATCCAGGCTGGTCTACTCTAGGACAAAAAAGGGGGGGGACTTTTACTACAAGGACTTGAACTTCCACTTTCTTTTAACACGTACATTTTAATATTTTGTAACTTGCAAAGGTTTTTTAAATCACGCAATAAAGTTTCTTCTAGAATTGGCCTTTTACAAACATTCTTTTCTTTTGCACTTTTAAGTTAAAAAAATATTCCTACTTGATGATGTCTTATTTCTTCTACTCTTGGTAACCTTTACAGTCCTCCTGTCATCAAGAGATGCTTCTGTCCCAAATATCCGAATGTAACACCCACATCCAAATTTGAAACCTCTTTCACAAAAAATAAGTTTTAGATAAATAAAAATTAAGTCCATTGCTTTGAAAGTAAAACCTACACCATCCCCAGAAAAACTCTGCCAAGTTTTTTTAAAGAAGTCTATGGTCCAATGCAAAATAGTTTCCCTTCCACTTGTGGAATTTCGATAAAAAACAGAAGGAAGTTGATTGCAAATATGATAAAAATCAAAAATGAAATCCAAACTGTTCCTTAGAAAACAAAAATACAAGCAAGATGTTGGCCCTGGAAATGAGAAATTCCCACTTCTTGAACAAATCCCAGACATCCTGGGGTTCATTAGGATGTTGTGATGTTCTGCACCGCCGAGCTTGCAGTGGCGACCGCTATGACATTGTAACAAGTTAAACCCCTGGCCTTATTACAGTGGCAGGGGTTTCGCGGTGGACGCAAAGTGTGTCCGTCGCTTTTCCGGCGGTCGGCAATCGTTAAGATTGCCAGCCGGGCGGACTGGGGCACTAATAAGGTGGCGGTACCTATCAGGCACCGCCATCCATATTAGCATGGGTTTTCACAAAGGCCTTTCCATGGCGGAAAGGCTGACGGGAATTGCTTTGGGGGTATGTTGCGGACCCCCGGGGGGGTGAGGGGTGCCCTTGGGGGGTACCATACCCCTACATTGCCATGCTCAAGGTGGCAGACACTGCGCGGTGCCTGCCACGTTGTGCATGTAAATGCACAACATGCCTCTTTGGCATTGCGGCGGGTGCTGCTTACAGCAGCACCCGCCGCAATGTTAAAGATGCAGACTGCGACCGCCAGGGTGGCGGTCGCATCCTAATTGGTGGAGCAGGACCGCCGCACCGCTAGGGTGGCATGGCTCCCCCTGTGTCCACGTGCTCTGGCCTGGTTCCACCAAGTTCTTGAAGATTCTTCAAAATGCAAAAATGCAATGCAATGAAAAATCTAAATGCTGTTTTTCTTGCCAAAAAAGTCTTTAAAAGTACTCACTAATGTGTTTTCCTACTTTTTAAATCTTTTTTGACTTTAAAAACAACCATCGCGGTGCAGGCATACGACTGCAACTTGTAAGGGAATTAGATTTTGTGTTAAACATTCAAACTCAACATCATCTGACAATCCTGCTATTAAATATCTCCCCCCTTCTATTCTTACAAAAAATGTAAGTACATATATACATCTAAAAAGTAATTAAAGTTTGTCTTACCTGCCATCAAATCTGTCGGGCGACTCTCCACGATTGTCAAAAGAGACGCACAACAGCGTGTGTAGTAGCTGACAGTAAAAAGGTAAATCATGGAAATAATAATTTTTTAACTATTCTTTCTACTGTTATAATTTCTGTTATATAGTTTTAGAAAAACAAATGTAATTATTAAATAAAATGTTACTATATTTATTTTATATTTAAAAAAGTTTTAATGCATTTTTTTAATTAAAAACTGGTTTGATTTTTTAACTGTTATATTGACTATGTTTTTATTAAAATGTGTCTACTATTATGTTTGTGTTTCAAAAATGTTTATTATCTTTTAAAGAATTTTTATAAAATACTGCAACCTTCTAAATACTTTTTTCATGTTTCTTAAAGTGTTTTCTCAAATGCAAATTAATGCTCAGGTATTAAAACGAATACCTGAGTATTAATGCATTTCCCCACCCTATACCCCTGCATATCCCTAAAATATTTGCCTTAGAGTTTTAATGACTTAACATTTATTTTACACATTTAAAATATGTTTTACAAATAAATCTTTAGGTATTAAAATTAATACGAGTATTAAAATTAATACGAGTATTAATACGCTTCCCCAGCTGTAATCATATATCCCTGGCATCTCAATCCTAAAATCATCTGTCTTAGATTTTTAATTACATTAATGTTATTTTTATAGTTTAAAAATGTATTTTTTAAGTAATGCTCATGTATAACAATTAATACCTAAGTATTAATACACTTCTCAACCCTACACCCTTATACCCCTGGCATCCCATCCCTAAAAACATTTTTCTTACATTATTTTCTACATTAAAATATTTTGCATACATTTAAAATGTAGTTTTTATATTAACCCCTTCCATGCTCATGACGAGCTGACCTGGAGCTGTGCTTATGACGAGCTGACCTTGTCATGAACAATGGGGTTCGACGAGGCTCAGCACAGGAGGGGAAAACCCTTAGCAGCCAAGGTGTTAATACTAAGGGGTCTATTATGATGTTGGGATTGATCGCCACCAGCCGCATGGCGGTGGTGATCCGCCCGACATCATCCTCCGCCTGCCTCCCAATTCCCCAGCCATATTATGATGGTGGAGGTACCGCGGTGGACGGGAAGACCGTCTGCCACTTTTCCGCCTGGTCAAAGGAGTCGACGGGCAGAAAAGAGTTGAATATGGTGGTGGTGTATGCTAGACACTGCCATCCATATTATGATGGCAGCGGGAAACAGCCTTTCCTCAGTTGGACGATGTGGCAGGCACCGCGCGGTGCCTGCCACGTTGTGCATGCAAATGCACACATGCCTTTTTTGTATGCTAACAGCACTGCCTGCCGCAATGCAAAAAATACGGGAAGCGCCCACCAGAGAGGCGGGCGCATCCGAATTTCCCATGGGCACCATTGCCGGGCGGTCTCATTTCCCGGTGCGATGTCCACCTTCCCATATAATAGACCCCAAAGGCACTAAAATGAATACCTAAGTAGCAATACATGACCCCATCCTATAGCCTCATCTATCCCTTACATCCTGTCCCTGGAATCATTTGTCTTACATTTTTAAACACATAATGCTTAGTTTGTCTGCATTTTAAATACTTTAAAATAATACTCAGGTATAAATATTAATACCTGATTATTAATCAACTTCTCCACTTCATACCCCTACAACCCTTACATCCTGCCCCTTAAATCATGTATCTGTTATCTGTTATGTACATATAGTATACAGCATATACTATATATATAATAGAACATACACTATATATCTATATAAGATTTTTTTAATAAATAATATTATTACATTACTACCAAAGTATTAAGTATCATAATTGACTATCAATGGACTCCCTCCCCAATAAAAAATTCTTACCACCATAATTTCCCTTATACTTACACATAAATGCGTGGTAAATGCATGTGTGGTAAAGTCATGTTCGTTGTAATGGCATGCGTGGTAATGTAGCAAGCCTGGTAAAGACTTTGTTGTAAATCCGTGCTATGGTAATGACTGTGTGGTAAAGGCTGTTTCCCATTTTCAATGAAATTATGCTATTTAAAGTGCATCTTGCAGATGCAATACTTTATAATAATAATTCTGGCAGTTAGCACATCCCCTATGTGCATCGCAACTAGAAAACACAGAGCTGCAACTAACATTCCAAAGCACTGATTAACTAATTGTTGACCCAGGCTCTATGTGTTTCGAACTGGTGCAAATGGCAGAGATGATCAACGTTTGTACGCAAACGGGTTTCATACTTTCAATTATCCATCCCTCTTTTATTCATGCATCCATCCATCATTACATCCATCTATCCACCCATCGATGTTTTCAATCATGCATCTATCCTTTCACTCATCCATCCATACTTTAACTCCATACATCCATTCATTCTTCCTTTCACTCATCCATTCACCCATCGACCCTTCCATCCACATTTCCATCCACTTACCCTTTCACTGCTCCATCCATCCTTTCAGTCTTTGAAGTGCACAAGACCCTGCCCTTCCTGACCATGGCTCCAGACACACTACAGGGGGCTGGAGACTGCTTTCTGAGAGGACAGGCACAGCCCTATTCATTTGCAGGGCCAACTAATCCCACCACTCTATCTCAGAAAGACCTACATCAGCATGGTGATGGGTCAGCAGGTTATGCAGGGCACACCTCAGCTCCCTTTATGTGACTGTCTAGAGTGAATGCAGAAGTGCCCAACTGTCACCCAAACATGTAATCAGAGACAGGCAGAGGCATAGAATGGTTAAAGCCAGATAATTCCAACTTTTTAAAGTGGCATTTTCAGACCTGAAATTTAAAAAACAACTTCACTAAATGATGTATTTTTAAATTTTGAGTCCAACGACACCAAACTCCAATTTTCTATCAGCTCCTAATTGGAAGATACACTTGGGAGATGTTACAAGGCAGCTTCAATTCTAATCTATGGGAGAGACAGGCCTTGCTGTAGTGAAAAATTAAATTAGCAGTATTTCACTACCAGGACGTGTAAAACACAACAGTACTTGTCCAAGCTTTTACGTACACTGTGGTCTATCCATAGGGCTCCCTAGGGCCTATCGTAGGGGTGCCTTACATTTAATAAAAGAGAATGTTGGGACCGGCAAGTGGGTGCACTTGCCAGGTCGAACTGGGAGTTTCAAACTGCACACACAGGCCTGAAATATATTTGCAGGGCTACTCATGTGGGTGGCACAATCAGTGCCGCAGGCCCACTAGTAGCATTTGATTTACAGGCCCTAGGCACTCACCATGCGCTGTAGTAGGGACTGACTAGTTAATCAAATATGCCAACCTTGGAAAAACCAATTGCCATTACCATTTAAACAGCGAACACTTGTAAGTTAGCACTGGTCAGCAGTTGTAAAGTGCCCAGAGTTCTACAGTCAGCAAGAAAATATCAGTCAGACAGTCAATAAACAGATGGTCAGAGGCAAAAAGGCAAGGTAAACCACACCACAAGATGCCAGGCTTAACACCTGTCCCCCAGCTGAAAATGGGGAGAGCTGCACAACCTCTTGGGAGTTTTCATCACTAAGCTGGAAGAATCGAAACAGATCATCAGCATTGGTGTGTTCTGCTCCAGTGAGGTGTTCCACCATAAAAAGTCCATTCCCTGTAGGGAGATGTACCACTTATAAAGTTTAGGATTCTCGCCTCTCATCTGCATTAACCATCTGAGGGGCCTGAGGTCTATCTGAACCCAAAAATGAGTTCCAAACATGTATGTATGTATGTATTTGTTTTTATAAAGCGCACATATCACCATTCGGTCTCATAGCGCTGACAGAGGGTTAGGGAGATGCAGAAAGGAAGGGGTATTACGTCATTGCCTTGAATAGTAATGTTTTGAGTTCTCTCCGGAAGATTTTTTGATTCTGGTTAGACCTTAAGGCCGTTGGCAGGGAGTTCCATGCCGTAGGGTCAACCTTCGAGAAACGCCTATCTCCATTTCTAACAGTTCGAACTCTTGGTATTTTTAGGAGATTTTTGTTTGAAGAGCGCAGTGTTCTTTCCGGGCAATATCCCTGAAGTTTGTTTTTTAGATATTTGGGGCCTTGTCCGTTTATTGATTTATGCACTAGGCAGCAGATCTTGAACCTTATGCGTTTTCTGACTGGGAGCCAGTGCAGTTTCTTCAAGCACGGGGCAGAGGGAGTACGTGGGGGCAGGTCGAAAGTCAGTCTAGCTGCTGCATTTTGGAGTGTCTGCAGTTTGGTTAGTGTGTCTTCATTCGCATCTGCCAAAAGTGCATTGCCATAATCAAGGCGGCTGGTGATTAGGCCTTGTATCAGTGGTTTATGGTAAAGCAGGGGTAGCCATTTCAATATTTTTCTTAGGCTTCTCATAATACCTATGCAGGTGTGAACTACTTTGTCTATGTGTGGTGCCATGGTCAGCTTGTCGTCTAGGGTGATGCCCAGATTTCGAACTGTGCTTTTCGGAGATGGGCAAGGTCCGAGTTCCTGTGGCCACCACTCCTGAGACCAGATGGATTTGGCAGCGCCGAAAAGCATTATTTCGGATTTGCCTGCATTCAGCATCAGGAAATTATTGGTCATCCCGGCGTTTATCTCTAACATGCAGTTCCTAAATCTCACTCTTGTCTCTGATGGCTCGGGGCCAATGGTTATGAGGATTTGAGTGTCGTCCGCGTACGACACTGTGTCGAAGGCGAAGTCCCTAATTATTTTGGCCAATGGTGACACGTAGGCATTAAATAGGGTCGGGCTTAGAATTGAGCCCTGGGGCACTCCCTTACGGAGGGTCTTAGCTTTTTCAGCACCAAGACCACAACAAAAGCTTTACTTTCTATTGCACTCCACCTTTGTTCCCTGTGAAATAGCCTCCTACTATTGGAAGCACAGGCTGATCTAGGCCCTCTTCAATTTATCTGTGAATGCATGGCT
This sequence comes from Lissotriton vulgaris, assembly GCF_964263255.1. Classification (NCBI taxonomy): domain Eukaryota; kingdom Metazoa; phylum Chordata; class Amphibia; order Caudata; family Salamandridae; genus Lissotriton; species Lissotriton vulgaris. The sequence continues at coordinate 1,185,391,273 of NC_141694.1, forward strand.
CCCATAGCATGGCATTAGTCAGCACCATGAATTCCATGGAGAAGTCAGGAGCACGGGCACTGTGCACATGGCCTCCTTCAGGGTGTCAAAAGCGGTCTGTCCTGGTCACCTAACAGGGCTGCTTCTTGGATGTCAGTTCAGTCAAGGAGGCAATAATGGTGGTCTACCCCAGGATGAATCTCATGTACTACCCAGTGACACCAAAAAAGGCTCTCCTCTCCAATATTGGTCTTTGGAGGTGCCCAAGCCAGAATGGTGTCAGTCTTTGGCTGTAGGGGGCTGCACTTTGCCGTTCCCAACCTGGTGTTCCAAGTACACCACAGACCCCCTGCCCTAGCTGGCACTTGCTGGCCTTAATAGTGATCCCTGCACATTGCAGGGCCTTCAACACCTCCTGAAGGTGGTACAAATGATCCTCCCAGCTGTAGCTGAAGACTGCAATGTTGTCAAGGGAGGCAACACTGAAGTTCTCCAACTCAGCCAAAACCTGGTTGACCAACCTCTGGAATGTGACCGGGACATCCAAAAGGCATGACACGGGACAGGTAGTGCCGTTCTGGTGTTAAGAACGTAGACCTCTCTTGTGCATCCTCTATTAAGGCAATCTGCCAGCACCCAAATGGGAGGTCAAACATGCTGAGAAACTTAGCAGCTCCAAGCTGATCAATAAGCTCATCAGCTCAGGGTATGGGCCCGGGGTACGCTTCAGTCTTGGTGACGGCATTGAGCCCATGGTAATCAATGGAGTATCACAGTTCAGGTTTGACACTGAGTGGGGCAGCCTTGGGGACCAAAACCACTTGGCTAGACCCAGAACTGTTGGAGGGCTCAATCACCCCTAACTCCAGCATCTTGAAGACCCCCTCCTTGATGATGTTCCTCACTCTATCAGACTACCGGTAAAACTTGTGCTTAACAGGCAGGCTGTCCACAGTGTCAATATCATGGGTGCACCATTGGGTGACTCCAGGGATGAGTCAGAACAGAGAGGCAAAGCACCCCAGCAACTGGCAACAGTCTCTATGCTGTTCTAGCAGCGGGGGTGGAGAGGATTACAACTTCTATGGATGCATCCTGCTCTTTGGAAGATTGGAGGTTGGGGAGAGGTCCACTTCTCTTCCATCCCATTGTCTGTGACCAAGAGCATAGTCAACTCAGACCTCTCAAATTGCGGTTTGAGGCAGTTCAAAGGGTTCCTAGGAATCTGCAAGTCCACCAGGTAGGTGACATAACTCCTGTGCTTCCTCACTCAAATGGCCCAGACCAACAGTCTCGGAGAGCACAAGGATCTACGGGTGCCATCACTCACATTTTCTGTCCAGGCTAAAACTCAACCAGAGTGGTATTCTGTTTAAACCAGTGTTTCATGTCCTTCTTGCTAGCTTTCAGATTCTCCTGGGTCAATTTCCGTAAACGAGATGTCTGGTTCTTGAAGGACAGCATGTAACTAAATACATCCTGCTGTGGCTTCCCAGAAGCTTTCTCCCAGCCCTTCTTTACCAAACTGAGAGGTCCTCTCACAGGGTACCCATACAGAAGTTTAAAAGGGGTGAAGGTGACCTTCTTCTGCGGTACTTCACTGTAGGTGAACAGAAGGCATAGTAAGGGGACATCCCGCTTCTGCCTCATGGGTTCTGAGAGACATATAGCCTTTCAGTGTACGGTTCAACTTTTCAACCAACCCATTGCTTTGGGGTTGGTAAGGGATGGTGAACTTGTAGGTAACACCACATGCCTTCCGCATGGCCTTCGTGTACAAAGACATTAAAGTGCTACCCCGGTCAGACGCCACATCCTTGGCAAAACTAATGCCCCTGCCACGATGGGCTCAGTCACCATCCTCAGAGGGATAGCTTACGGATACCAGGTGGCATGATCCACCAAGACCAGGATGAACCTGTTTCCCATGGCTGTCTTGGGATTCAGAGGTCCCACAATGTCAATGCCCACCCACTCAAAAAGGGTGCTCATGATAGGAAATGGTTGGAGCAAAGCCTTGCATTTCCCCCAGATTCGTCACTCACCTAGCATGTAGGATAGGACCTACAGAAGACTTCTAAGGTTTCCTCCTTTGGGGCCCATAAAAGTAGGTGACAAGCCTGTCAAACTGCCTACCCTGCCCCAAATGACCTTCCAGAGGCACATAATGAGCCAAATCTATTAGGAAGGCTTTAAAGCACTGGGGTACTACCAGCACATGGGCAGCCCAGGCTCAGCAATCTGAAGCTCGCTATATAGGAGATCATTCTTTTAATAGATCAGATAAGATCCTGAGGCACCACCAGCTGCCTGGTCGTTGGTCTGTTTCTGAAGACCCACTTTTCTGGGGCTCTCTTTCTGCGCTGCACAGAATTCCTTCCTGGAGGGGCCTCCTTCCTGCTGCCCATGGGTCAGCCTAGGCAGGCCCTCGGTTCAGCAACATATTCCCCTTTAGGTTCCAGGGTGTTCCCCTCAGGTTCAGCCTCCTCCTGAACCGTAGCATTTTTAGAAGTGGGTTTCCCACGTTCTTTACCTCTTCTCTTCCTTGCAGGCACTTGGCCCACTCTTTCAGTCTCCATGTCCTTCTAATCACTCTCCCCGGCTGCCATGGACCATGTGGTCAGGCATGCCCACTCTGGCAATCCCAACATCTCCAAGTGTGAACTGATCTCCACCTCCTTCCAGGCAGTATGCTCCAGGACATTGCCCAGCAAACCGACACGAAGCATGGATGGACTCACAGCTAACCTCAAGGAAGCTGAGACCCCCCACACTCAAAGGGAACCTGAGCCACCAAACATTGGCACTCTCTGTGGTCTAGAGCAACAACTAGGTTGACCACATTAGAAACTACCTGCTCTTCAGACACCAGATGGCACCGGACAATTGTCATACTAGCTCCTGTGTCTCTCAGAGCCTCCACCCTCCTCTCATTGATGGCCACCCACTGCTTGTACTTCTTTGTATTATCAGGCATGAGGGTTCTCTGGTCATCTCACTCTAATTCAGGGACACTATGGTCATCTGAGCTGGTCCCTCACCACTCCCTGAGACCAACTACTTCACAAGTGCTACACTCACCATCCCCAGTGACTGCCCACCGATGGGGGGCTATGCCCCCTCGGGACACTTGGGATCCCTTTGAAGTGTCCTTCCTGATTACATGAAAAACACTTCAGGGGTTGCTGCCCTGCAACTTCCTTGCCGAGAACTAACTCTTCTTCTTACTAGGGGGTTGGGAATCCTTACCTTGGGAACTAGTTTGGGTCCCTTTAGAAATCCTTAGTCTTATTATTTTTAATCTCCCACTCCTTCTTCTGTTGTGGATCCTGCCCGTCCGTGGCTGAGTCTAGCACATACAACCTCTTGTGGACCCTGGTGCTGAGTCAGGTGTCCGCCTCCTGAGCAAGCTTCCTGGGGTCAGTAAACTTACTGTCAATCAAGTTCTGGTGCTGCTCTGGAAAACAAAGACTAGACAAGTGTATAATCACATTGATCAGCCCCTGCAAATCTGTTGCCTCACTGCCCTTCACCCAACCATCCAGTGCTCTGCTGAAGAAATCAACAAATTCAAGCCATGTCTGTGATTCAAGTTTGGTACTCTTCCTAACCTGGTCCCCGAACCTCTCTGCAGTAAGCCCATACCTTTTGATCAGGGCTGTCTTCATGCTGGAGTAGGTACCTAGGGCCAACAGGGTCAACCGGGTGTCCCTCCTCTCCACTTCAAAATGCTTCCACAGACCTGCCCCCAATCTCAATCAAGGATCCTGTTCATGTATAACACTGTTTCATAGCCATGAAACCATCTATCTATGTCATCCTCCTTGGTATAATCATTCACTAAACCATTGAGTATGTGCACTTTCCCCTCAGACTGCACTGAAGGTATGCTGCCATCATCTGATCAGATCCAGCTCTTTTAGACAGAGCTCCTGAGCCAAGGGAATATTCTTCTATTCAGTGGATAGTCTCATACTCCATCTTGAGCTTTTGAAGCTTCAACTTGAGCTTCCTGGCTTCCCAAGCTCTTCTGGCAACAGACTTTTTGAAGAAACACTGCTACTTGTCCTGGAGGATGTCTTACCCCTAGGCAGATCCTGTTTTACCACAAAACCACCATGCAGTCTCTGTTCCTCCATAGCCATAATATCATTCTCATCCTCTGGGTGCAGCTCCTCCTTTTTAGTGAGGCCTTTAAAGGATATTTGAATTCCCTGCAAAATGTTTTGAGCTGAAACAGCATATAGGTTTCATACTTTTCCTGATCAAAAACCTATTTTGCAGGCACAGCTGAAGGCTCTACAGACTGAGACATGATTGTGACAAAAGCTCAAAAGTTGCAAAAACAGAAGAAATAGTTTGTTGGGGTGTAATGATCTGCACTATGGAAGTAGTTTACACCAATCAATGTATGTAATATATAAATTCAAGTCCTGCCCTCACAGCTGAACACAAGTCTTAGAAATTGGGTCTCTAGTTTGCAGCCTGTAGGGACCCTCACTCTAGTCAGGGTAAGTAGGTTACACCCTCATATTAACCTGCGCTCACCCTCTTGGTAGCTTGGCAAGAGCAGTCAGGCTTATCTCAGAGGCAATGTGTAAAGTATTTGTACACACATACAGTAACACAGTGAAAACGCCAGAAAAGGACTTCACACTAGATTAGAACAGTAGCCAATATTTACCTTATGAAAATCAGACCAAAACTACAAAAACATACAGAACTCAAGATATTAATTTTCAAAGTTAAATAAACTTAGAGTTCTTTAGAAATCAATGGTTGTGCTTGGCCAGTACAAAGTACCTCAGATGTGTTAAAAATCAAAGAGGAGGCATGACACATGGGAGTGAGGTGTCAAAGAGGCAAGTGATGCATCGGTTCCTTACTGCTATGCAGGTCATTGGCACGTTGGCGCTTGGAACAGTGCATTGTGCAAAGAAGGTGATGCATTTCTATGGGCAGTAATGCGTCTGTTGCTTAAGGCGGTGCAGAGTTGTTGAACCACTAATGCCCAGTGACAAGTATTGCACCATTTGCTGGCATGATACCTCAGTTCCTTACTGCGGTTCTGTGTCATTGTTAAAATTGGTAACCAGAGATGCTGCATCAGTCATGCTTTGAAAGTCAAGTCACGCTGCATCGATCCATAGCAGTGAAGCAGGTGCTGCATCAGAGTCACAGTGGTGTGTCATGGACTTCAGTGATGCTGTGTTTGAGACTCACCCAGTGGGGGGTTCTCAGAAGTGCTGTGGTGAAAAGTCTGGCCTGCATTGAAATCCCTGGTTATTGAGTCAAGCTGGGACCACGCTTCGGTGCCAACAGTGGCGTTGCGTTAAGTTTTGTGATGTTGCACCAGTTCTGAATGATGCTGGGAGTCTATGCATTGATTTCTCCTCTTGATGCACAAAAACTCCCTTCCTTGGGCCCAGGAACTGGATGAGGCACAACTTGGCAGGGCTCTCAGCAGAAGAGCCCAGGTGTTGGCAAGTGAAGTCTTTGATGGCCATGAGAATTCTTTTACAGGACAAAAACTCAGATCAAGCCCTAGGAGAACCCCAGAAAGCAGGATGTAGAAAGTAAAGTCCAGTCCTTTCCTTCCTAGGACAGAAGCAGCAAGAAGCACGCCAGCCCAGCAAAGCAAACAGAAAAGTCTCAGTCCCTCCTGAAGCAACACACCTCTTCCACCTGGCAGACTGTCCTCAATGTAGAAGTGTTCTAAGTATATGGTGTCAAAGGTCCAGTACTTAGACCTGTTTCAGCCTTTGACGTAGGCAAACTTCAAATTAAAGTCTTTGTAGTACACAAGGCCCTGCCCTTTCTGGCCCTGGCTCCACACACACTACAGGGTAGTGTAGACTGATTTGTGAGGGGACAGGCACAGTCCTATTCAGGTGTGAGTATCAACTTACTTTTTTCCACTACTCTAGGTGAGGAAGACCCATCAGCTTGGTTATGGGCCATCAGGATATGCAGGGCACATGTCAGCTCCCTTTGTATGACTGTGGAGAGTGAATGCAGAAGAGCCCATCTGTCACCCTGACCTAGATGTTTATTTAGAGACAGACAGAGGCACAGAATGGTTAAAGTAAGAAAATACCAACTTCCTAAAAGTATTGAACTATAGAGGAGTTAGGCCCAATGGGACTAGGAACAGGTAGGGCCGTAAATTCTACAAACAAAATGATTACCCAAACCTATACGTTACTTCCAGCATATTTTTTAGTGCTGCAGTGATAAACATAAATTACTATTGTTTATTCTGGTTTTTATTAACCTGTATCCTTTTCTACAAATTCAGTGTTTTTTTCACAAATTTATCAAGAGAGAGGCATGTGGTTGTGTCAATAAAGAATTACATCCAATCAAAAGACCAACATTCAACAGTTCGCTTCACATAATAAACAATAATGAATAATGCACATTTAAACATTACACAAAATAAGACAATACATCACAAACTACAACAACAATTGATACTTATTTGAACTTAAAACAAGATTTCACTGATACTCAGAATGTATAATTCATGGGTCTTTCATAAACATCTGTCTACAAAAAAGGGAACAAAATAACACAGAAAGCGGGGAAGAATGCAAGTCCCTCAACAACTGTGAATATTTAATTTAAGTTTCTCAGTCAAACGAAATGCCAACGCGTTTCGAGCCCTAGTCCTCACGATGCAAGGACTCTCATCAGGGCTTCTTGAATGTCTAAATTCGCACTGGACTTCAATCCTGTGTGCAATGATGGTTTATCAACCAGGAGTTGTTTTAACATCTCCAGCTGGCTCTTGTCATGTAACCCTGCAGTGTTACCGAATGGCCCCTATTCTAATGTACCACAGCTTCACAGCAATTAGCTTCGGAGTTTCTTGTACTGCCGCTGCTATTCTCTTAAGCTTTTTGTGGTGCACTCCATGTAAATAACATCAAATGGTTCTCTTAGGTAGCATTACTCGCCAAAAACTCTCCCATCAATTAGATGCTCACATCGTGTAGCGACAATTCAGCTACTTTTAAAAGAAGAACGTTGTCATTATTTTAGCAGAACACTCAAACTCACAGGCAAGCAGCTCAGGTGCTTAGGCGTCCTCCATTGCAGGCCGCATGGTTGGATGTAATTATTTATTGACACGACCCCATGACTTTCTCTTGATAAATTTGTGAAAAAAAACACTGAATTTGTAGAAAAGGATACAGGTTAATAAAAACCAGAATAAACAATAGTAATGTTTGTTTATCACTTCAGCACTAAAAAATAAGCTGGAAGTAACGTATAGGTTCGGGTAATCATTTTATTTGTTGAACTTTCTAAAAGTGGCATTTTCATACGTGAAATTTAAAAACCAGCTTCACTAAAAGATGTATTTTTAAATTGTGAGTCCAGAAACACCAAACTCGCACTTGGAAGATACACTTGGAAGATGTTACAAGGCAGCTCCAATGCTGACCTAATGGAGCGATGCGCCTTGCTGCAGTGAAAAACAAAATTAGCAGTATTTCACTAGCAAGACACATGAAACACAACAATGCTGGCCGCTAATATCCCTGGCACACTGTAGCATCCCTCCTTATGAGGGTGCATGGTGGTAACCAATCTCCACCTCTATTACTTGGCCGCAAGGCTCATCGTGATCCATGACTGGTTTGCAGTCGGCTGGTCCAACCCAGCATATCAGGTAGAACTCCGGTCCATGGACTTCCCACAGCTCCAAGCTTATCTATATGGAGCACCCATACCACAGGCCCTCCCCTCTTCACAAGAACTGTGCTGACGTATTGGCGTACGGCCCTAAGACACATGCTTGGTGACAGGACGCTCACCAGGCAAACCCCCTTGTGGAGTGGTGTTTGGGGGATGGAGACCTCGTCTCTCTGAGGCTTCAGTCGTTGGGACCACATCGGGATCTTGTTACTAGGAGACGTCAGAGTGGGGGACCACATCACATTGTTTGCAGATCTACAGCAACGCTACTCACTCCATTCCTTACAATTTTATAAATATTTACAACTAAGGAATGCCCTCCAAGTACACATTCGGTCCCCCGCCTCATTCCGGGAATTCAGTCACCTTGAGGCCCAAGTGATGATGGGGAAGTGGGCAGCAGGTGTATTGCGGATTTACTGCTCCCTAGTGAACAACTGCCCGCATCCTTAGACTTGCCACGTGCCCGCTGGGAGGGGTGGTTGGGTCCCCTGGAGAAGGCGGATTAAAGAGACGCCCTCATGACTCCCAAAACCATGATGACCTCCTCCAACCTGCGTCTGGTCAAGCTCTATTACCCCTACATGGCCTACCTCACTCAAGCGCCTTTACAGGGCCCATCTACAGCCTTCCCTGTCCTGCACGCGATGCAGTCACGCCCGTGCGGACTTTTACCACATGATTTGGCAATGCCCCTTCCTTACACCATTTTGGGCAGGGGTGGAACTAGAACTTAGACAAACCCTTGGGTTGGAGGTTCCTCATGACCCACTGCGCTTGGTCCTGGGTGTATTCGATGGCCTCGAGGGCTCCCGGGCCGATAAGCGCTTTCTCTGCACAGCGTTGGCAGGGGCGAAGCTGGTTATAGCAGCACTCTGGTCTCAGACCAAGTCACCCATTAGGCGAAAATGGAGAAGGGGAGTGGATTGGTGCGGAACCCAGGAGGAGGCCCTCTTTGAGGCCCGGGGCAGTCCCAAGCTCTCTGTCAGGATATGGGGCAAGTGGTTCAACCTACGGCCCTAGGGAGCACATGTGCTTTTTGTATGCGAATTATCTTAGGCAAGTGTGTTTCATTCATTCTAACGGTGCCTTACAAGTCTCTGACGTCTATATTCATATATGTCTATTGAATCACTGTGCTTGATTTTACTACCAATGTTTTTGTCATTGTTCTTTCAAACTCAATAAACTTGATTATAAAACAAAACACAACAATGCATATCCAACCCTTTAAGTACACTGCACACTGCCAAAATGGCTGCTTAGGGCCTACCTGAGGGATGCCTTACATGTAATAAAAGGGAAGGTTAGAGCCTAGTAAGTGGATGCACTTCTACTACAAGTAAAACTGAATACTTGTTACCTGGCCGCCCAGCACTTGAATCTATCAATAAAGTTATAAACATAGTATCATACAATCTCTTAAACAATTTGTCAAAACAAAGTCAATGGAAATAAATTTTAGTTTCACATTTCGATCTGTTAGTTATATCAATGTTAGACAATGTCTTTCACATCACTATACTGTGAGTTTGATTATAGTGCATGAGGAAGATGCAACAACTAAGTAACACAAGCAACATAGAGGAGTCAGAGGTGGATGGTGAGTCGGAGTTAGTAGCATTGGTAAGAAAGCACAATTTCAACCACACCTTTCAACAAAAATGGAAGTTTTAGACCCATGGTATCCTCTCAAGACAGGTCGTCTCCACAATATTGCTACAGATGCGGCAGCAATTTTCATATTGCGGGGCTCAAAACCAATTTTGCGTTGGGAAAAGATTGCCGCTCCTGCGGGAGAAAGGGACATTTTGCTTGGATGTGCAAGGCGAACACAGGAAGAGTGGCATTGATAGAGCACCCTATTGGGCTATGGAGCACAGGGTTCTTATGGTGGACTCTGTGTAAGTAGGAGAAGACAGTCACGTCCTAGAGCAGACTAAGTATGGGTGAATTTGGTGAATCAGCGGTCCGCGAATTCGTGCGAAATCGCAAAACAATCCGCAAATTTGCAGATTTCCCCGCAAAATCGCAGATTTTTTTGCAATGTGCACCATACTTAACTGGAATACTTTCTACTGGCTAATCAGTAAGTGCTACCTCGTTGGGTAAATGTATAGTGCTTTTCCTGCACTACAGCTGTATAGGGCCAGAAGAGTTGCCTCCATTGACCATGTGTGTGCAACTTTGCCATCGCACCGAAGGGCGCCGGGGTCCCTCTAGTGAGCTGTCCATCATAGTGAGTAAAGGGCGGGAAGACAGTGCACACCGCTAGTGTGTGTGGGGGGGAACGGGGGGGCTTCTTTGCGAGTTCACATGCCTCTTGTGTGTATAAAAGGTCAGGCACAGATCAGAGCAGCAGATAAGGAGAAAGAAGCTACTGGTTACAGGATCTGCACGGGGATTGCACTTGTGAAAGTCAAGGATGCAAAGGCCTCCATCATGCATCATAGCTAATTTTCGATGGTAGATATGGGGAGAAAGCACACCTGCCCAGCCTCGACAAAACGCACATCTATTTTGGGCTGATTAACTTTGCCATCGCGCCGAAGGGCGCCGGGGTCCCTCGAGTGAGCTGTCCATCATAGTGGGTAAAGGGCGGGAAGACGGTGCACACCGCTAGTGTGTGGGGGGTAAACGGGGGGCTTCTTTGCGAGTTCACATGCCTCTTTTGGGTATAAAAGGTCAGGCACAGATCAGAGCAGCAGATGAGGAGAAAGAAGCTACTGGTTACTTGAACTGCACGGGGATTGCACTCGTGAAAGTGAAGGATGCAAAGGCCTCCCTCAAGCATCATAGCTCATTTTCAATGGTAGATATGGGAAGAAAGCACACCTGCCCAGCCTCGACAAAACGCACATTTGTTTTGGGCTGATTAACTTTGCCATCGCGCTGAAGGGCGCCGGGGTCCCTCGAGTGAGTTGTCCATCATAGTGGGTAAAGGGCGTGAAGACGGTGCACACCGCTAATGTGTGGGGGGGGCAAACTAATGCCATTTAAGTATTGTCGTTCTGATAGCTTGCTAGTACATGCTTCCCCCCCTTTTTTCAAGGGCCCGTGTCAACTATAAGACAAGCTGAAATTTGTACGTTGGCCCGACGTCAGTCTACATACGGTACGTTTGGAGATGTGATCACTTGACGGATATTAGGTACATGATGTGTGAATCAAGCTTAGTGGTTAGTTATCCTGAATCTGCTTTATCCTGAATCCTGAATCTGCTGTATTACTAGTCCCCTGATTAGTTGATTTATCTTTTTAGATATTTGCCGACTCTTGTAGTGTCCAGGTGATCATACAAGTGGGCCTCTTTGATTCATCCTGTGCAGTCTTCTGTTACATCGCCCAGTGGTAAATTGCTTTACCACTCACCATGGTAATAATAGTTATCATTTTCTCTTTGACCTCTATTAACGAGATTGTGTCTTAGGAAATAGCTCCACAAATTGGGATGTGTGAGCACTAACATATGGTCTTTAATTCTTACAGAACAACCTGTGCCCCCCTGGGTTCCTCTCCCTTGTGTCGTGATGAAGACCCTGGCGAGAGGCGCTAAGGAACACCTACAGTTGTAGTGTAGGGGTCGAAACGTTGACGGCTACTTTCTTTTTGACGCCATCTCTATTCTGGTTATTAAGTAACAGCGTCACATACATGATTTTGGACTGCCTTTTTGGATATTAATTATTCGATTGCTTGGCTCAGGGCTCTGAAGCCAATGATTTATGTATTGGAAATTATCAATATATATTGTGTCTGTATTTTATTCACTCTGCACATCCCAAATCTTTCCTCACTTTATCACATTACTGTTTCCCTGATTTCCCTGGGGCACTTTTGCTAAGATATTGTTATTAATATTGTCTTCAATGTATTCGTGAAGCTAGCTCACTGTGATTAAATAACAGTTTGCTCTAAAGGAAATTTGATGATTTTTTCTTGATTGTTTTTTTGATTAATTTGAAGAAACGAATCATGGTTCACTGGGACCCCCTAGCATATACCACATAGCACCCATGTCCCTAGTGACTTTATTGGGTAAAACCCCCCTTATACTTACCGAACAATAAAGAGGGGCACGAGGGGTGGTGAGAAGGTGTCCCAGACCACCCAGATGGCTTGATGACTTTATGTATGAGTAAGCCATCTAGGTGGGGGAGTGGGGTGTGTTTTCCGGTTTAAAGTATATGGTGTCTTGTGTTATGGTACTCTTGTCTTTCGTGTACTCTCCCATGTCCAGTTTTTGCAAGGTATGTTTTGTGCTCCTCACGTTATATTGAAAAAAGAGGGGTGTGTTATATGGTGCATGGTGTTGTAGTCTTCCCTTTATGTGTCTTGTCTTGTGGAATGTAGGGGTCAGTGACATCGGAGGGTTTCAGGGCGGTTGGAGGCTTTACCTGTGGGGTCTGGCTTTATGTACGTATGTACACCGTGCATTGTAATAGGGTCTTACTAGTAAATCAAATATGCCAATCGTGGAGAAGCGAATTGCCATTACAATTTAAAGAGGGAACACTTGCACTTTGAACTGGTCAGCAGTGGTAAAGTGCCTAGGTCCTACAGCCAGCAAAAACAAAATCCGACAATCAATAAACAGGGGTCAGAGCAAAAAGAAGAGGGAAATCCCTCCAAGAGATGCCAGATCTAGCACTGACAGATAAGGATTTCATGGCCAATCCATTCTGCCTATCTTCTGCATACAAAGGATGTACAGACATGGAGTCAACCTTTAGGGGCCGATTCCGATCTCAGTCGGTAGGGCACCAAATCGGGTTCGGCATTAGTGGATCCGATTCGGAGGCTGAATTCTGATCTGAGTCATACACAGGTCCGGACGTCGAAGTACTATGCGAACAAGCGCTAAATCTCCATCCGAATAGTTTCTGGGGGCCATACCGCTCTGTACGACTCGGTCACAAGCAAATTGTGGTGTGCAATGGAGACGTTTCATGACCGAGCTAGTACGATGCTCGATTCGGACAACCAGATCGAGTCGGAGCGTCTGGCTCGCAATAGATCCCGGAGTTGGACTTCACGGGTCCGCGTCGGATCCCCTGTTACCCGCAGCCTTCCAACTCGGACACAGGGTCTTCCCAACACTGGCATGTACGGTGCGGCTGGCACCGATGTGTATCCACTGTAGGGGGCGCACTTGTCCGCGAAGTACCCATTCAGTCAATGGGAGCCGATGTACGTGTCGCACGACCGGCTCCCATTGACTTCTATGGGAGTCCGACCGAACCGACTCCGACAGCATACGGCTGCATCATACTCACTCCGTCAAACTGCAGGAGTCTGGATCGGTCGGAAAACACCCCAGATCCAGCTCGGTTGGAGTGCTTTTTGACCCAGATCAGAAACGGCCCAAAGCTAGAGAAAAGATGCACACTAAGGGGCTGATTCCGATCTGGGTCGGAAAGCACTCCGACCGAGCCGCATCCCCCTTTTTTTTATTATTATTTTTATTGACAACACAAGCCAACAAAACATAAGGAGAGCCAATTTTCACATGAACAAATACACACAAAAAAGTAAGAAAATAAATTAATCAAAATATTAAAAATAACATATCGTTAAATCTAATTACAAACTAAATTAGAAATCAACATATAGACACAGTACAGAATGATACAACAATGTACCGAGATATATTTTTTGGCCGTAGCTATCTTGATAACTCAACATTCAATAAGCAATAGAATAAAAAGAAATTAATGCTGGATTTGATTTTAGTTTGAAAAGAAGGTTCCCCAAATGTTATCGAGTTTCCCCATTGATCGAGTACCTTTTATTCTGGCTAGAGAGGACTCCATATCATATATTTCGTTTACAAGTGACCACCATTCCATTATATGTGGTGACTTTGAGGATATCCATGCCCTAGCTATAACCAATCTTGCGCATGAACCAAGATAATTAATAGATCTCTGTATATTCCACTAGATGGTTGCATGCCCAGTAGTACCATTGTTGCTGATATTGAAGTAGAGATCACTTGTTTCGGATTTAAAATATTCTCTATTCCAATCCAAAACTCAGATAATACTGGGCATGAAAATAGCATATGTTCAAGGTCGGCTGCCACTAGACCGCATTTAGGGCACGTAGTACGGTCACTTAATATATTATTTCGGGACCATTTTGAAATTTGTTGCGGGTTGTAATATAAGTGACATACTGTTTTATATAACTGAAGCCTCAAGCTAGAGGATTGTACCAATTTGTTAATATTGCTGAATAAAGTAGAAATATTATGTGCGGTTATATTTACCCCCAGTCTTGTTGACCATTTCACAGCAAGTTTAGGGCAGGCATCAGCTTTATATTGACTAAGACACTTATAGCCTATGCTAATCAGAGATTTGGTCTTTTCCGTATATAGACAAGTCGATATATCTGAGTCAGATACTTCTCTCAGATTAATTTTCCGTATCAAAAAATCTCGTATTTGTATATACTTAAACCACATTTGTTCGGGCAATTTATAAAGAAGTTTAAGTGTCTCGAAATCTAAAAAGCCCGCCGTACCATACAGATCCCCTAATGTATTTATATCATATTTAGCCCATAAACATCCTACATTGTCACTAAAGATTCCAGGTAATCCCGGATTGCGCCACAGCGACAACTTGGAATGAAAAAAGGAAGTCCTAACAATAGTCAGAATTAATTCCATATGCGCACTGCCGCCCTGGCAGTCCTAAACCTACATCTTTTAAAATAATTCGGATCATTTGCTCTTGCCAAAAATTGATTAGAGTCCCTACCTAGCATAAATTGATGGAAAAAAATGATTTTTAGAGTTAAAAAGACTACGAAGACGACCCAAAAAAGTTGCAAAAAAATATAATCTGAAATCTGGGAAATTAAGCCCCCCTTTATTAGGCGAGAGCTTCAAGAAAGAAAGTGATTTTCGAGCTTTTTTATACCCCCAAATAAAACTACTAAAGATCCCATCTAATTTTTTGAAAAATAAATTGCTAACACATAAAGGAATTGACCTAAATAAATAATGAAATTTTAATAAAATCTTCATTTTAATTAGATTAATCCTCCCTACCAAATTCAAAGGGATCTTGTGCCATTTTTTTAAAAGGGCTGACACTTCTTTCAGTAAGACATCATAGTTAAGCGCATTTATGTCTCCTATTTTAGATGAGATTTTCACTCCTAAGTAGGTAGCGGCTTGACAAGTACCAGAAACAAACACCAGTGACTTGTAATTCAATATAACTTGTGTTTTATTTAGATTTAATTTATAACTAGAGATGGCTCCGAAATTGTTTGCTTCCTCAGTAGTTCCTTATATAGCTTCTACCACATCTGTTGTGTACACCGCTAAATCATCAGCGTATGCTGTGATTTTAAGGGTGTTTGTGCCAAATTTAAAAGGATTAATACGAGGTTGAGACTGAAGAGCATTTATGAATGGCTCCATTGAAAGAGCAATTAATAGCGGTGATAGGGGACCCCCTTGGCGAGTACCTCTTAAAATTGAAAAGTTGGAAGACAGCATACCGGCATAGCTAATTTTTACCTCAGGGTGATCATATAGAGCCTGTACCTTACTCAGAAATTGACCCTTAAAGCCAAATTCTGTCATGACCACCCAGATATAATCCCACCCCACTCAGTCAAAAGCTTTTTCAGCGTCTAATAAGACCATTCCGAGTGGAGCGGGATTAGTTGTTGCTACATCAAATGCTGTTATCGCCATGTTTACGTGTGCAGTTGTGTCCCTACCTACCACAAAGCCGTGCTGTTGTAAATTAACTAATTTTGGCATGAGTGGGGCAAGACGCAGAGCAAGTACTTTAGCAAATGACTTTGCATCTGCATTAATCAATGAAATCGGTCTGTAAGACCCACATTCCATTGCTGGTTTATTCTTTTAAAAAGAAAACATAATCTTAGCGGTCTTCCATGAATTAGGAGCCTTCTCAGTTTCACTAATCTGATTCATAACCAAAAAGAGAAGAGGAAGTAATTCATCCATACAAATTTTATACACTTCTATTGGAAGCACATCCTCCCCTGCTGCTTTACCTGAGGGAAGAGAAGCAATAGCAAGTCTAAGCTCTGTGAGTGTTATCTTTTCCTCCAGTTGTTCCATACCTTCCGATTCTATATCCCTATCAATGACCAAGTTCTTACGAATGTAGGTTTGTTTGCTATCTTCAGTTGGGTAATTTTCAGACCGGATCCAGGGTGATTTCCGACTGATCCAGACTCCTGCAGTCCGACCGAGCGAGTACGAAGCGGCCGTATGCTGTCGGACTCGATTCGGTCGGACTCCCATAGAAGTCAATGGGAGCTGGTCGTACGATGCGTACATGGGCTCCCATTGACTGTACATGCCAGTGTTGGGGAGACCCATGGGTCTTACCCTGTGTCCAAGTCATAAGGCTGCGGGTAACAGGGAGTCCGACGCGGACCCCTGAAGTCTAACTCCAGGAGGTATTGCGAGCTGGACGCTCCGGCTCGTTCCGGCTGTCCCAATCGAGCATCGTACTAGCTCGGTCATGAAACGTCTCCATTGCACGCCACGGTTTGCTTGTGACCGAGTCGTATGGAGCGGTTCAGACCCGGAAAAGATTCAGATGGAGATTTTGCACTTCTTCGCATCGTACTTCGACGTACGGACCCGTGTACGACTCGGACAGAAATTCAGCCTCCGAATCGGATCCGCTAATGCCGAACCAGTTTTGGTGCCCTACCGACCGAGATCGGAATTGGCCCCTTTGTTGGGTGATACTACAGAATAATTTCTTGGTTTTGTCATCCATCTTGCCAGCACTAGCAATGTTCCCTAAGTCCTCGCATGACCCATCTAGGATGGTGACTCCTTGTGAAATTCTAATAAGTTCAGCCTCTCGGATCTCTTTTTCTAGATTAGAAACTTGGCTATAATATGCTCTGCGTTTTTTTGCACCTAGAGCTCCCATTTTACCTCTCATAAAAGCTTTGCATGTTTCCCACACTATATCTTCCCTAGCCGATCCCAGGTTAATCTCCAAAAAGGTTTGTGTCTCTTCTTTAAGAGTCTCTAAGATTTCAGAATCCGCTAAAATTGTGCGATCTAATCTCCAAACCGGGGTCGAGTCTTCTGGTTTCAGGCTTAAATTTAGACCTACAGCAGAATGGTCTGATAAATGTGCCCCTATATGTTCTACACTGATAACTTGGTCTTTGATCCTAATATCTATCAGGAAAAAATCAATCCTTGAACTATGTTTATATTTCTTATTAAAGAACGTGTATCCTGGCTGATTTGCTGCTTTAAGTCGCCAAATATCACACAACCCTAACTGGGCCATAAGTGACTTCACTTTAGCAGTCATTTTACTGTTCACTATTGCCCTAGAATTACCAGTTCTATCCAACTTAGCATCTAGTACTGTATTAAAATCTCCTGCCATGACAATTTTACCTGAGAAGTCCAATAGTTCAACTTCTATTTTCTCTAAGATTGTGGGGTCGTCAATATTTGGGCCATAGTAACCGACTACTACTAGTATTTCCCCCGGCAATCGTAACTTACATATCACCCATCTCCCTCTGTTGTCTACCAAACTGTTTTCAACTACAATATCAGAACCTCTTTTAATTAGAATAGCCACTCCCTTTGTGACCAAGTCTTGCGATGTGTAGATAGCCTTCCCAATCCATTTTTGAGTAGTGAATATATCCTTACATTCCTTTTGTGTTAAGTGTGTTTCCTGCAAAATAATAATCTGTGCTGGCGAATCTTCTAAGTATTTCAAAATTAATAATCTCCTTGATTTGACTCGGAGCCCGTTAACATTCCAAGTGAGGAACTTTAGCTCCTTTTTATTAGCCCTGCTCATGATATTTATCATATAGTGACAAGATTTCCCTACTAATTAGGACGCAGCAAGATAGCTCATGAGGAATATTTTCTTTTTTTCTCCCTGACCCTGTTCCCTCCCCTCCCCTCCCCACACTCTCAGTTCCCTCCCCGGAAAACCCAACCATTACTCCCATGGCCCAGGCCAGTGGACGTCTCAGTGGTGATGTCACATTTTAAATATATATATATATATTTTTTTTTGGTCAGGTTTCTGTTTCTAAGCTATTACTATGCTACTTGGGTAACATCCAAAAAAGCATCAACTGCCTCGACTGTACGAAATGTGTACATTTTGTTGTGCCACATAACTTTTAGGAAGGCGGGAAATTTTAGCTGAGCTGTGGCCCCTATCTCCCTTAAGGGTGTCAAACGTTTTCCCATCTCCCATTGCCTATTAGCTGTTGCTGGAGATAGATCCGACCTAATATCCACTGGTACTCCGTCTATCAAGATAGACTTTTTCTTCAATGCAAGTTGCAAAATTTTTTCCTTCAATGAGTATGTTGCAAAGTTAATTAGGATCTTTCTTGGCTTAACCCGATCTGGATTTAGCCTGAAGGGGTCGCGATGTACTCGTTGAATGTCTCGGGCCAACGACTCCTCAGTTTCATCTAATGACAACTCTTTCTTTAACATTTGCACAACAAAGGTCTTTATGTCTGTTCCCTCTTTCCCTTCTGGGAGTTTAAGAATTTTTAGGTTGTTTCGCCTTTGCATGTTTTCCAATCTTTCTATCCTCTCCTCTAATTCTCTATCCTGAGAGTATAATGTCTCTATCTCCTTGCGGTTGTCCAACACTCTTCCGTGCACCATTTTTATCTCAGATTCCATCTGACTTGTACGTATAGTCAGTTTATCGATCTTGTCCTCTAACAAAGTGCATGTAGCGCTAATACGCTCTTGATTTTTTTTAGAGGCTTCAAACCCTAACTGAATGTCTTGCTCCAGTTTTCTTAAAAGTTCTATTACGGACAGATCTGCTGAGGCATACTTCTCATGCTGTATGGGACTGATTTCCTCTGGAGGACTTTTTCCCCATTAACTGACGATTCATCTCTTTTTATAGATATATCAATTGCTTCATTCTCTTGGAATTCAGTAGGAACCACAGTTGGACACCCCGCTGCTGATTCTGATGTGTTAGTTTGAATTTGAGTTTGAGGTTTCTGTTTAGTGGGAGACTGCGCTGAGTCTGTATCAAGGCTAACAGCCATTTCTACCTCCATCTCTGTATTTAGAACTTGAAAAGGATTAGGGGATAAGAGGGTTGACCAATCCTGATCAGCAATCTCTACTACCTCTTCAACCCTAAGCTGGGGGGAGGAGCCCGGTTTCAAGACCAAAACCTTAGGGACAGGTTTAAAGTAAGAACTCAGTGAGGGGGTTATAGAGGTCTTTAAACCAGCCCTTTCTTTTTTTTGTCTCTTTTTTCTCTCTTTCTTAGAAGGTGAAATCGTAGGGTTAGACAATATCTCTGTTTTTGCCACCTCTTTTTTATAACCCTTCTTGCACTCAACTGAAGAATTATCAGAATTGCCCCCTTCCAACAGACCAGCCTGCCTCCCTGGTCTGTTACTCCTCAACTGATATCTAATTGTTTCCTTTCCCACTTTCAGCCCCCTGCTTACTTGCTCCACTCTTAAT
The DNA here is from genome assembly GCF_964263255.1 of Lissotriton vulgaris. Classification (NCBI taxonomy): domain Eukaryota; kingdom Metazoa; phylum Chordata; class Amphibia; order Caudata; family Salamandridae; genus Lissotriton; species Lissotriton vulgaris. Next base: position 1,185,410,471 of record NC_141694.1, read on the forward strand.
TGCTCCACGCCAAGATCTGCTCCTTCGGGCTGATTACTGCCACACAGCTGCAAAGGGCCAGACGTAAGTGTCTCCACTCCTTGACCCCTGCCACCACTGGTCGGTGTTCCGATTTTTGCCAGCACTCTTCTCCCTCTGCTGACTCCAGAGGCTGCTCTCTGCCAGCTCCCCACCGGTAGATGTCGTGACTCCGCCCCCTCACTCTCAGCGGATTGTAGAGCTGAGCCCTCCGCCATCCGTTTTGGATCGACTGGATCGAGCCGACAAACGGCCTCCAAAATAGACCGGTAACTCGCCGTGATGTCTGCTAAAAGCTTCTCTCCTCTTCAAGTATAGATTTCTTTTCTCCCGCTATGCCGCCATTGACTGCAGCTTACGGCCGCAAGCCGGGATTGCTGCTCCGCTCTGCTGCTCGATAGTGGTAGCGTAAGCCGGGATTGCTCCGCTGTGCTCGATAACAATATTGTAGCTTTCAGCTTTTAATGCCGGTGTCACCCCATAGACCCTCGCTCTCTGCTCTTCGCTCTGTATGAGGAAACTGTAGAAACCGCCAAAACCACTCGGCAGCAGTGCTACACAGAGCCTGACATCACCACTCCTCGGACGTCCGCGACCCGCTTCCTAGCCGGCCGCCATGTTTTCCACTTTTAGATTTGAGAATTCAACTTACTGCAACACTCACTCAAAGAGTTAAGGAGAGATGGGAGGCCAGTCAGTTGGCACACTTTTCATATGGAGAGGGATGTGGTAAGCTACTAGCGTGGAAAGCCAAGAAAGATGCTATACGGAATCAAATTAAGGAGATCAAGAAACCAGGGACAGATCAAGTTATTGCAGAAAATAAACAGATTGTAGAAGCGTTTCAGCAATACTTTGCAGATGTTTATACAGAGGATCTCTGTCCAGATCAGCTTGAGATTGATTCCTGGCTGCCTCTAATCCCACCCCTTGCAAATGAGGATATGTTGGAATTAAATAGGGAAATAACTCAGGAAGAGTTGATGAAAGTTATTAAGGAAGGCAAAAGAGGGAAAGCACCTGGGCCATATGGTCTACCTGTGGAGGTTTATAAAGCTTTGGGAGATACAGTGGCACCCACTTTGTGTCTTTTGTATAATAAAATCTTTAGAGGAGAAGTGGCAATCCCAAGTTCATGGAACGAAGCTACTATTGTTTTAATATTAAAACCAGGGAAACCTCCAAAAAGTATGGATGCATATAGGCCGATTTCACTCTTGAACTGCGACTACAAATTTTTTTCCAAAATCTTAGCTGATAGGCTAGGAAAAGTCATTCATAAATTGATTCATGAAGATCAAAGAGGTTTTATTAAGAAGAGGTACTTAAAAGATCTTACTTTTTCACTGATAGGTATGATTGATGTAGCCTCTAAATATGAATATCCCTTGGCAGTCATTGCGTTAGATGCTGCCAAGGCTTTTGATCGAGTCAATTTTGTATATTTAAAATCTCTTTTGCACCATCTTAATTTAGGCGATAAGTTCACACAATCTATTTTTTCTCTGTATCATGCACCTACATCAAGAGTACTAGTAAATGGAACCCTCACACTTCCCATCAGAGTAATGCGGGGCACCCGACAAGGTTGCCCCTTGTCACCGCTGCTTTTTAACATATATATAGAGGCTCTTGCATGCAAAATTAGAGCTTCAGCAGAGATACCCCCCTTTGTTGTGATGGATTGGTCCAAGAAACTTGGGCTTTATGCGGACGATATTGTTGTTTATTCTACTGATTTAGTTGGAACCTTGGAAAATTTAGTCAATACGACAAAGGAGTTTGGTAGGATTTCTGGATATCAGTTAAATCAGGACAAAACTGAAATAATGACTTGGAACCTTGATACTGAAGATGTTAAGACAACAAAAGAGATGAGGTACTTGGGAGTTAGGATTACTCAGAAAATCGAAGATATGGCTAAAACTAATTACGATAGGGTGAGGAAAGAGGTTGGCGAGACGTTAAAAGGTTGGATGAATTTACCCCTGTCAATATATGGAAGATCTAATCTTGTTAAGATGGTCATCGTACCTAAGATTACCTTTTTATTTGAGACTATTCCACTGAGCTTTAAAGAGGAATGGCTGGCGAAGTTACAAAGTATGATAACATCATTTATATGGGCATCAAAATCCTCTCGAATTTCGTGGAGGAAAATCAGGAGGAAAGTTGAAAAAGGAGGACTGGCGGCTTCAGACATACGAATGTATGCATGGGCTTTCTGTTTAAAAAACTGCAGGATGTTGTTGGGTACCCCTGTTAACTCTCAGATTGGAGGCCTTTTTGCGATAATGCTGAAGAGATCAGGTTATCATGAGTTTGGTTTTTTGTATAAGTTTGGAGACCCTAAGTTTTTTAAAAAGGTGAAACTCAAGACACTGAGAGATCTTGCGGAGACATGGTATAAGATTAGAAAAGTATCTAATCTCTCGTACTTTAGCCATAGTGCTCCGATATGGGATTCTCCTGGAGCCCCCTCTTGGACAAGAGATCTGCTTGCTTCAAGTTTGAAAATGGAACCTGATCTGCAAAGGTGGAAGGACTTGTTTCAAGATGGCAATTTAATTCCTTGGGATAGCTGCCGACAAAAATGGGGCTCAGTTTTTTCTAAATATAAGTATCTACAGATTCAAAGCTGGGCGAGCCATCTGGAAGTAAAGATTGGAGTGGAAAATGAGTTTGAGTCAAAGCTGGAGATGGGGGCATTTGAGAAGGAAGTAGCCTTCTGGTATTGGCGAATACTAGATTTGGAGGACGGATCATTTGATTTGCCAGAGACCCTGTGGAAGGAAAGCTTGCCAAGGATCGCCACAGAAGATCAATGGCAAGTAACTATGTGCATGCTATATAAAATTGTTAAACCGGCAAATCTGAGGCGAAATCTTTTGTTTACCATTCACAGGGCATACTGGTCTCCATACAGGCTTTCTAAATTTAAGGATGGAGGGATTGTTGGATGTCCAAAATGTAAAGCTCCAAATGTTGATGACCTACACATGTTCGTATCTTGCCCAATTATCAAGAATTTCTGGTTAGACGTGAGTAATTCCCTCTCCAAAACTCTGAATCAACCCATTGAGGTAAGCCCTGAATTAATTATTACCGGGAGAATGGATTTACAAAATAATTTTCTGAATAATAATGTCAGACTTATTTTTTACGCTATGTTGTTGGCACGTCGAGAGTTATGTAAATTGTGGGTCTCACCACTTAGTCCCACTTTATTAGATTGGGTTTTAGCCATGAGGTACACGGCAAAGCTTGATATGCTAGAGCCCTCTAAAAGAAACAGAGGATTCTGGTTACCCTTCCTGCAAAAAGTTTGGTTAAAATTAATTTTATGTTAAAGTCCAATGATTAAGCCCGTGCCTGTCTCGCTGGAACTTGTAACTACCCCAGTACGATAAAGAGAGATGGTGGAAGACACACATCTTGGGTCAGGCTGGGAAGAAGGACAGCTTAGAGGAATGCCAGGCCCAGAATATGTGGTGTTTATGCCCCATTACTCTGAATCCAGCACAAGAGATAATAACAGCCCAGAGGTGGATTAGAGAGAAGAAGGGGCGGCAAGACGGCAAATGAGGATAAAAAAAAAAAAAAAAAAAAAAAAAATGTTCCCTAAGTCCATTCCTCTGCCCTTGAGAAACTATACAGCAGTGCTACTATGTGGTCCCAGTCTCTCCAATCTCTTTTCATGCACCCTATGCTTCCGCTATCCAGAGCAATTCTATCAAGAATTTGAGCGTCTCCATCTTATTATTTTCACTGAGATTTACGCATATTTCCATGCTTGATTTGGTTGACTATGATGTTCCCGGTTGGAAGTAGCAAACTCTAGACAGTCTCAATCCGGTCACTATCATTCGAAAGGCAGGGCATCGGAGCTTTCACTCTGCTTCTCATCGAGCGCTACCTGCACTTTCCACCCAATGTTTCACCCATCTTTTCAACTTTTTATCAGACATTTCAGATAGTTGTTGGCATGCTCTGGGCAGAGGGATTCAAATGCTCACTGACGTTACCACCAGGCACATAGCATTATAAAAGTAACATCATACATATACATAGGCTATCCGAGTATCACTTTTGCAAATAAGCTCCACTTATTGGAAGTTGTTGAAGGGGGTGATGAGTGTGTTAGATATTGCGTCTTAGTGTCCTTAGGCTTAATCCTTATTTGTATAAACAGAATCAAGAGAGTCCTTGTTTTGTAGAAAAGTTACTCTTTATTTGTGTAGGTAAAAGCGTGGACAGCCGACACGTGTTTCGCCCCTATGGCGATTTGCGCCAGGGCTTTTTCAAGGCTATTTACAATGTTTTTTGTTCTGTACACTTCCTCATTTTATGCAAAATAATTTTCAACATCAAATCCGGTTTTTTAATCTAGTGTCTTCTGGTGGTCAAGGGCTGTATTTTACCTACACAAATAAAGAGTAACTTTTCTACAAAACAAGGACTCTCTTGATTCTGTTTATACAAATAAGGATTAAGCGTAAGGACACTAAGACGCAATACCTAACACACTCATCACCCCCTTCAAAAACTTCACTGTCTGAAAACTCAAGAGGTCCAGAGTTTTTTTGAGTGTGTTACCATCATCAAAACCTTGTGAAAACTGATGTGGACTTGGATTCCCCTGTGGACCACCTCCCCTCTGTAGAAAACTTATTGGAAGTTGGCCTTCGCTTTCCCTGTGAATCAAAAACATGACGCCCACTTCAATATTTCTAGGCAGAATAAAAATGGCCGAGATTGACATACAATCACATATTTATGATTTAAACATTCAAGCTTTTTCGACAGTCTGATCAAGGGTTCGCCTCCTTAGGTCTGACTTGGTAGCCCACTGGCTGAAACTCCGATTTGTTACACATTTTTAAAAAAATATATATGAATTTTGGAAAGCTCAGAGTATTTTTTCTCTCTCACATCATTCTATTAGTTGTTTGTAGTGTTATTCTGCCTCCCCTATCTACTGCCTGCATAGCAATATATGAGGAACTATTTTACATCTCAAAAGAACACTGAAACCTCTCTCTCTCTCTCTCTCTCTCTCATACAAACACAAGCACACACACACACACAACCACCTACACACACCCACGCCACGCACACACACACACACTCCTAATCATTTAGCGTGAGAGACCGAAAATAGCCAATAGGCCCGACGTTAATGTGCTAAAGCATACAAGAATCATTTGTGCATCAGTGTTTACACGTGTTAGCACATTAAAGAAAGGCCCATTGACATTTCAAATGCTTGTTTCCATTGTTTGACTTGTGTTATCCTTCAACGACCACCCGGGCTCTCCAACCTACACAGGAGAGAACCGAATTCTCACGCTGCTCGTGTAACATTGTGAGTTTCCTGCTTGTGTGCGTCCCTGGGTGGGGGCACGAGGGGAGGGGTTAGTAGTGAGGCATCCCGACTTCCCACATTTGGGTGTCCACAACTGTAAGCAAACCTGGTACTTCATGTATAAACCATCTGCAGTTATAGAGATGGTGCTTACATTACAACCTCCCCTCCACAGTTGAAAGGTCAGCACTATGTACACATGTCACTTCAATTAAATATAAAATAGATACATTATGAAGAGAACACTTCGAGATTTCTTTTATCTGTGTCTAAAAGCCATGACTGGCCCTGCAACTCCTCAAGTCGGACATTTTTAGAAGCGTATTTATGTTACAACCATAACAACTCAGAAACTGAAAAAACTATTATGAGCTCATAAAAGTGTGATTGTTGAAAAATAATTCTTAATGGTAACTCGGGACGGGTCCTGATAAAACTGGGTTCAGGCTGCGTTTGCCTGGCAGCTTGCCATCCCTGTGCTCGCACTGACTTGGCAGCGGGTACTGCCCAGCGCATCCCTTTCGCATTCTGTGTGACCCTCTCCCCCTCATCCGAAAAGTGTGGGGCCAGGCAGGGGTTTCCATCATCCTGCTGTAGTGTCGCAGGCCAGGGATGCACAGACCAATTAGCCCTCGCCCATCCTCCTTATTAAACTTGACGACCTCAAGGGAAGGAAGTAACCAATGACACTGTCATGACATGTACTTAGAGGCAAGGAGGGGGCAGTAGTTTAGCAAAGTATTGGGAGCCAGAATCACCACATTTGTGGCGTGGCAAGGGTCACATGGCTAAAATATGAATTTAATTTGGGCAGAATTCCAGGTAGTGCTGGAGTAGGTCGGGCTTTTCCACTTGTGAACTGTGTGCAATTGGATCCATTTTATTAGTTAAAAAAATATGTTTATTCACCTTAAGATGGCATATAGTAGAATAATGTGCAATTTGATCCACGTTAAGATTAAACAACTTCTCTTAACACTTACTGCTCGCTCACTGCCCCTTCTGCTTCCTGCTCGCTCTTACTCTGCCCTCTGTGCTCCCTGGCTATTCTGCTCAGAACCTGAACCTCTGCTAACTGCACCCTCTGCTAATACACTGCCCATTGACTATCTACTCTCACCTCTACCACACATACTACCAGGGCATAAGTCCTAAAAAAGAAGTTGGGGGACTGGCAAAGTCAGGCAGTATGCCAGTGACATCATGATGCGTGCTATCAAAGCACATAATGTCACAACGCGTTGACATTCCACGTGGCATCATAGGAAGTGAAGCTCTGATGTGTATGCTATAACATATGCCAACTGAAAATGCTATAGAATATGTTTTTTTTTAAAATAGTCACCTGCAAAGCATATCATGTAACATGCAGATCACCGATTTTTATTTTATGTAGATAAGTAGGTGGATTACTGCTATGAACACAGAGATCCTTTTGTTACTTGCAGTTATTATATTGTGATCCTTGGAGTAGACCACAGTGAGCTATGAAGTGTATTTGACTCCTACACCTTATAACCCTGACTGTCTCATGTAACACATCTTGTACATTAATTTACACACTTAGATGATTTCTATGGAATGGACAACCTGTATGTTATGTAAAGTGCTCTAACACTCTGCATTGGGATGAGTAGCACTATAAAAGATACAAAAAGGTGCTATTTAAGTTGTTATTTGTGTAAATACTAAATTGAAGACCAACCCATCTGACATTCTTACAGTGCATGCACATATATACAAAAAAGTAAAAAGCTTGCATCTCTTAAGTACGTGTGGAGATAACAAGATGTGTGCGTGTCTCTGATACGCATACCTTCTGTTCAAACCTAGCTATCCTGCTCTCTGCTCCTTCTCACACTCTCCCCGTCTGCTCCCTGCCCCTCTGCTTCTTGCCCATGTTAGCCTACAGAGACATCTCTTCTCCCCGCCCCTTCTATTCTCGGCCCTATAAACTTTCCTCCCTTTTTCCCAGTCTCTATACACAATGCCCCTCTGCTTTCTTTGCTCTAAGCTAGAACTTCAAAAAGAAATGTGTGTATCTAAATATCCACAAACATGATGATTTGTAGTTCTCCACATATCTTTTGTAGGTAGGATCCACCCAGTAAATGCTCACATTTAATTCCCGGAATAGACAAAGTCAGGAGATACCACCATATTTAATGGTCGAATTAGTGAGTGGTTTCTTCTCAGGAAAAAATCTTTCCCCTAGTAAGAAATAAAATGTAATTATTACACTGACATTTCTACATGACTTTCTCGTGGACTCAGTGGTGGCTCGCAGAGGGAGTGCTGCGGGGCGGTGGGTGGGGGGGGGGGGTTGGGTGGGGGCTGGGCGTTGGGTTAGGGTAGTCACACATACAACGGCAAGGAGTAAAGTAAGAAAATAAATAAATAAAACTATTTCTTTTGCGCAAGCTGCATTGCCAAGTTTGTGATGAAGCGAGCGCAAGGTAAATAGTTACATTTATTTATTTACTTACTTTACTCCTTGCTGTTGTATGTCTGACTCCACTACCCCGCTGCCCTGCCCCTCCCCCGCCGCACCGCCCACAGCACTCCCTCTGTGAGCCGCCACTGCGTGGATTGTCCACCAACCAAAAAGTCTGCATGAATGAATTGTGCAAACTAGTGTACTGATAGAAATCTACTGTAGATTTAAAGATGACACCTGGGGATCATTTTGGAGGTGCAAAACAATGCGCCAAGTTTTGAAAGGGGAGGTAGCCACCATTTTTCCCAATCCGCTTATTAAACTTTCAGCATCCGCTCAGTGCTTAATTTGTATAATAAAATAAGTGCCAGGGCTCTCCTCAAGAGGCTACTGCAGCTTGCACCACACATTGTCCTTGCCTGACAATGATAGTTGCAATCCAACTACTAACCATCACACTCCTACAAGTGTGACAATTCAGACTATTTCAGGTCCCCAAAGCTATAAGAATGGCTTGGGCTGCAGGCAATAGGAATTTTTAATGTATATTGAATTAATTATTAATTGTAGTTGTGGTCATCACTAAATCAGCCAGACAGCGCTACGTTGTGGCAGACTGGCACAAGTGTCGATGTTGACAATTAAGTGCTTGTGCCAAGCACCGAAAACACCAGCTTAAATTAAGCACTGTATCCACCCCACAGAGTAACCAGAGCAGCAGATAAAATTTAGGTGACTTGTGTAATTTATCCGGTTCCTACTCGTAGCAAAACATGTTTTAGGGAGAACCACACAAGCAGCATGCACTGTACTATGAAACAATATGATGGCTGTTTGCATATAGTTTGTTGACTTTGTTTCATTTCATTTTATATCTATTCTGTGGGTAGCAAATAAGCTAGATTTGGCAGATTTGCACAATGATCTGCATAATTTTACCCCAGGATTTAAAAAAATGCCCAGCCATAGCCACCTGCAGTTATTCTTTATGTTGTGTTAGATGAGTTTGCACTGCTACTGTTGTGCCTGTTTTCCTTTGTAGTGAAGCTTTCCAAAAACACTTTCACTGTACTAAAGTCAAATCAATTTGCTTTGTCAAATATGTTTGCATGCATAATGTAAGTTAAATTATGCGCTCCATTTAGGGGTACAGTGTTTATTTATGGGTTTTACTTGCAGTACAAATGGTAATAGCACTGGAAATTAAAGATTAAAGCGCCTTGTAAAATGTAAAAATATAGGGCCGATTCCCCAAAGTAATCTGAGACCAAATCCTAACTTTACGACTTTCGGTATTCCCAAAAGGCATTTAGGGGTAGTATAGTTAGGATTTTGTCTTAAATTTGTCTTAAGTTTTGGTCTTAAGACAAAATCCTGACTTAAAATAAACTTACAAAATCCTAACTTTACGACTTTCGGTATTCACAAAAGGCATTCAGGAATAGTAAAGATAGCATGTTGTCCTAAGTTTTGGTCTTAAGACAAAATCCTAACTTAAGTTAGGATTTTGATATTAACCTTTAAAATTCACTGAAAATACCATAGGTTTTAGGGGCGTTATAGTTAGAAATTTGTATTTAAAAACCTTTTGAATTTCACTGAAAAAACCATAGGTTTCAGGGATGTTATAGTTAGGCTGACATTTCACTCATACAAAAGCCGAGAAATTCGGCCGTTATAGTAAGCTGAGCTAACTGTAACTCACGATCTCGCAATGCACTGCTGATGACATCACATATTACATCACTCATGGCATGGTCAGTGACATCACTGATGACATCACTGATGACATCTCAAATGACATAATAATTCAACTTGTGGATGGTACACTTATGCTCTAAATCCAAACAAAAAGTGCAATGTGCAGAATAACAGTTATATAATATGTCATGTCCATTCTACCACCATCTTCAAGTGCATGGAAATAATAAGTTAAATTGTATATAATTTAAAATCAGATAAAACATAGGATACATGCTGATATAAATCTAGTGTCTTAATGGCATACAACTGCTATAAAACAAGCATACTATTTGATAGAAGTTTTCCTGCAAGTCGGTTGTAGAAGATTACGAAAGACTGGACACAAAAAGTCAATATATATTGTGAATTGATGAAACTGCATCAGTACCTAGCACATGTTTTCTGAATAACTGTACAGTTCATTCTTTTCTTAATCAATCAATCAGAAAGGTGGATGGATAAGCTTGATATAGGCTAGTGTGCTTTACCAATCAGCCTGCTCAACCAGGCCTAATATTTTTGTCCTTTTTCTTTCTTCATCAGCTCTACTGTAAATAAGCATTTACTTAGGCTAGCCATTTTGTAAATAGATGTATCATCTTTAGTACCCTTAACCTTAATGCCTCAATGTGCCTCCTAATTGGTAGATGGTTGAGGAGTGAGCAAATCCATTTATTTCTCTGCTGTTGTACGCAGGGCAGAAAAACAAGACATGACTTTCTTTTGCTGTCAAGAAGCACATTGGATGGAGGTCATTAGGGTCAGTTCTCCTGCCAGCATTCCACATGGATGTGAGGGACCCTATCTCAATTGTGCCATAACAGAACATCAAATATAAAATTGTTGCAAGTAGCTGTTCAGGAATATATAAGGAAGCCTAGTATGAGGGAATGTCTTTAAGAAGGAGAAATGCATTTGTCAGTCTTCCTTGGGTGGAGGAATGGAAGAGATTAGCTTGGATATAGGCCCAATAGCAGGCTTTTAGCTATTTCTTTGAGGCATGAGTCATCAATGTTGGGTCTGACCAAAAAAGATCCAAGGTCCCGTGTGTCATACAAGGATTAAACATGCCTAAACCATGGGGAAATAAGACATGTGTCAATGGACAACAGTTCCTTTACTGCGTTACAGTATGGGTTAAGCTAGTCTCTGGTCCAAATCCTTACCCAGTTCACAATGGGCCTTAGCTGAGCCATATCTACCATCAGTTTGAGTGCTACATCAAGAAACATAAGTATTAAGGGAGTACTCTTTAGGAGTGAGGTTCTGCGATTTCAGATTTCGTCCCATATCTAGCCGCCATTTTGTGTCCTGTTGCCATTTTGTGTTGCCCTCACTCAGGCAGCACGGCGTACGATGTGCTTTTGCTTTTCCAGCTGCGACGTGTCCTTTTCAGTTAAAAAGTCATTTCATTGTCCTTGCTCATGAAACTCGATGTCACGGTCTGGCTGAGTTCGTTAATCCATGTCTGGCTCGATTGATCCCTGTCTCCGCCGACTAGTTACCCTCTCCTATTCTTCCCTTATACTATCTCATCTGACTGGCCTTCGCTATTCTCTCCTTGTATGCTCCTATTACACAACTATCCTTTGAGACTCACACGCATGTCCTGCCACCTGCGAGAGGGGAGTGTGAACACCATCACTGATTAATTTGTTGCGAGGGGCAGCACACCGGACCCGAGAAAGGGGTGAATTACGGATACCCGATAGCTTGTTTTTCAACTTTTCTCATTGGTTCGTTTTGTATGTGTAAGCAATGGGATATTGTAAATATGTTTCCTATATAGGATTGTACGCCACTGATGGAAGTGGCAGTCTCCTTAGAACCCACTTCCAGTGTCACTTCTAGGACAACTGTGCTTAGCTTCAGCTAATAAACCTGGCTTCCACGCTCAACGGAGTGCCTCGTGTCTCTGTTAGTACAAGGCAGGTGAATCCGGGGATTTAGGCATGCCCTGCGCCACCCGGCCCATAAGGAGATGAAAGAGCGATCGCACAAATGTATTTTCACTAAGAGTGAGTGAGTCTGTATTCATGTAGCTCCAAAATTCAGTGCCATCTAAGGCAGCTAATGTAACCTTTAGTTTATATACCTCCATCGCCAGAAGGAGGGCTCTTGAGATTGCCCCTTAATGGTTTTTATAGATAATTGCTGCATACCTGATGTTAGAGCACCGCCCTTCCCTTCTGGATGTGAGGGGAGCACAAAGCCCTACTATCTAGCATAAATCCCAAATATTCAAATATAAAAACTCGCTCCAATTTCTCATTACCTAAGGCTAAGGTGTTTTTAAATTATCTTTGAAGTTTGACTACCATAAAATATTTTTGGGAAATATTAATCCCCAGCCCACAGAAAGAATTAAAATTGACCAAAAGGTGCTGTAATCCCATATGGGTCTGTGAGATTAGGAGAATGTTGTCGGTTAATAGCAAAGCAGGGACACTATCCCCTTCTAATTTTGAGGCATCTATATTTCCTTTTTAGAGGATCTCAATAACATTATTGATGAATAAGGATAAAAAGGTGGGGACAGCACACACCCTTGTCTCACCCCTCGGTGTATTGGAATCTAGTTTGTTAGTTGTCCCTGAGGAACCCATCGTACTTGGGAATAATTATCTTGATAGAGTTTTACTACTTGACCAAGCAGGGTATCAGGTACCTCTAGAGTTTTTAGTGATGCCCATAGAAGCTCCCAGGGGACCAAGTAAAAGGCTGCTTTGAGGAGAACAAAGGCTTTGTACAAAAGGCTTTCCTTGAACCTTGTATACTTCAAGATTATAAGGAGCAGCCTCAGTACGTGGTCTATAGTTCTGACTTTAGATCTGAATCCAGCTTGATTGGGGTTTAGGATCTCTGCACCCTCAATCCAGTCATTTATTTTGTTTAGCACCTGCTTGCATAAACCTTTTCGGAGAATGCTCAAAAGGCTTATTGGCCTATAATTACAAGGACTACTATGAGCCCACTATTTGTATATGGAGAGAATCTCCGTACCCTTCCATGTATTTGGGATTGGAGCCCAAGCAGCTATTGCGTTGCTCAGGCAGTTAACATATGGGGCCCAGACTAGCATATCATTGCTCAGTAAATTGCCAGTGATTTTGTCTGGTCCTAGGGCCTTGCCCAACTTATTTGAGGTGATAGCTATTATAGTTTCCTCAAGTGTCAAGTGAAGATCTAAAAGAGTGAAGTTTAAGGGGGGACAAGCTGGTGCGATAAGGTCAAAGTTGGCATGATCGTATAACTTAGTGAAGTGGTCTAGACAAGTCCCACGATCAGGGTGACAGTTTTTTGTAAGTTGGAACTTCTGCTCTCATGGGCAACTATTTTCCATGACTGATTGTCATTATATGGCAGCCATTATCAGATCCCTTCCTTTTCATTCTCTAACAGCCATTACCCAATTATATACTGGCTTGTCTTCTCCAAGTACCACTGTATACTGCAAAGTTATCTCAGCATACCATGACCCAAACTATAAATGAGGCCTAGTTGTATTATTGGATTGCGGAAGCCTTTTGCCAATAATGGTGTTGCATGGGCAATATAATACTTAAGTAATATTTACAAAGGAATGCAAGCCTATCACGAGCTTCCCTGTGTTGATTGGTAAATCTAGAAAAACTGAAGGCAGTTCAATTCACTATTTTCAGTAACTCTACACACCATATTCTACACTGCTGCTAAATTTCACAAACATTCATATAGCGAGCCACAGTAGCTACTCCACTATACGCTATTCCACCCAACGCCACTACCCTCTCTGCATCTCCATTGTACGAGACTCCACTTTACGCCACTCCAGTCTATGCTATTACACTCTATGCAAGACCACTGTATGCCCCTCCAGTCTACGTCAGACCACAGTATGCCGCTCCACTGGACACTACTCCACTATATGCTGTTCCACCTCTATGCCATTCTACTGCATGCTATGCCACTCTACTCAATTCCACTGTATGCCACCCCAATGTACGCTATTCCACTGTATGCCACTCCACTGTACGCTACTCCACTCTACTATGTGGCACTTCACTGTATGCTATTACACACTACCCCACGCCACTGTATGCCAATCTAGTCTACACTACTCCATTATACGCAACTGCACCATACACTACTCCACTATACATTATTGCACTCCATGCCACTACAACACTTCGCTCTATGCCACTCCACTCTGTGCTATTCCACGGTATGCCACTCCACTCGATGTTAGTCCACTCTACAGTATATGACACTCCACTCTTCATCACTCTATTTTACACCAATCCATTGAACACCACTCCACTGTACACCATTCTACTGTGTGCTATTACACTCTTTACACTCTACCCCATTTCAGTATACTCCAGTCTTTGACACTTCACTGGACCCCACTGCACTATATGCTACTCCACTATATGCTATTCCAGTCTATGCCACTCTACTGTACACTACTCCACTCCACGCCCCTTATGCTGGTCCATTGTACGCCAATACACTCTACGGTGATATATGCTATTTAATTCTAGCCCCCTCTACTGTACACCACTCCACTCTACGCTATTCTGCTATACACTCCATGCTATTTACTCAAAGCCACTCCACTGTAATGTCACTCCACTGTACACTACAACACTATACGCTATTACACTTAATGCCACTCCACTGTACACTACTACACAATATGATATTACATGCTATGCCACTACACCGTATGCCATTCAAGTCTATACTACTCCACTCTATGCTATTCCACTTTATGCCACTCCACTGTACGCTACTCCACTCTACACTACTCCAGTGTACTCTCCTCCACTCTAGATAACTCCATTCTACAAAACTCTACTGCACTCGGTGCCACTTTACTAGACTACTCCACTCAATCCCGATACACTCAAATTTGCACTCAACTCTATACCCGTACACTCTATTGTATAACACACTACTACACTCTACGACAGTTTCCAAAATGATATTACACAACTCTCCATTCTACAGTATGAGATGCCACTCTTATTAAAGCAGTTTACTTGACTCTAAGCTAAGCCATTACAATGTATGCCACCTGACTCTACACTAATCCACTGTACCCTAATCCACTCTACGCCACTCAACTGTACACCATTACACTCTACTCTATGCCACTCCACTCTTCAACACTCTATTATACAGTATTACTCTGTACTCTAATCCAATGTATGCTACTCCGCTTTATGGTAATCCACTACACGCCACTACAGTGTATGCCACTCAACTCTATGCCACTCTATTGTATGGCACTCTACTGCACTATATAACTTCACTCTATAAAAATCTACCACACTTCATGGCACTCTATGACATTTTACTCCACTTAATTCCTGTGCACTCCACTGTCCAACTCTATACTGTATGACCGTAAACTCCAATGTACTCTATTCCACTATTCAACACTTTTCCATACGACACAGAACTCTAAACTGCTGTACAAGACCCCTCTCCAATTTATAGTTTAGTACCTACACTCCACTCCATGCCACTCTACTCTACTAAACACCAATACACTCTGTTTTACTTTACTTCACACTATGTCTGATGAGTCAAATTTAGTATTGTCTGGTTAGTGAGCTGGAAAGAGTGTATAATGAAGTCCTCTACTAATAATAATTTGAAAGTGATGGATAAATGGTAAATTAAAGTTATAACTATGACTTCAGAATGTTTAAAGTTTGTGTAGATTAAACTTGGTTTATATAGGGAAAATAAGTTTTCTTAACTATTAATAAGCTTTAACTTTTGTTGTTTTTTTTGCTGCAAAAATATATGTGTGTGTATATATATAACTATATATATATATATATATATATATATATATATATATATATATATATAGATATATATATATATATCTATATCTATATATATATGAAGAAAACGCTATTCCATTTATCTGCATGTAGAAGAAAATAACGAGAGAGTGAGCCCAGATTTGGTGCTGAATTTCGGTGATTTGTTCAGTAATTCCACCAGCCATCCGCCATAACGCGTTTCACCTCAAACGAGGCTTGATCACATGACGTTGTTAGAAATCAACAAGGGTCTTAAATACACAACAAAACATGGGAGCGGCAGTGCTCTTAAAGTGATATGTGCATGATAAGTTTTGCCTGTTACCGCTAAAGCAGGGTAGAGCGGCGTTATTGAGTACAGAATTGAGGGCAAGTGCCCGACATTTACATATTCAATTCATTCCTTATGAAACGGCATAGTGAATACATTTCTCAGTATTAAATAAAGTACCTACGGGGAAGTTTTTTTCTTTCCAAACGCAGTTCATTAAAAAGATAAAAATAAAGGGTAGTCTATTCTTATCAAAAAAAAATATATATATATATGTCCATGTACACTTAGCCACATTGCACTATATATATACACTCTATTTATACAGTGGAACTCTTAACAAATGTAAAAAATTATAAAAAATTATATAAGAATATATATCTCTATGTTGTTATGTCTTAATTCATATATTTACACCAGTTCAGTATTTACATATTTACACATTGAACAGATCTTCCCATAAGTACAGGATCTATTAAAACATGTGCATGTATGTGTTGCTTTCAAGAATATAAATCCTTAATGTTCCAAAATAATACTGGATAGAAATTACTATATCTATCAAACACTGAATGCCGTTCCAATTAGTATACAACTTATTATCCAGAGGCACAACCTTACTAATCAAGTGTAAGGCCCTTGTAAGCAGCTGTGAACTCGACAAAATATAAGACAATCAATATAAAGTGCTCGTGTTGCATAAAATTTAAAATAAAATATGAAAAAAAGAAGAATAGAAGTAAATGTTTCACAGAAAAGAACGGAGGAATTTTCAGGATATCCGGAGGGAAAGTTTCACAAAATGTGACAGAATGATATAATGTATCTGAGTGACAATCATACAGTTACATTTACTTTAGTATTTAAAAGTCTCCTGCAACTGGCAATACACCAGGGGGTCACCAAAAAACAGGAAAAGAAAAGAAAAATCAGGTCCAAGGTACATCAGCAATACATATTAGATCCTACATAAATTATGTGTGAGGGCGTCTTATAAGTCTTTGAGACAGGTGTAAAGATCCTCTCGGTCATTCAGACCATTAGGGTTCTTGGTATTCATTTCGAGGATGTATCTTGTCTCTAGCAAGCGTAGTCTGCCCTCCCTATCACCCCCTCGTTTTAGTGGCATGACAGTGTCCACTAAATAATATTGTAATTTACTAGGGTCACTGTTGTGCACGGCCTCAAAGTGGCGTGCAACCGGATATGTCTGATCCTTACTTATTATCGCTCTGATGTGTTGTAGGATCCGTTTATGTGCTGCTGGGCGAGTACTGCCCACATAACATAAGTCGCAAGGACATTGCAGCACATAAACGACAAACTCCATCTTGCATGTGAGTCTTTTCGTAAATAGGATAGGATTTTCTCTGAAAGGACTGGTGTAATGGGTTTTATTTATACCACTTTTACACGCTTTGCAGAAGGCGCATTTTCTAAAACCTGTACTCAAAGCTTCCCATGTGCCAGAGATTACGGGCTCTAGAGTGTTGCTGGTTAACGCATTCTCCATTGAAGGAGATTTTCTAAAGGTGATCTCCGGTCTAAGTGAGACGTCACTCCCAATTATGGGGTCCCCCCTTATCAAGTTCCAATTTTTTGTAAAGATCTTCTTAATAGCAGAATACTGCTGACAGTATGGAACGATAACTCTTGAATTAACATGAGTATTGCTAGAATTCTCAATGGGGTCTTGGTTCCTAGGTGTTAGTGCCACCTCTCTGGATATAGAGTTAGTTTTTCTAATGGCTATTTCAAGAGTTGCTTCACTATAGCCCCTTTCAAGAAAACGTTTCTTGCACTCCTGTTGCGCTACTTTAAAGTCAGATTCCGTACTGCAGATTCTTCTCATTCTAAGCATCTCCCCGTAGGGGATGCTGTTAATTAAGTGACGGGGATGCTGACTGGTGGCGTGAAGCACTGTGTTGCCAGCTGTATCTTTCCTATGTAGCCTGGTTTGTATTCTGTGGTTATCTACATATATCTGAACATCAAGAAAATGTACTGTTGTTTCATCTATATGGGATGTAAAATTCAGATTATATGAATTAACATTCAATTGTTCTATAAAACGCTCAGCATCCGATTTGTCACCCTTCCAAACCACAAAAAGGTCGTCAATGTAACGCAAATACAATGGTACATGTGATGTCATAATGTCCCCATATGTGCCCATTAACACCCGCTCCTCCCAAAGCCCCATATGGAGGCATGCAAAACTAGGGGAGAAGCAGGCCCCCATTGCGACCCCTCTCATCTGCTGGTATGCCTGTCCATTGAAAAGAAAATAATTCTGTTCTAAGCAGAGTTTCAGCATATCCAAGAGCATGCGGTTGTGGTTGGAGCAGTGATCTGAGCGTTTGGATAGGTAAAAATCTGCTGCCTTAATACCATCGCGGTGTCGGATGGAGGTATAAAGGGCAGTAACATCCAGAGTCATTAAGATGTAGTCGTCTTCCCAAACCAGGTTATTTAGCTTGCAGATAAAGTCACTGGTATCTTTAACGTACGATGGTAATGTAAAAACCCATTCTTTCAGAAAGAAATCTATGTATTTAGAAATGTTCTCAGTTGCGCTATTTATCGCCGAAAGGATTGGTCTGCCTGGTGGCGCGCATACATTTTTATGAACTTTCGGCAATAAGTACAGGGTGGGAATAACTGGACAGTCTTTTTGGAGGAATTTGAACTCGTCATTAGAGATTAGTCCTGCACTTTTCCAGGCTACAAGTTTGGCATTAAGATTGGACCAGGCCGCTTTGATTACAATGAGGTTACTTTTTCTGTAGCAGTTCAAGTCACTTAACTGTGTCTCCGCTTCTTTTATGTAGTCGTCCCGATGCCACAGGACGATATTCCCTCCTTTGTCTGCCTGCTTTACAATAATGTTTTTATCCGCCTTTAGTCTCTTCACAAGGCTATTGTAACGTTGGTTCTGTTGACTCAAAATGACGGGTTTCTTGTTTGTGGCTGTATACAATTCTTTCAAATCTTTTATGATGAGGTCTTGGTAGAGGTCAATATTGTCGTGGGTCATAATGGGGAAAAAGGTTGATTTTTTCTTGAAAGGCGTAGATATTGGAGTTTCAGTGCCTTCCCTTCCCGTTGCTTGGGATTGTGTAATCGACCGCCCCTCTTGCTGCAAGTCCCATATCTCATTGAAAGATACATCCGCTTCAGCCGAAAGGAGTGTAGGGCTGGCTGCCACCGAAATGTTACTTTGCTTGTACGGGTGTGTACGGTGGTATTTGCTTAATTTAAGCTTTCTAATAAAGCGGAAAGTATCCATTCTGGTATTTGCATAGTTTATGTTGCTAGGTGGGCAGTAGGACAAACCTAAGCTTAAAATTTGTTTTTCTTTTTCATTCAGGATGATATCCGTCAAATTTATGATTGTTGTGTTGACGTGGAGGGTTGGGTCTGGAACCTGTTCCAATTCCCCCCTTTTCCCCGATTGCCCCTCTTTCCTCCCGCCGAGTATATATATATATATCAAAACACATGCACCATTCAGCTGCGTGAAACAGGCCACTCCATCGTGCTGTTTAAAATCCTTTATTTCTGGCAGACACAGCATAACGCGTTTCGAGGTGAAAACCCTCTTAATCATATGCAGCAACATTGCAGGGGAGGGTTTGTTAGCTTTTTTTAAACGTATCTAGGACATTGAAGAAGGACCAGGGTCCACTTGTTTGTTAAAGAGGCAGTTCATGTTAGTATTTTACAAATTTTCATGAGGCACGGAAAATTATTTCCTTTTTTGTCACTATTGATAGTCTCTGAGGAGATTGCATGATTGAAAATTCCCATTTGCAATTTTAGTGCTTTCGTTCTTACGCCCCTAGAAGTTAGGACTGCAATCACCAGAATGCCTCTCTTATGTACACAGTTCTTAATTTCTCCAATGTGGATCTTGGCAAAACTTCACCTAATGGTTACTTGGTACCAAATGCTTACATAGCCTTTCCCGGGTTTAGTACCATACTGCGGCTGCATCTGATGATCAAAGTAACAAGGGAAGATTCCACGACACAACATGGGCTTTAATATTGAGGCAGGATGCGCCCGCCAGTGTGGTGAGCACATCCTAATTAGCCTGGCGGGATCACCGCAACTCTGGCAGACGGTCCCTTGTTCCGTTACGGTGGTGGGCAGATAAAGTCTTCCTGCCATTGCGATAGGCCCCTTAGTTCTAACTATAACTACCTACTGGCAACCACCAGTAGGTAATATGTAAGTATATGTATATATATATATATAGTTAGAAATCAGCATTTAAAAAACCTTAGAAATTCACTGAAAAAACCATAGGTTTCAGGGGGGTTATAGTTAGCTGGACATTTCACTCATACAAAACCATTGAAATTCCTCCGTTATAGTTAGTTCTACTAACTATAACTCGCGCGCCCGCAAATCTACTGCTGATGATGTCACATATTACATCATTCATGACATGATCAGTGACATCACTGATGACATCACTGATGACATCTCAAATGACATCACTGATGAGTATTGATACGTATAGTGAACTGCACAGTGGATGCACCCATAATATCTCAGACACAGGGGAATAGCTCGGTCATGTAGCTGTGTTGTCCTCCCCTTGAAGCGGAGTGAGCTGGTCCAATGTACGCAACTCCAGCGTAAGAGTATAAATACATAGGCCACGCCCTGGTAGTGGTTCACTTGTGCAAAGGCAAAAGAGTCTGCCAGAGCGGTGCCCCTCACCCTGCCACATGGCTGCCACCATGACCACGGGCCTCCTCGACACAGGCCCCCTGCGAACTCAGTGCACAGCACCACAGACTTATGACTGCCTTCGATCTACACTGTGGACAGCTAGGTTCACAACTTGAATTCAGATTTGGATCTACACTACGGAAAACATTGAATATAGCCTTGATCTATTTAATACAGATCCAATTGTACTGTATGTCCTCATATTTTTTTAAATGATGTGACAAAAAGCATTCCTCGATCAATTTGCTGACTACTTCCTTTGATCTACACTGCGGACAGCAGGGTTCACAACTTGAATTCAGCATTGGATCTACACTACGGACAGCATGGAATTCAGCCTTTATTTCGTTAATGCAGAGACAATTGTACTCCATGTCCTGAGATTTTGTTAAAGGATGTGACAAAAAGCATTCCTCGATGTCTGTGCTGACTACTGCCTTCGATCTACACTACGGACAGCACGGCTCATGATTCAGGTGGAATGGCGATTGCAGATGGCGCAATCCAGTAGGCAAGACACATTGTACCAGTGCAGCCCGCAGGGACCACGCATCATTGCAGCACACTGAGCTATTCAGGTGCCACTAACTCACTGCACCACAAGACATCACCACGTGGCCTTATTAGGACACAATTCATTAGACAGAAGACATTGCTACCAGTGTGGCCTGCTTGGACCACACATCATCGCAGGTTCCACACAAGCTAGTTGCTTCAGGTGCTACTAACTCGGTGTGCCATTATCTTTGCTGGCTGCACACATGCTGAATTGCCAATAATGTGCAGCTCTACTCAACGTCACATGTGGGCCCTTGCTAACAGCTGCCTCCTGACTACACTGAGGTCATCATGGCTCACAATTAAATTGACTCTTCATTCATCAATTACAAAGTGCAGTACGAAACTAAGTATAACGTCCCTCAAACCTACACAATATCCTTTTAGTATCCTTCCTTCAAGAACTTGTTTTATATCAGTTATAGGTTTAGTACAATAACCAAACTCATCTTGCAAGTCCAAACAAACACTGAATGGCAGTCTACACTACGGCCAGCACAGCTCACAATTCGAACTATAATGTCCCTGAAACCTAAATTTTTCGACAATGTATTGCATACATGTTTCATGTTTTGTTCAAATCGCGATTACAGATGATGTAGTCCTGTAGGCAACAGACAATGCTCCCAGTGCGACCCGCCCAGATCACGTATCATAGCTGGGTCCACAGACGCTGAATGCTTCTCATGCCCCTACCTCACTGCACCACAAGTCATGGACCCTTTATGATAGAATGTTTTGTGTATGATTTCAGATCTGCCGCCCCTACCTCAGTGCACTACAAGTTATGAACCCTTTACGATAGAATCTTTTGTGTATGATTTGATGATTACTATTGTACTTGTTACCAACAGCAATGATTCCCGGAGGGCTGGCTTACACTCACCCCACATTCACACAGCACAGACGTCACTGGACATGTGACCCAGGTAAAAAAATGGAGTCGAGTGCACGTGCCCGTACCCAGTTCAACTATCTATTTGTGTATTCATTATGTTTGCAAAATGCTGCCCCTGGGCCTTACCACATTCCATTGTGCTGTAAAAAGCGTATGCAACCACCTTACCTCTGGCAGTAGGAAAAACTTAGGTTATGTAACTTTCTCTCGCTCATTCGCAAGCAAAGTGTATAGTAAATTTATAAGTGCCTGCGATTACCAGAGTTTTTTTTTTGTAGCATATTTATATAGCGCAAACTAGACCCAAAAGTATTTCAGTGTTTTACATGAGCACCGTATTTACATTACACTTTCAGGCACCCGGAGATTACGTGATTTGCCTACAATAACAGGATGTGGACGTGACTCCGAGGCTCGAACACTGATATCAGTACCAAGTTCGACAGTGTACCCGACTGACCACATAAGTATATAAGTTGGCGCAGCCTAATTCCGACCATGAGCCTTACTCTAATTAGCTGCTCTTCATGTGCCAAAAACTGCAACCTGAACTTTTCATGACCCTGTATTGCTACAGCTACAACACTCCACTGAATGTGCAATAAACATTCATATCCACAGAAATGTGTCATGTCCACCATCTTTTATGTGTGGAACTATGGATGAATATAGGGTCAGTGATACCCCGTACCTTCCATGTTGGCAATGTTGCGGGACTTCACTCACATAATGACACATTTGCGTTTAAGACCCGGGTGACGGCAGCACTACAACACAAACACCCAAATCAGTTGATTGCTCATATAGCTCACGACGGAGCCACCCCCATAGCTCCGGAGTCATTCTTCACAGCCTCACGCAGCACTGGCATACGTCAGGCCAGCCCACTCCGCTTACGCTTACAGGAAAAGACAACAACGCTACATGGCCCAGATTTTAATTGTAGTGATCTGCTGGTCACAGGTCTAGTTGTCGGAACGGCACAGACACTCTCTCATGGCTAGTATACACCCACACCACACTCATCCAGCACAGGAATCACAGGACACGTGACCCTACCAATAAAAAAGACTGCGCGCACATGCTCTACACCATTTTAGATTTGCTCCCATCGCATGCGCTGTGATGGCCCATCCTGGTAGTCCGGACACCTCATGTAGGCCCGAACCATCAAACAGGGTGGCCCACCACCACATGCGTGCCATATTTGGTCACTGAGTTAGTGGTACCGCAAGGACTGAGTGGGTGAGCAACCTGCGATGATGATGGGTGCACGAGCATGTCCTTTGCCATAGCGATATCAAGACTCACCACCAAATGTGAGACTTCTTGGAGGCAGAGCGTGACTGCATGATGTAGAAGGTGCCCTGTGCGCAAAAAGGTGAGCAGCGAGGCCTGGGTGCTCAGCGGAGGGAGCAGATGGGGTGCAGCAGACTGGATACAAAAGGCGACACAGCGATTTAGGTGTACGCAGTACTATATACCCTGTCTTATTGCATTTTTTTTTTCAATAGCAGGACAGTGTTTGTAGTCGGCCAAATGTCCATCGCTCCCACATCTGTAGCAAAGTAGATGAGTATTTATTTTTTTATTCTATGTACCCTTAAATTTACCATCTTATTTTGACAACCTTTCCTTTCTCAGTTGTATTAGCACTCGCGCCTGCGTTACTGTGCGCAGTGCCGCTCATGCCTTCGTTGCAGTGCGCAGCACGAGACATTTTGTAAGTGAAAAAAGGCACTCTGAGAAATGGTGGGAACGCAGTATATAGGAAGGATGAGCTGTACCATCAGTTTTATTTGTCATATATCACGCAAACTCAATGGCGCTTTTTCTTGACTAGGTTTCGATTAAATTCTCTCCATTTTCTCTTTGCTTTCCCAAAACAAGGGAGGTGGTGTGAGAGGCTACCCCCTTGTCCTTGTAATATTAGGGTCTCACAAAGCACTTTGCATCTTATTCTTTTTTGTGCACTGTACAAGGATGCAAGAAACAGGTTTATTAAGCCTATCTTGTTAAGCCTTGGATCCCATTACTACAAAGAAGCCTATGAGCACCTTTTGTCCTTGTCAACCCCAGAGATTTGTAGTGCTGTGCTCAGCTTTATCAGAGTGTCTCTTGACATTAGAAACAAATATGAATCCTCATAAAAGTGATAATTGTCTAGTTAAGAATATAGTGTGGACCTAGAACTGTAATGTACCTTATGTAAAGTTTTATAGATGTACCCTGTTTTGAATTTTTGGTAATTTTAAACTGTAAAATGAATTATGGTTCTTTTATTATGGATTCTAAATCAACTATGTATTTTTGTATAATTAAGTGAGGTTTGAAATCTGTGTATACTTTTGTGATTCCTTTGTTGAATCGAATAAAGTTATTTGAATGAATGAGTCTGTGCCCTGGTGTTACGTCGCTTCGGCTGGGATACTTTGGGATTGTGTCTTGATATATACCACACCACTTTTTCTCTGCGATCCCTTAGCCCTGGAACCAAGAAAGGGAAATAATTTTCATTTTATCGTGCTCTGCCGCCATGATGCCTTTCAGCCCCTAGAGGCATTGATCACATGACATGCCACCATTTCCTGTAAAATTTAAAGTGCCCCGTGCTAACAGAAACAGAAACAGACTGCCCGTATATCCTCTTAACAGCAGTAACTCAGAACTTACAATGTTGATGTTCAAATTCATGGTCATATATCGGCCGCTCCAGAGGAACTTTGTGATAAGGCTATCTATACCTCTGAACCATGTAAATGGAAAGTGGAGCGGGGTATTCTGAATAATGTAGTGGAATCGGAGAAGGATCATCATTTTAAAGAGAGCTATCCTCCCTAGTGGATTAAGAGGCAGTTTTTGCAGTTTCTGCAAGTCTAGTTTAGTTTTGGTATCTAGGTGGGTCACATTAAGCTCCATCAGTGAAGACTCCGGTTTCTGGGCGGGTGTATAGGTTGGAGTAGCAGTCTGCGGAGGTTTGGGCCATCGTTTGGAGAGAGCGGTGGGTGTTGCCGCTTGGGTCGCGGATCTCTGGGATGATTCGGGTTGCTAAGGGGTAGGCCACCAGCCTGTGTAACATGTTCCCATTCTTGTCACCTCAGCCGTACACTCGAGTGATGGAGGATAGCCATAGGATTTTTGCA
Organism: Lissotriton vulgaris; assembly: GCF_964263255.1. Lineage (NCBI taxonomy): Eukaryota > Metazoa > Chordata > Amphibia > Caudata > Salamandridae > Lissotriton > Lissotriton vulgaris. The sequence continues at coordinate 1,185,435,469 of NC_141694.1, forward strand.
GAGTCAAGAGAAATTTGCCTCAGTTCGTCACACACCAGTGTCAGTTGGCATCACTGCAACTCATCTGCTGATCCAGCAGTTTCTCTCTCAAGTTGGCAGGCCTGAGCTTCAATAAGGATAAGCCCTCTGTCTTGTGCCTCCCTTTGTGCTGTGAGGCGGCTTTTGGCGAGGCCGCAAATTGTGGCATTACCTGCCTCCCATAGGGTGCCTGGGGATGAGTCGGAGCCTTGGTTCGTGAAGAAGTAGAGTTTGACTTCATCGTGGAGTGCCTCTCTGAAGTCCTTATCTTAGAGGGACCAGGCATTCATCCTCCACATTGGATGAAGGGCAGTGGCTGGGTCACCTAAGGTTAGGAAGACCGGCGAGTGGTCCGAGATGCCCATGGGGAGGATTTTTATGTCTCTGACTCTATGACAGTCCGGTGCTGGCAGGAATAGCAAGTTGATGCAAGAGTGGCTACAATGTGCAGATGAGGTATGTGTGTATTGGGTTGCCCGGGGTTCCAGATGCGCCACACATCACAGACACCCATGAATTCTGATCAAGTCGCCAGTTATTTGGCTTGTGAGGTACGTAAGGCGGAGGGAACCCCGTGGCATCGTATTTGGCTTGCATCACGGCGTTGAAGTCATCTCCTACCACTGTTGTGCTGTGGAGAAGAGAGCAGAGTATGTAACCTATATGATTTAAGGTCTGTGTGTGGGTGGCGGCGGGGATGTAAATGGAGAGAGCATTCAGGGTTTCTTCACCCAGTGCGCCAGAGAGGGCTACAAAGCGGCCATTGGGGTACTTGACAGCTTGGGTTGGTACAAAGGAAAGGTTGCGTTTCTGTAGAATTGCAACCCCACGGGAGCCCCTCGTGAAACCAAAGTGCCAGGCTCTATCAAATCCATATCTTGCAAGGAAGGGGCAAATATTGCCCATCAGGTGAGTCTCTTGAAGCATAAGGATGTCAGGGGCTTGTCTTTGGACCTCTTTCAGGACCGCAGTCCATTTTATCTTATCTAGCAGGCCATTCACGTTCCACGACATAACTTTGAGTGAGTTCCCCTTGGCTGTCATTGCGTCAAGGGTAGTAGAGTAAGCCTGGTGTGGTCTGGGGGGGGCGCTGTGTATTGGATACCCCGAAGGCTGAGGTGCATGAAGCATGGATATCATCTGTTGAAGTGTTATTGCGGTGTCTAGTCACAGTATAAAGGAGCTGATATGCTGTGGACCTAAGATTGATGAACAATTCGAAACTCGGGGCAACAGCCCAAACCCACCTCTCCCCCAACCCTCACCCTATACTTCAGGAATGGAAGCATCTGTCATCCCTAACTCCGAAAATGGATTAAACTATAACGTTTAAAATCAATTAAGCTTGGTGGACCCTCCTGTTACAGGATCAGATTGCTATCAACAGAATTATTTGATTAGGGATAAGTTTGTTCTTGCACAGTTGGACAATGGTTGGCGTGAACGCTATTTATGCAGCCTTGAGTGGGGAGTTCAGCTCGGGAGAACTGTACTGCAGCAGAGCAGAGTCGTGGAGTCTGTAGCCAAGGCTTTGGAGGGAATTTCCACAGCAGGTGAGCTATAACTGGAATCAGAGCTCCCTTGGGGAGGGGTGGGGGCTCAGGCGACACGGTCTGGTTCTGGAAGCATGAACGTGTATACATTGGCAAGCCTGGTCTTGGCCCTACCCGTCCACCAGCCTCTGTGGGATTGTGTGTCTCTCCTTCACGGTGCCGGATCTTGTGTCGAAGGGTATTGGGCTCCTGAAATCGATGTAGCAGATTGGAGTCAGAGGGGACGCTCCTCCTTCAGCCAGACCCACGCTGTTTCAGGATTATCGAAGAAAATTGTTTTCCCCTGGAAGACCACCCGCTAGCCTGTACTGTAGGTTAAGGGCATGGAGTTTTTGTATTACTTCCATGTAGGAACGCCTGTGAGCCTGATTCTCTACACTGTAGTCCGGGAAAACCATGATGGTGTGGTTTTGATATGTGACCATTTTCAGGGCACGGGATTGCTGCAGAATGAGGCCCCTGTCTCTAAAATGTAGGATCCGTGCTATGATGGGTCGGTGTGCAACACCAGGAGGAGGTTTTGGGCCAGGGGCAGTGTGCTCGTTCCACCACAAATCAGGTCGAGAGCTTATCCTTGGACATCCACACATTGATCCAGTTCTCGATAAAAGACTCCATTGGACCTTGTGCTGAGCCTTCCGGGAATCCCACAAAGCGTAGGTTGTTGCGTCTAGACCTATTTTCGGCATCTTCATCCCTCCTGTGAAGCTTCCTGGCCTGGGTCTGTAGATGGGTCATTTGCTCCTTCAAGCACAATACATCGTCTTCAATGGAGTAGATGCAGGATTCAGTTTCGGTTACCCTGGCCATTGCATTGCTGAGGTCTTGTCGGAGCAGGGCCATGTCGACACGCACCTCTCCGATCTTGTTCTCAATGGAGACTTGGGAGGCTGAAATGGCTTGCAGGATCATGTTGAGGTCTCCACCCACTGGAGTACCCCCATCCATAGCTTCGGACCGAGTCCCGGTCTTGTTGACTGTGTTCTGATTAGGCCTGGGCGAAGCACTACGCTGCGCTCGCAGAGTTTGCGAAGTTTGCGCAACTTCGCACTACGCGAGCTGCACGTAGCACAGTGCGAACACGCGTAGTGCAGCGTAGCGTAGTGCAGAGCTCATTTTTTGCTTGTTCGTGGTCCTGAACGTCATGTTCGCGACCGCGAGCAAGCAAAATGACATCCCGGCGAGATTCTCAACGCGGGGAGGTAAGGTTTCTCATTGTGAGTGGTTGCGCATGCTCGCGACCGCTCTCAATGAGAAACTACCAGTTCGCGTTGAGAAAGCTGCAGCTCGAGTAATAATCTACTCGAGCAGCAGAAAACTACAGCTCGCACTGTGCAAGATGCCGTTTTCAATGATTGCACAGTGCAGGATGCTTGTCTGCACTGCGCAATCATTGAAAACACTTCTTGCACAGTGCGAACATGCTACTACGCAGCTCGCGTAGTGCTACGTGAAGTTCGCGTAGTGCGAAGTGCACTTCGCGTAGCTTCGCGTAGCACTACTTCGCGAACTACGCCCACCCTTAGCTCTGATCCATTTTGGTTTGCGTCACAAGTCACTTTGCAGTCCGGTCTTTCACATGGCTGGGAGGTGTGGTGTGGATAATAGGTAGTGAGTGGTTTGAGCAGCCAAACGATGGAGCCTCTTGAAAGTAATGGCTGCTGTGCGGGGACAGTCGTCACACCTCTGCGGGTTCTCTGCGGTTCCAAGGGGAGAGGGGTCACTGGGTGTCACCTGTCTGGGGCTGCCATGTCCATTTGGTACGTTTAATAAAAAACAGAAAGGGAGGTCTCCTCATAAATCCAATGTCGGGACGAGGAGTGAGGGGAAAACAAGAAATCAGAACAGTCCCTATTTTTAATTAAAGAAAAGGGGTAGTACTATCCACTGTATGCTACAATAGCTCAAGAGATCCTTACAGATAAACCCACTCTAATAAATTGTATACAAAATATGAAAACAATTCTGGTAAAATTAGAAAGCAATTTATTATAAAAATATACAGTATTGAGTATCAATAACTGTGCCACAATTTACAATGTAAAAAAATGTTAAAAAAACAGTGTCCGCACCCTACCATTGGTTCAATGGTGCACATACAATAAACACACACAATAGGAATAAAAACAGCAATAAATTGTTAAAAACAAGTTGTCGACGCAGCGTTTCGGTTTCTAAGTTGACACCTTCATCAGGACAGGGTTCTATGCAATAAAGAAACAACGTATTAGCACCACATTTTCTTCAAAACACACCTGTGTTATCACTCTTTTACAAAATAACCATTGCTCTTTTCTACAGCTATCCATTTCATTTATAAAACCTTTCTACTAGTTCAGCAGGAGGGCACACTTCTCACAAATATAGTTTATTATACTCAGGAAAGTGATTAATAGAGCACATTTTCAACCAAATGTGGCACAAAGGACAGTGGCAGCTTATAGAGCACAATATAGCACATTTTTAACCAATGCATGTAATAATGTGGCACAAAGGACAGTGGCAGCTGGATCTCCTGAGCTATGTAAGAGGTTCAGAAGGTATGAACTTCAAAGTGGAGTATATCTAAAGTGGCAGTGCACATAGGAAAATAGTCTAATACTATTTCTGCTAGCGTTATGTATAAACGGCTAGGGGTTTTGTTTAAACTTACTTTAAAAACGAGCTCATATAACATTTGAGTCGTGCTCCTCTGTATCTGTATTCAATTGGAGGAAGGAGTCCTTAACTCATCACAGGACATCATCTATACGAATGAGTGTGAATAATGAAGACATCTCTTCGTGTCTAAAAACACAAATACCTTCCATCAAGTTCAATTCAATCGATTAATTTGAGGTCAATGTGCATGTTAGACCACTAAAAGTTTATAACATTACCTTAATTATGTCATGGAGTTTTCTTTATGTAGAGGAAAAAGGAGCCACCGTTATGAGGGACTTTTATTTAGGAATTCCTTAAAGAAGTTAAAAAAGATTATGGTGTTTCAATTAGTTCTCAAGTTTTGTTTAAAACAATAATGTCGATTTTTTAAGTTACCAATGTCCCATCCATTTAGAGTACTTACCCTTAGATTTAGGGGACCAGCATGTAGTGCAGCACGTGACTGGATTGCGTCAACTTCTTTTTTTTTTGTGAAAAATAAAGTGCTGTTCTGCTTGTTGGCTTTGGTCTGGTTTTTTTTTCAATTGACCACCCTGGAAGAAACATATCATGGTGACGGGTTTATCAATTCCCATTTTGTTTCTACATATTTATCGCTATCCGACATTGTTAATCCCTTAAGGGGCATGTCTTGTCTCGGCAATGCGGCATCTAGTCTATTCTTTGTTGGTCTATCATAGCGTTTGTGAGCGCCTGTTTTCTAAGTATTGCAGTTTTCTTTTAAGATTAATTTAACACCCGCAATATTAATGTTGCGTGTCATAAGGCAATGTGAGGGTATTAAACGCCGTATAATTGGACACAACTAGTATGTTGATCAGATTTACGAGATCAATGGTAATCGTGGTTACTACAAATTAACGCCATTACGCGGACCCAAAGCGCTGGCGTGCTAGAGATGAAACCATCATCTCGACTACCCCATCTGACTAAAACCTTTGGCGGCTAGGGCGACGGGCAGCGGTTTCTTCAATAGGTTCGTGCCCATTAGTTACAACATCCCTGCAGTTATGGGATTCCTCGTGCTTACCTTACGCCCGTTGCTCGGCCTCCCTGCTCCTTTTTCACTCCGTAATCGTCAGGTTACCAATGTGAATGCGTACAACCTGTTTGTTCATATTTAAGTATTTCCGTTTCGCGCGTTTCGATGGAAACCTCGCGAGACTCACGGGTTTTTTTTCCGTGTTTTAACGTGCGACATCGGTAAAGAACTACCGTGGTAGTTTCTTATTCATATGCGACTAGTATGAAGAACTACTGTAGTAGTTTGTTGCTAATTACATCGGCTCTACTGATATCGTTTTGTAGTTCTTTCAGGGCGCTGCAGAACCAAATTAATCTCGCGATTTGGGGTATCTGCTCTCATATGTTGGGTTCAACCTAATAATTATGTATGTCTATTCAGTAATCCGTGACTGTTATTAAAAACGATGGGGCTACTTTTAGTGGCATTGAACGTCCACTTTAATTTAAGAATTAAACCAACTGGATTTATATATAAAAAATACCCCAAATTCAAGTACTCATTTTGATTACTATTTCTACCGGTAATACTGCATATTTCATCCTACATTCAGAAAAGTGTTATTAATAAAATTGGCAATTTCTGGAAAGCGGGGTCATAGAATGCGTTCCCAGTCTTCTTTATTATTCAACCCGTTCCTCACAGTGTTAAAACGGGACATGAAGAATTGTTCACGTTTTTTCCTTTTGAGGTCAATGTCCCCACCTCTTAAATTCATCCCCCTCCCTCTGCCTCTCCCTCTCTGCTGTCCGTAGGTTTGGCGTTGTGCTAAAAAAGGAAGCGAATCTTTGATGTCAATAAACCAATTAAAGAAAAAGTGCCAAAACCGATATTTGTGTTTAGACGCAACCCTACCCTAAAGAGAAGCTTGGTACACACATACAGAGAGGTGCCTACCATCATACAACCAAGCATCAACAATGCTCCCCTTCCCACTGGAACTTTTCCATGTGGAAATTGCTGTAATTGTGAAAACATTATAAGAGGTGATAACATCGGACAAAATAAGGTAAAACATAGAATAAATTCTTTTATGAATTGTCGATCCAAAAACCTGATATACCTGATAAAATGCCCATGTAATTTAATGTACATAGGAGAGACAAGTCGAGAAATTCGACTAAGAATCACTGAACATAAATCAGCTATTAGGACTAAAAAAAGAGGAGCTCCTCTAACTGATCACTGGCAAGAGGCCAATCACACAATTAAAGATCTTTTGTGGTGTGGACTTGAAAATATCCAAATGAATTTAAGAGGTGGGGACATTGACCTCAAAAGGAAAAAACGTGAACAATTCTTCATGTCCCGTTTTAACACTGTGAGGAACGGGTTGAATAATAAAGAAGACTGGGAACGCATTCTATGACCCCGCTTTCCAGAAATTGCCAATTTTATTAATAACACTTTTCTGAATGTAGGATGAAATGTGCAGTATTACCGGTAGAAATAGTAATCAAAATGAGTACTTGAATTTGGGGTATTTTTTATATATAAATCCAGTTGGTTTAATTCTTAAATTAAAGTGGACGTTCAATGCCACTAAAAGTAGCCCCATCGTTTTTAATAACAGTCACGGATTACTGAATAGACATACATAATTATTAGGTTGAACCCAACATATGAGAGCAGATACCCCAAATCGCGAGATTAATTTGGTTCTGCAGCGCCCTGAAAGAACTACAAAACGATATCAGTAGAGCCGATGTAATTAACAACAAACTACTACAGTAGTTCTTCATACTAGTCGCATATGAATAAGAAACTACCACGGTAGTTCTTTACCGATGTCGCACGTTAAAACACGGAAAAAAAACCTGTGAGTCTTGCAAGGTTTCCATCGAAACGCGCGAAACGGAAATACTTAAATATGAACAAACAGGTTGTACGCATTCACATTGGTAACCTGACGATTACGGAGTGAAAAAGGAGCAGGGAGGCCGAGCAACGGACGTAAGGTAAGCACGAGGAATCGCATAACTGCAGGGATGTTGTAACTAATGGGCACGAACCTATTGAAGAAACCGCTGCCCGTCGCCCTAGCCGCCAAAGGTTTTAGTCAGATGGGGTAGTCGAGATGATGGTTTCATCTCTAGCACGCCAGCGCTTTGGGTCCGCGTAATGGCGTTAATTTGTAGTAACCACGATTACCATTGATCTCGTAAATCTGATCAACATACTAGTTGTGTCCAATTATATGGTGTTTAATACCCTCACATTGCCTTATGACACGCAACATTAATATTGCGGGTGTTAAATTAATCTTAAAAGAAAACTGCAATACTTAGAAAACAGGCGCTCACAAACGCTATGATAGACCAACAAAGAATAGACTAGATGCCGCATTGCCGAGACAAGACATGCCCCTTAAGGGATTAACAATGTCGGATAGCGATAAATATGTAGAAACAAAATGGGAATTGATAAACCCGTCACCATGATATGTTTCTTCCAGGGTGGTCAATTGAAAAAAAACCCCGACCAAAGCCAACAAGCAGAACAGCACTTTATTTTTCACAAAAAAAGAAGTTGACGCAATCCAGTCACGTGCTGCACTACATGCTGGTCCCCTAAATCTAAGGGTAAGTACTCTAAATGGATGGGACATTGGTAACTTAAAAATTCGACATTATCGTTTTAAACAAAACTTGAGAACTAATTGAAACACCATAATCTTTTTTAACTTCTTTAAGGAATTCCTAAATAAAAGTCCCTCATAACGGTGGCTCCTTTTTCCTCTACATAAAGAAAACTCCATGACATAATTAAGGTAATGTTATAAACCTTTAGTGGTCTAACATGCACATTGACCTCAAATTAATCGATTGAATTGAACTTGATGGAAGGTATTTGTGTTTTTAGACATGAAGAGATGTCTTCATTATTCACACTCATTCGTATAGATGATGTCCTGTGATGAGTTAAGGACTCCTTCCTCCAATTGAATACAGAGGAGCACGACTCAAATGTTATATGAGCTCGTTTTTAAAGTAAGTTTTTTAAACAAAACCCCTAGCCGTTTATACATAACGCTAGCAGAAATAGTATTAGACTATTTTCCTATGTGCACTGCCACTTTAGATATACTCCACTTTGAAGTTCATACCTTCTGAACCTCTTACATAGCTCAGGAGATCCAGCTGCCACTGTCCTTTGTGCCACATTATTACATGCATTGGTTAAAAATGTGCTATATTGTGCTCTATAAGCTGCCACTGTCCTTTGTGCCACATTATTACATGCATTGGTTGAAAATGTGCTCTATTAATCACTTTCCTGAGTATAATAAACTATATTTGTGAGAAGTGTGCCCTCCTGCTCAACTAGTAGAAAGGTTTTATAAATGAAATGGATAGCTGTAGCAAAGAGCAATGGTTATTTTGTAAAAGAGTGATAACACAGGTGTGTTTTGAAGAAAATGTGGTGCTAATACGTTGTTTCTTTATTGCATAGAACCCTGTCCTGATGAAGGTGTCAACTTAGAAACCGAAACGCTGCGTCGACAACTTGTTTTTAACAATTTATTGCTGTTTTTTATTCCTATTGTGTGTGTTTATTGTATGTGCACCATTGAACCAATGGTAGGGTGCGGACACTGTTTTTTTAACATTTTTTTACATTGTATATTGTGGCACAGTTATTGATACTCAATACTGTATATTTTTATAATAAATTGCTTTCTAATTTTACAAGAATTGTTTTCATATTTTGTATACAATTTATTAGAGTGGGTTTATCTGTAAGGATCTCTTGAGCTATTGTAGCATACAGTGGATAGTACTACCCCTTTTCTTTAATTAAAAATAGGGACTGTTCTGATTTCTCATTTGGTACGTTTATCACAGCAGAAGGGGGCAAACCCCCCCAGCGCCGCCGCATCACGGCCAGAACCAGAGACGGTCCTCTCTGTCCAACAGCTGGCCTCGGCAGAAGGGCCACTTGCTGTGTAGTGGTAGTTATATGCAAGGATAGGATACAGGAGGATACAGCCTATGGTGGAGCCACACACTCAGTCAGAAGGGGAGTCAGTGATTGCTGCTTGCAATGAATAAGGTACCCTTGAGGCTGCAGGAGCTATGCGACACCAGGAGGGGAAGGTGAGCCACAGGATTGCAGCTGGGCCTCCCGTCTGAGGGGTACCGGCAACAAGCCCTCACTAGGCTTGGAAGAGCAGGTCGATCGTAGTTCCATCTCTATTCGGTCATGTATTAGCGAGGGGCATAATGTGCAGCGTCGCACCCCAGGCGATTATTCTGTGGCCGAAATCAGGGCATTGGAGGCTTAGTAAGGCGATGGGAGAATACAGCCACCACACGGTCTTGCCGTCAAACCCCTTCCCACAACCACTTATGCCTCTAGTCCAATCAGAGAGTTGGGTCAGGCCTTCTCTACATGCCCAGTCTAGTTCTCAGACCACTGACCCGTTCGCCGCAGTGCCAGGACGGCCCACTGTTGCTCTGCTGTGGACTGATGTGAGAGGATGACACCTCGGCCGTGTATGAGGCAGGGGACTTCCTTCAGTGGTAGAAGGGAGGTAGAGGGTAGAGGAGGGCAAGGGCCTGGCCCGGGGCCCCTGCTGTCTAAACACAACAGCCGCACCCCCTCTTGGTGATCCCAAAAATCACTGCAGGTGTGAACGTTGGCAGGCCAGGGAGCCATTCCAAAGCACCTGCAGCAAGTCTTTGGATATAGTAGCAGATGTTGGCTCCTCTCACTGGTGCAGCGCTTCAATGTATGTCTTGTGTTTGGCTGCCAGTGGGGGACTGCAGGATTCCACTCCACATCTCGGCCCTCTCGATTGCCCAAGAGACCAGTGGGAGTCCCGGGCTCCAGGAGGCTGCAGTGGAGGAGGGGGCCCTTTCCCAGGACCCCACTGCACAAAATAACAGCCGACATCCCAGATCATGATCCGGCCAGGCACAGTCCCACAGGTTCAAGCTCTCCCCAGAGGCTTGGCGGCCTGGGTGAGGCAGAGGGGGAAGCCCACCTCAGGATGATGCAGGAGACCTCCATCAGCGGCTGGAGGTAGGTGGAGGGGGGCAAGGACCTGACCCGGGCCCCCAATGTCCGATTATGACAGCCAAATCCCCTGTTGGTGTTCCCAAAAAACACTGTGGGTGTGAACGCTGGGAGGCCAGGGAGCCACTCCAATGTGTCCGCACTCAGACTTTGAATATGGTAGCACGAGCAGGTATCCTCTACCGAGTGAGGCACAGCCTGCCTGACTCACCGCTTCAATAGATGTCCTGTGTCTGGTTGCAAGTGGGAGACTGCAAGATTCCATTCCACATCCCGGCCCTCTCGATTGCCCCAGAAACTGGCGAGCATCCCGGGCTCCAGGATAGTCGCAGGGGAGGAGGGGGGGGGGTTCTCCCAGGGTTCCGCTGCTCAAAATAACAGCTGATATCCTGACACCACACTCTGGCCAGTCACAGATCCGCAGAGCCCGGCTCTCCTCCAAGGCTCGGCGGCCCAGGCATGCCAGAGGGGGACTCCATCTCAGGTGTCTCATCTCCCAGGGGCCGGGTTCTCGGATCCCCGCACAAGATCGCCACCCCAGAGGTCACCTACCCTAAGTGAGGTGCCTGAAGCCTTGGCGTGCCTGCAGAGTCCAGCAGAGGGCCAACTGCCAGAAGGAATTGTCAGTTGTTTGGGTGCGGCCTCTAGGTCCAGGTCAGGGGCTGGTGGGCACCGTCATTTTGTATGTGGGTGGCTTAGGATTCAGGTGCAGCCTTACCACTGTAGAGGTCTCTGCTTTGGATTCCTGGCACCGGCATAGAGTGTAGGTATTATTTAGGGTGTTGGCAATGGGTCAGGGGCAGAGGTAACTGCCGATGGCGCTGGATGTTGGAGTGGATGACGGAGGGGTCTGGAGCACTCCTAGAGTGCAACCGCCATTTTGATGCTCCAAGCCACGCCTCATAACATTTTAATGTAATTGAACACATTTTATTGTAAAAAAAATATTTTTGGGAGTACTGATGTACCTTTGTGGGTCTGTGAAAATTGATAGACTACTACTCACTGGGGCATATATTCTCAAGAACGTGTGATAACTATTGCAAAAGTAACTTAATGCAACTCCCAACATCTCACCCCATCGCTGGAAAATTACGCTGTGTTAACCAAGTATTCACAGCACAGCGGTACCATGCGATAGACTCCAGATAACGCGTCAAATTACCACGTTAAATTCAGCGCCAGGCTGCAAAATACGAAACACTAACACAAAAAAAGCTGCTATGAGGCCAATCACGATACAAAAGCAGCAAAACCAGCGGCAGACCTGCAAAACCCACGCATCTGGCGGGAAAATGCACTATAAAAGCTACAAAAACAACACACCAGAAACAATCCAAAGTGTGTAGCAACATGGATGTACCCTGACCAAGTGCAGAGGTCAACGCAAACCTCACAAGCCCCACAGACCACCAGCAATGAACAATGGCGTCAGGGAAGGCCAAGGAGAAGAGGGAGAGGAAGACGGGGTGCAGTCCACAGCAAAACCAGATCAGCGTCACGGAGACGACAGAACAATGCCATCAACTGACCCCCAATTAGACTACCGGGAATGCAGTTGTAGTGTCTCGGAGGCCAATGGAGGAGGCCAAGAGGCTCTGGCATGTTGTGAAAATGTAAACCAGGCACAAAGCTGCTGCCAACAGGAAGGCAGCAACGGCAACAGGAGGTGGGAGTCCTGTGCCACAGGACGAGCTGGAGGAAACGGAGGCCACAGTCAACAGTGTGGAGACGGTGCAAGGAGTCGGGAATGCGGACACAGATCGGGAGGACCTAACACAACATCAACAGGGTGAGTAATGACCAGGGACTGGGGGGATTGGGAGATGGGAACAATGGCACAAATGCACAATGATGTGTAGCACACTGCACACACACGATTACCCTAGATCATGTCCCTGATCCCAGTGGCACTCTCCAGCACACACACATTGCAATAACAGCACACCCACATTGACAACAATGTGGTACAATGCGCAAACCTGACTCTGCATAACAGAGGACACAACTGGGTCCGCACACGTGCAGAAACAGGCCTACTACATCTGACGGAGCTGGAAACTGTGAAATGGAAATGTACGCATACAACCTCACATTCGTCATGTAGACCAAATGTACACAGTCCCGTATCTAAATCCTGCGCCTCCCAAACAGTCACAATGTGCATTGTCATACAGTCTGCATGTAAACAAGAACAATGCGCCAACATACATGTCAACACAATGTCAACATGCATCTCCACTTCACATTGCAGAGGGACACAGAACACCTCCAGCAGAGCACAGAAGACCACACCTCAGTAATGCCGGAGAGGACCACCACACCTTCGACACGTACGCACTACAACAGCCCATGGACATCCCACGCAACCCACTACCAGGATCAGGGCAGCAAAGCTGCTTGGAGGAGAACACAGATCCTGCAACAGACCACACAGCAGGAAGCACCCACAAGCATGGCTGGCTCACAACACTTCACTGACCCAAACATGCCACCCCAATACCAGGTGTCTAAATGCCAAACGGAGGGGGCCGAAAGGTGCTGGTGGGGTCCGAACACATGGTAGGCGAACTAGATCACATACATGGGTGTGTTATATTCTTCAGGGACCACCTACACCCCACAAAGGAGACCCACACTGCCATAGAGACACTTGCAGATGCACATTCCCAGTACAGAACCATGCCTAGGAGCACGCACATATCAGTCACACACCTACATTGGCTCTGCGTACGATGGCCCAGTCCACTCCCCTTATGAATTGAGTGGGTGATGGCAAAGCTACATGTCCAAGCTCTAACCTGCTGCCTGCGGTGACATGCCTGTGTCCGCAGTACACAGAACAATGTAATGTCGTATGCCCCAGGCCCTCATGCCTACAAGAAGACCACAGGGGCACACACAGATATTATGTTGAACTGGCTACGGGCACGTGCGCCCGGCTTCTTTATTGGCAGGGCCACATGTACAGTAAAGCCTGTGCTGGATGTGTATGGGTTGAGTGTAAGCCAGCCCGCACGGAGTGGTTGGTGCTGGCACCATTCTGAACAGTGGACACCAGTGCAACGGAAACAGAAAACACCTGCATAACAGAGTCAACTGCTGAGCAACATGGAAGGAGCTGGAGCAAGTACAGAGGTCCCCAAACATACAAAAAAAAGTGTCCGTGATTTGCAGTGCACTGTGGTTGGGGCACTAGAGCTGAGCGCGCTCATGTGATGAAAACGACTAGGATTGTGTCCATTCAGGATATGCAGTGGAGTGTGTTAGACCTGCATCATCTTCCTCATTACCGGCCCAGGTCTCCCACACTGCCTGAGGTGACATTGCTGCGCAACCTCCCCACAGCACAAAACCCAATCAGTAACGGTCCACGGGTTGCGTTGCTCTGGGGCAGTGGCACCTGGAGTGCTGAGCAAGGGATCAAGTAGATGATGGAATCCACAACAGGTCTTAGTAACTCCATTAGTCTGTCAGAACCCTGGTGATGGTGGTGTGTGCCTCCTGCAGTGATGCCACGTCCAGACCGGTCAGGACTCGATTGAATATGTGAGCCCTGGTGGTCCGCAGTTGAGGCCGGAGGCAACAGACAGCCCATGGCCAAGACACATGGTATTGATGACCCGAAGACCACTGTCACAGAAGTCATCTAATATTCATTCAGACAGTGTCCCTGACTTGAGTTGCACAGAGTTAGTGGCCCAGAATGCACAGTGGCCGGCATGGGCAGTCCGCCACGGGGCAGTGACTTGAGGTCCACTGAGGTAGGGCCACGCATACTGAGCGGGTCCCGTCGATGTCGAAGTTGAATGTGGCATAGGGTTGGGCGGGACAGTGTAAGGGGTCTACCAGGGCATGATGCAGAGGGCAGAAGCTATCCAGAAGCAGCAAATGGAGGAGTGGAAAGCGACAGCCTCGCTGCCACCACCAATTCGGTATTAGCTGCATGAAGATGAAAACTACCCCCTAGTCCATAGACTCAGACGCCACCAATGTACGACCAGAGAGTGTCCATGAATGTCGGGGAACAGACTGAGTAGCACCGGGGCTCAATCAATCAATCAATCAAGGCATTTATAAAGCGCACTACTTACCCAGAGGGTCTCAAGGCGCTTGGGGGGAGGGGGGGTGCCGCTACTGCTCGAACAGCCAGGTCTTGAGCTTCTTCCTGAAGGAGAGGTGGTCTTGGGTCAGGCGAAGGTCGGTAGGGAGGGTGTTCCAGGTCTTGGCGGCCAGGTAGGAGAAGGACCTACCTCCTGTTGTCGCTCTTCAGATGTGGGGGACGGCGGCGAGGGCGTGATTGGTCGATCGGAGGTGGCGTTTGGGAGCGTAGAAGTTGAGGCGGTTGTTGAGGTAGCTCGGGCCTTGGTCGTGTAGGGCTTTATGTGCGTGGGTGAGGAGACGGAAGGTGATTCTCTTGTTGACGGGGAGCCAGTGCAGGTCTCTCAGATGTCCGGAGATGTGGCTGAGTCTGGGGACGTCGAGGATGAGTCTGGCTGAAGCGTTCTGGATTCGCTGGAGTCTCTTCTGGAGCTTGGCGGTGGTTCCGGCGTAGAGGGCGTTGCCGTAGTCCAGTCGGCTGGTGACGAGGGCCTGGGTGACCGTCTTCCTGGTCTCGGTGGGGATCCACCGGAAGATCTTCAGTAGCATGCGCAGGATGTTGAAAGAGGACGAGGAGACGGCGTTGACTTGTCTGGTCATGGAGAGGGAGGAGTCCAGGATGAAGCCCAGGTTGCGTGCGTGGTCTGTCGGTTTGGGTGCGGTGCCCAGGGCGGGGGGCCACCAGGAGTCATCCCAGGCGGAGGGCGAGGAGCCCAGGATGAGGACTTCCGTCTTGTCTGAGTTCAGTTTCAGGTGGCTGGTCGTCATCCACTCGGCTACGTCTTTCATCCTTTCGTGGAGGTTGGTTCTGGCGGCGGCGGGGTCGTTGGTCAGGGAGAGGATCAGCTGGGTGTCGTCGGCGTAGGAGACGATGTTGAGGTTGTGTTGGCGTGCGATGGCCGCAAGGGGGCTCATGTAGATGTTGAAGAGGGTGGGGCTGAGCGAGGAGCCCTGAGGAACGCCGCAGATGACTTTTGTGGCTGCAGATCTGAACGGTGGAAGGCGGACTCTATGTGTCCTTCCAGCGAGGAAGGAGATGATCCACTCCAGTGCCTTCTCCTGGATTCCGATGTTGCTGAGGCGCTGCACTAGGGTGCGGTGGCAGACAGTGTCGAACGCCGCGGAGAGGTCTAGGAGGATGAGGGCCGCTGTTTCTCCATTGTCCAGCAGGGCTCGGATGTCATCGTTGGCAGCGATGAGGGCGGTCTCGGTGCTGTGGTTGGCTCGGAAGCCAGACTGTGAGGGGTCGAGGGATCCATTCGTCTCAAGGAAGGCGGCCAGCTGCTTGTTGACGGTCTTCTCGATGACCTTGGCTGGAAACGGGAGGAGCGAGATGGGGCGGTAATTCTTGAGTTCAGTGGGGTCCGCTGTTGGTTTCTTTAGCAGAGCGCTGAGTTCGGCGTGCTTCCAGCTCTCAGGGAAGGTGGCGGTGTCGAAGGAGGTGTTGATGATGTCCCGCAGGTGGGGTGCGATGACAGCGTCGGCCTTGTTGAAGACGTGGTGGGGGCAGGGGTCGGTCGGAGATCCGGAGTGGATAGAGTTCATCGTGCGGATGCTGTCTTCTGTGTTGATCTGGGTCCAGGCGCTGAGGGTGGTGGTGGGGGGCGTTGGTGCGGTCGTGGGGAGCGTTGTTTGTGGGCTGAAGCTGTTGTGTATGTCAGCGATCTTGTTGTGGAAGTAAGAGGCGAGGGAGTTGCAGAGGTCTTGCGACGGGGTGATGTCGTTGTTTCCGGCGTTGGGGTTGGAGAGCTCTTTCACAATGTTGAAGAGTTCCTTGCAGTTGTGTGCGTTTTTGTCCAGCCGGTCCTTGAATGCTGTTTTCTTGGTGGCGCGGATCAGTTGATGGTGCTTCCGGGTGGCGAGCTTGAGGGTGGTCATGTTGTCCGGTGTTGGCTCCCTTCTCCAGGCTTTCTCGAGGGCTCGGCAGTTCTTCTTGGAGCTCTTGAGTTCGTCAGTGAACCATGGGGATTTCTTGCTGCCGGGTCTGCTAGGCGGGGTCTTCAGTGGTGCGAGGTCGTCTGCGCAGTTGCAGATCCACTTCGTGAGGTTGTCGGCGGCCTGGCTGGGGTTCGCTGAGCTGGCGGGAGGGTGCTGGCTCAGGGAAGCGGCGAGCTGGTCTGCTGTGATCTTGTTCCAGTTTCTTCGAGCAACCTGTTGCTGGTGGTGGTGGATCGTGGATCTTCTGAAGCTGAAGTGGACGCAGCTGTGGTCCGTTTAGTGGAGTCCGGTGGCGTGGCTGAAGACGATGTCCTTGCTGGAGGAAAAGACAGCGTCGAGTGTGTGTCCCGCAAGGTGGGTGGGGGTGGTCAACAGCTGCTTGAGTCCGAGGTTGGCGAGGTTGTCAAGCAGGGTGGTGGTGTTGCGGTCGCTGTTGTTCTCCAGGTGGAAGTTGAGGTCCCCGAGGAGGATGTAGTCGGCAGAGGGCAGGGCGTGCGGGCTGATGAAGTCGGTGATGTCTTCGCTGAATTGAGTGCGTGGTCCCGGGGGTCGGTAGATCAGGGTGCCTCCGAGGGTGGTCTTGGGGTCGGTGTGTATCTGGAAGTGCAGGTGTTCGGCCGTTGTCAGAGTGTCGTCGGTGTTGGTCGTGAAGCGGATGGTGTCTCTGTGGATGATGGCGATGCCTCCTCCCGTCTGTTTGACGTGGTCTTTTCGGGTGATCTTGTAGCCCTCTGGGATGGCGATGGCGATGTCGGGCGCTGAGGAGTCGTTCATCCAGGTTTCCGTGAGGAAGGCGACGTCAGGAGGAGATGCAGTCTGCGATGATGCCAGTACACTGAAATGAACTCCGCCATTGCCAAATCAAGACTTTGTGACCTACTGGACCACAGTGTAGGCGGGAGGCAGCAATCAGCAGTGACCCACAGCCATGTATCGGTGGCTCACGATGCACAGAGTTAGTGACACAAGGGCAGTTGTTGTTAGTGTTCGCTCACCTCCGTAATGAGGATCCTTCTTTCCTCACAAATGCAACACGTCATCCTCTTACGCCTCTCCTTGCGTGCAATGATATGTACTCTGCCATGGAATAATCGATGTTCAGTTCCAGTTCTGTGACCTACTCGGGCGCGTAGTAGTCCAAGAGCAGTAGTCCGCGTGGGCCCAAAGAATGTTGCGGTTGTGATGTACCACTACGACCTGGTGGCACCACATCGAAGGCAGTATAGTGACATAAACTAAGCTATCATTTATGTGCTTTGCCATAGTGTAATCAAGACTCAGTTCCAAATGTGTGACCTACTTGCCCGCTGTGCATGCCGGTGGAGTGCATCAACAAGAAAGGAGTACAGTGGGCCTGTGTTGCGGAGGCCGTAATGGTCTGAGAAGACTGCCAAGGTCACAGGCCTCTGGCTTGGAGATTGCTCCGGCACGTGGTGGGCCCTCTTCAACACACGCCGGTGTCGGCAGGTGGGCATTGAGGCCTGGGTGCGCAGGGGCGGGCAGGACTCGTTCAGGGACCAGCGTCCAGGTGTGCAGCAGGTGCATAGTATTGCAGGTAACTCCATTCACGGTGATAGCATCAGCCTCGTGGTGGGGTGAGAGGCACCCCCCTGGCAGAGATGTGGGCATTCCCAAAGAGGACCACACCCAGAGTTATATGCTTATATTCACACCCCTACGCTGGCCTGCTGTATCCTGGGGCAGCCCACTCCGCTCATGCTTCCGTGGGGGTCGTAACAAGCTACATTTCCATGATCTTCCCCACTGGCTGGGGTGACAATGTTGTGTCCACTGTCCAATACACTCCCACCAGCGGTGTGTGTCGACATGGATATGTGTGTGGTCTGCATACTGCAGTCTGGCCAGCACATCCACACCACACTTGGCATTGTGTACATTCTTATTCATTGTCACTTGCCTTCTACGCACATGCCTGGTCACCACCTCTTTCCACATTCTGCTATTGTGTGGCTGAGGTGCCATGCCATTGAAGGTTAATGTACATGGCTGGCCAGGTTCCCACAGTAAGTTGTGCTGTTGTGTCTGGAGGGTCTGCATGTTGTATGTGAGCTTGTGACATGTGCATTTCCTGTGTTTTGAATTGCATGATTGTGGGGTTGTGGTGTAGTCATTTGGTATTGGCCAACGAGTAGCACATTTCTGTTGGTGCCATCCTGGTAGTGCAGGTTAATAATGGACTGTCGAAAGGTGTAGGAATCATGCACACTGCCTGGGTGGTTGGTGACGACATTAGTGGAGATTCCCCTGTGGTCCTAATTTGCCTGGACATTGGTTGGATATGTGTGCTTTCTGGTGCACTTATTGTGTGCAGTGTTGCCAGGGGCCACTGGTAGGACTTGTGTGCAGTCAATTGCCCCCTCACACGTGCGGGAAGCCAGCTGTGGTGCAGACGCCTTGCTTGCTCTCTGGCTGTTCCTGCGAAGTGTGTGGGAAGTATGGATGGTGGTGTACCAAACTGATGGTGTCATCCATGACTGTTGTGAGGTACTTGGATAGGGCTGGCTGTGTGACTCCTCCGTCTCAGGCGGTTGTTGGTTGGAGGGTACCAGAGGCCGACACGTGCAGCAGGGCCAGCAGCTTGGTCTGAGGTGGGATGTTGGTTCTCCGCTGTGTTGGTACCATCAGCCAGTGGACAATGGTGGTCAGGATGCAGAGGAGGGTTGTCCCTATGAGCATGTAGTGGGCAATGACATTCTCTGGTGTTGGGTCTATGAGGTTGGTGCATTTTCTAAGGGTCGCTGTATTTGTCTGCGCTGACTCAGTGTTGGTCTGGAGGGGGGTGGAGGTCCAGGGGTTTGGGGGGTTCTGGGGGTGCTGGCAGTGGGTGTTCTGGCTCTCTTGTGTGTCCTGCCGGCATGTCAGTGGCTTTATGGCATCTGTTGTTCTTCAGGTGTGGGTCTGGGTTGCCTTCCCTTTTGTGGTGCAAGTTGTTGTCCGACTTTGCACCAGGTCAGAGCAGGTGTTAGTTTCCTGCTGCTAACGCACCCTATCGCATGTTTCGCGGTCTTTTCACCTATCTGGCTGGTAGTTGAGAATGTTGCAGAGTGGTGTTGTCGCTGCTTTTGGCACCGGAATGCCTACTCTGCATCTCATTAGCGATAGTTGCCGGGGTCGTCTGTGGCGATGTTTTTTGAGCTGCTATCGAAGGTAAACTGGTGATATGGGCTGTAATGACCGGCTTATGAATGGAGCAATAAATTTATCACCACTTTGGCTGCGATAAATTAATGTTACCTTGGCGATAGCTCCTTGAGAATATGCCCCTATGGTTTTTAATCCCGTGAGTGGAATGAATCCAAAAGTCTGGAACTACAAAAATTGTATGAATCACTGAGCATATGAACACCCCTCTATTATCATTAACGACATGAGTGTGAACATATTTACATTTATATATAAACCACCTTATATCTTTTTTTAACAAAGTTACCCATTTTACACATTTTGTAAATCTGCGAATTTACGGACTTGATTTGTGAATTCACTTAAAAACACACTCAAACCTGGCATTCTAACTGGATATATTAAGACCACACCCTTGCACATAGAAAACTACAACCAAAAGCAGTTACTTCTCCAGTGAAGTCTCTAGAAGGAGGATTGAGAATCATCAGTGGTACTCTGCTTTCACACAATGGCTGAAGTTACATCGTCCTTCCAAGATGCTCATCCACAACATGTCAAAGTTGAGAAGGAAGAAACACCATCTCACAGGAAAAAAAGTAATGTGTGAAAGCAGTTTACTATACCTTCTGGGGAAAAGAAGGTAACAGCAAAATATGTGCAGAGCAATATTTGTGGCAAGCAGTTATCCAGATACACTGTAAAGAAGTATTCACATGGGACATGTTCCTGGTGGAAGCAGCAAAAAACAATTCATGAAAGGGTCTACAACCAGATGATGTGAGAGGAAGCAAGTGCACCAGGACAGTTGACCTACACAGCAGCCTTGGGAGAACCATCATCAGCTGCAGTCATTACAATAGCAGTAGCTTGCGAAGAATTGAGGGATATGGTTATTCACTGCGTGAAATGCCATATGCTTGCCTCTGTAAAGCTGTCTTCTGTGGGTGCATTCTTGGATACAGTTGAGGTTCCGTGACGATTGTAAGTGGTGTTTTCGACTCGCACGAATATGGTCGAGTCTGGTATCTACGAACCGCAAATGACGAGTTTAGTGGGTGTGCGCAGTTTCGCCGTGCTAACCTAAACCGTTCGTCTGTTTCGTGGGTTTATCCATCTGTACCCACGGGTTCCATCTTAGATACGGCATCCATTTTGTCTCTTGCCCTCAAGTAGCCAGCGAACGGACGTTGTCCACTTCGCGACCCTGGGATTCCCAAGACATTTGCGGGAGACACATTTCCTTTGAAAGTGTCTTTATGATGAGGGGGATGATACTGTAAGGCAGATGGCCCCGCTCGAGGCTCATCTTGCCGTGCCGGTCTATTGTCTCAGCCGTGCATCTCATTAGGCACGTCCCTTTGATGCCTGTAGCTCGTCTTTCCCGATACCTCCCCTTCTACACCCTTTCCCATCTCCCCACTGTTTCCATCTTCCTCTGCACCTGTCCTTGTTCCCTCTTCGATCTGTTTATTGTTGATTGGAATGTACTAATGGTGGGAAGATGGGCTTTTACAGTTGGGAACCGCCAAATGTTTCCGCACTTATGTTCCGGACCCTGAATACATCAAAGCGACCCCTCTCGGGGATAATTATGGGAACCAAGTTGTAAACTTTTGTGTACCATGTAAACGTATGGGAGAAATATGTATATAAGGAGCGACCCACTTGCAGCAATTCGAAGCAGTCTCCCCAAGTTGCACGTGTTGTACTTGCTGTGACTTCTGTGTTCCCTGCAGTAATAAACCTCGAATCTTTGACGCCGAAGGAAGTGTCCCGTGTCTCTGTGGAAAAAGGTAGGGCTAGGACCTTTCTCAAGATTTGCCCGGCGCTAACCGCCCTTGTACCATTCAAATTTAGTTTATTCCGACGGAGCAGAACACATCAGATCAGACAACAAGGTATCGTCTCGAGGTGCTCTAACAAGTGAACTGAGACTCTGGCTTTTATATCTTACAAAACACTTGAGAGTACAATCAGGACAGTATGACGCAAAGGAAAAGACATCCCTATAATCCTCGTGTCAATCCTACCCCACATGCGTTCACAATAGGGACCCTTGACCTGCTGATAAGAGGGGAGGGGTCGTCACGCAGTTGAGTGTTCTGCCGAGTCTTAGGATGTGTGCGCCTGATCATATCACAGGGGGTGGGGAGGGCTTGAATCAATAGAGGGTCCTTTGAAGGAGAGCGACCTCATACAATAAGGGGCAGTAAATGATATCTCCCGGCTTAGGCGATGGCCTCGGACCTGTGTGGGCAGCTGGACACGGGGTGAGGGGTCATCAAAGGAGTGGTATTCATGCCTCGTGGACAATCCAGTGCGGAGGGAAGGTTGATCAACAGAGGGGCATTCATCGGAGGAGAGGAGGTGTTGGTCAGGCACTGGCGTGACTCCCAAGGACAGGGTCATGCAGAAGGGTTATGTTCATGAGGGGAGGGAGGGGGAGCCAGGGTGCGCGGAGGATGCTTGCTGGGTCAGAGGGGCGCGCTGGCGATCGATCGTGGACAGGGAGACCATGATGCCTAAAATGGCGATCGTGCACGTTGTACGTGGGTGACAAGTGGGCGCAGATAATGTTTAGCTCACAAACTAGAATTCCACAGTCCTCCCTTTTAACATATCTCGCCAACTTGTCAGTTTGGATTTATCCCCATAAGGCCACGTATTTCTACTTCATAGAGGGGACTCATGTGCTCATTTCGGAAGTCCAAAGTCTTTGGGCACATACAGTTGGAAACAAGGCCGCACAAAGATGGTAGACATTGGATACCTAAGCAACACCCACATAAGATCACAACAGGTATCAGCACGAAGGAAAACAACCTCCAACCCCAGTTCCTCAAAGTGTCCCAAAACCAGCTCCCAAGCGACCATCCTTCCTGCTCCTGGTAAACCTCCGAGGAAAGTCTGTGGAGGTGTTCAATGGCTTTGTAGACTGAAGGCGAGTTGTCTGGCACGTAGGTGCAGCAGCTAGATCCGATGATGCGGCATGCTCCTCCTCGGTCGGCTAGGACCACATCCAGGACAAGGCAATTTTGAAGGGTCACAAGGCGGACCGCCTGAAGCTCCGCAGTGTTGTTGGCGAGGATGCCAGCCGTGATGTTGATCGTTGTTTCTATTGCCTGGGTCAGGTGTCGGATAGCGCGGCTGTTTGCCATTGGGCCCCACAGAGGAACAAGTCCCTTTGCTGCATCTAGGAACTGTGCTCCGGTGGAGTCGGCTTGTCCAATGTCATCTGCACGCCTCTGTCGGTGATGGTTGGCAGGGGCTACATATGTGGGTGGAAGAACGAAGGCAATGTAACATGCGCCCTTCCAGCCTCTCGGGAGCCAGGTGTAAGCTTTGGTGCCACACACAAAGTACATATTCGGAGAAGCAACAAAGGAAGGGGGTTCAACTGAGTCCAATGTTCTGGTGATTCGGCAGGCACTGTGACCCACCAGCTGCGTTCCATGGCCTTCGAGACACACAAGACCTGTGACATTGATAACAGACAGGGCCACAGTCAGAGTAGCGGTAGTTTGTTTTTGCAGATGAGAGAAGGTGGTCCTGGCTGGGTTGTGGAGCACCTGTACTTCGACTCGTTCTTTGGCAGGAATGTCTTTAAGGAAGGTGGCGCCCGTAAGCGCTGGACACAGAGCAACAGAGGTCTTTTCGGTTTTGTTCAGCCAGAACCCAGAGTAGAAGTGCGACACTGTCCGGCTGGAGGTGGCGTTGTCCTTGTGGCTCTCTTGCATGAGGATCAGCCAGGCGAGGCAGGAGCCGTGAACTGAGAAAGGAGAAGGGATGAAGGGGATAGAGTGTCCTGTAGCATGCGGGAGCAACCCGCAGATCCAGCAGTTCGTAGCATTTGCAGCAAGGTTGTGTTGGTGCAACAGTTGCACGAAGGAATTGTTCCAAAATTCCCTGCGCCTTTCTCGGAGCTGAGGCGACAGAGAGATTAGGTGATGCTCTTTCAGGGGTGTTGGCTGTGCAGTAGGGAGCAATGCCTCATGAGCCGGTGTGCTTTCCTCCAGAATCCAGAAGGAGGTCATGAGGAGGAGGCAGAAGAGGAAGACAATGAAGAGTGCGATTGTCTTTGATTTGTGCAAGTTGTCAGTCTTTGGATTTCTATACTGGGTATTTCCTGTTGCTTCCATCATCTTCTTATCTGGCGCTTCCATCATCTTCTTATCTGGCGCTTCCATCACCTTCAAGGGGGCTCGGTAGCGGGCAGAACCACAGACTTCGTTTAGCTTCTCTCCCGGTAACCCTTGATTGTGTTTAGGTTACCGTTCTGAGATTTTAACTTAGTCCGTGGCCTACTTAGCCGAAACTCCCTCCTTTCGACGCAGGAAATACCCTTCTCTGGATGGCACAGTGGGATCAGAGAATTTTGCAAGTTCGAGTGCCTCAGTATCGGGATAACAGTCCAATATCGGTCGGTCTTTGCCCAGGAGCTCTTCTTGGGCGCTGACGTTTTCTGTCGTGGTTAGGTTTGCAGAGACCTTCCGGCAATGATGCGCGTGCAGCCAGTGCTTCTTCCCCTCCACTCGGAGCGCCGTTCGGGTGGTGATCAGCACTTGCCAGGGGCCCGTCCACCGAGGTTCCAGACTCTTGGTTCGCTGGAAATTTCGTATCAGCACGAAATCTCCCGGTTGGATGTCATGGCCGGGGCCCCTGGAAGCATCGGGGATGGCTTGCTGCACCTGTTGATGAATGACAGACAACGTTTTGGTTAACTTGCACAAATAATCAGATAGTAGGACGTCTGGGACGTCATGAATGGAGGTCGGTTTGGGAGCAGTCCAGAGATTCATCGGTCGCCCAAACACGACCTCGTAGGGGGTCAAATGGTGCTTGGTGGGAGTGGAGCGCATCGATAACAAAGCCAGCGGGAGGGCATCCGGCCAGTTAAGTCCAGTGGTGGCCACTATTTTTGCCAGTTTCAGCTTCAGTGTGGCATTATGGCGTTCCACTAGACCGGCGGATTGGGGGTGGAAGACCGCATGAAACCGTTGCCTCACCCCCAACCCTTTTAGGATTAGTTGGATAACCTCAGCTATGAAGTGGGGGCCATTGTCGCTCCATAAAATTCGACAAAGGCCATAGCGAGGGAAGAATTCCTTCAGTAGTACTTTGGCAGTAGTCATGGCAGTGTTGTCACGGGTTGGATAGGCCTCCACCCATTTGCTGAAGGCACATACGATGACTAGTACATACTTCAGGTTTTGGCATCTCTCTAGTTGGATGTAGTCCATCTGAAGGACCTCAAAGGGGTGATTGGGGGTCCCAAACCCTCCCCGGGGTACTACAGTTCCTTTCCCGGGGTTGTGTTGCAGACAGATAAGGCACTGCTGAACTAGGCGTCTGGCTGAGTCGGGGATTTTGTCATTGTGCCAGACTTTGGAAATGAGTTTGATCATGGGTGCAGATCCTATGTGTGCGGGGGAATGTGCCATTGTCAGTATGGGGATCAGATATGAGTCGGGCAGCAACCACTTGTTTGCATCCTTCGTTTGCCAGCAACCCTCTTCGTCCTTCAAACCCACCCTTGCCCACTTAGTCAGTTCGTGAGGGGTGCTGGCCGACTGTATGTCTCTGATCATTTCCCTTGTGTCACTCCATTTTTCTGCTTGTGACCTGGTCACATATATGCGTGTCACCGTCCTATTCTCAGCTGTGGTTCGTGCAGTGATGTCGGCTAATGCATTCCCTTGTCCGACTAAGTCTGTCACTCTTTTGTGTGCCTGACATTTGATCACCGCTAATCGTTTGGGGAGGAGAACTGCCTCAATCAGAGCGGAGACTAAATCTCCGTGGAGGATTGGGGTGCCGTGGGACGTCAGGAATCCCCTCTCCCTCCACAAGAGCCCAAAATGGTGGACCACTCCGAAGGCATACTGGCTGTCCGTATATACGTTCGCGGTGGTCCCTGCGGCTATGATGCATGCTCGGGTGAGGGCTATCAGTTCTGCTGCCTGGGCAGATCGTTGTGTGATGCAGGCTGTCTCAATTACTGTTCGGGCTGTCGTTACTGCATAGGCAGCTGAAGTGGTACCATCTGGGAGTTTGATGCATGAGCCGTCTACCCATAGCTCTCCATCGGGGTCAGGAAAAGCAGTGTCTCGGAGGTCAACCCTACTCCTAGTCTGTTCGTCTGTGAGGGTCACACAGTCGTGTATGGGAGGAACGTCGGGGTCGTTTTCAGGCAGGGGTAACAATGTGGCAGGATTCAAAGTCGTGCATCTCTTTAGTGTGATGTGGGGTGCAAGCAGAGTCAACTCGTACCCTGTCAGTCGTGCGCTAGTCAGGTGTTGGGTCTTTGTCTGGTTCAAAAGGGTGTCAACTGCATGGGGCACTAATACAGTGAGGGAGTTGGAAAGTACGATTCCCTCGCTCTGACGGATAGAGACAGCAGCGGCAGCTACTGCTCGAAGGCAGGCAGGTAAAGCTCTGGCTACAGGATCAAGAGTGGCGGAGAAGTAGGCACAAGGGCGCTGCTTAGGGCCAATCGATTGAGTCAGGACAGACAATGCGCATCCCTCCCTTTCGTGGGTGAAGAGGGAGAAGGGTTTGGAGTAATCCGGCGTTCCGAGGACGGGTGCTGAGCAGAGTGCATCCCGTAATTCCTTAAAGGAGGCTTGACACTCAGTGGTCCAAGGAAGCGGGGAGGGGACATCTTTGGTCAGCAGGGCAAGTAATGGTTTCACAATGAGGCTGTAATTAGGCAACCACTGTCTGCAAAAAGAGGTTAGGCCGACCAAAGAGCGGACCTGTTTTTGTGTTTTTGGGATGGGGGTGTCTAGGATGGTTTGGATTCGGTCAGGGGTAAGTTTCCTCCCTTCTTTGGACAGAAGATGGCCTAGGTAAGTCACTTGTGGCTGGCAGAACTGTAACTTCTTTTTGGAGACTTTATGGCCATTTTCTGCAAGAAAGTGTAGGAGTTGGACGGTGGCTGTCGTTGCAAGCGGGGTGGTGTCGGCCGCCAAAAGGATATCATCGACATATTGGATCAACACCACTCCCTCTGGTAGCTGGAAGGCATCCAGCTGTCTTTTGAGGGCCTGGCTGTAAATGCTGGGACTTTCAGTGTACCCCTGGGGAGCTCTACAAAATCGGTACGAGCGGGATTTTAAAGTGAAGCCGAAGAGATAACGGCTGTCTGGATGGATGGGGATAGAGAAAAACGCGTTCTTAAGGTCGATAACAGTGAAGGTGGTGGCGGTGGACGGGATGAGGGTCAAAATGGTGGTGATATCAGAGACTACGGGATATTGGGGTACAACCACTTTGTTAATCTCTCGTAAGTCGATGATGAAGCGGTACGCTTTCTCATCTCCTTCACCTTGCTTCTTAACAATAGGTAGGATTGGGCTGTTGCAGACGTTGCTAACCACCTCTTCAACCACTCCTGCATCTACCAGAGACTGAATGATCGCTACCAGTGCCTTCTCACCCTCTGGGGATATCCGATATTGCGGGAGCTTCGGGAGCATAGCGTCCTGTCGTACAGTTATGTGGATAGGATCAATCATCATTCGCCCCACATCAGAGTCATTTTTGGCCCACAGGTACGGGGGCAGGGTGTCAAGCAAGGACATGTCAGCGTCAGTTATGGGGCACATGTGTCGTGGGGGACGGGATCTGGGCATGTCTGGGTTGTCGTATAGGATGACTCGTATTCCATCTGGGGAACACCTAATGGTAGCTCGAAAATGTTTCAGTAAGTCAATGCCCATAATGGCGTCAGGGGAGTTGGAGGAAAGCAGGAGCGTCGCGTCAGTGGTGTTGTTTTCTAGATCAAAGGAAATAGGTACGGACAGGGGGTTAGTGGAGGGCGTTCCATCGAAACCTATCGATGTTATGTGTGAGCCAGACAAGGGTGCCCTTGGAATCAGTCGTTTTGATAACACACTACGTGTCGCCCCAGTGTCTACCAAGAATGGAGACTCTGTACCCAGGACCTTAGCGGTGACATAAGGACCTTGCTGGTCAACACAGAGCTCGACTGGATCCCTCCCTTGCCCCTGGCAGTCCTATGCAAAGTCGGGGGCATGTTCACATTCGGACAGCTGATATTGGTTCTGCCGGGGACGGTCAAATGTGTTCAGTTTCCCTGATCTGTCATTGTTGGTGCCGTTGGCGTGCCCTCGTCCTTGTACCCCATTTCTTGGACCACTCGCCATATCCCTGGAGTCTCTATTTCTATTCATCTCTAGCATAACCGGACACTGGTATTTCCAATGGCCGAACCCTTTGCAGAAGGCACATTGGTCGTTGCTAATGTCTCTACGTCCAGGGTGGGGTGTGGGAGTGTGATCTTTAGGAGGTAGATCTCTGGGGGTGGCTGATTGGTAGTTCCCCCTTTGATGTTCCCACCCTATCGTTATACCTTGTATCTGGGCTATCATTACCCTTTCCTTTAAATCTTTCTTCTTTTTCTCGGACGCCCTATCATTCTCATTCTTTTGGTGCTCGTAATACTGAGCCATCTGAAGGATAGCTGCAGGTTTGGAGGCCCCCCAACTACTCTCACTTGTCTGCAGCTTTTGGGAGACCTCTTGTGTTAGACCCTTTACGTAATTTTGTACAAACAGGTGCTGTCCGGTTGCGGTGGTCATGTCTTGGCCACTGTAGTCGGAGAACACTGTCTCGAATCGGGAGAAGTATTCTGACACATCTTCCTGCGGTTTCTGTCGACAGGCCGTGACTATCGACCAGTCTACCTTTCTTTCTGGGATCAGTGTCTTTAATTTTTGAACTATTTTGTCTGGGAGTTCTAGTATGTCTTTCACTGGTTTCCTTCCAGGTTCTCGTTGTCTATCTAATTTACCGAGTTGGTCCCAGGTATGCCCAAACAGATCCGTGTGGTCAGCCTTCTGGATTTGCTTCCACACGTCAGCTGGCAGGCATAACCCGAAGAACAAGTCAATGTCTGCTAAAGTCATTATCGTCGAACCCAAGGCTGTGCCTAATTCGGTATAAAATGCTGTCGGGTTCTTTCTTAAGTCGGGCAGGGTTTGCTTAAAGGTTAGGATATCTTGTCGGTCCCATGGTTGGTAAACCTAATTGTACACAACCCTTCCCTTTGCATTTTCATTATTAATATCATCGCTCGTTCCCTGGCCTCGTGGCGGGATCCAGTAAGGGGCCGCTTCTCTGATAGGCATCATAGTATTGGCTACCTCTACCGAGGTCGTTTCAGGGACTGTAGCCTTGGCTTCTGGTTTCTGTTCCGTGAGGTGGCGGAAGACCTCAAGCATCTGCATGAAGAGCTCCGTCGCCTCACGTTCAGTCCCATCTCCAACATCAATTTTCCTATACAGTGTTGTCAGTTTAGCGGGACCCTTACTCTGATACCTATCTTCATACGCGTTCAGGGTGTAGTAGCTGAATCGCAAGATGAAATGCCGTCTGTGGCTGTCGGCATGTGAATTATATACGCTCATTGTATAATCTTCGCTCTCCCTTCGTTCTACTAATGTCTTTGCTATTTTGTCGATCCCATCCCGCTCATCTTTGCTCAACCTATTTAGTCTGGCTGATGATTGTTTGCTAGACTCGGGGTCGTCTGATGAGGTTGTTAATGTGGCTGGTGCAAAGGCCGTGAGGGCTGGTGCACTAGCACTGAGATCGCTTTCGCTCACACTCGGAGTGTGAAAGCTTTGTCGGCAGGGGGCATATGGAGGGGGCATGTAGATGATTGGGGGACCTAGTAGTAACTCATCGTTCGCCCGTTGTTTGGAGGGCAATTCAGGGTAGAGCGCAGAGGGGGTCCTAACAGGACATTGGCCTGTCGACCCTGATTCTTGGTTTTGCATAGTATCTTTTCTTTCTTTTATTTCTTCTTCTAGTTGCTTCGCGGCTAGGTGGGCTGCCTTTCGTAATTCTTTCCCTATTTTTGCTTCTTCTCTTTTCTTTCGTTGTTCCATTTCTTTGCGCCACATGCCGATACTGTCGAACATAGTGGGCGTGGTCTTATTCTTCTGGAGCGCTATTTCTAATGTTTTTATTTTATTTTCGTCAAAGGAACCTATCAGTGGCCACTGACTTTCAGGGTTCCTTTTCGTATATTTATGCCATAGTTTAGTGTAAGCTATAGCGACTAGTCCATACTTAGTGAACATGTCCTTATTAGGGGTGCCCTCCAGTGAAGCTGGATGGTTCATCTCCAATAAGCGGTCCGGGCTAAACAGGCTACCAACCAGTGGGGAGAAGACAGGCATGACGGATTACAACGGGGACAAAAGTCTGCACTACCTATCTTATCACGGCGGACAAAGACTAGACAGAATATTTCTATTCTACGTTATTTGGAGGCCGTGAATACCTCAAAAGAACCAATACCGAATAATCGGCCAATCAAACAATTCAGTGGGGAGAATAAGTGGGCACGAAAAGTTATCGTTACCCACTCTTTCTCTACCTGCAAAGAGAGACCTTGTTTTTCCCTGTTTGCAGACAAAGAATCTCCAGACAATAATCCACGAACGACAGTTCGGGAAACAGTGGGGGAGGAAGATAGGCACGACGGATTACAACGGGGACAAAAGTCTGCGTTACCTATCCTTCACTGCTTGCAAAGAGAGAGCCTGTTTGTTTTTCCCCGTTTGCAGACAGTGAATCTCCAGAGGGTTTCAACAAAGCGTAATACTAGTATTATCCAAACAAAACAATATTTTTTCCAATCTGTCGTGTTTACACGACCTTACCCGGACCGCATGGACGGTTTCCTGTCCTCTGGATCCAGCGCCCGATCGTCCTCTCTTCTTCGTGATGTTCGTGGCACTCCTGATGGTTCCCAGTCAGGACCGTAGATCACTCGAGAGAGGTCTGTTCAGAACTAGTGAAGGTCGGATGATCGGCTGTCAGACGAGGGTCTATCGGACACGAGCTCTTCCCGATCGTTGCAGTCGTTCACTCTGTCATCGGGACCTCTCCCACTGGATCCACGTGTCGCTGATGGGCCCCACGCTTTGGGATGCCAATTGTGGAAAAAGGTAGGGCTAGGACCTTTCTCAAGATTTGCCCGGCGCTAACCGCCCTTGTACCATTCAAATTTACCAAGCAATGAGGCAGGCGCTGGAGACCAGAAGGCAGGAAACAGAAGTTTATTCCGACGGAGCAGAACACATCAGATCAGACAACAAGGTATCGTCTCGAGGTGCTCTAACAAGTGAACTGAGACTCTGGCTTTTATATCTTACAAAACACTTGAGAGTACAATCAGGACAGTATGACGCAAAGGAAAAGACATCCCTATAATCCTCGTGTCAATCCTACCCCACATGCGTTCACAATAGGGACCCTTGACCTGCTGATAAGAGGGGAGGGGTCGTCACGCAGTTGAGTGTTCTGCCGAGTCTTAGGATGTGTGCGCCTGATCATATCACAGAGAGTGGGGAGGCCTTGAATCAATAGAGGGTCCTTTGAAGGAGAGCGACCTCATACAATAAGGGGCAGTAAATGATATCTCCCGGCTTAGGCGATGGCCTCGGACCTGTGTGGGCAGCTGGACACGGGGTGAGGGGTCATCAAAGGAGTGGTATTCATGCCTCGTGGACAATCCAGTGCGGAGGGAAGGTTGATCAACAGAGGGGCATTCATCGGAGGAGAGGAGGTGTTGGTCAGGCGCTGGCGTGACTCCCAAGGACAGGGTCATGCAGAAGGGTTATGTTCATGAGGGGAGGGAGGGGGAGCCAGGGTGCGCGGAGGATGCTTGCTGGGTCAGAGGGGCGTGCTGGCGATCGATCGTGGACAGGGAGACCATGATGCCTAAAATGGCGATCGTGCACGTTGTACGTGGGTGACAAGTGGGCGCAGATAATGTTTAGCTCACAAACTAGAATTCCACATCTCTGTCACTTGTACGCCGGAACAGGTTACCCACGAAGGTTTTAGGTGTTATCCCTGGCACCGCTGGGTCTTAGCAGAACCCAGTCCTTCAGTTGGCGCCCAACGTGGGGCTGCATCAGTGGTACCGGTCCAAGCCCGACGATCGTGAGGAACTTCGTGTGAAATCTCCGAGGGAAGGTGCACCCCGCTTCATCGATCCTGTTGTCGAAATAAGTGGCCCAACGACTTTTCCCGCGAAGATTCCCGCCTCCTGACGGCTGCGACGGACTGCTGCCCTGACTGTAGACCTGTTTTGGCGCCTGGCGTAGACCTTGGTATAGCGATACGATTGACGGGCCTTCCTGGTGACGCCATCGATCTTTGAGTTAAGTATTTGTGGGTCGCTCCCAGAGTTCTTGGTTGTGGTTGCTTAGTTGTTGCATGGTTCCATTGCATTTGTGGTTCTTGGTACTTTGTTGTGATATTTGACGACTGCAGCCGCCAAAGACCGAGGGTTTTTGCTCTTTGCTGGGACTTGGTAAATCCCGTAACCCTTGAAGTTTGTGAAACTCGGCTAGTGTGCAAGATGCCTGGTCGTTGTACTCTGTTTAGTTGTTTCAGACGTTGTGGTACGGATTCCCGACTGGAGGACTCTTGTCCGATACCTCCGGTTGGAACTCCCACTTATGAGCTCTACAGTAAACATGGACTAGGTCCTATTACCTTTAATGAATATTGGATTCGTTACACCAAAAAGGATGGTGTCCTTAGTTGGCCACCTCATGGTAGTTTCGAGACCCCGATTTTAGATAACCTCGAGGCAAAATTGTTTAAGAAAAAGTCAAGGCCGGCCATGTTTGATGCCTTTCGGTTGTGGCGTAAAGAAGCCCGACAGAAGGAGATCAGACAGACTAAACGTAATCAGAGAGATGGTGTGGCTACCATTGTAAAGAAAGCAGAGCAGTTCCAGCGTGATAAGGAGGATAAGGAAAAGGAAGTATTTGATAGGTTACAGCGTATGTCTATAGATAAATGCTATCCCGCTTTGCCTACGGAGTCGGATAAAAAGGAAGAATTAGTTGTGGATCCTTTAATGTCCTATCTTATGAAGTCACCACCTCCGTATGCACAGGGTACCGCAGTTCCTGTGGTCCCCCCTGCTCCTGTTCCTCTTGTTGTTCCTCCTGTTGTTCCTCAACCTGTTCCTCCACCTGCACCTGTTCTTCCGACTATTCCTGCTCCTTTGCCTACTGCTGTTCCTACTGCTCCTCCGCTTGTTCTTCCACATACTCCTGCTCCCGCTCCTGCTTTACTTACTCCTGTTGCTTCATCTGTCTCTACTCCTTCTCTTGTTAATCCCTTATGTTATACTTCTCCGTCTACTCGAAGTCGTACCTCTCCTGTTGCGGCTAACTTCTTTAATTCTCTTGGACCCATTCTTGAGTCCGCTGGTTCGGACGGTCCTCAAAGGCGTAGCCAGCTTCCCGGTAATAGGGAGCGTGCCGCGCTGTATAACATGGCGATGGGTTGGATGACATATCCTCTTAGAAACCCTCCACGTGCTCTACTTGATACGTTCTGTCAATTCAATATTCCGACACAGAGATACGTTTTCGAAGAAATGTGCAAGGTTCTGCGCGATCGAATATCGGCCGATGCATCTGATGATGTATTGACCGCTTTGTCTGATCTACAGCTTCAGTTCTCGAGCGGAATGATAGTGGACACCAACGTTCGACGTGCTGTCGAACGGTTGTTATCTCTTCGTCCCTCTCCGATACCTCAAGCCTTGTTCCTTGAGGACGTTGAAAGTCAGTTTGATGCGTCAGGTCAGTTTCCCATGCGCGAAGTTCCACCTGTGTGGATGCCTGGTGATGCACAGGCTGTTCCTATTGTTCCGCCACATTTCCAGAGAGTGTGGATTCATCTCCCATGGAAACGATCAGAAGTTTTGCAGGTAAAGCAATCTTTGCCTGACCCTCGCAAAAATCCTGCAGGGTACTATAAAGAATTATCACAGCTCGTAGATGCTACGATAATGAACCTTGCCGATATCGATATGCTGTTTGGCAATGTCGTACCGCAACCGGTATGGGCAAAGATTCGTCAAGAAAACCATGCGGTAGAATTAGGTGGTGATTGGGCTGCTCTTATTGCGGCAGATGCACGACAAACTGGTGGTGCTAAACCTGAACAGCTTATTACCGATCTCCCTCAGAGAATAATTACCCTAATGAAAACACTTATGCCTGCTATGAGGGTGAATTGGGACAAACTGTCCGCTTGCAAACAAAAGAAGGATGAGAGTGTCTCGGATTTCTTTACGAGATTCGAGGAGGCTTTCATTGACCACAGCGGTCAAGATATGGGCACCGAAGGTGGTCAAAGGTTGTTTGTGGACAAATTTGTTTCAAATTTACTGCCTGACTTGAGCAATAAATTAAGAAATTCCGAAAGTACGTGGGCTGTTTCTACTTCCGCTCAGATATTGGCTACGGCTCAATATTATGAGAATAGAGAGAAAGAAGAGAACGACCGTGCAGATAAAAAGACGAAAGAACTTAAAACTAAAGTGTTGTTGCAGCAGGCTTATCCTCCGCGTTCGACTCAGAATGATTCGCAGCGGAATCGGTCGCAGCCACAGTCAAATAGGTCGCAATCGCGAAATGACTCCTCTTCCCAAAGATCTTCGTTAGGGTACAATCAGTGTGCCTATTGTAGACAGGAGGGTCACTTAAAATTCAACTGTCCTGTTCTAAATGATCGTAATAGTGGCAACTCCTCTAGAGGAGGTCGTGGTGGATCCCAGCAGACATCACGTGGTAGGGGTCGTGGTGCTCAAAATGATCGTTCAGATAACCCATCAAATTCCAATAATTGCTTTGATCAACGTGGATCCTCGCAAGGACGATCTGCGCAGTACAATGTAGACGATTATTACGTCGATCAGGGAACTGACGACAGTAATTACTAGGACAGCCATAGACAAGGAGAGGGAGTGGTATCAGTTCCGGTTGATCAGAGAGGGCCTTATGTCGCAGTTGCTACATCGGGCATCGTTGAGCCTTTTTTGTTGGACACTGGTGCAGCGAAAAGTTCCATAATGCATTCGAAACTCCCTGGCGCACCTTTGTCTGGCTTAACAAATGTTTCCGTTGGATTCTCTGGCGCCCCTGTTAGCAATCCAGTTTCACGCCCTTTGCCTCTTACAATTGGGCCACGTGAGCTCGAAGCCCCGTTGATTTTGACTACTGGTTGTGGTGAAAATCTTTTGGGCCTGGATTTGCTAAAACGTTTGTATGCAACTTTGTATTGTTCTCCTGCGGGAGTAAAGCTTACTTTGGGCGAGAGGGTTGTCTCTCCGATGTACTTGTCTCTTGATAAGCTTCCACCGGAATTGAGTTCTCTTCCTGCATCTTTGTGGGCAACAGGTCCCAATGATGTGGGCCTGCTTGATATCTCCCCTTATGTTGTTCAGTTGAAATCTAATGTACGATTGCCACGTATTCCCCAGTATCGAATTTCTCTTGATGGTGAACGAGCACTGTTAGCGATCATCTATGATCTGATCGAGAAAGACGTTATTGAAGAAACTCTGGGAAACGTGTGCAATAGCCCTGTACTGCCCATTCTGAAACGTACTGATCCCTCGAAACCGCCTG
The DNA here is from genome assembly GCF_964263255.1 of Lissotriton vulgaris. Lineage (NCBI taxonomy): Eukaryota > Metazoa > Chordata > Amphibia > Caudata > Salamandridae > Lissotriton > Lissotriton vulgaris. Next base: position 1,185,470,412 of record NC_141694.1, read on the forward strand.
TCTATCGTTTTGTTATCGATTTACGGGAGGTAAATAAAATTGTGATTCCTCAGTTCCCTGTTGTGCCTGACATCACGGCGCTACTGACTCTGATTCCAGCTTCTGCATCTTGGTTTTCGGTGATCGATTTGAAGAATGCTTTCTTTAGCATTCCGATTGCCGAAGAAAGCAGAGACCTTTTCGGCTTCTCTCTTGGTGGTCGTAGCTTCCGGTTTAAACGTGCTCCTCAGGGCTACTGTGAGAGTCCATCCATTTACAGTCAAGCCTTGAAGGGTCAACTGGATGCGTTTATGTTGCCGGCTGGTGCGGCCTTAATTCAATATGTCGATGACTTATTGGTGGCTGCAGATACTCAGGACATTTGCAAACTTGTTACGGTGTCGTTGCTGCAACATCTCTGTGACTTACATCACAAGGTGTCACCTTCTAAACTCCAATATTGTTGTCAAGAAGTAACCTATCTAGGTCACTTATTGTCAAAGGAGGGAAGGCGGTTGACCCCAGAGAGAATTGCAGCAATTGCGCGAATGACTGTGCCAACAACCCAAAGAGATGTGCGTGCCTTTCTGGGCATCACGTCATACTGCAGACAGTGGATCCCGAATTTTTCACTGTTAGCGAAACCATTGGTGGCTCTTACGTGCAAGGATGTTTCAACTCCTTTACCATGGACGGACGAATGTCAGAAGAGTTTTTCTGAATTGCGTGACTCATTGTGTTCGGCTCCTATGTTAGGTACCCCTGACTACAGCAAGCCGTTTACATTATATGTTCACGAGAGGGAAGGTTGTGCTTTGAGTGTCTTAACGCAACCTTTTGGTGGAAAGCAACGTCCATGTGCATATTTTTCCTTGACCTTGGACCCGGTAGCTAGGGCATTGCCGAGTTGCTTGAGAGCAACAGCGGCAGCTGCGGTGTCCATCCGGCAATCAGCAGGATTGGTCATGGATAATATGCTTACGGTGATGGTTCCGCATGCAGTTGATACTCTCCTAAATCGTACGAAAACTCAGCACTTGACGAGTGCAAGATTGTCTGGGTACGAATTGACGCTTTTGGCAAGTCATATTCAAATAAAACGTTGCAATGTCCTAAACCCGGCGACTTTATTGACAATTAGTACAGAGTCAGATGAAATAACAGCTCACGACTGTTATTTAAGGACTGAGGAGGAAACAAAAGGTCGCGTGGACCTTAAAAACACTCCTTTGGATGATCCCGATGGGACTTTGTATGTGGATGGTTCATGTTTTAAATTGCCAAATGGTGACGTGACTACTGCGTATGCTGTTGTAACTTTAAATACTGTTGTGGAAGCTGCAAGATTGAATCAGAACTCTGCCCAGGCTGCAGAACTGATTGCTCTTACTAGAGCGTGTGTGTTAGCGAAAGGGAAACGTATGAATGTGTTTACCGACAGCCAATATGCATTTGGCGTCGCCCATAGCTTTGGACGATTGTGGAGAGAGAGAGGGTTTATGACATCGCATGGTACGAAGATTCAGCATGGTCAGCTTGTCAATGATCTTTTGGATGCACTTACGTTGCCTAAGCAGGTAGCGATTGTTAAATGTAGTGCACATCGTAAGGTGACGGATGATGTCGGTCGTGGTAATGCGTTTGCGGATGAGATTGCTAAGGAGACTGCCCGGAACCTTAGCACTCGAATGTATGTGGCGAGTTCAGTTAGGTGGCCTACAGAGACTGGTATGTGTGAGGATACTATCGAGAGTGTGAAAGCGATACAGAATGAGGCCACAGAGACTGAAAAGACGAAGTGGAAAGAAAGTACGGGAAAGTTGGATGCGAATGGTTGTTGGGTTGATTTGTCGGAACATAAGAGATGGATGTTGCCAGATGCGTATGTGCTAGCTGTTGTGACAATGGCACATGGGTTAGCACATATTAGTGTGAAAGGTATTTGTAAGTTGCTGTCCCCTGTGTGGAAGAATGATGGTATCACGAAATGTGCTGAACGGTTGGTTAAGAATTGTATGGTATGTATTTTGTACAATCCTGGTAAGGGAACCCCAACACCTCCTGGCCATTTTGCTCCCCCATCATGTCCTTTTGAGGTGATTCAATTAGACTTCATCCATATGGAGAGATGCAATAACCTGAAATACGTTTTAGTTGTGGTTTGCGCGTTCTCCCGATGGATTGAAGCCTACCCCCTCAAAGACAACACGGCCTTGTCGACTGCGAAAATCCTGCTGAAGGAATACTTTCCTCGGTATGGAATGCCTCGGATTGTATGGTCTGATAACGGAAGTGAGTTTGTGGGGAGTGTGATGAAGAGTGTGTGTAAGGGCCTTGGAATTAATCAAAAATTCCATAGCGCCAATCATCCCCAGTCAGCTGGTTTAGTTGAAGGGTATAATGGCACCCTTAAACTAAAGCTGGCGAAGATTCAGGCTACGACTGGTCTTTCGTGGCCTGACGCTTTACCCTTAGCCTTATTGTCAACAAGGGCGACAGTACACTCCCGAGTAGGGCTTAGTCCCTATGAAATAGTGTTCGGTCGTCCTGCGAATGTTTGGGGGGGTCCCTAGACCGGGTTTGTTTTCTAGTCTTGAGTACCCAATGTTGATTGACTATCTTCATGATCTGACTGCTAAACTGAGGTTAATTCACCAACAGGTTTACGAAGCATTGCCGACGCAGACGGAGGGTCCAGGCCACCAGCTCCAACCAGGAGACTGGGTGGTTACTCGCAACTGGACCCTTCCAGGTCCTCCTTGCCACGAGAACTGCCATTCGTTTGGAAGGCCGGAAAAATTGGGTGCATGCCACCCATACAAAGAAGGTTCCTATACCTTTGCCGGCAGACTCTTGGGTGAGGAAGGGCATTGCTTCAACTGAAACCGAAGGATTGCCGGCTTTTGTACCCTTTAGCGACGCACAACCTGTCGGAGAATCCTCAGTGCAGCAGAAAGACATTGTTGAACATTTGTCACCAAAAGACTCAAGACCAGAACATTCGACTGATCAGCAGAACTCTGTTCCCTCATCGGATCCTTTGTTTGATGAACAGACACGTCCTGGGAAAACCCGATACTTTTTGCGATCCAGCACTCAGGACTAATAAAATATTCTGTTTCCCCCTTGACAATTGCATTATCCCGTATGCTACGATCAGTCTGAACACCTGTATTATTGTGAGTGTTTCTGTATGTATTGAGTTTCGTTCCATATGTGTTTTTGCTTCCACAGCTGAGAGACTTTTTGTACATATATTGTGAATAAAGGCCGTAGGGCCGCGCGTGTACTTCCTTCTGGTTAGTAGGTCTTGACGCTAGGTTAAAGACCGTCGGTTCCTGGGAACCCCTAGGGATTGACTACTGCTACACAGAACGAAGTGCGTCAAGAAACGTTGCGGACGGTCGTAGGGGATGGCGTTTTCAAAGCTGATGGACTTGGAAGAAGCTCAGGCGCAAAGATTCAAACTGCAACAACTTATTCGTACCAAATGTTTTGTGTTTCAAGTGTTCGTATTGCTTTTGACTGTTTCTGCACTTTTGGCGGGTGGGGTGTATTACATGATGTCGTACTTCTTACCTTCTGCCATACCTACTCCTACTTCTGATCCTAAGCTTACCTCCACTGCATCCCCTCATTCCTTCCATATTTTACCCGAACACGAACAGGTTAGACGTGCAGAATTCCGAAATAATTCCTTTATCCAGCTCCTTCATCAGCACCAGTTAGTGGTTAATACTACTAATTGTTGGGTGTGTGGGCTGATGCCACATACCACGGATAAGGGAATTCCATATCTGGTCCTACCGTATAGTTCCCAGGGTTCAGCTCGAGCATTCCAAACAATGTTTCGAAGCGCACTAGATTCTTACCCCAGTCGAGAGCCACGTTCTCCCTACTCTGGCCCTGGCTCGTATCATAAGCCTTTGTCTATAGCGATAGAAGATTTGGATAGAGATATCTATGAGCCGTCGCTCATCCCAGAGGAAGAGGTACAAGCCTATAGGGTCCTGAGTAAGGTCGAGTATAGTGCGCTCACTAGTGAAAAACAGCTTAGAAGCTCGCCTCCGATATGGGTCGTACCCCACATTGGTAATTTCTGTCTAATGGGTCGTGGCCGAAGATCGAAAGCTCGTCTTGGAGAGAGTGCTTGCTCCGAGAATTACATTCTGCCGATGGTCTCTTCCCCTGTGTTTTTGGCTGCCAAGGGTACATACTTTGTCTGCCATGATCGTGCGTATGCATGGTTGCCCTCCGACTTTGTGGGTTCATGTTTTATTGCAAATCTGTTGCCTCCGACGTTCACTGTAGATGCAGACTATCACAAGACTAGAGTTGTGAGGGGCGTAATTAGCGAAGAGGACACTGCCGGTCAAGAGGCAGGAGACTTTTTCAAGGGTTTCCTCCTGTTTTGGGGGCCTATGGTTAATAGTAGGAACCTGAGACAATTGACTCGAGTGGTGGAATCGACAGCTAATATTACTGCCAGTGCCCTTGGTAATATCACCACAGAACTTCAGGCGGATAGGCTTATGACGTTACAAAACCGAATGGTTTTAGACGTGATCTTAGCAGATCGAGGTGGGGTATGTAAGGTGATCCATTCGAGCTGCTGTATTTTCATTCCAGATAATGCTCCGACTGTCTATCAAGCCATCTCAAAGTTGCATAAGATCTCTGAGTCCATACACGTGGACGTAGGGGATTGGACGCTGCTTGGATGGTTTTGGGGCCTGATGTCGACTTGGGGTTGGAAGATTCTGATGATTGTCGGAGTTGTTGTGGCGTTCCTGTTCACGTGCTGCCTTTGTGTGCAGTGCGGCCCTGCCTTATGTGGCCGCTGTGCTACGACGTGTATAAGGCAACCACCTGTTACCAGAGGAGCTCGGTTGGACAGGGCGATGTTACAGCAACATCTAGATGGTCTGATGAATATCGAATATGATTCTGACTAGTGCTTGCCTACATGAGGGCAAAAGGAGCGTCTGAGGTTCCGTGACGATTGTAAGTGGTGTTTTCGACTCGCACGAATATGGTCGAGTCTGGTATCTACGAACCGCAAATGACGAGTTTAGTGGGTGTGCGCAGTTTCGCCGTGCTAACCTAAACCGTTCGTCTGTTTCGTGGGTTTATCCATCTGTACCCACGGGTTCCATCTTAGATACGGCATCCATTTTGTCTCTTGCCCTCAAGTAGCCAGCGAACGGACGTTGTCCACTTCGCGACCCTGGGATTCCCAAGACATTTGCGGGAGACACATTTCCTTTGAAAGTGTCTTTATGATGAGGGGGATGATACTGTAAGGCAGATGGCCCCGCTCGAGGCTCATCTTGCCGTGCCGGTCTATTGTCTCAGCCGTGCATCTCATTAGGCACGTCCCTTTGATGCCTGTAGCTCGTGTTTCCCGATACCTCCCCTTCTACACCCTTTCCCATCTCCCCACTGTTTCCATCTTCCTCTGTACCTGTCCTTGTTCCCTCTTCGATCTGTTTATTGTTGATTGGAATGTACTAATGGTGAGAAGATGGGCTTTTACAGTTGGTAACCGCCAAATGTTTCCGCACTTATGTTCCGGACCCTGAATACATCAAAGCGACCCCTCTCGGGGATAATTATTGGAACCAAGTTGTAAACTTTTGTGTACCATGTAAACGTATGGGAGAAATATGTATATAAGGAGCGACCCACTTGCAGCAATTCGAAGCAGTCTCCCCAAGTTGCACGTGTTGTACTTGCTGTGACTTCTGTGTTCCCTGCAGTAATAAACCTCGAATCTTTGACGCCGAAGGAAGTGTCCCGTGTCTCTGTCACTTGTACGCCGGAACAGGTTACCCACGAAGGTTTTAGGTGTTATCCCTGGCACCGCTGGGTCTTAGCAGAACCCAGTCCTTCACAGTGAAGAAGCATCACTGTTAGTTTTTTGTTTCTTTGCTGTAGCCAGTTGCGCTTTGCATTTCCCCACCCTTACCCTTTTTACGACCCTGTTGTAATGTGTCAGTCACTGCATCAGTGTGAGAGTGGATGTGTCAGTGTCTGTATCAGTGTATGCCTGGGTGTTTAATTGGATGATTATTGTTTGTCTGGGCGTATCAGTGTCTGCTTTGGTGTATGCCTGGCTGTGTCAGTGTCTGCATTAATGTATGCCAGGTTTGTCAGTGGATGCATTATTATCACCCGGGATATGTCACTGTATGCACCAGTGGGTGTCTCGGTGAGTTATTGGATGCATTAGAGTTAGTTTAGGTGTGTCTCTGTGTGTATTGGTGTATGCCTGGGTGTATAAAAGCCATCTTTTCCCTATTCCTGGGTGTTAGTATATGCCTGGGTGTCTTATTGTATGCATTAGTGTTTGGATGGGTGTGTCATTTCCTTCATTGCTGTGTGCCTGCGTTATCAGTGTCTGCATTGGTAAGTCCCTCGGTGTGTCAGTGTGTGCCTGGGTATGTTATAGGATGTGTTAGTGTTTGGCTAGGGGTACAGTATCTGCATTGCTGTATGCCTGGGTGTATCACTGTCTGCATTGGTAAATCTATGGGCGTCTCAGCAGTTGCATCAGTATGTGCCTGGGTGTGTTATTGGATGCATTAGTGTTTGGCATGGTGTGTCAGTGTCTGCATTGCTGTATGCCTGGGTGTGTCAGTGTCTGCATTAGTAAGTCTCCGGGTGACTCAGTGTGTGCGTCAGTTTGTGCCTGGGTATGTTATTGGGTGCATTAGTGTTTGGCTGGCTGTGTCAGTGTCTGTGTTAATGTATGCCTGGGTGTGTCAGTTACTGCATTGGTAAGTCCCTGGATGTGTCAATGTGGGCCTGGTTGAGTTTTTGGATGCATTAGTGTTTGGGTGGATATGTCAGTGCCTGTATCGGTGTGAAGGTGGGTTAGTGAGTTGCTGTACTGATGCGTGCCTAGGTGTGTTAGTAAATGTAACAGTCTGTGCTTGGGTATGCATCCTCCTATTCTAAAGTTCTGGAACAACACTGCAAGAACTAATTAGTGAAGTGCATTTCAAAAACTGGTGCCATTAATCTGTTTAAAAAGAAAAAATATTTATCAGTTTTGTAATTAATAGTATTACAAAAGTACCTTCCAATTTCAACAATCTATAAAAACATAATTCAAGGAACTCCCTGGACATTTCTCACATTATAAAGGTATGTGTTAATATAAATAAGCATTTCATGTTTCCATTTTTACTGTTCTCATCTTCTTTGCTCATACACCATAAATAATTTACCTTTTAAGCAATCATTACTGAAAAGCAGGGGAAAAAACAAACATAAAGATTGTAGACAAAACTTCACACTTTCTCATTTCAATTAATGAACACTGTTCATTGTACTCACTAGAAATAAACAAAACACAACTTATTTAACTATTTATAAATACAGTTTTGTGCACAACCACTTCAAACACATACAGGTATTACATAAGCAAGTACAAAAGAAAGTGATGTCTCCAAACATTTTAGAATACCTTCAGGGGAAAAGGAGATTGCACCTAAATGTGTGCAGTGTAATATTTGTGGCATAAAGTTACCCAGCAGCACTGTCAAGAAATATTCTTATGGGACAATGGAAGCAAGTAAAAACATATCATGAAAGGGTGTACAACTGAATGGTGCAGGGGAAACTAGGTGTAGAAGAATATTCTACCTGTAAAGTACCATTGGGTGAACCATCAGAAGTTGCAGTCATCACAATACCAGCAGCCTGTAAAGATTTGAGTGAGATGGTTAGTCACTGTGCAAAATGCCACATGTTAGTTGCTGTAAAAATGTGTTGTGCTGGTAAATTTGACCTTCTACTGTTGTATGCCCATACACAGGAGAGTCCCGTGCAGGTAAGAGCTGTGGGGTGGTGAGCGGGGTGAGGGGATTCAACAGACGACGACAAGGGCAAATTAATAATTTATTTAATTTTCCCACGCCGTTGTCTATTGAGTCCCCCCATCCTGCCCTACTGCCATACTGCTCTTACCTTCATGGATAGCTCCTGGCCATACACCACAAAAGATGTATTTTTGTAATATTTATAATTGAACAGTTGGAAAAACACAGCCATGAAAATTGTAGTAAAGAAACTGCACACTTTGCATATGTATGTAGATGTTTGCATGTGTAAAAAGGTCTGTCACTGACTGTATGGGTATGTAGGTGTTTCAGTACCTGTGTGAATGACTGTATGGGTGTGTGAGTACATGTGTAAGTAGCTCTATGGGTGTGTTTGTGACCCCTAAGATAAATTAATTTATACATATATCTATAACTGCCCAAGTACATTTTATTAACATATAAGAATACAATTTAACACCATCGATGCTAGTGTTATTTTCCTCCTGTGCTGCAGATCATTTATTCCCATTGTTCATGACGAGCTCAGCTCGTCATGAGTGTATGGAGGTGTACATCATGACGAGCTGAGCTCGTCATGAGCGTCCAAGGGGTTAAACCAAACAATTAACAGACAAACAGAATGTAACCTATTTAACTATTTACAAATACACTTCTGTGCGCAAGTATAAGGAATGTATAAATGGGAGTGCAGCAGTATTTGTAGTATTTGCCAGGAAACGCGTGATACAGTAGGACCCGACCCATGTACTTGCAGTGCTACTATTTATTTTACCTCTGTAAAAATTGGGATGAATAAGTATTGGTATCGTCATCATGCTGAGCCTGCATGCATGTTCTGAAATTTAGGAACACCACTTTTGTGCCACTGTGGCATTACTTTTTTGATGCTCTAGTGGCGCAATGTGCCTTCGCATATTTACGAGGCCATGCAAAGCCACTTTAGTGGTATTTAATGACCTTGTCAATATGTACCCCTTTCACGCCTTTACTCCACATGCCATTCTTAAGAGTTCACCACAAGCCTTGCAGTGAACTCTATAAATTTGTATGAACCAATTTCATGGCAGTTCACACAAAGACATTTAAAAGTTTTCTGTGCACCCACCAATGGTGACAGATGCTTACACTAAACATTTGAAACTTTTTTTTGCTTTTCTAAAAGCAAACTCCCAAAGCAGCAGTTTGCTTTTGGAAAGTAAATAATTAATGGCCCCCAACACCATGGTAGTTGTCTCCGATAGTGTGGGGGTCATTTTTTACTATTATTATTTTTACTGTTTCTTACCACCAGGATATAAGAACTTCTGAGTCTCTTTGACTGGAGCAGATCTTGAGCAGAGAGGTCAAATAAAGTGGATTGTTCCACAGATGTGGACAAGCCAGCTGATTTTAAATTTGAGCCTAAACTGGCAGTCAATGTAACTTGCAAAGTAGATGTGAAATGTAATTTAATTTACTGGCAAAGTGGATTAAGCTAGCTGGTGAATGAAGCACCAATTTAAAAATAACCAGAGTAGATTGAGGCACTCCAGGTAGCGGTGCATTCTCAAAGTCAAACCTTTAAATGATCAATGCATTTGTAGTAATTTTATGCAGCTCAAGAGGGTTTGTTTTTAATGTATAAATATGATAATTTGCAGCTTCCACCATCTTGCTGATAAAATAGGTAAAGCTGAGGGTATAGACAAGAATGAAATCATGGAGATCTGGACATTATGGTTGTAGTGGTGGCAAAGCCTCTGAGCTTCAGAGCATTAAAGGACTTGACATCAAATCTAATTTTGGTAGAAGACGAGCAAATGAGGAATTCAGCTTTGAGAGTGTTGAGAAAAAGGAAGCTTTGATGCATCCATGATTGAATCTGAGAACAACAGCTTCTGAGAAGGAGGATGCCACTTATTCTTTAAGTATTTAGAAAATGCTGAGCGTTGTAATTCTACCAGTGATGTGAAGCACCAGAGTTGTGGTGGATCAGGCATACTAATAGAGGAGGAAGAGTGGTCAACTACTTACACCAGTTAAGGTCTATCTGGTGGGAAAGAATCTAACTACATTTGATCTTTGCCTCGAAATTCCAAGTAGTGATTAAAAATCTGAATAGGGGTTTTGTGGCAGTAGCATCAAAGCTAGACAAGAGGTGTAGAAGAACAATTAAGCTGGAGTCACCCTTATCAAGTATACAGTGCACGTTGTCTAGGAACTTAAAAGTTCTCAACCCAATACATTAACTGGCTCTGTAATCAGATTTATGGTTGACCAGCAGATGATTGGCAGACCTTAAGATATCAAGTTGGTTCGCAACAATATTCTCTATTATCCTAGCAAACCATTGTAGGGTGCAAACTAGCCTTTAGTTTGCTGCTATAGAAGGGCTGAGGTTGGTTTTCTTTTTAATGATGGCCATGATCTGGACCGTATGTAATGATGATGGAAAGATGCTTTGATGAAGGGAGGTATGTGCCTGTCTTTGATGATAGAAACTTGACTTTGATTATTTTGGATGGTGTGGGGTCACAGAAGTAACTGGTGGGTTTTAGATTCTTGACAGCATTGGATAGTTCTATGTATTACCTTCAAGAAATAGCAATCCAGTTTTAGAGATTTCCCCCACATGGGGTGTTTTCTTATTTTTCAGCAAAGACTGTTCCAAAAAGCATGGTTTCATTCAGCTATAAATAATTTAAGAACGGCCAGGGTTACTTAGGTTGAGACTCTCCACTAAGAAAAATGGTTCCGAACATGAGTACACCAGATGCGTATTTTCTTTAAGTTGCTATAACTCTTTCCCTTAGGATGATGTCATCTATTTTCAATTGCTTGTTATCCAGGGAATAAATATGTATATTTTTTTAATGTCTCTTTTATCATCCAGAATTTTTAATTTTATGGCAAATCTCATGTGTGAGTGGCTTTTAGTCTAAACATTACCTCCACACTGGGGCTGAGATTTATGAAAAAATTCATGCAACGCAGTGAAGCGTAGCAACTAATGTTGCTGTGCTGCTTTGCGTGAAATGTAGAGAGCAGTATAGTGCCATATCTACTAAGATATGGTGCTGTTTTCCACTCTCTCTGTGCTGGCACACTTTAGGCGCCATAGTGCAAGGATTTGTGCTTTCTGTAAGGAATCGTTTTTTGTGCTGGAAGTGGAGCCTTCCAGTACAAAAACTATCCTGTAACACTTTTCCTGCATTGTGTATGTGTTGAACAATGCAGCACACATACAAAGTAGGAAAATACGTGAAATAAAAACATTTCTCCATGTTACACCTGCCTCGAGGAGGGATGAGATTATGACACAAATCCCTGTAACAAGTTTGCATTACTTGGGGAAACTATCCAATACAAATCCTGGTTTGCAGTGAGAAGTAAAACCCACCATAAAACTTTGCAGCGGGTTTGCGTTTCAAAAGTAACACAGACCTCTTGTAAAGTGTTAGTAAAATTAGGCCTGAATGTCTCTATATTGGGAAAATAATAGGTTCTTACAGTTGAAATATCTACTCAGCAGAGGTAGGCCTATGTTTGTTACAAATTCTACTAAGATAAACAGGTGCTCTTACAGAGAATCCCCAAATACTACACAGGTGTGTGGTTTATAGAAATTTGAACACTTTTTCAGGCAGATTAGAACACCATAGTTCTGTCAGCAAGGTAACATAAGGCAGAATACCCAATCAGTAGCTTTGCACTGAGCGGCGTGAGCTTTTGTAGCAAGTGTATTTAGGGCACCAGAGTTCAAAAATTTTTCTATTAAAGCACCAATGAATGTTCCTATGCAAGGAACAGAAGGTAGCTGTACATGCATGGTGAGAGACCGCTCTGATGTAGAGAGAAAACTACAGACCTGTTACTGTCCTGGAAAAACGATAGGACCTACACGTAAACAACCTGTGAAATAAACTTTGTCTTGAAAGGCCAATTAGTTCTGTTCCATGATTTCGCTAACTTCTCAGCCATGGACTCCCTCAGTAGAAGATAGTTCACGATCTCTCTCGCTTGATCAAATTGGATACTGTGAGAAAGAGTGGAAGACTGACTTGACACATAGGTGTCTCACTGGGTAAAGGTCATGATGTCAATTAACTGTTTTAAGAGGGGGTGGGGTGCATCGTGGAAACAGATACTACCATACATTATATCAAGATAGGATTACAGTGAAGGCAATGCCAATTCACTGGCCACTAACAAATGTTAATTGTACCAACTAAAGTAGCCCTATCTACCTCTGTGTTACCATAGGAGAAGCATTTCTTGTTTTCTGAATAACTTTGCTGCAGTTTGACGAATCTTCACAAAACTTCCTCCAAAATGTCTACTCCACCTCAGCTTCTTCCCGAAATGTTTTGGTGTGATCATTCAAGCAGGGGGCAAACTAAAAGGGGGTCCCAAAACGCCTTTTCTTTATTCATTTTCCCTTAGGAAATCACATTGGTGAAAATGCAATGTCATTCATAATAGGCATTAGTACACTTAAGAAGAACAGTTGCTGTGAACACTAGCAAGACATGGACGGCGACTTTCATAGATGTCTAACTTCATGGGTGCGCATTGCAGTCTTTGGATCAGGTCGGCCGGTTAAAAGTGAAATGGGGTCAAAGGTAGTGCTTCCGCGAAGCAGGACTACGTGATTCAAACACGTCGCTGAGACCGTCTAAGTGTACTCGCCGGTAGGTAAGCTTTAGATTGAAATTAATCAAGGAAAACAAAATAGACAAGAAATTATTGTGACGAGCTTAGATTAATGGGTAGCCGTTTGTTTATCAGATCGTCCATGGCAGAGAAAAGATTTTAGGAAGGAGACTCACATGACAAACACTAGGGATTTGAAAGGATGCGGAAACTAAAAGTTTACACTTTGAGTGACTCTCTGATTACTCTGAAACAGGTGAGATTTAGCCACATCGCAGTTGCTGATTTTTTGAGTCATAGATGAGATCCAATTTGTAACGTATTGTCATTGTCCATAGACAGAAACAATGGACAGGATATTAATTTACCATGGAACCGGGATGGAAGTAAAACCGGTGGCAAGGTAGGCGACCCCTCAGGGTTCTTTTATTAAACTAATGATTGGCTCGGAATACTTAATAGAGTTGGTAACATTTTTATCAATTTAGAAAATTCAGGATTGTTAGTATAGGTAGCAAGAAGTTATAAAGGTAGGTCTTGATACAAGTGGTGTAACACTAATTTGGAGTGATGCATTGGGTTACAGCATCACACATGATACATTTAGATTTGTGCTACATCCTATCCGATTCACAACGGTGCATTTATATTACCGAAATGGCTAATTTTTTTTAAATAAAATGATTTGTACAGTTATGTTGTTACAATCGTATAAGTATGTCAGTATGGGTTTCCAAAACTGTGGATTGATATTACCAAAATGGCTAATTTGTTTAAAATAAGATGATTTTTACAGTAATGTTGTTACAATCGTATAAGTATGTCAGCATGGGTTTCCAAAACTGTGGATTGATATTACCCAAATGGCTAATTTGATTGAAATAAGACGGTTTGTAGTGTAATGACGTTATGATTGTATAAGTATGTCAGCATGGGTTTCCACATGTGAACACTAGGAAATGTGATTGAATATAACACAATGTTCACTTGTGCAGAGGGGCTGTAGTATGTAAGCACACTGCAACCAGAATGCTGTTATTCATTATACCTTTTAGCCCTGAAGAAGTCATGGGTTAACCCCTACATGACAAAACACATGTTGGCTGGCTAAAGGAAGACAGAAAATAAAGGAAATAAGAAATAAAATGGTGTCTTGAATTACCTGCAATTGTGGGTTTGTATATTAGAGTGTGTGCTCAGGGACTTTTTTTAACTTTTGATTGCGGTCCATGTTTTGATCCCATTGGGAGGGTATAGGTTGAATACCTCCTCCTTTAGAGCACCTTATCAGGTCCAGAGGTGATTCACACATAGCACAATATAGGTGAGCGCCAACACTTCACCCTATATGCATTCACCTTTTTTTTCTTGTGCCTTCACAAAGTTTTCCCCCTTACAGTGAGATAATTTAACACAACCATTTCAAACATGAACCACAGACTGCAACAAAATACCTCTCACATATTTACATAACAAATCCGTTCTAGAAAATATATTAACAGTTTTTTTAAGTAAGTTCGCATTTTGCTGACCATCTCTGTGCCCAATGGCACTGCAAAGGTGAAGAACATATTTTTGTAAACTATATTTTCAGCATAATAATTTTAGAGTGTTACACATAGATTTGCAATATAAGAATGCTATAGTTTAAATATAACAAATTGGGGAGCTTCATGCAGATATTTCAAAGCAATCAACAATGCAAATTGCCTCAAATTGTGGGGTTTTCCAACGATCTTCACAAATGTTGGAGGAGTTTGTGAAGGAACCCTAATTCTCATTAGTGTGATGATTATCACATCTGTGTTATTTCCACCCATAGATTTCTGCAGGTTCAACCTGCCAAAAATTATTGAGAGAAACCCCCTGGCATGGGAATAAGGCAAATATGCAGAATTTGGTGCTTTGATTATTGATATAGCATGTGTGCCGCATATCCAAATTTTTAAAATCTACGTCACATGGGGCATTTTCATCAACTTTTTATGCAGCACAACACAGCAAGCCACCTTTTTGCACTGTGCTCTGTGAAAGAGAAAGGGCAGGAAAGTGCTGTATTTAACATCATATGGCACATTCCTGTCCTTTCCATGTGCTGGCGCACTCTCAGCTGCCTAGCGCCAACGCAGGCACCTTTACACTATGGTACAAAGGTACCTGCATTTTATGCAGGGTTGTTTTTGTTCAGGAAGGGACACATTCCTGCACAAAAACGATCCTCTGAGGTATTTCCCTCTTTCTATGTGTGCTGCAGCACAGATAGAAAGAGGAAAAAACAAGGAGAAATAAAGATATTTCCCCTTGTTACGTCTCACCTGGTGAGACATAGCATTTTGACTCATTCCCAGGTCTATCAGTAGTGGTAAATTTGGGAAAGAGCCAAATTCCATGGGTGGATGCGTGAGAACACCCGTAGAATGCCCCACTCCTGGGACAGAGTAGCGCTACGCAATGATGTGCAATGTGTTGCGTTACTCTAGATTTTTAAAGCCACCCAGGGCCATGAAAAGTTGCTTTGCGTGGCTTGAAAAATGTCACTTAGTAGTTTTGTCGCCCTTGCACCCCCTTGTGTGGGACAAGGGGGAAACATCCTTTACAACAAAACTTTTACAACGCAGTGCTATTACAACGCAGGTTTTACAACGAAAACCATTACAACGCATTGCGCTGGGGGGCGCTCTGGGATAAGGAATAGATTTAATTTACTATCCAACACCATCCCTAGTGTCCACGGGGACTGAAGTTGGAATAGTAAATTAAACTATTTACTATCCAGCACCCCAAAGCGCTATGCTATGCGTTGTAAAGGTTTGCGTTGTAACAGCATGCGTGGTAAAAGCATGCGTTGTAACGTTATACATCCGGGACAAGGGTTACACAAATCACAGCTAAATATGCCCCTTAGTTACTACCTAACCCTGGCTAATCAAATTGTGGATTATGGGATGATTATCACACCCTGTTGTTTTCTCTTGAAAGATTTTAGTACGCCTATCCTGATGAAACCTGCCAGTGTAAATGGAGTGGAATAAAAAAATGCACTTCTAGAATTTAGAATTCTGCAAGTTATGCCACATGTCCAAGTTGAAAAATAGAATATCATCCGATAAATACATCGTCCTAGAGTAATAGTATTTATTGGGAGCCTGAACACCAGTGTCCTGGATGGATAGGTAGGTAGAACTAAACGCACCCAATGAAATTGTATGAATAAATGTACTTCTTCCCAGTTTTTTGCTTTTCTGTGGAATAAACATGGGATTTTTGGTGCTTAGTGCACCAAAATATGCATGTTTTTGTAAATATCAGACATTTTTTCCCAATTAAGGCCCACAACTGTGACCTTCTGAAATATAACAGACGGTGTAAACTTTGTTGCTCTGTTGATTACCTGTTGTGATAAACATCATACCACTTGCAAGTGCGATCACAATTTATCTAGCAGGTATAATCCGATCCCGTGTGTGGGAAACAAAACTCACCCTCCATAGACCTTGACGTCAGAGCTCAGATGCAGTAAATTCGTCAACACCATCCGGTCCGCTTTTAAGCAGGGTCTGTTTTCTAACTTGGTTGCACAATTAGGTAAGGACCAAAACTTCCCTTGCATGAATCAGAACTTTGCACATGTGAACATGCCAAGAACAGGTACGTTCTAAAGATTTGTGCTATAAATCTGTATTCTTCAATCGTTATTATCTCAACATCCCCGATGGAAAAACATACGAACATCTGTAAATTAACCCAAAGGAAATAATAAACGAATGTTCAATAGAGCAGACCACTATCTCGAAAAGTAAGTAGCCATTAGCCACGTTATCAAAAAAACTTTCCATTTTGTAACAAGTATCTTCCTTACAAATTGGCATCCAGCGCTAAGTATTTTTTTTTTTTTTTTCGTCTCTAAGCTCCCAAAGGCGGGTTACATATTTGTATTGGGAAGACATCAAGGGCTGAGATTGAAGAGATTCTGCTTGATGCAGTGCAATGCACTGCCTCTGAACTTAAAGGAAAGTTCACTCCATCACCCCATACAAATCATCTCAAGCCTGGTGTTCCACCAACTAAAATAAACACACTCAGACAGGGCATTTTTTTCTCAGCAGTAAAGATGGAGCAAAATATGATGGTTTGTAGCAGGATAATGACTTATTGGCAAACGTCTGAAAAAAATAGAGACCACCTCTCTGTTATTTGTTGATACGCCTCCTCCTCGGTGACATCATTTCCGTGGTGGAGATAGACTCAGAAGTAGCATGTTCCACATAAAGCAGTCTTGTAAAAAGTTAACATTTTCTTTTGAGTTTTCAGCAAAAATGGAAGGGCATGACAAAATAGCCAAATATACTGAAGGATTTTTCCCCTGTTTTCGCTGTTATTGTTTTTTCTTAGGTGCAATTTTCTTTCATTGGACACATTTGCCCTGCCTGTTCTGCATAAAAACGTTATACTGAACAATTATGCGCATTAACGAGTCTCTTTAAAACAGACGTTGAAATGTGCTGTTATTTGTCCAAGTAGCTGAGTCTGTCCAATGTACACAGTGAGGAAATCACAATTATTCACAGAATCTTGCAGTGAACCAAATTCAAGTACTTGAGAAACTGCAAGAAAACCGAAAAACATGCACATAGTCACATTAATTTATGATTGTTTGCTTTCCTGTTTTTTTTTAACGCTGTACCATAGTTCCTAACTTGTAGAAAAAAAACGGCACTGGAAGCATTCTAAACAATTGTTATTTATTTCTTTATTTGAGATTTAGATGCTGTGAATAAGGCCCTATCAGCGTCCCAGTTTAAACAAGAAGATGCATTTTCAAAGTCAACAAATCATCAGCAGACCTAAAATCAAATGTAAATCATATATATCGTAAATGGAAGACAACTTTACTTCTAGAATGCGGAGGAGGCACCAGTGATCTTTCGAGCATTAAAAACAAAGGCACGACACCGGCAAACATTAAAATAAGTCCCTGGGTCTAATAATCTAGGGCCTCTTTTACTATATTTTTATGCACGGCAGCGCAACAAGCCTTCCTGCCATGCGTCAAAATAAAAGGACAGGAATGTGCCATATCTATAAGATCTGATGCATTCCTGTCTAGACCCCGGTGCACAAACAGCAGCCATGCACCATGTTGCAAGGGTACCTGCGTTCAGGGTTGTATTGGGATCAAAAATCGGCCCGGGCACATGAAAAAAAGTGGCCCTCATTTGCGTATTGCCTTTCCGCAAAACACTGCTTCAGCGTTTTATTAACTTCGCTTAAATTTTTTAAATAAATGCACAGATTAGTTTACACTGCTGCGCATCACAAGAATGCGAGTGAGACCAATTCTGCTCATGCCTCCTGCCCCCGCTCAATCAGCATACATTAATGGTGCGGCCCTTGGAGAGAAAGGGAGAGACATCTCCACTCATCTGCCTCTATAAAGGCCACTCAGGCACCCACTGGGCCGCTGGCAGCATCCGGACAACACAGACAGCCCCAGGCTGCCCAAAAAGCGGCCCACAGCTGGAACTCGGCTATCGGCGATTTCCCGAGTGCCCACGTTACCAATCCGACCCTGCCTGCGTTGCAAGGTTAATTGTTGTTGTGCAGGAAGGGACACCTCCTGCACAAAAAAATTAGTAATGGCGTTTTGCTCCTTCCATGTGTGCTGCAGAATAAGAGCAAAAAACAAGGAGCAAAAACTATTACTCTTTGTTGCACCACTTCTACACTTCGTAGGCGTAGGGTTCTGCCACATTCCCAGGTTTACAACACTTTGTAAATCTGGATATGTGTCAGGTTTAATGGATGATGCTTGGGAACACCCTCAGCAACACCAATGGAACGCCCCTTTTATACAGAGTAATGTGTGAAAGGGGCCCAAATTTAAAAGACCATGAAAATTCACACAGGGTCACTTTACATGGCCATGTAAATATGTGCAGCCACACTGCGTAGCAGGTGCATCAAAAAAAGTGACGCACTAGAGGTGCATTGGCATGCAAATAAGTCCCCAATCTTCATGTCTCCCAGCGCAGCATTCACATTTATTGCACTGCGTGGCGCAAGGGGGGGTGGCGGAGTAGAGGGATGTAACTATAAAGATTGGCTTGCTGCTTGTGTTATCCTCAAATCCTCCACTCAAAGAAGGCTGCCTTGTGTTAGTAATACGGTACAAAAGGGGGTGGTGATGGACGGAGCATCTGAACCAATCAAACACTCACACCTAGTCAAAAGATCTGGGTTTAATCCATCACCATTCTTTAGCCCACTCTGCCACCCCATGGCCATATGCAAATCAGTCTGACCCTGTGCCTCATGGGAACAGTCCAGCCCGAACTGCCAAGCCATGCCTTCCCTGGACCGGAAACAAGCTTCCTAGGACCGCTTTCTGGCATTACAGCTGTCTTCAGCCAGGCTTGCTTGAATCCAGTGGCAAAGTGAGCGAGGGACTCACGTCTGAGCATACCCTGCCAACTGATGGCGACCAAAGCGGTACAAAAGGGGGTGGTGATGGACGGAGCATCTGAACCAATCAAACACTCACACCCAGTCAACAGATCTGGGTTTAATCCATCACCGCTCTTTAGCCCACTCTGCCACCCCAGTTCAGACATGACTATATGCAAATCATTCTGACCCTGTGCCTCATGTGAACAGTCCAGCCCGAACTGCCAAGCCATGTCATTCCTGGACCGGAAACAAGCTTCCGAGGACCGGTTTCTGGCATTCCAGGGACGTCATAGTTAACAATTAGCATTTAAAAAACCTTAGAAATTCACTGAAAAAAACCACACGTTTCAGGGACGATAAAATTAGGAATTAGCATTTAAAAAACATTACAAATTCATTGAAGAAAACACAGGTTACAGAAACGTTATAGTTAGGCTGACATTTCACTTGTACAAAACCAGAGAAATTCAGCCATATTAGTTAGCTGAGCTAACTATAACTCAAGCCCCCCAATGCACTGCTGATGATGTCACATATTACATCACTCTGTGGAATGCTAAGGAGTTACCAAAAAACTCTGTAAGATTCTACTGAGTTTTATGAGCGGGCGGAGTGAGATGAAGTCCAGTAAATGCCCATGAAATGCCCAAAAAGAGATTTGCTGTAGTAAAGAGGCAACACTGTGTGTGTTTTTTGAAGGGGGGCTCTGTGGCCCCCTTCCTTTTAACTCTTTTGAGCCCAGGGACCCCATCTCCCAAGGTCTGACCTATTAAAAAAAATTATATTAAAAAGGGAGGGAGGCCTCATGGCCCCCTTCCCGAGGCCTATTTCGGCCCAGGGACCCGATCTCCCGGGGCATTCCCAGATGGTCAGGGACCATGTGGTAGCTGAAGACCTCCTGCGGGTGCCGGCATTTTGTCCTGGGGCATTGCCAGATGGTCAGGGACTGTGGGGGAGCCTGAAGGCCTCCTGCAGGAGCCATCAGGGACCCCCACACATTTTTCAACATTTACCCGGGGGGGTGGCTGTCCTCAGGTTTGGCCCCCGCATTATTATGCATTTAGCCTCAGGGAGGTGGAGGTCCCCGGGGCTGCATGGGGGGCTGAAGCCCCCCTTGTTTTTTTCTACATTTAGGCCTTGGGAGCTAGTGGTCCCCAGGACTGCGAGGGGGCCACATGTGCACCGCATTTCCAAATTTTGCCCCAGGGAGGTGGCAGTCCCCGGGGCTCTGGAAACATGCGCGGGACCCTGCATCATTATTGTTTTTGCCCCAGGAACTGACCTTCCTGGGGCCTTAAAGAAAACGAAGCCCGGGAGCCCGCACTTCATTATTTCATTTTTTCTTTTTGTCTGGATTCACGGATCCAGCACGAATCACGCCGAAACTAAAATAATTACATGCTCTGGGACCCCCTGAGCAGGCCTTTTCTAAATTGTTTACGTTTTTTCACCTTTTTCCTTGTTACTCAGTTCAAATGAGTCACAAGATGGCTGCCAACACTTCCTGTTTGGAACTGTTGGCAGCCAATCCGATCGCAGGTTCAAGATTGGGAAGGTTCGCGGACCCTCTGCAACCAAATTTGTATATCTGAGGAATGTTTATATTTCTATGGAAGTACTGATCGGATTTACATCATTTAACAAAAAGAGTCAACTCTGGACCAAGAGCTACCTCTCTGCCAAATTTGGTGTAATTCTGTTCAACAGTTCGGGCTGTAGCTGCGTCAACAGTTTCCTATAGGAATTTACATGGAGAAAAGGCATTTTGGGACCCCCCATTTTCCCAGCCCCTACTTGATGGATAGCCCCGAAACTATGAACACAGCAGCTGAAGTGAGTGGGCCATTAGTTTTTAAACTTTCGTGAAGATTCGTCAAATGACACCGAAGATATCGGCAAAGAAAAAACTTGTTTTGAATAGAAAAAAATATATATATATTTACATATATATATATATTTATTTTTTCACTAAAAACAGGGACAGTATAGTTAGGTACAGATTTACATGCACAAAACCACGGTAATTCTGCTGCTATAGTTAGAGTTATTTCAAGTAACAATAACTCATGCCCTAAGGTAACTATAACTTGCGCCCTCCCCATGCAGAGGTTTCTCATTATTAATTTTACTGCAAATGTCACAGTGATATTACAATGATGTCATAGAAGATGTCAGGAGTGATGTAATATCTAGGGTAATTAGCAGTGCATGACAAGGACACTAGTTATAGTTACCTTAGGGCATGAGTTATAGGGCCACATGTATCAACCAATTTTGCATTCGCAGAATCGGCCATTTGCGAATGCAAAAAAAGGCTTTTTTCATGTATCAAACCATATTTTGCGATTCAGTAACCTGTTACCAAATCACAAAATGGGATTGCCATTCGGTATTTGGAAGGGGCATGTTTAGGGAGTCCCTTCCAAATAGCGAATCCTAATAGTATGTAAGAATGTTATGTGACCGTGAATGCGGTCACAAAACAGTAACATTTTACCCCCTACTTCAAGTAGGTGGTAACCCATTCACAAATGGGAAGGGGTCCCCAAGGGACCCTTTCCTCTTTGGGAATGGTTCTAAAAACGAGTTTTAAGAGCAGGCATTGCTCCCATGGACCACTGTCTGCTCTTAAAAAAAATGAAAAGAAATCTTTTTTTTTCCTCTAAGGAAAACAAGCTGCATTTAAAGAACCCTTTATTTAATAGCAATCACGGACATGGGGGTCTGCTGACCCCAGCAGGCCACCATCCCCATGATTTTAGCGATTCCTAGTGGGTCGCAAAATGCAATCTATCTAATTAATATTAATGAGGTAGGTCAATTTGCAACCCACTAGGAATCGGTATATAAAACTCATGGAGTTTCATACATTGGAAATTGCGATTACCTAATTGCGATTCTCTGAAAATCGCAATTAGGTAATTGCAATTTCTGAATTTGATACGTGGCCCAAAGTTACTTGAAATAACTGAGTATAACAGACGATTTTCTGTGGTTTTGTGCATGTAAAATCTGAACCTAACTATAATGTCCCTGTAATCTTTGTTTTTTAGTGAATTTCTAAGTTTAAATTTTTTTTATTTCTTAGCTATAATGTCCCAGTAACTTTTGTTTTTTTCAGATAATTTCTAGTTTTTTTTAACGTTGAGTAAAATGCCCATCTCAATGCACAGTGGCGTTGAAGGAGGGGAGTTGGACAGAGGGCCTGGCTGGCATTGTGCTGCCCCCACCCAAACTTGATGCTCCTTCCCCCTCCTCCTTGCCATCCATTGTCCAAGTCCTTCCCCTGCTCCCTCATTACGGTCCTGGTGGCCATTGCTCTTCCACTGCCCTTCCTGCCTGAGATGAACAGTTAGCTTGCTGCCCCATCTAGCTTCTGCTTACCATCTGTTTGTCCAAGTCCATGCACCCTCCTGCCCTGCATGGTCAGATGTGCTGCCACTGCCCTCCAGTTATCTTGATGTCCCTATGTACTCCTCCTGCCCTCCAATGTCAAATTCTATGCCTCATTATTGCCTTCCTGCTTAGCCTCTGTGCTTAGCTTGATACCCCTGTCCTCCTTTCCCCACCCTTTGATATCTCTGTGCTTGCCCCTGCTCCCAGCTTTATTCTCACATTGTTACATGAACCTGCCACTGTCCCGCATATCTACTCTGAGTGGTCTGTTGAACTGCCACTGTCCCACCCACCTGCCTAGCATGGTCAGAAGAATGCTGCCTCACTCTGCCACCTTCACCCTGCCTATCTGAGTCCATGCCCCTATCCCCCATCTTTCCTCCGCAGTTCATTTTGCTGCCATTCTCTTCTGCCCTTCATTCTCTGTTGTGCTTCAACTTCTCCTCCTGCCTACCCTGCGTGGTCTGTGGTAAAGCCTCTTCCTTTACCCTCTCTTAATGGTGTCCAACCCCTACCCATCCCTTCCGTCCTCCATGGTCCTTCCCGCTTGCCATGCATGGCCTTCTGTGCTGCCACCGCCCCTCCCACCTGCCCTGTGTGGTCCGCTTGCTGACCCTGACCCCCTGACACCCTCCATCCTTCCTTACGATGTCTGTGTGTATGCCATTATATTCTCACTGTTGCTCGCCATGGTGTGTTGTGCTTCCAGTGCCCAGACCTGCCTGCCTTCCATGTTCAGCTTGCTGCTCAAGTTCTGCCCCCTGCCCTCCGTTTTCACAGTGCAGGCTCCTATCCCCTCCCTCCTGCCTTGTCTGGTTCATAGTTATGCCCCTGCCCCCTCCCTCCTGCCCTTCATGGTCCCTTAGGCTGCAACTGTCCCTCCGGTCTGGCCGGGATGATCAGCTTGCTGGCCTCTGCTCTCTGTTGTCCATATACATGGCCCTGTCCCCTCCCTACTGCCTTCCATTGTCTGTTGTGCTGCACTGCCATCGCCCTTGTCTTGTGTGGTGTGTTGTGCTGCTGCAAACTCTGATGCCTGCCCTGTATGGTCAGTTTGGTGCCCTGCCATCTCCCTCCTGACCTCTGTTATGCAAGTCCAGGCCCTTACCCAATTCCTCCTGCCCTCAGCGGTCCAATGTACAATACTTGCCAACATTCTGAGCTTGGTAATTGGGAGATTTAAAAAAAAGAAACCTGGGAACTTATTTTCCCTATGATTGAAGAAGAGGTGATTTTAGAGATGAAACAGATAAAAAAATATCAATTTTGGGCTTAAGAACATCGGGAGTCTTGTGCCTGAATTGGGGCTGTTGGCATGTATGGTTGTACTACCACTGCCTCTTCCTTCTGCCCTCAATGGTCTTTTATATTGCCACAGCCTCTCTTGCCTGTCCTACATGGTTGGTTTGCTGCCCCTGTCCTCTCCCCCTGCCCTCCATGGTCCGTTGTGCTACCACTGCCCCTCCCGCCTGGCTAGCATAGTCAACCTGCTGCCTCTGCACCCTCCTCCCTGCCCTCAGTTATCCAAGTCCATGCCCCTGACACCTGCTTCCTCACAGTATTGTAATGAACAACTAGATTGCTAACATTCAAAATATATTACAAAGGTGTATCACGCCTGATGTCATATTGATGTAATCAAAACTGTAATACCTAAAGCATTTCCTTTACAAATTATAAAAATGAGAGGGTCTTATTCCCATAGAAAGTATGGTTAGTGCTCTAAAAAACTGAAATGAGGACATATTTTTTGAGTTCTTATTAGCTGTAAATCACTTTTTAAATTTTTTTCCTTTCTTGATATTTTGTTACGCAGTTGATTTTTTGATTATATGTTGTACTTAGGGGAGAGAATGCGATGTTATGGCCCAAGCTACAGACTTTGCAACTTGGTAACCAGGTTCATATTTCGCGTCAGCTCGACATCTTGCGATTCTGGGCAAATGCCTAAATCTAAAACCCAAAAGGAATGTGTCATTGTGTAATGTAACTAATGCTCATGTAAAGCACTCCAATAACCTTCGGGTCAAGTCTGCACTACATAAACCTGCAAAAAAAACAAAAAAATTAAGGAGCATATTTACAAGCCCTTAATGCCACTGGAGAGTCACTTTTCTGACACTGCGGTGGCTTGGCGCTATTCCCCATATTTACAAGTTGGTGCTAAACCACTCAACGTGGCTTACTGCCACCTTGTAAATATGCCCTTTTCCCATGCATTCTGCTGCAGGAAAAGTCTGGGCAATGGGTGTTGCTGTGGCCATTCCACTGCAACACCTATAGCTTTTTACAAGGCTTGGTCAGCGGCAGAAACTAAGACCAGGTAATACCTGGCCTTAGAATGGCGATACGAGGGGAAATTATTGGTTTCTTGTTTTTTGCTCGTTCATTGTGTGCTGTATTCTACATCACACAAAGAAAGAGCTAATCACCATTATTCATTGTTTATGTGCAGGAAGATGTTCCTTCCAGCACATAAACAATTGCCCCTACAGCTCAGGCACCCTTGCAACATGGCGCAAGGGTGTCTTCACTGGCACTAGGCAGCTTTTTTAGCACCAGCACTAGGGGAAATGCAGGGGTGCGCCATATTTTTGTAAATACGGCACATCCCTGCTTTTGACTATGTCGGAGCACGGTGTTGCCAAATTTAGCGTAACACCGCTCTCTGGAATTTTCTTGTAAATATCCCATTAAGTGTTGAGCACACTTCTGCCATTGGGCTATACTAAATTTGTGTGATATTTATGCTGCATTTGGACTCTCTTACCTCTGGTGGCCCTCTCCTCATTTACTGCAGTATCCTCAGTAGAAAATTCTTTCAGTTTTCCTCTTCGATTCCATCGAGATGGCAATCAGATGTGCGAACCTTTTGTCATAGATTCGAAATGATAACACTCTCACTCTCCGAGAGGTCAGCAGCAGCGTCTGTCTTGCGCGCTACGGACAGGGGGTGCAGCCTTCCTCAGGAGAGCGTCGGAGTACCACCAATAATTGCTGCAGAAAACCTGGACTGGAGTTCTGGTCTGAGTTCTACTACAACCATTGGCCCAAAACACGCTGGTGCTGATGGCTGCTAATGCATTATCTTCCCCTCCCCTAGCTCTAGCAACAGTTCACACTCTCACACCAGCGGATGCCCTTGAAAGACCCGAGCAAGAAGCTCGCTAACCCATTTGTTCTGCTTCTGAAAACACATCTTCCTCTCCTGGGGCAGGAACTGGCAAAGATTATCCCGGTGTCAAGAAGAAGATTCCGGGTATGTTTAAAAAGAACCAACCCTTAGCCAGAGGGGGCTAGGATCACGAAGCACACTACTCACCTGAGCCCTACAGTCTCCGCTGCTCTCCCCCGCCGCCGCTCTGGTCATCGCGGCCTGCCGAGCGGGGAGAGCAGGACTCCAACTACTAGCAGTCCTTCCCGGACCGGGACGCCGCCCACCACCTTATTTTCGCGCCGGGAGGCCCACAAGAGGACGCTGCTCTTTACGCATCGCGGGATCGCACGCGGGAGAAGCTTGGGACAAGGGCGGGGCTATCTGCGGCCACCAGAGGCCATAGGAGGCCGGGACGGGGCCATTCCCCTTGTTTCTGAAGGAGGAGAAGAAGAAATAGTATTAAAGGTACTGCTACCCTTTATCTATCTCCCTCTTACTAATAGGTCCTTCCCTTCCCATTCGCCATCATAGTGGTACTGTTGAACTGATTTCATTGGAAGATGGCTGATGATATGACCTGCAAGGGGGGTACCAGAAATATCTCCGCCCACAGTAACTTGTTCAGAGGAACGATGGACCACTATGTAAAGAGGGTAACGCTCCCCATTGTCAGAGAAGTAAAGCGAATAGCGAGATCCCTAGCCCTGGTTAGTCCGCCCACTATGTGCTCGCCCTTACAGACTGCTGATGTTGCTCCAGAGGTATCTTTACTGGAGGAACTAGACATTATGTGTAAATCCACGTACGCCCCTGTGGAATCAGACAATGTGCAAATTAATTCCCCTATCTGCGCCATAGCCACTACTAGCCCTCGGCCTTGCAGTCAACCTCAACCAATTCACAGTATACAGGATGCACTTCCTTTAAGACGACCAAAAGAAAACTCGCATCCGGCATTGACCTCTCAGCTCACTATCACTAAAAGGAAGAGAGATGGGGTCAAACAATTGGGGAGTCAGGCCAAGCATCAGAGACTAAATCCTTATCCCGTACCGCCCAACACTCCCAACATTGTTATATCGAATGCACCTATCCATGCTTCTTTAATGGCTTCGATCAAGAACATGATTAAGACTATAATATCCCCGTTGATGGATAAAATGGCTAGTTTAGGGAACAGGCTCACGGGTGTTGAGGAAGCCATTAAGGCCAATTCATTACTTGTAAAAACAATGGCAGTATCCACTCAATCACAGCGCTCAGCCGCCACAGAAATGCCTGAAACCTCCATACAAAGCAAGACCATTCATAACCAACTAGTAACTCCACATGTGAAAATTTTTAATCCCCCTGTCACAACTGTACGGAGCTCTCGTCCTAGAGTAGGGCTAAACAAACAATTGACATCAAATAAGGGAACAGTGGTCAATCATAACAATATGTTGCTCAAAACCGATCATCTACATTTGCCTCCAGAGGCCGCCCCTATTGTGTGCGTCCTCTCGGGAGTACCTGAACTTATAAGGGGGAAACACGAATGTCATATGGACTTAAGAAACAAGGTTATGTTTTGGCTAACCAAAAATAGACCTCTACCACCCAACATCGATGGCACCATACTAAGTGTCAGAAGGGTGGGTTGGCTAGGACCTCTGCGCAAGGACTTGGCGGGCGATTTGGTACTTGTCAAATTCAGGACTAAATACGTTGTTCCTTTTCTCCAATCTTGGCAGCCTCAAATAGGAGACGGTCCTATATCTATCAGGAGCATAAGTGACTTCTACCCTAGATCATTATATGTCTAGTTGAAATGTCAAAAACCACAGACAACTACTTGATGGGCAGTAGTGGTCTTGTACCAAGTGGCTGTATTCATCTCCACGACTGATCAATTTGACTCATTATCTCGCCCTAGAATGTTTAGCCGATTTATTTTATCGATTTGATTTATTTTAATTTTGATGAAATGTACTGGTGTATATTTATGTACTGCTGTTGCTTTTATGATTCTTATATAGAAATCGAATAAAGCTAAGATTAAGATTGATAGCTCTCTAGTTGATCATTAGACAGAGGTGCCCACTCTCCCCCTTCTTTTTGCTTTTTATATAGAGCCTTATTTACAGACTCTCCTCAGGAATCCAGGTATTCAACCATGGGCTCCCGGTGATCAACAACTGAAACTGACTGCCTATGCCGACGATGTGGCAATTTTTTCTTCTAACACAGCAACAGCAGTCACTCAGATCACTCTTGAAGCACATACTTTGGGGGAATTGTCTGGCTATAAGCTGAATTTGTCTAAAACTCAGGTTCTTTAGAATTTGACTCCTGATTCTTAAACTCTAGGGGCTACTACCTCTGCATTTTATTTAGGCATTAAGCTGTGCTCTGCGGTCTCTAATATAGTTTAATTAAATTAAGAAACTTTGTCATCTACAACATTCCTTAAATTAAAATCATTGAATAAATTACCATTTACCATTATTGGACAAGCAGATATTATTGAAATAATTTTTTCCCCGAATTTCTTTATTTGTTTAGGGCCATCCCGTTGAGGGTCCCGGATTCTCACTTTAGACAGTTGGAAGGTGCTACTGGTAGTTATATCATGGGCTTCAGGCGGGCAAGGCAAGCTAGTTGATTTTTTAATTCCCCTATAAGAAAGGGAGGGCTCTCACCTCCAGATTTTAAGTTTTACTTTTGGGACGCTTTTACCGGATGTTTTCATAGTTTACTGACTTTAGGGGTACTAGATCCAACATCATTTTGCTACCAGCTCGCTCTTGTAGCAGAAGTCAGGCTCTTTTTTTATTGGATAGAAAATCCCAACTACCATAAAAGGGTGCGTTTCAAAGTACTTAAAGATATTATTTGTATCTGGAAAGGGATGTGTAAGAAAATTCTGTTGGCCTTATCGACAAAGATACCCCTATATGGGATAATCCTGTTGTTCCCCTCATTTCCCAGGATCTAACCTTTATAGTCTGGGCATACTGTGGAATTATAACAATGGACAAACATATTTGATTTTAATGGCTTTAGATCTTTTTCTGACTTAAAAGATGCCTTCAAACTACATTCCATTCTTTTTTCAAATGCCTTCAACTGAAGAACTATATGCGGAAGAGCCACGAACATGCAAAAGACATTGAGAGCTCAGAGTTTTCGTCATGCTATTTTAAGCCTGGCGTTAAACCTACTATAAGCATGATGTATCAGGCATTTTCGCAGTTCGCTGTAGAAGACGCCCTGCTATTTGCAGCAAAATGGAGTAGGTTCCTCTCGTCTGAGGTTACTGTTGGAGAGATTCAGATGTCTTCAGATTTGCTGGACCGCTCTGTACATTCTATTAATCTTAAACTACAACAAGCTTTGTCTTTTATATAATACCCCAGACGTAATCTTAAAATAGGGAGCAACTGCTTTTAGAGATAAGACAATTAGAACAAGATGTCCTAAGTCCAATCTTTTTGCTGCTGATGTCTTGCATATGTTCGCACTCTGCCCGTGTTTACAAAAATTCTGGGTAGGGGTGACGAAGTGTATGTCGTTAAGACAGGCTTTCCAGTACAGGTATCTGTTAAAGAGAGAATTATGGGTGTTAAATATGAACTCGAAGGGGGCTTTCTAAAATTAATAATTATGCTGGTATCTGCCTGACTTTGCATTGCTAGGGCATGGGTCTCAGGGAACACCCCTAAAGATTCGGAATGGTGTTCCCTTATCTATCAGATATATGAATTAGAGCTTGCTTTGACCAAAGCAAGGGCACCTCTTTTCGCTCCTAAAGTTTGATAAGATTTGGAAAAAATGTCAATGGGATTTTATCAATGTTGATAATGATTAATTGTATAATGAAATTGTTTTAATAAAGAAAGACTTCATATCTGTTTAATCTTCTGTGATATAATCTTAGCTAATCTATTAATGAACGAATGAATGAATTAATTAATTATAATTATCTCTACTTGGATTGTTTCTTTCTGATGTTCACACTATATGAATTGTTTTTATATATCTGTCTTATCCTAAAAAAATAATTTACATTTTTTTTCCTCATTAGATCAAGGTAGTAAATTGCTGATCACCAGGGAGTTAACTAGCAGTCTGGTGATGGTGTTGAAAGTGACTGGTTCAGTCAACATGTCAGAATGTTTTAATAAAATAGAAGAGAAATATATTTGAGAACTCAGTTAAAACGTGATCTAATTTTTCTTTCCACAGCACTAACCATAATTTCTATGATAAAATGAACCCCCTAATGTTTTTCCTTTCTAAAGTAAATGTTCAAAGTTTTACCAGATGATTCAATTAAGATGGCTTCAGGTGTGCCACAATTTTGTCATAAGTAAGACTGCTAGTGCTCTAGTTGTTCTTTAGAACACTGAGAGAGGTGGCAGTAGAACACAAGGGAATCAACTGGCTGGCTGTTCCTGTTGGAATACATGTTTTACTGAGAATTTCAGACTTCATTCTCATATGCCTGAGAAAAATGGTGTGAATCTGCAGAAAATATGCTCTCATTTTGGCTTCTGGAGCACCTTACATAACATTTATGGGAAAATCATGAGAAAACTGTTTTTTTCAAAAATGACTAGTGAAATCCCAGCAGAAGGATTTCTCACAGGATAAAATCACCATAGCAGCAAATGATTTATATTGTAACTACAATCAGTTTTTACCCCTTGTACGTTTTCCTATTTGTGACCCTCATCACCTACTTCACTAAAATGCATTTCAATGGGGTGCTATCATGACAGTTGGTCCCAATATGACTGCCATCACTTTCTGGTTGAAGTGCTGACAGCCAATCATATCTCACCATGAGGCCTGTGCTAAGATACATTCCCAGATATATACATTTGGATGTCCTTTAATATCTTGAAAACTACTGAACAGATTCAAACCAAATAACAATAAGCATGGTTTCTGGACCAAGAGCTACCTACCCTCCTGACACATTTGGTATAATTCTGTCCCGCAGTTTGGGCTGCAGTTGTGCCTAAAAACTCAACCAAAATTACCATAGGAAATGAGAAATGCACTTTTTTGACTACCCCCCTTTTTCTCTGCCACCGCTTCATGGATCAACCAGAAACTTGCCATGCACAACAAGACCCAATTTGACACTTTTTGGGGAATTTTTTTTGAAGATTCGGTACCAAAGATATAGGCAAGTCAAAAACCTCTTTTTCTATGGTAACTAGCTCCTAACTATACTTACCTACTGGTGACTGCCAGTAAGTAGTTAAATTTAGTACTATGTTTCCAAAGGAAAAGCGTTTTTTGACTTTGGTTCCAACGTTGGCACAGTTTGAGGAATCTTCACAAAACTTTCCATAAAAAGTGTACCGGTCATTCGAGGTGTGTGGAAAGTTTCAGAGTGATCCATCAAGCGGGGGCTGAGAAAGGAGGGGGGTCAAAACAACTGTGTTTCCTCTGTTAATTTCCATGGGGATTTTGAACATGACTACAGCCTGAACTGCTGGACATAATTACATAAAATTTGGCCGAAAGGTAGCTTTTGGCCCCAAAAGTCTGCCTTTTGTTACTTATTGTGAATCAGTTCAGTAGTTTTAGAGTTATTAAAATAAATTAAAATGTGTACATATAGGGATGCAGATCCTCCAAGGATACAACAGTCCCCGTGCTGATATCTGATTGGCTGCCAACACTTCAACCAGTGAGTGTTGGCAGGGTAAAAAAGCATTTTAAAAGCAAATTTCTGTCAAATTGCAACGGAGTCATGAATCTGCTAGAATTTTTTTTACGAAAAATATGTGCGGCCTCTAGGAGGGGGGCAAGGGGCACCCTCATAGGGCTCTCTTTAGCCCTGTGGACCACCACCTCCCCAAGGCTTTATTTCCATTTACGAGGGCCAAGTGGAGCCCCCTCAATTGAGCTCATTGAGCCCCAGGCACCACCACCTCCAGAGGATTTTGAATAATAGTGGAGGGAGGCCACACAGACCCCCCCTTCAGGGGCAATAATATATATGTAAAACTTCCAAAATAAAGTTCAGCCACCTCAGCTCCTTCCTGGAAAGGTTTGGGGTGATCGGTGCAGCAGAGGACAAGAAGAAAAGTGGTCCCAAAATCACAAAACACAAAATCCCCATGCATTTTATAAAGAATTCTTTAAACAAGGCTGCAGCAAAATTTCTGAAAGAAATTACACCGAATTTGGCAGGAAGCCAGATCACGGTCCACAGACTGTGATTGTTGTGTTTGGTGTATATCCATTCAGTAGTTTCTGAGAAATTAAGGGACAAATTAATTGTTTATCTGGATGGTTGGGTCCACGAGGGCTTTAAGTTTATTTCACAGGTACGCCAATATAAAATAAAGCGTTTTGATTGGCCTAGGAAGCTTTATTTTCCTTGTGCCAGACTCCCGCAGAGCAAGCGCACTGGCTGCCAGCAACTTGAGAAAGGTTTGCAGGCAGCAATTGCAGGTTTCAGGGACTTAGTCCCCTGTCCTGAGGTTAACAAATATATCATAAAGGGATACCCTGACCCTCTAGACCACATGGGGAAGACCCAGAGGGACCCCCTTGGGACAAAAAGAAAACAAAATAAGCAAAACATGCTGCAATTCTGCAAGGTTCCTGTAGTACTGAAAGAAAAAATGGTGGCCAGATTGCATTCAATATATTTATGCCACGGGGAGCACACCCAGGGACTGTGTTGATAAAGTGGAGGGGGCTGTGTGGCCCCCCTCCCCAAGCCTGAAGAGGCCCTGGAGAATCTACCACAGAACCAAAAATAGTTTATAAGGGGAGAGGGACCACATAGCCCCCCTCCCCAGAGCCTCCAGAGACCCCGGGGAGCCCACCCCAGGGGTCAAAATGGCCTTTATATTGGGAGGGGGCCATGCAACCCATCTCCTCCAGCACTCAGATGCCCCAGGGAGCCCATCTCCAGGACAGAAATTACTTTATAAGAGATGGAGGGGTCATGTCCCCCCTCCCCAAGCCTAAAAAGGCCCTGGGAGTCCACCCTGGGTCCGAAATATAACAAAGAGGGAAGAGGAACATACAGCCATCCTCTCTTTGAGCCTCAAAAGACACTGAGGAGCCCACCCTGAGGCTGATTACTTAAAGGAAGGGGGGCAGTGTGGCCATCCTCCCTGAGCCATTATTGGCCTTGGGCACTCCATCCCCTGGGGCCAGCACACAAGCTATGTCCCTGAGATTCCACCAGGGGGACATAGAGGTTTCCCTGCCCACAGCGGCATGGACAGGGAAACATGGGTTTGCTCACACTTGGCAGCACCATTTTTGAATTTCCCACCAAGTATGAGCAAACACCAGGCCAGGCCATGTGGTCAACCTCACACTTACAAAGGCCCATCGCAGTGTGGGATTGGTTGCCTTTACAGGCATTGACCACAGGGATGGGCCGTTGGCCAGGTCTTGTGACTAACCCTCCACTGCACACAGCCAAAGGCCATGGGGTGTGTGTGGTGGAGGTTTGCATTTATGTGTGGTAATTAAATATTACTTTACATTTTAAAAAGCTAGAAATTCACTGAAAAACCAAGGGTTAAAGTAACGTAGTAGTTAGGTGTGATAAAACAATGGTTTTTTTAAACCATAGAAATTCACTGAGAATATCAAAGGTTAAAGTAGCGTTATAGTTAGGTGAATTTGTCAGTGACAACATTAACGTTTTGAACCCAAGAAAACACAGAAATTCACCAGTTACGTGCACTGAAGCGCATTTGGTGTTTCAGCGCGCGCAATAAAACGCATTTGGCGTTTCAGCGCGCACAATGAAATTTGTTTTATTTATTTATTTATTTACATTACTCCGGTCGGCCGTGAGCCGGAGTTTTCAACCCTCCACCCAGCCCCTGCCTTGCCCCGCCCCGCGGCACTCCCTCCACGGGTCGCTACTGCCACAGAGTACAAAAAAGTATCTACTAAGCAGTGTACAATCTATGCAAAACATATCCAAAGAGAGACTATTCCTTCAAACTAACTAAGGTTTGAAGGGGCCTATGATCCTACTATCTGCAGCCTTCATTTAGTGGTGAAAACTTTACGGATAGCCCATTTTCTGAAGAAAAACAAGCAAATGTACACAGGTTAGTACCTGGTGCACACAGTCTTCTATGTTAAGTAGAAAGTGTCATGCTAAGAGGATTCTGTTACATAATTCAAGCTAGTTATACTACTTAGTATGCGGTATGCAGAATCATAGACTTGAAGGATTTTTTTTCCGTGGTAAAACTTGTGTGGAACATGCTGTCACCTGTACCCAGAGTTACTCTTCAAACAAACATTTATAAAGTGTTCAGTACCTCTACACTTCTATGATGTGTTAGAGAGCACATGAGTTTTGTAAACACTTACACCCATTAGCTGGACAGAGACTGCACAAAATTAGGTAGAAAAGTAATATGTTAGTTACTCCCCACTATGTAAACTATAAAAGAAACTAACACACTCATTGGATGATGTCATCAGTGATAGCAATGATGTCATTTGAGATGTTATCAGTGATGTCATAAACAATGTCATAGAACATGTCATGAGTGATTTAATATGTGAGGTCATAAGCACTGCACAGCAGGCGCAAGTTATAGTCAGCTCTGCTATAACTGGTGGCCTATGGTTTTGTAGTTCATACTGTTGTGTGGTGGCAGTCAGTATCATCTTGAGATATTACTGCCCTGCTCATCTTCCATGATGTCAAATATACAACATTTTTTAGCTCTAACATATATTATATGTATATTCACTGAAAAAATGTATAGTTAGGTGAATTTGTCAGTGACCGCATTAACAATATGTTCTAAAAAAAATACAGAAATCCACCAGTTAGGAGATGAGATCTCATTGACTGCCACCACAACAACAACGATGCTGAAGCAGCCATCTTAGGATTCAGGAATCAGTCCCTTGTGCTGGATAACATGATGGAAATACAATATATGGGGCAGGATAGGGATACCCTGCCCTCCTGGTCTTGGTTGGGGGGACACTCTGTGGAGCCAAAAACTTATATATATTTTAATTTTACTGGACATTAGCAGTGGATACATGAATTTGCAGTAAATATTTTTTTTAAAGAGAGCTCCA
The DNA here is from genome assembly GCF_964263255.1 of Lissotriton vulgaris. Lineage (NCBI taxonomy): Eukaryota > Metazoa > Chordata > Amphibia > Caudata > Salamandridae > Lissotriton > Lissotriton vulgaris. Next base: position 1,185,504,960 of record NC_141694.1, read on the forward strand.
AAGAAAACATAGCTGGGGTGAGCCCAGGCCTCAGGGGCAACCTTACATCAAAGGGGAGGGCATACTGATGTTAGGGGACTTATTGCTCTCCCCTAACATCTCTGAGGCCCTGGGGACTCCATCCCCTAGGGGCCAATATTATGTAAAAAGGAAGGGGTGAGCAGTCTCCCTCCACACGCCTCAGATGGCCGCAAGGGCCCCATCCCCCGAGGCTTGCTCCAGTGTTGTGCCCCAGGGAGCCCACCCTTGGGACATAGTTTCAATGCCTGCCAGTATGCAGGGAGTGGAAACTTTCATATTCCTACCCGGCTGGAGGATTTTTGCAGCTTCTGATGGGTAGGAGCACACATTTTTTCTCTGCCCGCACTCTTTTGAGAGAAAAACCCCTGCTCCTGCTGGGTGAGAGCAAAGCCGGTTCCCTCTGCATCTAACTAAAGCACACTTGTGGTTGCCCCAGATGGGCACCCACCTCAGAAACTGGAGGATGGGGTTCCTGGTGCCAGTGTTGACTTGGGAAGGGGGCACAATCTCACTTCTGCCTCAAATTAATTTTGATACCAGGGGATTGGGTGCCTGGGGGACACTAGTAGCTCGGGGAGATGGGCCTCATTCCCCCTCTCCTCCACATGAAGTACGCCCCTGCGGAATGTGGTCCCCTGGGCCAGTATTAACACAGGTAGGGACTGCATGCCCCCTCCCCAATAATGTTTTAAAAAGGAAAGACTTACTGGCTCTCGCCAGCACCCATCTGCAGGCAGGGGTGCAGATTGGGTGGTGGAAGTCCTGGGGCTCCCCCCCGCAAAAAATAAGTATCTGGGTGTTCCAAGTAGGCACCAGGACACCCAAAATATAAATACAAAATATGAATAACAAAGGAGAGTCAGGAGCCCTGATTTAAAAAAGACTAGTAAACCTGGGTTTGAGCCAATATGGTGCGCCTACCCCAGCAGAGACGTAACAGAGAGAAATATCTTTATTCCTCCTCATTACTTCCTCTTTTCTATGTGTGCTGCATTCTGCCCCTAACTCAGGCCCCCCTTGCACTCTGGTGCAAGAATGCCTGTGTTAGCGAAGGTAGCATACAGTGCATCAAATGAAGGAGAGAGCAGAAATACTTCATATCTTTTGAAAGATGGAGAATTTCTGCTCTCACCTTCAACGAAATAAAGCATAGCGAGTTACCTTGCTGTACAGCTTTGCGTGAAATAATACCAAATGTGCCCCAAAATGTTTCTTTGCTAGGCTCAGAACATGGCGGAAGGCTCAAGAGCAATATGGTAGAATTTCCTCAATTTAAGGAGAGCGCAGCCTTATTGAAGATGAACTATGTAATTAACTGAGCCCTAGACATTATCAAAGTGAATGCAAACAGAAATAAGTGCATTTAATACTGTACCGAGACTGGTAGGTGATAGAAAGAGCTAGAGGTTGGTATTAATGATTTCTCTTTTTAGTGTTATTCCAAGGATTCACACATTATACAATGTCACTTTAAGAAAATAAACCTCTCCCTTAAAACACACCATCATTCAAAAATCTTTTCTATTTTTTTTACTTTGCCTCAAATGGCTAAATATAATTTCATTTCATACCTTCTCTTTGAGTTTTGTTCCTGTTCTGTCAATGCTTGAAATGTCTGCAGGGCCAACAGACAGTTCAGCATTTGGCATTCAGCACCTTTGTCAGTAATTTATTCTGTTGCTTTGGAGGAGGATGACCAGGCCACAACATAATACATAAGGCCCTAAGAATATCTAAGTAAGAGTTTTAGGATCTGTTGGGTATTGGGATCAGGAAACACTTTGTTAGAGGTGAAAAAGATAGATATTTACCAACAGTTTATAGGAGTAAGTCGGGGAAAACAGGTAGTTATGAAGGGACTTCAGTTTTCTTCTGAAGTTCAAAGGCAGAAAAAGTTCATTTTGGCCCAATGCATTGATGTTTTAATAGATGAGCATTTATTTAAAGAAAAAGTCTATGAGGTGCCAGGAGACATGTGAATTTATTGGCATGTTGAGAGTCGGCTTTTTGACAAATACAGCATTGACAACAGAGTCTTCCTTACTTAAGTTATGTGGAAATTTGAAGAACTTTTGTGTGAGTAAAAAGTGTTGTCTTCAACAGGGGTGGGGGGGTAAACTCCACTCCTCCGGTGAAGTTGGCAGTGTTTTGCCAACTCCATGCTCCTCTTGGAGTGTGGAGTTCCAGAAAACTCTGTCAACTGCCATGTGACAGGGTTTTGTTCTTGCACACTGCTCACCACTGATAAAATGGTGAGCATGAGTAAGAAAATCTACAGCTTGAACGCCTCCTGGTGAGATTTCTCAATGTGCACGCCATGGCAGGTCGCTACCACTCACATTGAGAAAGCTGCCATTTGATTTGAGAAAGCTGCCACTTCAGTAGTAAATCTACCCGAGTGGTAGAAAAAAACCAGCACCCTATGGTGCGCCACATGGTGCTGTTTGCGCTGTACTGTGACATCGCTGAACAAGTTCCTGGCACTAAAAATAAGCAGGAGCAGCACGATGTACCAAATTTCACGGCTTGCAGAACACCAAGGAATGTTGTGGAGTTTTTAGGTAACTCCGTGGAATTCTGCGAATTGAAGCGCCGTGAGTTCCACTCTCTCCAAGTCTTCAAATCCTTGGGTGCTGGTGTTTCTTGGGTAATATCAGGCAGAATTACACTTGAAGCCTGTACAGTTCAGCATTCCCTGCAGCAGGCAAGTTATTTTAAAGTTACTGTATGGCTTCTAGACCTCAGTGAGCATGACAATCATACATGTCCACCGAGGGTCTCCCTGTTTACATGGATTGAGGCTCTGGTGCTTGGCTCTAGGGTTGAGGGGAGACATGCATAGTGCACCCCTATTCTACAGAGTGCTTTTTGCTCTCACTCTCTACACAGGTTGTGATAGACTGACCCTTGTGGTAGCAATACATCTATAGTCAGGGATACCTGTATTCCTGTATTCCAAATAGGGTGGATGACAAACCATCCTTCTGATCAAGTCTGTGCAGTCTCTCATGCTTGTGGGTTCCTGTTGCCTTTGGCTACCTGAGGTATGTTTGAGGACATGTGGGTGTACTGGGGAAGGATCCTGAGTTGAGTCATTTGTGTAATGTGAGCTGTTCTGCTTGACATTCCAGATCCCTGTGCCCCTCCCAATTCCTTTCACAGGTCTGGTGAGTGGGGGTGGACACACACTTATCTGAGTTTATCTGCCTGCTAGGAGGTACCCTTTCTGTTGGGAGATGGTCAGGCCCCCCTGGTCTGGAGTTAATTTAAATTCCTCTATGGGAATAGCCTGAGCAAGTAGAAAGTAAGACAGGAGATCATTCTTTGCAGGTTTTGGACACGCAGTGGACATGAGATAAATGGGCCTTCTGATTGGAGGGGAACCAAGGTTTCAAAAGTAGCAGACCCTCTGATTGGATCAGCCTATCAATCAGAGGTAATAAAAGTCTGGCCTTAGCAGTCAGTTGTGGTTCAAGACTGGTCAACGATTCTGAAGAGGCGACCCTACACAGGGTCCGTCTGAGGAAACCATTTATGGCCCATAGTGTAAAGGCAAGATAAGAGGTTTGCTCACTGCGTCATTGCACACCCCTTGTTTGGGGCTAATCTCAGGTTCCTTGCACAAAGGAGTCAAGAACCCCCCTAATATTTTCTCCTAAAGGATCATTCAGACCAGTATGAGCCCTGTACACTTGCACTAGTCTATCAAAGTATGCATGCAAGGATTCTTTCAGCTCTTGAGATGTTCTGAAAATCTTGGCCTGCTTTATCTCCGTTTGGAGAACTTTGTTTTAAGGTGGGCAATGACTGTAACAGCTCTCTTACATTCTTTCCAAAAGTCCTTTGAAACTGCTGCTTTGAACAGTACATCCAGGTCCTCCCACAAAACCTTTGAAATAGTTACTCTCTGCTCTATCTGCATGTATCATTTATCAGGTTTTTCCCTCAGTCAGGAAAGAGAATTAGTGAAGTGGAAAAGATCTATCCGCAACAAGGGGACATGTACATATGTTTCTCCCTGTATCTTTCTCATGGTGTATTCCTTTTTCACACCCTTGGTGACTTCTCCCTCATCACTCCTCATGGGCTGTTTTGTCTCTTTCACTCTTTTCTTTTTAGACAACAACTCTCTAGATTTTTCCAGCTCACTCCAATCCCTGATGCTCTCAATCAGTTTACTCAAATGCGCCTTAAATCCTCTCAGTTTCAACAGCTTTAACTCCTTGTCACCCATCATCATCCTAACATTCCTTCACAACTTCTTTCTCTGCATTAGATCAACTCTGCATTTATCTGCCACTTTCTCTATATTTGCATATGTCTTGCCCTTCACCCTTGCGGCATTCTTCCTCATGTAAAGTCATTCACTATTACTGTAGTACAGTCAAAACTCCATCCCTACATTACCCTTTACAGTGTCTCCAATTTTAGCTTTTAAATGGGCAACATTAAGTCTTTGAGAGGAACTGCCCGTTACCTTGTGAGGTGATTTATGGAGTCAAAATTGTAGTGTTACCTCCCGTGAAAGGAGTTCTCAAGACCTCTCACTGTGGAGGTTTTAAATCTGATGTATTGGGGTTATCTGATGATCCTGATTTGGTCAACTCAGTAGGTGTTGAGGTAAGGACAGGTGGGTGGAGCAGTCACCTTAGTGTAGTTTGGGGGAGTGCTTGCTTCCAGAGGGCTTGCATTGTCCGCTCCAATCTCAGCAGTCTCCTGAGCTGTAGCATCGGTCCTGAAAGCAAATTTCTTTATTTTCTCCTTGTTTTTAACCTGCTCAAAAAGGTATACGGCCTCAAATTGTGTGGGTCTAGGCTAAGTCTGAAATCATACATTCTCCTGCTCAAAGTTTCCATTCTTGGAATGTGTAAAGTACCACTCAATGGGAATCATAATTCTTCATCTTTGGCTGTACACTTGTGTCATTAGCTAAGCCACATGCACAAGTGAAACCTTCTCTCATTTACCATTTTCCTAGCTGGTGCGCCTTTGTGTGGGAATTTCTCTTCCTTATTTGCATCTTTCTGCTTTTTTGAAAAGGGAATTTCCATCTTGTCAGTGTTCTCAGTCACTCCTCATCCCAATCTTATGCTCTCCCTACCATTGAATTCCAGATCTGTTTGCCAATACCAGCGCGTCGCTGTCAAAGGTGACCCTATCATAGAGCAGCTTCAGCATTTGCCTGCCAGTCTCTGCATGACACCTTGTAAAATAGGCATTCATAAACTGCCAGGTTATCCTGAATTATATCTCTAATGTTTAACGTTTGACTGTTTCCTCTAAACAGAAATTTCTTCAAACAGAGAATGCTACCTACTTTCACACAACAGCAGACTCTCAATCTGTGGGAGATTGCCATAATTAACGTGCTCACTCCTATGCACCAAGGAATGTACAACAGCCAGCTTGTTTAATACACTCGAACAAAAGATGTGCTATGTCTCTATCTTGTGTGACGCTTCACACACCTCACCTGACCAGGTAAATTCAACTTTTCGAAAAATCTAACTGATGTAACTCTCTTCAATTGTATGCCATATATATAGTCAATACACACACTGTCATTTTCAAAAGTCGAAAAACATAGTCAAAAGTCCATGAACTAATGCCACATAATAGTTGCATTCAAAATTTGCCCAGTGCATTTTATCATACCATTCTGACTACAACTCCCAACATACACCGCTTTGCGCCTCACTTCAAATTCATTCTTTACATGAGCATTAATCCCTATTGATATTCACGGCAATCTCGCTAGATTACCGCAACAGCTACCTCGTCTTCAGAAATCAGGATCAGATTGGGACTGGATCAATTTGGATCTGGAGCAAAACCACTTAAACCATGAAAGTACATCAAGCAGCTCAATAGCCATTTTACCTTCTCCAAGCAGATACATTCAATACCAACCGGATCCAATCAGAACATCAGCTAAGTACCAGATCTCTTCTACTTGTCCAATGCAAGTCAACAGCTTGGCCCGGGAGCAGTGTAGTCCCTGTATGGACTTACTGCTCCCCGACTGAACCTGCTTCTCCTATGTTAGATATTACACATCAGAATAAATCTGTAATATTCTAAATAGGAATGACAGACATGGGATAAAGTTTAAAAGTTTACTTAAAAAATATAAGAGCTGAAACACATTAGCTAGTTTAATGAGACATACATCATAACAACAAAGAACTCAGTTAAGTTCAATAGAAAATCCAGCATGATTTGCCTTAGAAGGTGGAAAAAATGGGTCCCTGCAACTGCGGAGAAGCAGAGCCTTTTTATAGGAGTTCAGACAATACATGAGTTCGCTACAGAAGTACATAGTCCCAGGATATGTGCCAATGGGGAACAAGCGAGAAGAAGCATTTTAGTACACAATACATTTTGAGAGTCTCTCGTAATGCTATAACATTAGGTTCGAATGTTCTCAGAGTTTATGAAGGTAACATGAGTTGGTACATAGTATGTGATGTAGCCTGAGACAGCCAGGTTGCCGTGCTTGTTAGCATAACAGCTTGATTTCCGTGTTTTATATACATAAGCAACCTCCAAATGTCAGCAAAGCTGACAAAGTCTGTAGGACGCTGTCTTTACTTGCTGTGTGGTGGGGACGCCTGTTTTTGCTTGGAGGCACTCTGGTGGAGGTAGTCTGGTGGGATCGTTAACCCAGTGCAGAAGAAGCCACTTCTGCTGCCTGGCCGCACACACGCTCCTTTTGCCACAACAATGCCCTGGGAAGGACTGCAAGTCCCAGGGTGCACTTCACCACCTTCCCGCTACCACTAACAAGGGGGAGGCATCACCAACCATGCATAAAGCGCTGCCTCTCCCACCACAGCTCGGGACACCCCCGGGCCAAGGGCAGGCTCGTCCTACGCCCGCCGGCGACAGCAGGAGGTGGGCCATCCCCTTAACAGCAGAATTGCAGGGGCATCTTGCATGCTTTAGCAGCATCAATTTGATTTTGCGAACAGTAGCCTGAGTACTCAAAGGTATCTTTCATTGTGTGGAAAATAATTTTAACCGATCTTTGAAGATGGTAAAAGTGATAATGACAGATACACATACATGTAGCTTAGTTTAACCCTTTCGCTGCAGCGGCTATTCCGCCGCAGTGCTAAGGGGCGGGGGCCGCGCCGCGCTCCGACACTGGTGACGGAACCGCTCCGTCACGCCCCTCGGTTGAGCTGTGCTTGTGACGGAACAGTTCCGTCACAGCCCCGCCCGCTCAATAGAACGCGCCGCGCAGACGTGAAATTAGCACAGAGCAGGTGCTGCGAGCGGGCCGTGACGGAACGGTTCCGTCACCAGCACAGCCCACCCGAGGGGCGTGAGGAACGGTTCAGTCACCAGCGTTGGAGGTCAGTATAACTAACTGTCCCTTTATTGTGCCCTTCTTCAATTGCAGTTAAATAACTGAGCAAACTCGTTTGTCAAACCCCCAAAAGAATTTTAAGCCACTGCAAAAGAATAGGGGATCCGAATATGGGCAAAAGAAAGCATACAGCGACATTAGGACAAACTCAATCCCCTGATAAATCCCAACTGTCATTTTTAAAATATACCACAGGAGCAATGGGGGCTATAGAAAAGCAGATCCTAACAGTAGAAGAAACCTTAGGCGAGGCCATCAAGGCCATGACATCACAGGTACATCACAGGTACTGGCTAGCGATTCAGTAATCCCCAGAGATATGACAGAGGGGAATGTTTCTAGCAGGGCAACTGATGAGGAGGAAGTAAACAAGGGAAACAGTTGTGTACAATTTATCTCTGATCTCTCTGTCCCTCTTCAGATCTAACTCGCCGCCATCTAAACGTGTAAAAAAACCTAGATTGCAGGGTACAACCTCCCAACTAGGTAATAAGATAATAAGGAACAAGAAGGGATCCACTCACCTGCAGTGCCTGGTGCAAAACGAAACAGCCCTGTGAACCCCCCCCCCAGATTCTAATCATAACACAATTATTAGTAAACTGTACTCTTTGGTAGAAGCACTTACAAACCTCGACAAACACGCGAATAAAATTCTTGGGACAATACAATCCAGGCTATCGAAAGTAGAGACAAAAACCAGCTTGTGTCTGGAACTCCTGACAATATTTTCTGCTGGGCAAAAGAGCAATTTATCACATGACAACTTTCTATAGTGGGCGGAGTCATGACAAGCTCAGCTCGTCATGAGCACAGCTCCACTGTGCAGCATGACTAGCTGGGCTTGTCACAAGCACCTCGGTGCCGTGCATGCCCCCCCCCCCCCACCGTGGGGGAATTAGCCACGTGTGGAAGGGGTTAAGTAAGAGAACTATAGATAATACTGTACTATTAGGCTCTAGCTTATGTCCCCATAGCTATACCGCAAATAAAAAGCTTACAGGATAGCAAAGCGAATGGGACACTTACTGGAGTTAACCATAAAGGATCGGGTGTTATTGGCTCGGGACTAGAAACTCAAGAACGGTTCATTGAGCCTAGAAAATACATAGAACATATGTCAGATCGCCTGGATCTTCCACCACCAGTGCCCCCCTACGTGGTAGTCTTGACAAATGTTCCGCCCCTAAATCCAAATAGTAAGGAAAGCTGGATCTCTTTAAGAAATAAGGCTCTCAACTGGCTGGGCATAAGAATGGGTCTAACTGACCACTTATTTTGTATTTATAAGGTGGCAAGGAGAGTGAAATGGGGTGCGGAAAGGCAAGAAAGAACAGACAGGTGATGATTGCGTGGAATTATCCTTTGGCTCACTGGGCATGGTTGAGGCGATTCTTCACAGAACGGGGTATATTAATAATGATGGTAACGGGATTACTGTTCGACCACTGGGCTATTTTTACAGCTCACTATACCCAAGGAATAATTCAAGATTCCCCTCCCCCTATGGGGAGATTAGAGACGGAGCCTTCCAAATTACAGTATTCAAACTTCAAATAGATTTCATTGTCTGTCTACATTGGACGGTTTAGACTGACTCAAAAGGGAGACTCAACCAGCTGGGTGAGAAATGTAGACAGGGAAATTCAGGTACAACTATTGATGGAAATGCCTTCCTGGTATTCTCCCAAGATATAGGGTCATCACAGGGCATAGCTTACATTTGGCAAAAGACAGTGCCCTAGCTACTTATATAGACAATAATCTAAGGGTTACATCACTGGAATTGCAGCAGATACATGTCTGATAGTGGATACCCCCCCACTGGATCTAACAGCCATTTCAAATATTGAACTAAACTATACAACACTACAGTTTCTGGGTTGTTTGTTCTGCAACGTGGCCAGCCTCCAGAATGAAATACAGACTGCAGAGTGGCTAGACTTTATAGTGGATTATCCAATCAAATGTGTACAAGAGACATGGCGTACAGAACCCATCCATATAAATGGGTATAGATCATATTTTACTTCAGCTACCCCATCAAGATATAGCAGGGCAAAATGAGTGTGCATAGCTAATACGCTGCAATTCACAAATATTATGCCCATTGTAAAGAATTATTTCTATCAAATAATAGTCTGTTAGTCAAATGGTGATGCTAGCATAGTAATAATTAATTTTTATAATAAGGCCTCCAAAAAACAAATTATAAATGTTATACAGGGATTAAATAATGTTCTGGAAGGTATAGTCAGTGCTAGCAAAAAATACCTGACAATCTTGTGGGAGGTGATTTTAATAAGCAGAAGTATATGACACACTCGAAAAAACAGTGTGGTATTTCAGAGTTTCAGGACGAGGACCAGTCTCACTTTACCCACAGTGTATATAACAATAATTTATATATGGCAATAAGATATATTTGGCAATTGCTGCTTAAATTTGATTTGACATTCGCCAATGAGATCGCAATCCCTAACGCCATCAGAAAGAAAACTTTTAATGGGAGTTCTAGTAATAGCATCATTGATCATATTGTGGTTAAAAAAAGATTGGTTGGTTTTGTGTTTAATTTTACTACTCATTCAATCTCGCTCAGTCATCATTTACCACTGAGTGTGCAGTTAACACCTGACCTGTTCTTTAAAAAAAGGGGGTGCAATAGGACCTCTTACCAGACAGAAAGAATAGAACTAGCTCAACGTAATGATATACCTTAAGTTGGACTCAGGTCATTCTGGAAGAACTCTTTACAGAACTGATAGGTAATAACAAAGAGCATTTTGATCTATGTCTAAAGGACACTACTCCCTCTATTGAAGTTATTGCTGCCTTTCTGAATATAACCCAGGGCATAACGGAGAGCCTTTTTGTTAACAACAATAGAATCAGAGTAAAGAGTGAAAAGGGGTGGGTTGATGCACCATGTACAAAAGCTCATAATTGTCTGAGGGAGGCATTGCACAGAACACAGGGAAGCACCAATGAGGTCCGGCACTGTAGAGTGCTATACAAACAAGCACTGAAGAAAAGGAAAATGCAGCTAAGAGAGGTTGTCTGGGATACATTACTGCAGGCAAGCGTCTGTAATGATGAAAGATCCTTCTGGGAGATAATCAACTCATCCCAGTGCAGTGCAGGCGAGGCCCCCAAAATCGAATTGCAATCCTAAAGGAAGAATTGATTAAGCACTTTTCAAACATCTATTCGCTACTCTCCCTGACAACCTCACAGCCCCAATGACATCTATGATTTCTTAAATTCTCACCAAATTGCCCCCATTTCCTCGTTTTCATTGGACGAAGTCATTAACGCGATACAAGCAAGTAAAAGCAGCAAAGCAACAGGTCCTGATGCCATCCCCATAGATCTGTACAAAAGTAATATCACTCTTTGGGGACTGTTATTGACTATAGTGTTGACGGCTGTATGCACTGTGGGCCTCCTGCCATCATGGAGCGATTCAGTCATCGTTACCATCTATAAAAAGGAAGACCGCTTAAATCCGGCATGTTATAGGCCAAGCTCTCTGATCGATTCTTTAGCCAAAATAGCTGGACGCATAATTTTAGATTGGCTACAGGACTGAGCAAAAGAACACCAGAAATTATTGGATCTCAAATATGGCTTCCGAAGTGGGATTGGAACAATCGAACAGAGTCTTAATCTAAACATGCTTATCGGGAAGTACGTCAATATTGTATTGTATTGTATTGCTACTTGTTAAGCGCAGCTGTCACCCAAAGGGTATCCTGGCGCTGAGACCACATCATTCCATCGGGTGAAACACACTACATTGCTCTAGGAAACAAATAGGTCTTAAGGTCCCTTTTAAAAGAAGTAAGGTTTTGTCTACTCCCAACGCCAGAGGTAGGGTGTTCCATAGCGTAGCAGCTGTGAAACTAAAGGCACGGCCGCCCATCCTCACTCTATTAATCCTGGGGACCGTCACTAGAAACGCTGACGAGGATCTCAGAAGTCTGGCAGCTTGATACCAAGAAAAAAGATTTTGAAGCGGTATTGGTCCCAGTCCGTGCAGAGCCCTGAAAACAAGATGAGAATGGGGGTGCTTTATTTTGCTTTTGTAGATCTCTCATTAGCTTTTGATTGTGTGATACATGAAATCTTTGGTTAAAATTGAAAGATATGGGGTAGATATCCCGATTATTGGCTTCCTGAGAGACTTATACAAAGGGTGCAGAGCCAAGGTTAGGATGGGCATCAAAGGAGAATGTACAGAGCCTTTCAGCGAAGAGAGAGGTGTCAGACAGGGTTGTGTACTAGCCCCCTTCCTGTTTTCACTATACATCAACATTGTGGGGAAAGCGTTAGCAAAGGCCGCAAAAGATCTTCCACAGATAAGTACACACCCTGTCCCAGTTCTTCTCTATGCTGATGACACAGTCCTAATGACCCACACTCCACTAGCCCTGCAGTCACTGTTGACTGTCTTTGTTGACTTTATGAAGGATCTGGGGCTCCACATGAAGCAATCAAAAACATACATCATTGAGTGAGGGAAGAAAACCACGAAATGTAGGGATATCGTAATAACAGGAAAAAAGATTGGGTTCACTGACACTTTCTCGTAATTGAGGTCCTATTCGACAAAGCCAGCACATAGAATAATGCAAATGAAAATAGACAGAATCTATTCAGCAAGGCATTTTGGGCTCTCAGACGCTTTGCTATACAATTGGGCTCAAATCTCCCTGAGACCATGCTGAAGATATATAAAGCAAAGTGCCTCAGCATAGCATTATACGGGGTGGGCATATGGGGAAGAAATGTGAAGGTGTACAAGTTATAGAAAACAACTTTATTAGATACCGCCTAGCGATCCCTAAAAGCACGTCAGTTTATGTATCCCACACTGAATTTATAAACCGGTAAAGGTGCTTTCAAGGGATTTGTTTACAGTACTTAGTTATATTATTTCAAATTATCATTCAATACAAGAATTTTCTATAAGCAATCAGAACCACGACTAAATCATAGTAAATATAACCAAAGGATATACAGACACGAGTGTATATAAAAAATAATTTTATCTTTCAAACGTTCATAAAGGGTACTTCAAGTTCAAACACACAATGTAACAAGAGGATATATTAAACACTTAGATGGCCCAACAATGTCGAGGAGTCGAGGAGTGTTCCTGGTCTTGTCTCTCCAATTTTTTAATATCCTTGGAGAGGTTATCCTCCAAGAGTCGGGCCTTACACGCCCGTGCAATCGATAGGAATGTGATGTGGCCGCAGATTATAGCCTTAAAGGCATCCCACACTACAGGGAAAGGCGTTTCAGTTATATCAATACTTGCGAAATAAGAGTCAAAGGCAGTCCGTACGCTTTCCACGTCGGCTGGGTCCCACAGGATGTGTGGCGGCAGGCGCCACCGCGGAAGATAGGTGAGGCAAGCGGCCGGATCATGCAGGAGAAGTTCAACATGGGCATGGTCGGAAAGCGATATGGCAGACATACATGCTGCCAACATGTCCCTTATCAGACCGTGAGAGATAAAAAGATAATCAATGCGCGCGTACGAACGATGGAGGTGCGAGTAGTATGAGAAATCCCGTACCTCAGGGGAGTGGTACCGCCATGAATCCATCAAGCCAAGGTCCGCTATCTGTCTTCGGAGGGTGGAGGACATGGCCCCATCCCGTTCAAGGAGGTTTCACTGCAGTCCGTCTTAGGATCCGACGCCAGGTTATGATCTTCCTCCAAGATCAATGAGGGATCACCCTGCGGCACATGTTCCAACAACATCGTCCGGAGGTAGGAGTCCTGCATTAGGTTAGGTGCATACACATTACAAAACGTAAATAGGCATTGCCCAATCCTTACCCCTGCCCTAATGAAGCATCCATCCGAGCTGAAAAATACCCTGATTTCCCCCTGCCTGATGCCAGTTCTGCAAAGGATTGCCCCTCCAGCCGTTTTGGTTGGTGCCGTAGCCCAGAATTGGAGGGGATATTTGGGATGTGCCATGCGAGGAATGTCTACTTTCAAAAGGTGGGTTTCTTGAAGGAAAATAATGTCTGGGTTATGTTGGAGGAGGTAGCACCATGTTTGTCGCCTCCTGTTGGGAGAATTAAGCCCCTTAACATTAAGGGATACAATCTTCAAAGGGCAAGGGAGAGCCATAGATGTGTCCAATCCCAAATTAGACCATCATGCCACCGTAGAAAGCAGGCCGGAGTAAGGGGAAGAATGCACAAGGGCATGCCACTCCTGTCTAGTGGAGAGTGCCGTAGCATTGGGGTTCCCCGTCCGCCACACCCAGTAGACAAGAAAAGTAGGAAAAAAAGGGTCAGAAAAGTAGGAAGATGTATGATCAAAAAATAGATAACCAACATTGGCCAACCGGGCCACAGTGTTCTATTGCAGTCGCGGGTCAGCCTACACAACAAGGTTCGGTGATCCCAGAGATGTCACTCTCTCAAGAACAGATGGGAGTAGGTCGTCTGCCGCTCTCTAGACCGTCCAAGCGGGGGATCCAGCACCATCAACACTGCAGATGGTTGAAACTGGGGTGCTATCCAGGTCTTCAATGCAATCATCGATCTCAACAGGGCAGGAACGTGTTACCAAAGGCAAGTCCCGTAATCTGCTGCAGGTGTGAGGTCTGTCTATCAGTGGGTTGGAGATCGAGAGCTTGCCTCCGATTTGTCCCCTTCCAAGGACCTGACGTGTTGGATGTTGTCCTACTTGACTTGTGAGGACGATTGTTCATCAAGAGGTGGCGACCGTCTGCGACGGCGGACAGTAGACCAGGATGGCTTGGCAGGCACCCGTGTGGGAGGTGGGAGTCGAGTGGGGCTGGCAGGCGGTGAGGAGGAGAGTCAAAGTAGTTGAGCCGCTTCTTTGTAGGACCACATCACTCTACTTTGGATTCCCACTGGAAGATGAGGGCGAATGAGTGGAACCACTGGTAGGAGATATCCATGCTTCGCAGTTTATCTATCACAGGTTTAAAATCTTGGCGCCGTCTTAAGGTGTTGGGTGCTAGGTCCTGAAAGATCTGAATCTTGTTCCCATCATAGGTGAGATCATGCTTAGTTCGCGCCTCTCTGAGTATAGCCTCCTTTTCTGTGAAGAAGTGGACCCTAGTTAAGACGTCTGGGAGAACACCCATTCTGCCCGCAGGGCCCGGGACCCGATGGGCCCGGTCCAGGGCTGGCGGGGAGGCGTCGTCATCCCTCCTGACCTTGTGGAGGAGTTACTCCATGTAGGTCATAATGTCCTCCCCTCCGCCCGAGGGGTACCCCCCGGATGCGGAAGTTATTCTGGCAACTCCGATTCTCTAGGTCCTCCTGTTTCAGTTGCAATTCTATGTGCTGTTCTTCCAGGGTGGCCAGGCGCTGCCAGAGTTGTTCCTGGTCCTCAGTGCGGGCATCAACAGGCTTTTTCAGCATGTCCACTTTTTCGCCCAGGTCTGTAACCTCCTTCTTGAGTTCCCAAACACAGGAATGCTCTTCAGTGCGCAGGAAGCCTATCTCAGTCTTGAGTTCGGACATGAATGAGGCCTTGAAAGCTTGCGTGACAGGTGACAGGTCCCCTCCAGTTTGTGGAGCCACCTCAGTGGGGGCCGACGTACTCGCCTTGCCCCACATTGCCGCTACAGGGTTGTCCTTGGAGGTCGCCACCGAGGAGTCCTTGTCCACCTTGGTACGTGTCATTTCAGATCTATAGACATCCTTTAAAATTCCAGTCGCAGAGGCCTGTGGGAGTCCGTAGAATTGCCCGCAGGCACTCCTGGGTGCCAAATATACTTGTTGTGCATCAGATGGAGGTGATCGAGGCGAGTTGCTGCAGGTTCCACAGCAACACTGTGGTGTTTGTCTGCCGAAGTAGGGCAGAACCCCCTTTCTGTATGTGGGGTCCCGTCCCTGCTCCCTGTCCGTTCACAAAGTGCACAATCACGCAAGTCAGAGGAGGTCCATTGGTGCAGGGTCCGAGTTGATGTGAGAACATGTGCAGCTACTCCAGCGCCCAGTCGGGAGGCAGCAGTCCCCAGGGGCAGAGGTCATGGATAGCAATCTGCCCATATCAGAGACCGACCGCTCACTGTTGCCCCCCCCCCTAGCTCACCACATATCCCCGCATCACACGCAGGGTACTGCCAAGATGTCGTCTTCTCAAGTCATCCAGGAGCTACAATGGTCATGCAAAAAGGGGCGACGTACTGAAACTCAACCAGGAGGTGCCCCAGGGTGTGCAAAGCACACATCCTTATGCCCAGGGTGTTAGTGCGCCCATGCTATAATTGTCCACCCAGGATCCACCAGCAGATGAGCAAGAGCCACTGTCCACACAAATGTCTCAGTCAAGGTCACAAGACACCAGCCCCCCCAACCCTCCCAGGGGAGACAGCAGTGGTGGGGCTGCTAGTCGTCAGGGGGCCCCAGCGGTCATTTAAGCCTTTCAACAATGTGGCCGTCAAGGTCCAGAACAGGTGTGTACCTCACATGCCTCGTAAGACAGCAGAGCCCAATGTCCAAGGGGGGGGCAGGTGGAGAAGTCAACAGCAGGGTTTGCCACACTCTGCTCCCCCCCACCCTGCGTATCCACGTGGTTGGCGTCCTTGCAGCAGGTCCCTCAGGCCCCTCACCCACCCCACGCCAGCTCCAAGGGGGCAAGGGAGGCCCAAGGCGACAGGCTCAATCTCGCGGGGGGCCAAGACTTTACACAGGACTGCAACAACACCTGTTCCCGGGGCCCCCCGCTTGGCCCACAGCATTCTCTCAGGGCCCACGGCACTCTCACAGAGTCACACGTCTATCCTTCAGAGGCTCAAGATGGCGACTGAATAAGGCCTACTACTCGCCCCACGCCAGCTCCAAGGGGGAGGGTGCGACCCAAGACAATCATCCCAGTCACGCTGGGGCTGAGGTTCCACACAGGGCAGCAGAGATGTCTGTTTCCAGAACCCTCCACAAGGCCCTCAGCGTTATCGCAGGACCCAGAGCGTTTCCTCAGGGCCGTGCGCCCACCAGTCACTCTCTCAAAATAGCGGCCAAAGCACCAGTGGGCCTGCAGTCCCGCCACCCGCCTCGCGCCAGCTCAAGGGGGCAGGTGAGGCCCAAGGCGATAGTCCCAGTTACGCGGGGGCAAAACATTACCCAGGGCTGTAGAGATGCCTGCTTCAGGGACCCCCCAAGAGGCCCACGGCTCTCCCTCAGGGCCCACAGTACTTTTCAAAGGCAGCGCACTCACCAGTTCCAAGCTCCAAATGGTGGCCGTCAGTGCAGCAGGCTTCCCAGTGCGAGGGGCACGCACTCACCGCTAGGGTCTCCCACGGCATCCCCTACCCTGTTCTAAGCGCTGCCTCCTCCGCTGGTCAGCCCCGGTGAGGTTGGGAAGGGCAGCCTGTTCCTCCCACATGCAGAGATGGCGATCCCGCTCCAGCTGTAGGGCAGTTCGTGCGGTCCTGGTCAGATGTTCGCGTCTTGTCTGTTGGGGTCAGCACCCCTTCTGTTCCACTGTCCAGGCCGGCGCCGGATGCAGCCACTGGGCTCTCAGGAGTACAGGACCAAGTGTCATCACACCTCGGGAGCGCCTCTGTCCAGTTGCCTCAAGATGACGGGCCCTCTATTCTGTAGGCCAATGCCTACCGCCACCTTCAGGCTGGCTCCTGCTCCGCCGGAGGTACCCCTCCGTGGCCGTCAATTTCTGTGCCTCTACCCTCGCCAGGGTCTGAGCATCGTAGTTACCTGGCGGGCAGCAGCAGGAGAGGCCCTCTCAGGCTGAGGGGAGGCCGCCCGTCATGTCTCGCTCCGGGGAACGTGGCCTGTAAGATGGCACCCCAGGGCCCACCTCCGAGCCAGTCACTTGCCCTGGGCCTGCCACTCACTCTCGTCTCCCTAGTGTCTCCGCTTCTGCGCTGCCTGTTCCGGTACCGGGGAGATCCAGGGAGGCTGTAGGGGCTCAGAGGACCGCCCCTACCGCATCGCTGAGGAGCTCCGCTTCAGGCGCCGTGAGATGGCGGGCGTTCCTGCCCGCCGGCCGATGGCACGCATTGAGTGCACCACTACTGTCGCCTCCAGGCAGTTCCCTGCTCTGCGAGTTATGCCCCAGGCTGTCAGCTATCCGGGCCCCCCCAGGAACAGTCGCAGTGACCCCTCAGTTCTGCTAAAATAGCTTTATTTAGCAGCGGATGGCCGGAGCTCCCCCAACGTGTGTCTTACAGCATTGCCAGCAAGACCACGCCCCTGAAATGCCTTTTTCAATAAAAAAATAGAGATTTCTTAAAATTCCTCAATTGCGAGTCGCAAATTGCGAGTCGCAATTAAGGAATACCTCCCCATTCATTCCTATGGGCCTCGAGGCCCATAGGAATGAATGGGAAGACATTCTCAATTTGCGAATCGCAATTAGTGAATCGCAAATTGAGAATGCGATTTTAAGGGTGCAGGGGTGTCCAAAGGACACCCTGAGGCACCCCTGAAATTGATCTGTGTACATATGTTGCGCACACACATGCCCTTAGGGCATGTGTGTGCGCAACATGAAACTTTGAAAAATGCACTTTGGTGCATTTTTCAACGTTTTTGCAAATTACCATGAAGTTCAACTTCATGGTAATTTGCGAGCTCTATTAGTGAAATTGCTATTTTTTTAACTTTAATGCATTGCACCTTAAATGAAAGTAATCACAATTTTGCGATTTCTTAATTTGTGATTTTTGCATTTGGGATGATGCATCCCAAATGCAAAAATACCGGTCGCAAAGGGACAGATTCTGAGAATCTACCCCTTTGCGAGCGGATTTTACCTTGATGCATCTATGCCTAAGTCTGTATTATGGGAAGGAGGTATTAGAGACACTTCCTAAGTCAGTTACAGTTAATAGGTCCGTGCTAATCTCACTTCCTGGGTCAGAGCCAATACATGTTTTGGGGAAATATGCAAGCTCTTTCTCAAGGCTCTTTGCTCGAGTTATTGGTATATGTATGTTCTTGTCAGATCCTACACAAGTGAGGTAGATCTAAAGTTTTCACTGGCTTATCAAGTTCAGCACCATGGTTATGGCATGGTTATGGCTACTTTTTAGGTCCTGATGAAATGCACTGTATCTTACTGAAAACTCAGCATGAAACATGTTGACCAGCAACTTAAAGTAGAGCATTGCTCCCCTGGATCATTGTGCCAGCGAGCAGCCTCTGTTCACATTTTAAACAAGATAAATGACCACGTTATTAAACTTACTCAGTGGACTACCTAACCTTTTTTAGCACACCACCCATCCACATTAAACTTTTCCCTAGGGCCCTCACACAAACGGGACCATACGGCAGGAACAAAAGATCTCCGCCAAAGAGCCCCTTTATAGGTGCCCGTCAGGTATTGCCCCGTCGACCTGACGAGGAGCAAACCCATATGATGAAGCATGACACCTAGCTTGCTGGGTGTGTGAGGGTTTTTGTTCCAAAAGGGAGAATCCCCCTAAGTTATGCCTTCATCCACTGTTTTGGTTCACTCTCCCCTTCCACTTTTTAGTTTCCCCCACTGGGGAACTGCGTACCCTTCTTTGTTTAACATATCTGGGCACGTGCGCTGGACCCCGTTAAAAATAGCCCATATTGTCCCTCTCTTTGTTTTTAAACTAGAAGAATACTCTCTAATTCTATTGTTGCGTTTTAAAAACAACCATTCATGGGATTGTACAGACCCTTGATATTGCCATTGCAAGAGGACTGGAAAACCACACCTGTAAAGCTGGGCATCAAAGGTCTGCACAAATCGAGGTTTGACTCCTCTGAAAACACTGTACAAAGCACTATGAATTAGAGGGCGATTGCAGTTCACAACAGCCTTTTACGACACAAACTAAATTGACTTTACTCAGTGAATTTAACTGGATGTTTTCAACACGTTGAGATTTAATAACTTTTCAAGCAGACTCAGGACAAGGTCTACAGAATGACTGACAGTCTGAGATCTTAAAGAAAGGGTCACAAGAGACAATCTGTTGCAGTGGAGAAAAACATAGTTATGACATACCAATCAAAATGGAATGCAAAGAGGCTGCAATCTGATATCTATATAAAATGAAAAATAGGATGTTAAGAGGAGGGGGAGAGAGAGAGAGAGAGAGAGAGAGAGGTGGAGAGAGAGAGAGAGAGGAAAATAAGTAAATAAACAATAAAGCAAAAGTTAATTTGTTGACTGGTATATCTCAATCAGTATTTGCTCCTAAATTAAAAATAATGTTTTATTTAATCGGTTCATTGTCACATTAACCAAATAAGTGAATATGTTGTTGTAGCTTAAAAGCCATTAACCTTTCACTTATTTAAACAGACCTTCTTACAGATAGGTGTGGCAGGGTATACTCAGACATGAGTCCCTTTCTCACTGCTCCATCAGGATTCAAGCAAGCCGGGCCGAAGAAGGCTGAAATGCCAGAAACCGGTCCCCGGTAGCTTGTCTCCTTTCTGGTGAAGAATTGGCTTGGTAGTTTAGTCTGCCCTGTTCCCATGATGCACTGGGCCAGGGACAGACTGATTTGCATATAGCCAGGTTCTGAGCTGGGATGGGGCAGTGAGATAAATAACGGTGATGGATCAAGCCCTGATCTATGGACTGGGTAAGAGTGGTCTGTTTAACTCAGACACTCTGTTCATCACCACCCCCTTTTCTAAATCGTTTTTGGCCACTATAGGTGTGGCAGGGTATACTCAGACATGAGTCCCTTTCTCACTGCTCCATCAGGATTCAAGCAAGCCGGGCCGAAGAAGGCTGAAATGCCAGAAACCGGTCCCCGGTAGCTTGTCTCCTTTCTGGTGAAGAATTGGCTTGGTAGTTTAGTCTGCCCTGTTCCCATGATGCACTGGGCCAGGGACAGACTGATTTGCATATAGCCAGGTTCTGAGCTGGGATGGGGCAGTGAGATAAATAACGGTGAT
The DNA here is from genome assembly GCF_964263255.1 of Lissotriton vulgaris. Classification (NCBI taxonomy): domain Eukaryota; kingdom Metazoa; phylum Chordata; class Amphibia; order Caudata; family Salamandridae; genus Lissotriton; species Lissotriton vulgaris. Next base: position 1,185,525,270 of record NC_141694.1, read on the forward strand.
GGATCAAGCCCTGATCTTTGGACTGGGTAAGAGTGGTCTGTTTAACTCAGACACTCTGTTCATCACCACCCCCTTTTCTAAATCGTTTTTGGCCACTATAGGTGTGGCAGGGTATACTCAGACATGAGTCCCTTTCTCACTGCTCCATCAGGATTCAAGCAAGCCGGGCCGAAGAAGGCTGAAATGCCAGAAACCGGTCCCCGGTAGCTTGTCTCCTTTCTGGTGAAGAATTGGCTTGGTAGTTTAGTCTGCCCTGTTCCCATGATGCACTGGGCCAGGGACAGACTGATTTGCATATAGCCAGGTTCTGAGCTGGGATGGGGCAGTGAGATAAATAACGGTGATGGATCAAGCCCTGATCTTTGGACTGGGTAAGAGTGGTCTGTTTAACTCAGACACTCTGTTCATCACCACCCCCTTTTCTAAATCGTTCTTACAGATAGAGCACCATGGTCACAGAAAGATGTGATTAACACATGTTCAGCATGCAAGAGAGAGAAATTAGCCACTGGGTCACCCCTGACTTCCTTATCTACTGCAAAAAGAACAATTGAAGGACTGAAGGGAGAACAATGTCATACATTCACCCCAGTACAGAGATCTGGGCTTAAATCCATTGTTTTGTTGCTCACCATGCCATTCCAGTTTGGACCCAGCCATATGCAAATCAGTCTTGACCCTGCGCCCAATGGGAACAGTCTAGCCCAAACTGCCAGGCCACATCCTCCCTGGACTGGAAACAAGCATCCTGGGACCGGTTTCGGGCTTTCAGCCCTCATCAGCCAAGATAGCTTGTCTCCAGTGGCATGGAGAGCACAGGAACCACGTCTGCGCATACCCGTCCCACTCGGTGCGACTATTGCAAAAAGACCAATTGATGGACAGACTGATTTGCATATGTGTGGGTCCAAACTGGGATGGTGTGGTGAGCAAAAGAATGATGGATTAAACCAGATCCTTGTGACTGGGGGTGAATGTTTGCATTGTCCAGCATTCCGTCCATCAATTGTTTCTTTTGCATATGTAGCCCTAAGTGGGAAGGGTATGCCCAGACGTGGGTCCCGTGCGCACTACACCACTGGATTCAAGCTAGCCTGGCTGATGAAGGGTGATGCCCTGAAACCGGTCCCATGATGCTTGTTTCAGGTCCAGAGAGGACCTGGCTTGGCAGTTCGGGCTGGACTGTTCCTACAAGGAACAGGGTCAAGACTGATTTGTATATCGCTAGGTCCAAACTGGGGTTGTGTGGTGAGCAAATGAATGATGGATTAAACCCAGATCCTTGTGACTGGGGGTGAATGTTTGCATTGTCCAGCATTCCGTCCATCAATTGTTTATTTTACATATGTCGCCCTAAGTGGGAAAGGTATGCATAGACGTGGGTCCCGTGCTCACTACACCACTAAATTCAAGCTAGCCTGGCTCATGAAGGGTGATGCCCTGAAACCGTCCAAGGATGCTTTTTTTCTGGTACAGGGAGGACCTGGCTTGGCAGTTCCGGCTGGACTGTTCTCACAAGGAAGAGGGTCAAGACTGATTTGCATATGGCGGGGTGGTGTGGTGAGCAAAAGAATGATGGTTAAGCCCAGATCTTTGTGACTGGGGTGAATGTTTACATTGTCCAGCATTCTGTCCATCAATTGTTTCGTTTGCATACCTTATCTATTAAGCTACATGAAGAAACAGGAATTACGTAAAATTCAAAAACTTAAACTCACAGTGTCAGAAATCATTCCGCAGAACCATAAACACGGTGATAGATGTACTTGAACCCTTATCCTGAAGGCTGAAAGTAAGAGACTGTTCCGCCTCAAGTGGCATCACTGAAATAGGTAAAAATACAATAATTACATAAGATCTGAAATTGGAATGCAATACTTCTTCAGAAGTGGTTGCAACTAGTCAGAAAAATCATTGAGGCATGGCATAATGCAAACAAATATTTTCTGAAATAATGAAAATAAAATTATATGCTTACCAACAATTATCATCAATTTTAATGTGTTAATCCTGTACTTCCATATTTAACCTAACTATGAACATATTACTCAAAAATGAAAACCATTAATACTTCACCTATTACTGAGATGCTTTAAATGCGTAGTTATTAAGAATGTCTTTTAGCAGAAAGATAGCAATATTGACAATAGCACTCAAGCGCTTAACCCTCAGACTGAGAGTAAGGGAACTATTAAAATGACATAAGATTCCAAAATTGAATTCAATGAAATTTCATACATGGCTAAAAATGGACAGCTACGTCATTTAGAGAAACAAGGAAAGGAGGAGAGAGACATAGGGCATGAATAAGAGGACCGCCAAACCAGTAGTGGAGGTTCAGTGGTGGTCGGGGACGGCCACACCAGTGGTCCGACCACCATATTTCAACTACGGCGGTTGGACCTCCATGGCACCGCTGCAACCACCAGGGAACCGCAATCCTTGGCTGTGGAGCGGCAGTGTGAGGCCATAATATACTGGGAAGGCCACAGTTGCAGGGATTTTGCCCAAAAAGAGAACTATGCACAGGATTATAGGACCTTGGTGTATAGGGTTTGAGTTTACCTACCACCTTACTACCCACGATCGACTAGCTATAGTGTCTCACTTGCTCTCCTACTCACTCAGTGAGAAACAAATGATTAGACACCCAAGAAGAGAACTCTACCAGATCTCTCACGAATCGTAGTAACAAGACACACCCTTTTGCTCACACTCTTCTACTTGTCCACAATAAGATCTGACAGAGACACAAAACAGTTTAAAATATTTATTTTAACTAACGTGCCATAACATGCAGTATACGTGCCACACCAAGCAAAAAAATGCATTGAACAAATACAGTCAGCAAAGCAGCTGGTCCATATATCATGAAGGGAGATGTCTTAATTAAAAGACAATAGAGCTTAACCTCCATCCCCTTTCTACGAAGAAGTATTATTATATATTAGAAGATCTCAGGGCTTTTTCAGCAGATCCCATACCTTAGCCTATAGATGGTAGATCTACATCATAGGCGCTGTCTCGCTCTTCTCCCTGGAAAGGTCCCTCTCCAAGTGTGTACTACCTATATGTGTATTCTAATAAAACCCAAGTACATCTGTCCAAACAACAGCTTCATCAGTATGTTTTGTCTAAGGGCTAAGGCCTGGCCCAAACAAAATAACTAGTGGCATTGTTGTTCGACCTTGCAAATAATGTTGAGTCAAAATCTAGGAACATGCAGAGAGTGAACACAGGGATGAGTTCTCATGTGAAAACAGCCGTAGAAACGATTGCAAAAAATAAAGGTGTGTAGTAACGTGCGCAAAGCAGCAGGCAGGCTGCAGCATGCTTTGCAAACTTAGTGAAGACGACAATGTCTGTATGGGCCACGTGACACCGCTGCAGCCCTGCCAAGCATATTACGAGTTTCCTCACAGCCAGGGGTCCTATGGCGGTGTTTACGCCATGAAACTGTTGGCAGTGAGGAAACGAAGGGGGCCTTACAAGGCCCTTTGTGCATCAGGCCATGGGGATTGCTTATATTTGGTTAAAAATTGGTTGCAAATAGGTGTGCAGAGTGTCTACCTTGTTATAGCATCCTTTGTGCATCAGGCCATGGGGATGCATCCAGGGGGCACATGGTGTGTTCTCCCTGTCTGCATGCATCCCCAGTTCCTGCACGCATAGACTTAAAAGTCCATGCCATGCAGAAACTTTCTTTGGCATTCCCAGTGGTGCCTTTTTTAACTCATGCTCTTAACCCTCAGACTGAGAGTAAGGGAACCTTATCCACAAATCCACAAGACACTCTCTAATAATAGCAGGGTAAGTTTAAAAATGACATAAGATTCGAAAATCAAATTCAATGAAGTTTCAAACAACGCTGAAAATGGACAGCTATCATCATTCATAGAAACAGGGTAAGGAGGAGAGACATAGGGCCTGATTATGAGGGACCACTGAACCCGTGGTGGAGGTGCAGTGGACGTCGGACCCCCCACACCAGTGGTCCGACCGCTGTGTTACAACTAAGGCGATCAGACCTGCATGGCACCACCACAACCTCCAGTGATCTGCGATCCATGGTGGTGGTGCGGCGGTGTGAGACCATAATTTGCTTTGCAGGGCAGCTGTGGCCCCACCAAGCATATAACAAGTTTTCTCAGTACCAGCGGTCTCATGGCGGTGTTCACGCCATGAAATTGCTGGCGGTGAGGAAACTAAGCGGGCGCTACAGGGTCCTCTGGTGCCTCAACTATGGGGATGCATGCAGGGGAGTACATGGTGTACCCTCCCTATCTGCATGCATGCCCAGTTCCTGCACGGCATGGCCTTAAAAGGCCATGCCATGAAGGAACTTGTTTTGGCATTCCAATGGCGGTGCCTTTTTCAAAGGCACCATGATGGGAACACCAAACAACTGCCCACCAGACAATGATGAAATTCGTAATCTGGCAGGCGGTGGTCGAGTTTGGGGCAGTGGTGTGCCGCCCCACTCCCTCACCGCCAAACTAGTATTCACGCCCATAGAAAAAATGGAGAGCTAGGAAGAGAAGCTTTTTGCTCTTTGGGCATCGTAAGTTTCAAATAAATATTTTCTGAGATAGGTAAGTAAAGGCTAACTTTTTGTCCAATAACATAAATATATTATAATGTTACAAAATAAAAATTATTGAATGTTCACAAGCTTGAAAGATCATTGACATACCATCTGATGGAATCTTTAAACTTCATACTGAGAAGAAAAGTTCTTGAACACTACGCCACAGGTGACTCTCTATCCTGTTTGCGAAACATATTATGATATACAATTTGATAATGGATTTAATGATGGCGCTATAGGTCACTGCAGCTAACCCTTCTCCAATTGACCATTCATGCATCTTGCAGGAAAAGAGACCTTTAACTAGGTGAAGAACAATAGTGACAGCAGGGTTTGACCTTTAGCCTTCTAACAAAAGTCAAGAGGCTTCCCAACTGTATCACATGTTATGCTCCGTTAAACATACTGAAAATATAGTTATGACAACAAACTAAGGCTTCTCCTGTTTAAATAAAATATAGATATTTTTACAATATTAAAACCATTAATTGTTCAGTTATTACACAGACGCTTGAAACATACTATTATTGATCAGAACGTTGAGCAATTGAAAGACCTTGGCACAATAGGGAAGGGAGGTTTATGAAAGTTAGTTACATGACTGACAGGATCCAACACTCCTCTTTCTACATTTGATTTTATTTCCACAGTTTGTTCAGTATTTCTGTGTTGATTCTCAAAACAACTAACAATAAATTGAAATACGGCCAAATGTTTTTTGTGCCTCAGAGGGACTGACACTTTTAATGGAATAACATACTATTCTGCACTCTGTGCCTGTACGGAAAGGACCAGTGTCCTCCATTTTGACAGCAAAGTACCAATTAATGACAGAAAATGTACCCACATTTTTTTTAGAGCAAGTTTGTGTTTTAACTTCACATTCACATTTTACCTCCATTGACCAGAGCAATTGGTTATTAATCACCACAATCATGTTTGAAGACCAGACACAAATTTAGAGTATCCAAGCATGCTCGTCTCAACTTACTCTTTTTAGCCCTGATGAAAACCTGATTATTCCCTATGTACAAGGGTCTAAACCATGGACATGTGACCAGATTATAACAGACTGACCTAACATTACTGGAACATTGTGCAGCAAATCTTGGATTCCTGTGTGTGTGCATCAGTGTAGGCTTTTTTTCATTTTAGACTTAACACACTGATCACTATGCTGTCACTGGCTCAACTCTCACAGTACCAGCACTTGTATATCAAATCAAGAAAAAATAATGTTACAGTGAGTCTATTAGCCCATTCTCCTTTCTTTGTTATTCCTATAATGAGTGAGGTGATGTTAACCTAATTTCACAATCCCAATTTGATATAGACATTTTGGTTTATGCTCATTCAGTCTCCCTGCCAAAATACCCATAAAGATCTTATAATCGGCATTCAGCATGGAGATCGGATGGTATAAATCGGCTTTAAGTAGGTCCTTCACGGGTTTTAATATTAATACAATGGTTGCTTCCTTCCAGGAGCTTGGGACCTAGCCTGTTAAACTATATACCGATTTAACAAGGTACCCAGTGCCGGAGTCAATGAATCTGGTAGAAGTTTATAGACTTCATTCGGCAGTGTGTCAATTCCTGAAGCTTTGATGTTTTCAGATATCTTTATTTGACTTTTGATCTCTTCTAATGTAATAGGGGAATCAAGGAGGTCGCGACTAGCTTCAGTTAATGTTGACAAGGATTTACCCCTCAGCCAAGTTTGTATTTGTTCTTGGGAAGGAGCTAAGCTCTCTTTATAGAGGTCCGAGAAGAGAGAGAGGAGGCAGGTCTGCATATCTTCTACCCTACTAGTTTTTCCCCATTATTATTTATTATAAGCTCGCTGATAATATTTTTTTAGCGATCAACTCTAGCCTTCCAAGCTAGGAGAGCACCAGCCTTCTCTCCATACTCAAAGTTTTGCATGCTCTTAATGAGCCATTGTGCCTTACACTTCTGGTCCAGTTTTCCCCTATACTCCTGCCTCACCCACTCTAGGTCTCCTTGAACGTTTGCCAACCTTCCTGGACACCCGTTGCTGAGTCGATTCCTCTCAACTTCCGTTTGCCAGATTCTTCCCTCGATAGTGTGTAGCTCCTGGGCTCCAGCTCGATTTTTAGAACAGATAAGGCCATGCAGCCTGCCCTTCAGGTTGGCATTAAAGGCCTCCCAGACTATGACTATAGTCGTGAAACCATTATTTAATACAAAATATTCTAAGGAGGATAGTTTAATAGCCTGAATGATTTCAGGGTCCAACAGTTTTGCTCTATTGAGCGTCCATCTAGGGCGTTGGTCTTTTTAAGATATGAAAATTGTTTTGGGGCATGATCAGAAAGAGGGCTTGGTAATATTGAGACCCCCAGCAGGCTACCCAGGACATACCTATTGGTTAAAATATAATCAATCCTGGATGAATGATGATACTTTTTACTATAAAACGTGTACCCCTGAAGATCTCCCTTCTTTGCCCTTCAGACATCTACCAAATCCAAGTTGTGCATCAGATTCTTCATAGCTCGAAATATTTGGGGGGGGCCCTATATAGTGAGTCTGGTTTGACTTATCTTTTAAGGAGGTCAAGGAGGACATTAAAATCTCCCCTGATAATCAAGGGGGGTTGCCATAATTAGTTTAGATTGCAGCTTACAGATATAGGATGGGTCGTCAACGTTTGGTCTGTAAAAGGAGGCACAGACTAATTCTGTCCCTCCAAAATCCAGTTGTGCCACTATCCACCCCCCTGTCTGGTCCATCTGTGCAGATTTAATAGAACAAGTAGCCCCCTGCTTAATCAGGATTGCGACTCCCCTACTCTTAATCGTTTGTTGTGAGGAACAATAACCTTTTATCCAGGGGATTCTAGAGAATTATTTTGTGCTGATAGTTTTGCCACATTCACTGAAGTAGCGTGTATCGTTTCATTGAGTTTCAGAATCTCTGACCCTGTCCTCGTGGTGACCTCCTCTAGTTTCTGGGCTAACACCTCACAGTATGATTGAATAGCCGCTTGATTCGCTTCTGACACGGTGAATCTGCCCGCCATCTCAGCCTGGTTCATCTCTGAGACCAAAAACCTGCTCATCATCTCTTCCTTCATAGCGAGCAGTATATCGGACAATGAACGACTCGTAGAGTCTGAGGCCACATAGTTCTCAGTAATAATGTCACTTGTACTTTCCGGACTGTCCTGAATTTCCAGTACAGAATACCTGTTAGAGAGGCTGGCTATGGGGTGATTAGCGAGTGGAGTTACTGTTGCTCTCCCTGATTTTATTTTATTTATTTTATTTTTGACATTTCTAGAGCGCGACGAATACCCACAGGCGTCTCGGCGCTAGGAAATTCGCTTACTTGAAATGAGGGGACTGGTGAAGGAGTATATGGATCTTATTGGTCAAACAGCCATGTCTTTAGGAGTTTGCAGAACTGAAGAAGTGAGGGACTCATCCTGATGTTTTGGGGTAGAGTATTCCACAGTTTGGGTGCTGCCACTAGAAAGCGGCGATCGCCCCAAGACACTGTTTTGGATTGTGGAATCACTAGTTGGTTTAGGGTGGCGGAACGGAGCGGTCTGCTTGGAAGATAGGGTTTAAGTTGATCCTTAAGAAAATGAGGTCCTTGATTGTTGAGTGCCTTATAGACTATACATAGGGATTTGAAGTGTATTCTGTTCCGAATCGTCAGCCAGTGGTATTCCTTGATAATTTTGGATATGGACTCAAATTTGGTCTTGCCAGAGAGCAGACGTGCTGCAGCATTCTGTATTGACTGCAATTTCCTCGTGACTCTGAACTGGACATTGAGGAATAACCCATTACAGTAGTCAAGGGATGACATAACTAAGGAACTGACCAATGTTTTAATAGCTGTCTCCGGAAGGAAGGGGCACATTTTTCTGTTCATTTTCAGTTTGTGGTGGGCTGTGATAGCTACTTTGTTTGCGTGGTCCATGAAGCTAAGTCCTTCGTCAAAAATGACTCCCAGATTTCTGACTTTGGCTGTCGGGCTAGGGGGAGTACCGAAGGCTTCTGGCCACCAACATGATGGCCAAGCTGGTAGCAGGGGTCCAAAAATAACGACCTCGAGTTGAACAGATTGGAAAGGTCCTAGCGTGACTGCTTGCGTTCTTCTAGCCAGAAAAGACGCAAGCAGTGCTCTGGCGAAGTGACAGATACCGAGCTTTCCGACACGGTCGACCAAGATGGTATGGTCGACCGTGTCGAAAGCTGCCGATAGGTCCAGCAATACTAAGATTGCTGTCCCACCTTGGTCCCTGATTGCCCTGACATCGTCTGCAGCTTTGATCAGGGCCGTTTCGGTCCCATGATACTTCCGAAAGCCAAATTGTGTGTCATCTAGTAGACGATGTTTCTCAATATATTCGGATAGTTGAGAATTCATGGCCTTTTCGACCACTGTAGCTACAAAAGGGAGACTCGCAATGGGCCTGTAGTTTTTCAGTTCGTTTTTGTCAACGCATGCTTTTTTTAATAGAGGTTTTAGTAAGGTATTTTTTAACGAGTCTGGGTAGATCCCTGATAGAAAAATGGAATTACAGACTTGTGTTATTACTGGGATGATGGACTCCATAACTGGTGGGAGGACTGAAAAAGGACAGGGATCCAGTGCAGATCCTGTTTTGATTGTTGCAACAATTGTCCTTATATGGTCACCTGCTAGTGCTTGAAAACTAGGGAAAGTGTTTAATTGAGGTGAAGTGGGGGAAGCAGCCTTTACCATTGGCGGTTTAGCGGTGAAGGCTTGGTAAATGTCGTCCACCTTTGTGAAGAAGAAGAAGAAAAATAGCCAGGGCATCACACAAAGCTTGTGACGGAGGCGGAGTAAGGTCGGGGGCATTGCCGGACAATGTCTTGGTAATCTGGTATAATTGTTTGCTTGAATTTTTGGCTTTATGAATTTGATCTGAGTAAAAAGATTTTTTCGCTTTTACGATCATAGCTTTATAGAGCGCCAATGATTCTTTATAGCAAGTCTTACTTGCCGTATCATAGGTTTTCCTCCAAAGCCTTTCCTTGTTCCTGTTACTTTGTTTTTGTAATCTTAGATCCTCAGTGTACCATGGAGCAGTCGGTTTGGATCTGTTCCTAGATAATGATTTGATGGGAACTGGGTGGTTAGTTGCCTGGCCGAGCCAGGTCTGAAATTGTTGTGTTGCCACGTTAGGGTCAGTGGACACCGTTGGACGAGTACGGTCCAGTTGTATTTCCAGGTCTGACTGATTTATGTTCTTCCAGTCTTTGAAAGAACTTTGGATCGATGAGATAGATTTCTTATTAGGATGGGACTTGATGGTGATTTTACTAAGTATGGCATGGTGGTCAGTCCACGACATGGGCAGAATGTCCGTTATTTGTAAGCCTTCTACATTGGAGAATATGGCGTCTAGGGTATGACCCGCCGAGTGAGTGGGAGAGGTGACTAGTTGTTTTAGCCCCAATGTTTCCATATCAGAAATGAGGGTGGACGTGTCAATTTGATTGACTTGTTCTAAATGAAAATTCAAGTCATCTAGGACCGTGAACAAATTTTCAGTGGTTAAAGATTCCATTATAGTGTTAATATTGGCGAGGAAGCCGGTCTTAGTTCCAGGGGGGCGGTATAGCAATATCCCCTTGAAATTGAAAAGGGCGGAGAGCTTAATTGCGAACTGCAAAGGTTCAAAAAATGTGGATGGGATGGGGGTCGTTCTAACTATGAACCGTTCTCTGGCTATAATAGCTAGCCCACCTCCTCTTTTCCGGGCTCTATCCTGACGATAAATTTTGTAGCCATTAGGCACTGCAATTACTAGGTCTGGTTCAGAAGAATCGTCAGTCCACGTTTCAGTGACAAAGAGAATATCTAGTTTAAAGTCCGTGATAAAATCTGCTGTCTCCTGACTATGCTTGCATAGTGAGTGGGCATTAATAAGAGCGATTACAATAGTGTCCTCTTTTGTGGTCATTGATTGATTGGTATGAACAGGGGCAGTATTTTTAGGTATTGTGCCGTTACAATGGGAGCACAACGTGGCGAGTTCATGTAAGGCCAGGGTAGGGTCTAGCCTTATACAACTCGTTTCTGGCCCTGGTCGGAATTTCAATAAGGAAGTTTGTGAGTAAGCCAGCCTGTCTTTAGATGAGCACCGGCCAGGGGTTGTGGCCCTAGGCCCGGTCCCGGCGCGGACGGGCGCAGACAGGCTTGCCTTTGGCGTGCATTCGGCGCGCCGCCGGCACGCCCGCTGCGCGGACGGGGTGGTCTAGTATTTTTATACATATCAGAGGGGATGAGGAGGGTGGGAGGGGTCCAACCACTGCACCGCAACCCTTACCTCCCTCAAGATGGCGGGTGAGGTGGGCCAAGTGACGTGTCAGCGCCTGGGGAACGGCAGCGCTGTGGAGAGGAAGAGACTGTGTTCAGCCTCGGGGCGACTCTGATCTCGCGCCGAGGTGAGGGGCTTTAAAAACGATCTATTTAAAATATATACAGTTTCTTAAAAAACGCTGTTTGTAATCAACAACGTCCAGGGAGTTGTTAAAAGAATAGATTAGAGATCCCCCGGCTTCCGCCTCAGGGGAGAGTATGAAAACAAGTAAGGGTTTTGCACGAGGAAGAGCTCCGCCCACTTAAGTATTCTGGGAGGGCGGGAGGGGTCCAACCCCTGCACCGCAGCCCTTACCTCCCTCAAGATGGCGGGTGAGGTGGGCCAAGTGACGTGTCAGCGCCTGGGGAACGGCAGCGCTGTGGAGAGGAAGAGCCTGTGTTCAGCCTCGGGGCGACGCTGATCTCGCGCCGAGGTGAGGGGCTTTAAAAACGATCTATTTAAAATATGTACAGTTTCTTTAAAAAACGCTGTTTGTAATCAACAACGTCCAGGGAGTTGTTAAAAGAATAGATTAGAGATCCCCGGCTTCCGCCTCAGGGGAGAGTATGAAAACAAGTATAGAAAGATCTATCTGAGGTTTCAGCTTGCTTGCACAGAGTGGTCCGTGGCTTTGGCCCCTTCGATTACACTGCTGAGTGGAAAACGCAGCCTCCGAGGTTACATTTATTTGGTCTGAAGGTTTACCTGTATAGTCGACTGATGAATTATGCAGGCCACCCGGGGAACAATCCTGAACAGCTTTTTTTGAAGGCTCGCGCTGTTGAAGTAGACATAACTTTGTGATATGTTTTCAAAGAGGGAGTGATTTTCACCTTTAAAGACGCTATTTTCTTCTCCCTGCCTCTCCCCTTACCCTTGCCGACCTCTCTCCACTTAAAATCAGACCCGTCCATTGTGTCCCCTCTCTGCTTGCACTGCTTGACTAACGCCTTAATTTCTGAGATGGGAGGGGAGACTCGGGGGATCAGAATAGGCCGGGTGATGTCGGTATTACGGGATGAGTGGGCCACTCTAGCTCGCAGCGTGTATCTGCTGATATTAGGAGGTGGGGAGTTCACTTTAGCCACTTTTGCTGCTTCTCCCGTCTCCATGCGGCAAGGGGTACCTCTCCCTCCACTGGTAGCCTTATGCTCATTAATGTTGATGTCTTCTTACATCGAGTCGAATAAGCTCTGCAGGTGAGACTGATAGTAAGGCTGCCTGGGAGTGCTATACGCCCCCTCTTACCTTTATTCTGCCCAACTTACAGTACCTGCTGCCAAAAATCTGGTTGTTGCTCAATCTTCGTCTCAGAGCACGAGTGGACGCCAGCGCTGGTGCTGTCCCTCCCTCCGGCAATACGGAGCAGGAAACGGGTGGCGTCCTGGCGTCTCCACAGCCATGCTGCTTCCTCCCACCCCCAGCGCCAGTCAATGACCTCTGACAAGTGGGGTAGCAAGATCGCCCGTCCACCAGGGCCGAGAAACTCTCTGCGCATCACCACCTCCGAGGTAAGCAGGAGAGGGGGTTACACCAACAATGACGGAAGCGTCAGGTTCCCGGCATCAAAACCCCCAACGAAGCATCCAAGGAAGAGTGACCGCGGCCGTTTAGCTAGCAGCCACCATGTTCCTCTACATATCAAAAATCTTATCACTTGCATTTGTTTCACAACGCATAGTAAGAAAAATTCTTATGAACTATTTTTCCACTCAGTGATCAGCATTTAGTTTAACAGTCTGTTTTAGATTTTTGCAGCTTCAGATGTGATCTACCGATAGGAAGTATGGCAGTTTCCATTTTGGGTGATTAGATTTTGATGCTTGTAATTTATTCTTCGAAGTTGCCCACGATTCCAGGTATCTATAATTTTTCATTTTTAAGTTCTAAAGAGCTCTCTGACCTTCATACTTTGCAACAGAAATCCAGGATTTTTCACTGGTTTCGTAACTACACTACCATAGTTTTGTGGCACATGGGATCACTCCAGGCATCTCCGCTTTCTTTTAATGTAACAGCAACTTCTTTGCTCGTATTGCTTTTGTTTGAGAAGGAAATGTAATACTTTTGCCACCTTGCAATGGTTAATATTTAAATCATATTTGTTCTATGTTAACTTTGTAAGGGCACTGGGGCAAAGCACTGCAGCTATAATCTCATGTGTTGTTTGCCATCATTCTTTTTCAAGGTTTCAGTCACATTTTTGTGCAGTGTGAAATATTTCTGCAACCAAGGGTCCTTTCTTTGGCGTGTGGACAATATTCATCTTTGGCTGACTTTGAACTTAGTTGGAGAAACTCTCTGGAACATCACTGAGGAATATCTATTACATTTCTGTAGAAACTAAAGCTCACTCTTCAATTTCCATATGTGAGTCTACCAACTTCTATCTGTAGGAGGTCTATCTGATTTACCTCATGTTACTATATTTCACAAATTGCAAACATGACAAGGAGAGAACTGGAGATTATGTTGCTGCCAGTTCTTGATTATATTGTTGTCAGTTCTTAACCCTTTCGATGCTGATGACGAGCTCAGCTCGTCATGATGCATGGTTGAGCTGTGCTGATGACGAGCTGAGCTCGTCATGAACAATGGGAAAGTGGGTGCCTGCAGCACAGGAGGGGAAAATACCTAGCAGCCAAGGTGTTAATAAACAGTCAAGAACACAAAACCTGAGAGTGTAATATTGCAGTGTTGGTGTAAATGATGTCAAGAGTCGAATATGATATGATCTGACATGAACAATGAGCATTTTCCCTGGGGGTTATGTGTTCTGAGTCCCCAGAAATGTTGGGTTTGTTTTCATAAATCATTTTTGTGGGGGCTACTGCAGCCCCTGCAGCCCTGCACAACTCTCCTTTGATCTGTTGGTAGTGCCCCTGCCTTGTGCTAAATGAGGCATGTGCAGTAGGTCTACTAAATACAAATTGCTTGTGCCTGTGGTCATAGTTGAACTACACCGTTCACATGCACAGCTCAGACATTCATCTATAGAGGGCTGTGTTTTTAAAGAACACTCTGTAGATAGATCGTTGCTCAGCCCTCCCCCCCCAGCCCATCCTCCTCCTCCTGTCTTCAGGAGCTTCATGGAAAGGTCAAAAGAACTGACCAACACACTGCAGAGTTCATGTAAACACAAAAGTCATGCCTGCATGAACACTGCTAAATTAAGTTATTACAAGTGTAATAATTCAATTTAGCAGCAGCTCCTTGGGCTCACAGCTGGCACAGCTATGCCCGGTGCCCCTGAAAAGGAGCTATCCCTGTTTTGAACTGTTATGGAGGTTTATATTAGAGCATATTTGAATTGAGCCTGCCTCATAAACATGGACTATGAATTTAATATTTATTACGTAGGTGATTCTGCAATCCCCTGCAAATGGGAATTTTTCAGAGCAACTTATTAGTACATGGGTCATATTGCAAAATCAGAGGCATATTGCAAAAAGTTGGTGCACAATTTACAACCACTTTTTGAAACTTGTGTCCTAGTACATAAGGCAAGTGATGTTTACGAAAAGCAGTAATTTCCTGGTGCAATGACGTTTGCATCTTCCATTACATTTTGACACGTATGGGGTACCTCAATTTCACAGAGTAAAAATGTCTGGTTACACCTTTTTTATTGATGGGATTTTTCTCAGGAATGCCATCCAACATGGTAATTGAGCTGGGATGCATTTCAGTCCATTGTTTGTGATCACTGTGTTTTTGCAGACAAGAACCAACCATATGCTAATCAGTCTTGGTCCCAACTCAACTTGTAGGACATGTCCCCTTGCTTTGTAACAAAATCATTGCATTATCTACATAAACCTCTGAATCATTAGTGCTTCTTGTCTTTTTCTGTTTTTAAATTACTTTATTTATTGCATGAATGTAAATACATGCATTATTGATATAATAAACAAGAAACAGAGCATCAACAACTATACTGTACAAAAACATTAAAGTAATCATTAAGGTATTTATAATTTTATATGGTGGGAAGGGAAAAGAGAGGGAGGGGGGATCATGTAAATGAGAGTGAAAAATACATCCTGCAGATAAACAAAGGAGCAAAATAAAAACAATGTCCTCATCAGTAGAAGAACAACAATACTTCCTTAAAAGTAATGGGAAGAAGAAAACCTTTTTCTACTTCTAACTATAATGGAGAAAAGGTTGAGTTTGATTCTGGGGTCTAAAGGGCAGCTTGGTGTGAACTAAAAGCGCTATGGTACAGATAGAAGGCTAGAAAGTTAACTCCTCCAGTTAACTTTTTTTTTTTAATAATTAAGACTACCCTTTACTTTGTATTATTCCATTAGAATTTAATGAGAATTGAGTTGATTAAAAATATATATATATATATTGGGATATGAATTGGCAACATAGAAGAAAGATAGAGTAAAGGAGGGGAAATCGTCATTTTTACAGAATCTAAGCGCCCCCACTATGTTAAAAAAAAATGGATTTCAAAAAGATAGAATATTTTCTATTTTAGTAGTTAGCTCCTTAAAATTAATTCTAATAGTTTCAGAGATAAAGTTTGTAAACCAAAGTATTTAATTGTAACTGAAGAAGACGACTGGAGCCTGTAAAGCTAAAGGAATGACTTAAAGTATATTTATTAAGTGGAAGTATTTCTGTTTTGTCTTTATTAATTTAATAACTGGAAACAGATGAAAAAAGGAATATTTCATGAAGAAAAGGAGGCAAATAAGTTTTTGGTGAGGAAATAAATAGAAGACTATCCTCTGTATAAGCAGCAAGTTTGTAATGACGATCCCCATAAGAAAAGCTAGTAATAGAAGAATTAAGAGGAATACAGAGAAGTAAAGCTTCAAGTACCGGAACAAACACTAAGGGGGAAAGTGGACAACCCTGCCTTCTCATCACTGAAAGGGAAAATAAGAGGACACCTTAGCAGTAACCAATATTGGCGCACAAGGAGAATTATATAAAAGGAAAATAAGAGTTATAATCTAAGGGACGAATCCATGCCATCTTAACGACTGGAGCATAGCATACCAATTTATTTTATCCAAATCTTTCTCATCGTCTATTGTTATGGCTGTAAGGGAGGTTTTAAGTTGATGCCGCTTTACTAAGGACATTAGAAATATTTGCGTGTTTTCTGATGCAAGCCCACCTTTATTAAATCCTGATTGTTCTTTCCCTATAAGATGTGGAAGAAAAGATTCTGAACAGAGCGCTAAGAGTTTAGCAAAGATCTTTGAATCTATATTTAAGAGTGGAATGGATTTGTAATTCTTAAAATCAGCAGGATCCTTTCTGTCCTTCTGAATAAGACTTATTATAGCTTCCCAATATGTGCCAGATTTGGAACTGGATTAAATGAAATGGTTAAATAAGGGATACATATATAAGGAAGGAGAATATCAGAAAAATTTAGATAAAACTCCACTGGAAATCAATCCGGTCCTGGTGTTTTTCATAGTTTTAATAGTTGTAATGCATGAGAGATTTCATCACATGTAAGATTGGCTTCTAGAGATTCCAAATCCAAATCAGAGGGAATATGATGTGGGGTATTACACAAATAGTCCTTAATGTTGAAGGGATGAATTGGAGTTTCAGTAGTATATAAAGACCCGTAAAACTTGAAAATTCTTTCACAGTACCCTGCTGATTTGTGATTGAGTGTCCCTGCAGGGATAGTAAAAAGTCAATCTTTTCATATTTTCAAATTGTTAGCTTGTCATTTGCTTACATTATTCCCCAACCCATTATAATGTGTATTCTTTCTAGGAAATATGGAGTTAGCTTCATAAGTAGATATAGTATTAAATTGCAGTTTGGCCTTGAGTAATTTTTGAAGATCAGAAATTGATTTTGAAAAAAAATGTTGCTGCTCTAAGGATTTGATTGAGGAGAGTAATTCTGCATGCTCTTTAACTCAACCCTTCTTTTTCCTAGAGACTTAGCTGAAAATAAAATCACATGCAGATGCAGGGGGAAGTAGTGTTATTAGAATACAGAGACAAAGGAAATAAAAGAAGTGGAAAATTGAGTATCCTGTTACAAATAATTATTAAATCTCCATCTATGTGAAGAAGAACAGGGAGGAACCAAATTCAAGTCTATAGTAACCATGGCATGATCAGAAAGTGTGATTGGACTTATATGAGGCTGTATTAAAACTGTGATAGGGATTTGGAAAGAAATATGTGATCCAGCCTTGTGAGGGTACCATCAGAAGGAATCTATGACATAATATCGACAGACATAATATCGTAGTACAAACATATCGACACTAATATATCGACATCAATTTTATCGACATCCTATACATAATTAAAAACATACACTAATATCGGAATTTAAATATCGCACTACAGAAACATCGATATCACTAATATCGACAACCTATATATATCGCAAAATTTAATTATCGAATACTACAACATATAAACACTAAGTCAAAAATATTGAGAATACAATTATCGCCAACAATAATATTGTTTTTTGGGAAAAATCGAACATATTTATTAATATTCTATAACACTTTTTAACAATAAAATAATATTATAAACACTAAAATAAACATTTCACAACCAACTATAAATATAAATAATTTCACAAATAAAATAAAAATATTTATAAATGTATGAAATTATTAGTACACATATTATATAAAAATATGTAAGCAACACCTTAATTAGCATTAACCTTACACTAATGTTTTTCAAAAATACAAACCAACCAATAAAAACACTACTAACATAAATTAACCAATAGCAATCTAATTACTAACACTATATAAACAATTAAATCCAACAAACGAACTACCTGACAAAAATAAAAGACAGGAGAGAATACATTGGATACATTTGACAAAACCTACAAGAAAACCAAGATTCGACCTACAAATCAGAGGATTAAAAGTAAGTAACTAAAATGAACTTTAGTAAAGTAACTGCTAAATTAAATAAATAACTAACAAGGATAAATAACTCATACATATGTATTATATTCTATCTCCTACCACTACAGAAAACTTCACCACTACAGAACTGAAAATATACACTAAGAAAACTAAGAATGAACTAACAAAGTAAGCATGTTCATATATTTCTCTAACTACATTAAATAAATTAAGCATTAAACCTAAAGCATAAAATATGACTGTAACCTAAAAGATTTTTCAAAACATTGAACATAACTAAATCTTTTTTTTTACAGAGAAAGAAACCAAAGAAAATACAGGCCTCAACTGAAAATTGGATAGAATCGACTACACCTACAAGAACATTAAACCTCAACATAAACTGCAATTAATAAAAAGTAAGTCAATAAACAAATTTGACTAAAACTAACTGCCAAAAACATAAAAATAACGAACATTATTTGAGAACTAATGCATATATATTTTATTTTGTAGGCACCACTACAACATACTCTACCAACAAACACCAAAAAGTGATTTCAACAAACAAAGATACAACCAACAAAGTAAGTATATCCAAAGACTTTTCTAAAAGCTCAAATAAGTATGAGCTTAAACCTATAGCTAAACATGTAGAAGCAACCCAAAAAATAGCTGAACTATTAACACAAATAAATGTTTTTTTTTCACCAGATAAAGATAAAACAGAAAATACAGACCACAATTACAAGATTAAAGAACATCAAAATCACAGACTAAAGTTCTACCAAAGGTAAGCATGCACAATATAAATGATTATAATTACTACTTTAAATACTTATAACTATAATTAAAATAACTATAACATATATTTCTTGTAGATTAAAAAAGAACAAAATGACAGAAGGAGCAGAATTTGTTACCAGCCAAAAAGGGAAACTATTACTCTCCTATATGGGTTACACTTATACCCAAGAGAAACAATTTGGGATGAAAGTGAATTGGAAATGTTGCAAATATTACTATAACAAATGCTATGGAAGAGCAACTACTAGAGAAGCAACTGTCCTTTACACTAGGGAACACAACCACCCACCAAATGTAACAGAGATAGAAGTCAGAACAGCATTAGAAAACATAAAAGAAGCAAGTACAGGTTCCCAAAAACCAACAAGCCTAATCTTAAAAGAACAAATACCCCAAATCCCTAAAACAGCCACTACCCAAATGCCTAATATAATTTCTCTCAAAAGAACATTATCACGTACCAAAAAAACTACTACCACTACCACTCCACCTCCTAAAACATATAGCGATATAAATTTGACTTCTGACCAAACTATAACTTTAAACAAAAGACCTTTTATTATTTACGACAATGAAAGCAACGAGAATAGACTAATAATCTTTGGTACAGCCATAAACCTAATAAAACTCCAACCATGCCAATATTGGATGATGGACGGTACTTTTAACATCTGTCCCAGACCTTTCTACCAACTTTACACAATACATGGCTTATATCAAAACTGTAATATACCTCTGCTGTATGCACTGCTTCCAAATAAAACCAATTCCACATATATGGAATTATTAAAGATTATCAAACAAAAAACAAATGACTATTCCCCTGAAAAAATAATACTAGATTTTGAACAAGCAATGCTCTCAAGTATATTAAAAATACACCCCCATACATGTATCCAAGGCTGCTATTATCATTTTAATCAGTGTCTTTGGAGGCATTTACAAAAAACAACCCTAAGCATAGAATATGCAACAAGCTCATCTTTTGCATATCAAATAAAAAAACTGATAGCACTAGCTTACGTTCCTGAAACAGATGTGGCCGAACACTACAACTTTTTGATAGACAGCCCATTTTACAAACAAAATGAAGAAAAACTAAGTCCTCTCTTAGACTACTTTGAGGATACTTGGATAGGTAGACTCCATAGATCTGGCCACAGGAGAAATCCAAAATTCTTAATACCCTGGTGTAACGTTTACAGAAGCACCTTAAATGGTGAATCAAAAACTAACAACGCCGTTGAAGGTTGGCGCAATGCCTTCCTCCAATCAACAGGCAGAACTAAACCAACATTGGAAAAATTTATCAAATGTCTCCAGAAAGAACAAAGTTATCAGGAATTCAGAATGGAGCAATCCATTACTGAACTAACTCCAAAAACATCCAAACAATCAAAGCAAATGCACAAATACCTAGAGCAACAAGTAAAGCTGTACCCTAGCACAAGAGGCATAGAATACCTCAATATAATAGCCAAAACACTGCTGTAAACTAATCTAAGCCACAACCAATTCCTTTTTAAATATCTAAAATTACAATACAATAACAATCATACATTTTATTTCGAAAATAATTAATGTATGCAATATATATTATATTCTAAAATATATATACACACATTAATAATCTTAGAAATAAATAAAACAAAACAAAACAATAATCATAATAACATTACCCACCCACAATAAGTAAAAATTTAAAAGACTTACCAAACATATTCCAAATGCTGTAGAATCCATTTCCGCCAAAACAATCCAGTTTCAAAATAAAGGTACCCAAAAAAAATGTACAAATACAACTGTCCCAAAACAGATAAATCCATTCCACGAAGGTCGTTCGAAATACCATAAAAAACCCGAAAAATGTAAAAATATAGAATAAACACTCCAGGAAAACCGAAAAATTTGAAGAAGTGTCTAAAAACCATTAGCTAATAAAACTAACAAACACTTCTTAAAAAAAAAAACGCTTCCTTCCGACATCACAAACTCCTGCAAGAGAAATACATAAAACAAACATTCCCACCCACATAAAATAACACATGAAGTCCTACCAAAAGTAATACTAACATAATATTTCTATTATTACATTTAAATATCGAAACACTAACTCCACACACAAGCGGATCTAACACTAAAAATTACGTAAATTCAACATCCGCAAATACAATATATCATAATAGCTAATATAACAAACTTACTTCTAACAACACCAAATACTACCATACTTCTCTCAAAATTAATAAAAACACACTTAAAACATATAAAACAAACCTTACCTTCAGAGACGTGAAGTGATTCCCAACCGCGAGCTGAACTTCTCCCAAATGACACAAAACGACCTAAAGCGGTTACAAAGTAAAAGACCCAAACCTAAATAAAATGATAGAAATCACAAACGTATTATTTAAAGAAAACAAATAATTACTTAATTAAATAAAGAAATGAATACAATGAAAAAAAATAGTTTTTTATAATTTGTATTAAAATACTTACCAAAATGTAAAAATTTTGTAAAATTATAAAAATAAATATTATAAAATACATAATATTTATTATTATAATTTATAAAACTGGAAATGAAGTTTAAAAATGTTACAAAAGGAGGAGGAGCTTCGCGGGCAAGCAAGATGGCCGCGTAAGCTCGGAGCTCCGGAGACCCTCCGACCCTCCGCATAAATCCTGCTCGAAATTCTGTTCCACGGTGGTGGATTCTTGTTGGTGAATGGTCGTTGAGACGGGATCTGCTGTCCGATTCAAAATCCGACACTTATTGACGAAGATGCGTCGTGCTGAAGATTCGTGCCAAGGATGGACCATTGTCTCTGTGATGGCCGATCGCAGCGACGCTGAAGTGCATGATCGATATGCTGAGTGAGTGACTCCGGTACCAGCCGGCGGAGTAGGCGAAGTTGCGGAGTGGCTTCTCGCTTACTGAACATCTGCGGCTGCCACGCTCCGCACTTGCTTGGGTACCCGCAGGGGCTTCGGTGTGCCACCCTTTGTTCTATCCCCGGCTCCAACATGGCGGGCAAGGGCGACCCAGACAGAATGGTGAACCGGGTCAGTAGGAAGACGGTCCAACCCCAGACAAACAATATTGACAGCTATGCCCAACAAAGGACCTCGCCGACGGTGGCCGCCCATTCAAAAGACACTCTACGTGCGGGTTCGCCGGACGAGTCAGAGCCGACGCTCCGGGACATCATGGGGGCTATAGCTGGCATCAGAACGGAGATGCACAAGGAGCACGAGGTCCTGACGCACAAAGTTGATACCCTGGCGATCGACCTCAACCTGATCAGGTCCGACCTTGGCAAGACCAATGATAGAGTGAAATCACTGGACATTAAAACTGCGAGCCTCACGACTGATGTCTCGGACCTGCAGACAGAGGTCTGGAACCTGAGGCCTGTTAACAATCTTTTTTCGAGGCGGTTGGAAGATTTTGAGGGACGTGCCAGGCGGCAGAACGTTCGAATTATTGGGGTTCCGGAAGGTGCAGAGGACTCGGCCACCGATCTCTTCGTCGAGGACCTCATAAAGACTAATCTGGCCCCTGCGGGCCTCAGCCATTTCTTTTCAGTTGAGCGGGCCCACAGAATACCGGGTGGACCGCCGAAGTCGGACGCCACACCGCGACCCATCATAGCCCGCCTGTTCAACTTCAGAGATCGAGATGCGATCCTACAGGCCTCGAGACGTCATGGGCCCCTCAAGTTCCAGAACGGGGATGAAATACTCGATGTTGTTCCCCGCTAGACTGCGTATTGAACACGATGGTCGTGCTGTATTTTTCGACATGCCTGAGGTTGTGAGCGACTGGCTCGACACCTTGCCGCACAGACGCGAGGAACGGGAAGAACGTTCGGAGGGCGCCTCGGGAGGCCCCGATCTTCAGGAGTAGAACTCATTTCACTAACTTTGTCGGTCGGTGTTCCTGTTGACTATGACCTACAAGCCATACTGTAGCACTTTATTGTGAATATCCTTCTTCTTAACATGGAGGGTGGCGGGGGGACTACGTGATCTCCTTTCTCCTCTAGGGTCTTTTTGTGGTTTAGTTCATGGAGTGACAGTCACACTGCTGGTTGGGGGGGCTGTTTAGTCTGCTGCAGGGGTGCAGGGTGGGGGGTGGTGTGTGGGTTGGTTTTGTTTGCTTTCTTTGTTTCTCCTTTCTTTTTCTAAGGCAATGCAACGTATGCTCTAATTCTTTCACTGTATCTATGAGGCCTACTGGGGTCGGCGGGGGCCCGAGATTTGACGATGGGGGTAGGAAATTAAAAGTTCTTTGTTGGAATGTTAATGGCTTGGGTGACCGCATCAAAAGAGGGGTGGTTTTGCAATTGTTTAGGAGAAGTATGCCTGATGTTATTTTGTTACAGGAGACGCACTTGGTGGGAAATACGTGTCGTGCGCTCAACAGGAAGGGTTTCAAAATGGTGGCACATTCTGGGTTCTCCTCGGGGTCCCGGGGGGCAGGGATTATGGTGCGCGCGTCCCTCCCTTTTGAGATTGACTCCAGTGTCGTGGATGAGAGGGGGCGGTACGCTGCCGTCACGGGGAGATGGGAGGGACGGTCCCTGACTCTGGTTTCAGTTTATGTTCCCCCGAGGTTACAAAACAACACTTTTCAGGACCTTGGAGGCGCCATTTTGGGCCTCCCCGAGTGGTTGCTTATTGTGGGTGGTGATTTCAACTCAGTCTGCTCGGGGACCTTGGACAGACATCCGCCCAGAGATCTCCGTAGTTCACAATCCTGGCTCCCCGATTTCCTTGACACTATGGGACTGATTGACTGCTGGAGACTTATGCATCCCACCCAGAGTCAATACTCGTTTCATTCCGGGGCGCACGGTAGCCTCTCTAGAATAGATTATGTCCTGGCCTTGGCGGCCCATGCGCCGGCGATTTCTGAGGCCCGCATGCTGGCGAGGGGCATTTCGGACCATTCCCCGGTCTGGGTGTCTTTCGACTTTGACATTGTGGTTACCGGGCGGCCTGTAGTGGTTAACCTGTGGTATTTTCGAAACCCGAAGACGCGCGGACTCCTGGCCAGAGCTATTGAGTTCTATTTTACTGAGAATACTGGGTCGGTCGCATCAGCTGCCACTTTATGGGAGGCGTTCAAGACGGTTCTGCGAGGTGAGGCCCTCACCCTCATAGCGGACGTCCGCAGGCACAGAGATGCCGACATGGTGCGTATCGAAGCAGAGATTATGGAGCTGGAATTCCAATTGGAAGCGGGCCCGACGCCTGAGTTGCTCCACACTCTTTCGCTTAAGCAATTAGAATATCGCTATATTGCATCCGATGCTGCCATCGTCATGGGTAGAGAACAACAGGGTAGAATTCATGATGTCGGAGACAAGGCGGGCAAGCTCCTAGCTTGGCTTGACAAGAAGGAGAGAGCTGGCCGTGTAGTCCCGGAGGTGTTGGGGGACGATGGCCTGCTTGTCACTGATCCGTGGGCAATAGCTGAGTCGTTCTCGGACTACTTTCAGGGCATTTACACTTCGGTCTCGGACCGGTCTGAGACCGACTCCTGTGCACTTTTGGCGGTCATAGATCTCCCGTGCCTGTCGGAGGCGGAACGCGACGACCTGGACAGGGACATCACTGCGGACGAGATAGCCCTTGCCATTCGATCCCTCAGATCTGGTAAGGCGCCCGGCCCCAATGGTATTCCAGTGGAACTGTATAAAATCAAGCCAGATGTCGTTTCTACGCCCCTGCGGAACATGTTCCTGGAAGCGCGGGAGACGGGCATGCTTCCCCACGACCAGAGGCTGGCCACCATTGTGGTTATCCATAAGGAAGGGAAACCAAGAGATTTGTGCCGATCGTATCGTCCCATTTCTCTGTTGAATGCAGAGCCTAAGATTCTTGCCAAACTGCTGGCCAATCGTTTGATTGGCGCAATCGGCGACTTAGTGCACCCAGATCAGTCGGGCTTTATTCCACACCGCAACACTGCCCTTAACCTTCGGAGATTCCACGGAGCCCTGGCTAGGGCCCATACACTCAAGGAGCCAGCTGTTCTGGCGTCGTTGGATGCCACGATGGCGTTTGACTCCCTTGAATGGAACTACCTGTGGGCAGTGTTGGCGAAGCTCTGCTTCGGGCCGGAATTTGTAGGGTGGGTTAAACTTCTGTATGCCAGCCCGCTGGTGGCGGTCAATGGTCGAGTTTCCGCGTCCTTTGCTCTTCAGAGGGGCACTAGGCAGGGCTGCCCTTTTGTTCGCACTGACTCTTGAACCATTGGCAGCCTGGATACGTACCCACCCTGACATACATGGTATTCGCTGGTCCCCTGGATTCGAGGACCGAGTGTCATTATATGCAGATGACATCCTTTTGTATCTTACCCCCCCTTGCAAATCTCTCATCGTGGCATGTGACGTGCTTCGACTCTTTGGTCAGTACTCTGGCCTGGTAATTAATTGGTCGAAGTCGCATTTATACGTTCTGAGAGGGGGGACACCTCATCTTCCGAGGGACTGTGGCATTCAGGTGGCGAGACAGGGATTCAAATATCTGGGGATCTATATCTCCACTGACCCCAAGGCACGCTATGAGAACAATTTGCTTCCCCCTCTTGTTCGTGTACGACGTGATGTAGAGGGGTGGCGTAAACTTCCTCTCTCCCTGCTTGGGCGCGCGGCGTTATTTAAGATGATGTCCCTGCCCAGATTCCTGTATGCCCTGCAGAATACTCAAGACCCGGTCCCGGACAGATATTTTGGGGAAATCGAGAGCTTGCAACGTGCCTTGCTATGGGATGGCCGGCCACGCACTGCTATCACGAAGCTCAGGCTCCCGTGGTATGATGGTGGCATAGCATTACCCGACGTGCGGAGATACTATTGGGGCTCTCAGTTGGCGGCCATTAATCACGGTCTATACGGCCCGGCGGACAGTCCAGGGTACGCCATGGATCGGTGGCTCCTGGATGGCGGGAAATATCATAGGGCGCTGTATACGAGATCTCTTGATAGGCGGATGTCTGGGCCAACGAAAACCGCTGTGCACATCTGGAGAACGATCACAAATGCACAGGGGTGGAAAGACAAGCTTGCAATGGCAACTCCCCTTTACGACTCCGAGATTTTGGGTAAACTGTGGCACACTAAGGGGTTTGATAAGTGGGACATGATCGGGATCTCCAGAGTGGAGGACATGATGTTGCGAGGGGAGGTGAAGTCTTTCGCCCAACTACAGACGGAGTTCCAGCTGGGTGGAACGGAATATTTTCGGTACGCTCAGCTGCGACATGCACTCCTTTCCGCCTTGCCGGAGGGCGAGGCACTTCCCGAAAGTTCACCCTTGGAAGACCGGGTACTGGGCGGCCACATGCCGGACAGTGCTATTTCTTTGACGTATAAAAAACTGATTAATGTTCGCACGGATCTTCTTCTGGGGGTGAGAGATCAATGGGTACGGGACGGGATAGAGATCGACGACGAGGATTGGCAATGTGCTGTATCGTCCCCTAAGGAGGTCGCTATCCCCGCCCGTCTTCGATTGGTACAACTGAAGATCCTGCACAGAGTCTACATCACTGGCCCCAGATTAATACATATGGGACATTCGGTTGACGGCCTCTGTCAGCGTGGCTGTGGTGCTCTCGCCACCTTCATGCATGTTATCTGGGAATGCAGTGTGATAGCTTCCTAGTGTAGGCGGGTGCACACGATCATGAGTGAGGTGACCGGGGTAGAAGTACACGCGGAGGCCCGGAGATGCCTCCTAAATATCTGGGGTCCAACAGACTACAACACTGCTCAAACCCAGTGGGTAACCCTTGGGAATATGGTCGCAAAGCGGGACATTGCACAAATGTGGGGAGCGACAACAGCCCCGAAAGTGGTACAGTGGAAGGCCAACATGGATTGGTGTATGTTCCGGGAAAAAGACTGTGTATGTGGCCAGGGGTAAACCCAAAAAATGGCAGAAGTTGTGGGGGGCTTGGAACGAGTATAGGGGTGACATCTGCATACCACCGGAATCCGCTCCACTGGAAGAACACTTGACCCCATAGCCTATAACTCCAACTGACGATTCTCTATCACTATTATCCTGTGTTTCCTTCCCCCCGTGGTTCCCTGTATCCATATTGTTTTGAATCTAATTGTTATCATTGTGCCTAGCTGACTCCTCGATTAGGCCTCACTGCAGAATGGGTTAATTGCCTTCTATCTTAGCGCTAGTTTTGGCGCCTCTTTCTGTACTTGTTCCTTTTTCTTACAAAATATAAAAAATGAAAAATCATAACCTTCACCCGTTCTGGTACCTTGCTTCTTGCACTCTGATATATTGCTTTTTGAGTTGCTGCCTAGCCTCCGGGATGTAAGGCTGAATAGCTGTGTGCACTATTTGAAAATAAAGGTTTTAAAAATGTAAAAAAAAAAAAAGATGTTACAAAAATGTTTTTACAAATATATATAAATAAAGCTGTAATATAATATTTTCTTCATTTCAAATGTTTGTTTAAAAATGTCATATTAATATTTTATATACAAACAACATGTATTTCAATATATACATTGTATAATTTTTCTAACAATTTCTTTTATTTACTTCTAACAATACTTATGTGTAATAAAAATGTTTTCTTTAAAAAACAATTTTTTCAAAAATTATTTGAAATATACAATAAAAAAATTAAATATTTGTACAAATATATAAATAAATATGTTTGTTCAAAAAAGAATAATGTCATACCAATGTTTTATGTTAATTTTTGTGATGTTAATAAAAAATGTAGTTTTTCAACAACACACAAACTATATTGAATGTTTTAATTGACATAATTAATTTTGTATTCACATTTCATTCTACACTCATTTACTATTCCCACTCCAATGTACCTTAATTCATGGTAGGTGCTGGACACTATTTTCATATAAAATAATATTCACACTCCAGTCTACATTAATTATTAGTATGTGCTGGACACTAATTACATATAATTTACTATAACCACTCCAATCCACATTAATATGGGGTAGGTGCTGGACCCTAATTAAATATAATTTACTATTACCACTCCAGTCTACATTATTTTGAGGTAGGTGCTGGACACTAATTAAATTTAATTTACTATTCCCACTCCAATCCACATTAATTTGGGGTAGATGCTGGACACTAATTAAATATAATTTACTATTCCCACTCCAGTCTACATTAATTTGGGGTAGGTGCTCTACACTAATTAAAGACAATTTACTATTCCAACTCCAGTCAACATTATTTTGGGGTAGGTGCTGGACACTAATTAAATATAATTAACTATTCCTACTCCAATCTATATTAATTTGGGGTAGGTGTTGGACACTAATTAATTCTAATTTACTATTCCCACTCCAGTCTACATCAATTTGAGGTAGGTGCTGGACTCTAATTACATATAATTTACTATTCCCACTCTAATGCACATTAATTTGGAGTAGGTGCTGTACACTAATAAATTCAAATTTACCATTCCCACTCCAATCCACATTAATTTGGGGGTAGGTGCTGGACACTAATTAAAAATAATTTACTATTCCAACTCCAATTCACATTAATTTGGGGTAGGTGCGGGACACTAATTATATCTAATTTACTATTCCCACTCCAGTCTACATCAATTTGAGGTAGGTGCTGGACTCTAATTACATATAATTTACTATTCCCACTCCAATGTACATTAATTTGGAGTAGGTGCTGTACACTAATAAATTCAAATTTACTATTCCCACTCAAATCCACATTAATTTGGGGAAGGTGCTGGACACTAATTAAACATAATTTACTATTCCCACTCCAATTCACATTAATTTGGGGTAGGTGCTGGACACTAATTAAATATAATTTACTATTCCCACTCCAATCTACATTAATTTAGGGTAGGTGCTGGACACTAATTAAATATAATTTACTATTCCCACTCCAGTCTACATTAATTTGGGGTAGGTGCTGGACACTAATTAAAGATAATTTACTATTCCCGCTCCACTCTACATTATTTTGGGGTAGGTGCTGGACACTAATTAAATATAATTAACTATTCCCACTCCAGTCTACATTAATTTGGGGTAGGTGCCGGACACTAATTACATTTAATTTACTATTCCCACTCCAATGCACATTAATTTAGAGTAGGTGCTGGACACTAATTAAATATAATTTACTATTCCCACTCCAGTCTACATTGATTTGGGGTAGGTGCTGGACACTAATTAAATATAATTTACTATTCCCACTCCAGTCTACATTGATTTGGGGTAGGTGCTGGACACTAATTAAATTTAATTTACTATTCCCACTCCAGTCTACATTAATTTGGGGTAGGTGCTGGACACTAATTAAATGTAATTTACTATTCCCACTCCAGTCTACATTAATTTGGGGTAGGTGCTGGACACTAATTAAATATAATTTACTATTCCCACTCCAGTCTACATTAATTTGGGGTAGGTGCTGGACACTAATAAATTATAATTTACTATTCCCACTCCAATCCACATTAATTTGGGGTAGGTGCTGGACACTAATTAAAAATAATTTACTATTCCCACTCCAATCAACATTAATTTGGGGTAGGTGCTGGACACTAATTAAATATACTTTACTACTCCCACTCCAGTCTACATTAATTTGGGGTAGGTGCTGGACACTAATTAAAGATAATTTACTTTTCCCGCTCCACTCTACATTATTTTGGGGTAGGTGCTGGACACTAATTAAATATAATTAACTATTCCTACTCCAGTCTACATTAATTTGGGGTAGGTGCTGGACACAAATTAAATTTAATTTACTATTCCCACTCCAATGCACATTAATTTAGAGTAGGTGCTGGACACTAATTAAATATAATTTACTATTCCCACTCCAGTCTACATTGATTTGGGGTAGGTGCTGGACACTAATGAAATATAATTTACTATTCCTACTCCAGTCTACATTGATTTGGGGTAGGTGCTGGACACTAATTAAATTTAATTTACTATTCCCACTCCAGTCTACATTAATTTGGGGTAGGTGCTGGACACTAATTAAATGTAATTTACTATTCCCACTCCAGTCTACATTAATTTGGGGTAGGTGCTGGACACTAATTAAATATAATTTACTATTCCCACTCCAGTCTACATTAATTTGGGGTAGGTGCTGGACACTAATAAATTATAATTTACTATTCCCACTCCAATCCACATTAATTTGGGGTAGGTGCTGGACACTAATTAAAAAGAATTTACTATTCCCACTCCAATCAACATTAATTTGGGGTAGGTGCTGGACACTAATTAAATATACTTTACTACTCCCACTCCAGTCTACATTAATTTGGGGTAGGTGCTGGACACTAATTAAATATAATTTACTATTCCCACTCCAGTCTACATTGATTTGGGGTAGGTGCAGGACACTAATTAAAGATAATTTACTATTCCCACTCCAGTCTACTTTATTTTGAGGTAGGTGCTGGACACTAATTAAATTTAATAAACTATTCCTACTCCAGTCTACATTAATTTGGGGTAGGTGCTGGACACTAATTAAATCTAAGTTACTATCCCCACTCCAGTCTACATCAATTTGAGGTAGGTGCTGGACACTAATTACATGTAATTTACTATTCCCACTCCAATGCACATTAATTTAGAGTAGGTGCTGGACACTAATTAAATATAATTTACTATTCCCACTCCAGTCTACATTAATTTGGGGTAGGTGCTGGACACTAATTAAAGATAATTTACTATTCCCACTCCAGTCTACATTTTTATGGGGTAGGTGCTGGACACTAATTACATATAATTAACTATTCCTACTCCACTCTACATTAATTTGGGGTAGGTGCTGGACACTAATTAAATATCATTTACTATTCCCACTCCAATGTACATTAATTAGCTGTATGTGCTTATAATATATGTTTTTTATTAAAACAAAAACAAACCTTAAACACTATACACAATACTACTGTATCCTAATATTTTTTAATAAAATTATATATATTACATTTACTTTGTAAATTATATAAAATGTATAACATTAATTTCTTTATAAATTGTTTACAAACTTACTCACTCCTTACACTCTATAAACAATGCAACTCAATCATATTTAATTTAAAATATTAAATACATTTTAGAAATAATATTTCTAAACTTTTACAATGTTAACATATTTTAATCTAAAATTAAAAAAATCACTATTTAAAATAAGTTTTTACTAATTTTAAAATTATTTCCAATTTTTTTTAAATTATAAAAATATTTACAAATGTTTTCTAAAACATTTTGCAATTTAAAATAATATTACAATTCAAAACAAATTTTAAAATTAAATTTTATAATACATTTTTTAAAATTTTTAATTTACTTTAAATTAAATATTATATTTTTGACACTCCCCACCATATTCCTCTATTAAACTAACTTCACACTCCTAAAATTATATAAATATTTGTGTAAAAATATTTTACATTTTAATATTAAAATTAAAAAAATTGAAAATAATGAAATTTTATTTTTCAACAATTTTACAATTATAAAAAACATACCTGAATGAATCACAAAAGGGAAAACCGGGTGGTGACAACACATTTGAAGATGACACATCCGAAAGGGGAAGACTATGCGCCACGTCAGGACAACAAACAATCAGGAAGAGAAATGCACAATGCAAACAGGAACGACAAACCTGAAAAAAATATATATATATAAATAAAAGTCAAGGAGATTAAAAAATACCATAGAATACATATAAATTACATTGATAGTTCAAAAACACAGTAGAACAAATAAAAATACTTTCAGAGAAAAGAGTAAGCTTGTAGAGGGATCAACTGCATCCATGGTATCCATCCTATGAGTTTTTATAAACTTTTTAAATTCAGCTGGATCCTCAAATGTGGTGGTATGATTTTGATAAGACACTTTAAAGATGCAAGGATGGAAAATACCATATTGAGCTCCCAAAGTTGATAAAGAAGTTCGAAGACTTAGAAATTAGAAAACAGAAGCAATTTGGGATTTAGGCGTAGAAACAAACTGCAGCTTTTTACATCTGCCCATACAGACTAATAAATCTAGCAGACAGTACACTTGAAACCCACAGTATCACAAAAAAGAAAGGAATTTGTACTATTGCCTGAATGAACAATTATTCTGAGTGCTGCCATCATGTGACATGCACTGGTATCTGAATGAAAAAGTTATACAGTTTAATTGCCACAGGCGCATTGTATCAGAGCGACAAATATTTTATAGATTGAAGGTTGCAAAGCTCCAGTAAAATGCAACATGTTTGAGCAGGTATATGCAGAGTACATTTTTAATAAAACCTGAGAACGTAAAGCAATTAACTACTTGCGTTTTACTCCCGAAAGGAATCCAAAATGGCAGCCATAACTGAGGAAACGGCCACGATGGTAAAAACAGCCACAAGAAAACACTGCTGCTCATGATAAACAGTTTCAAGGCATCCTGCCACTTTCCCCGGATCTCCAGTGACCAAGCCTCCAATAAAAAAAGCTTCAAAGATTAATAAAATGCGCCAGTAAGTCTGTGTCACCACAGAGACTGCCCTTCAGGCAGCCATCTTAGGTGGTGCTGAAGCCATGCCCCCCCCTTTCTTGTCTTTTTTCAATGAGACACGCAATTTCATGTTTGTTGAAGGGGAAATACTGAAGAAGGCAGTTCTAAACACAACGCATAACACAACAAAAAAGGCTCATGGGTCTGGTAATTATCAGTGCAGCAGGTTGCAATAGAACCAGTGCTTTAATAATGGCTGTTTTTATTCCTCAGGCAGGTGGTGGGGGTATTTTACTTGTTGTGTTATTGTTCCTAGTATATTTGCTACTCAATTGCTACTCCACTAACTCAATGTAAAATGTGCAGTAAGAAACAAGGAGAAGCTGTTTGACTATATATGAAGTGTAGATGTTCAAAGAATTTGGAAAGTAGAAGATGTTCAAAATAATATTCAAAATAATTCTGGTAGAAACAATGAAACATTGTCAACTCAGTTGAAAGTAAGAGCCATTTGAATGGTAAAAGTAATTACATTAGCACTTTTCTTATCAAACTCATTTACAGTAGTTACTCACTTAGATATCAATACTAGTGTTAATATTATTATTTGTAATAATAACTTATTTTTGCATAATGCTTAAAAAAATCCCAAAGTGGTCTGTTATAATGTAAGATGAGAGGACAAGAGCATCAAGTAGTTTGCATGTTAATAGAATAATGCAATGTAAGACACCTGCATATTTTCTTTAATGCATAATACGGAATTGAAACCAATATGTGTGTGCATGCACATTTGTGCAGTTTAAAGACCTTATGACATTGGTATTGCATTCTAACTGTAGAATCTAAATTTTATTTATGCAAGTTATGATGAAACTGCAATTTAATGCATGCCTTGTAATGCACAACTTTGCTTCCATCATTTGACAAAGCATTTTGGATAATATGGACTGTGACACACTGGTAGCCATAGGTAGTGATCTTTGAAAAAGCAACAGGCTAAAAAAACATCAGTACTATATGAAGTATAGGAATGAATGGCAATTATAGAATCGGTAAATACCGATTCAGTAAAAGGGAGAAAACATTACAGGGTGGCAGGATGTCACTTTGACACCCTGTTGCACCCCTCAATTGTGTATGGGTGCACATGTGGCACACATACATGCCCTAAGGGCATGTATGTCTGCCACATCGCACTGTTGGAAAATAAAAAAATATATATTTTTCAAAGCTTTTCATTATTTACCACCAACTTGTAGTTGGTGGTAAATAACGAATCCTTAACTGAGGAATGCACCAACTTGAGTCCTCCCTACATCCTTGATTCAGTAATTTACAGAATCGGTATGTTAAGAATTCTGTATTTTTCCGAATCCTTAAATTAACGATTCGGTAATATACAGAATCCTTAATGCCACCAACATCTAAAAAGCTCAATACCGGTCGGTAACGGCCGAAATTCGGTAATTTCGGCCGTTACCGACCGGTATTGGGTGACCTACATCTGGCCCTTGGTGTCTGCCCGTTCCCATCCGCAGTATTATGTGCAGCACTGAGTGCGTCTGGAGCTCCCCATCTCAGAGATTCCAGTATTGGCGACCGCATTCTAGGAGCTGCCTGTGTATTAACAATTGTCCTGGTAGGAGGTCATACCACTCAACCATTTGGGTATACGTCCTCAACTGTCCCTCATGGAACAGAGACTCCACCTCTGTTACATCGTGGTTGGTCCACACCTGAAGGGCTCCTGTGGTGTAGTATTCATCCTTCCGGGGGAACACTACTAGGGGGAGCAACAGGGAATACAAGGGTTGTCCCTTCGACATGCGATGTACCCGTAACATACATTTGTGGGCCAGAGAAACCTGCAGCGAGTGTGTGCGTAGGGGCTTGTTACCCGGCAATAACATTCTCCTAATAGCTGGGAGGGGTAGCCGGCCTTCATTGGTTGTCGTTTCCCCTATATGTCTTTATGCCGTCCAGTGAGATAACCAATGGAGCTGTGCTGCCAGGAAATATGCCTCAAAGGATGGAGCACCCAACCCTCCACGTGTCGTGGGTAAATACAAAATGCGCAGGGCTACTCTATGGTGGCCGTCTCCCCATATCAGGGCTATGAGTAATATGTCTAGCTCCAGAAAGAAAGAGCGCAGCGCTATCACAGGAAGATTCGTGAAGTGATAGAGCAATCTAGGAACCATAATCATTTTGGCTATGGCTAGGCGTCCGATGGGTGCCAGGGGCAGCGTTTTCCAGAACCCCACCGCCGCCCGTAGGCCCCCAGCATTCTGCGAGGATTTCCCTCATAGAGATCCTCGAGGGAGTGGTACAACCAGACTCACAGATACCGGGGGCCGCAGTACTCCATGTGAGTCTCTGGGCGCCCACTGTGAAATCCACGGGTGCCAGGTGAGGACTGAGCGGGAAAATCGTAGATTTGTCCCAGTTTACTCTGAGACCCGAGGTCTCCCCAAAGTCCCGTAGCGCTGCCCATATCGGGGTGAGGTCGTCTGTGACATCCCAGACATAGATCAGAAGATCGTCTGCGTATAGTGTAACACAATGCATTGTATCTACTATTGGGATTCCCTACGCTCCCCCCTCCCGTCGTAGTCTTAGGGCCAAGGGCTCCACTGCCAGAGCGAATGAGAGGGGAGTGAGGGGCACCCCTGTCTGGTCCCCCGCTCTATCGTGAACGGAGCTGATATGAGTTTGCCAATTCTAACCCTGGAGGTGAGGTTCTTATAGAGAAGTTGTGTGTGTGCCAGGAGTGTGGGGCCGACATTTATTATCCGGAGGTCTGCGAACAGATAGGACCACGTTAGTGTATCAAAGGCCTTCTCAAGATCCATGATTAGGCATGCTGCACTTGGGAACCGGTCTTTTGTCCTGTCTTCAATATGAAACAACCTGCACAGGTTTTGTGAGGGGTTGCGCCTTGGAACAAAGACACATTGGTTCGGTTGTATCAGGGCTGAAAGGATTTGACTGTAGCGGTCAGCTAATATTTTCCCTAGAATCTTACAGTCCGCGTTCAAGAGAGTTATCGGTCTGTATGAGACTGGGAGCGTGGGGTCTCTATGTGGTTTTGGAAACGTCACCAGGATCAATTCCCGGAGCGAACCCGGAAGTTCACCTCTAATTAGTGCGTCCTCGTACGTAGATGCCATCCGAGGTGCTACTTGAGTCACGAATGTGCTATAATAATCGAGTGGGAAACCATCCATACCTGGAGCTTTTTTCTGCTCTAGTGATTTGATCGCGTAAGTTATGCCAGAGGGCGTGATCTTCGCTTCTAATTCTTTCCGGTCCGCTGGCGAGATTGCGGGCATTGGCGACGGGCCGAGAAACCGGCTCAGTTCTTGAGGCGTGTTGGGGTGCAGTAGATTTCTGCAACATATTCATAGAATATGTTCATTATGTTGATTTGTGAGTACTTGGGGTGTCCTGCTTTGTAAGTTCTGTGATCAGGTGCGCTGCTGTGTCCTGCTTGGTTAGCCAGGCTAGAAGTGACCCCGTTCTACTACCCTCCCGGTGCGCTCTATCTGTATATGGGCAAAAGTTATATTTGCGTAGTTCTCACATGGTTTCTGCATAGGACGTTTTAGCTTCCATAAGCTGCGCTAGCATGGCTTTCCCTTGGTCCATGTCTTT
The DNA here is from genome assembly GCF_964263255.1 of Lissotriton vulgaris. Classification (NCBI taxonomy): domain Eukaryota; kingdom Metazoa; phylum Chordata; class Amphibia; order Caudata; family Salamandridae; genus Lissotriton; species Lissotriton vulgaris. The sequence goes on from NC_141694.1 coordinate 1,185,561,097, forward strand.
TGACAGGTCCGCCAATTTAACCTCTGCATTTTGTAGCGCGCTTTCCAGTGTTCTCCGCACACCCACCACCTGTTGTATGCAGTGTCCCTTGGCGCTGACCTTAAACGCATCCCATTCTATTGACCTGGAGGACGCTGTGCCGGCGGTCAGCAGAAAGTGTTCTTGGATGTCCTCCCCGTGGGTTTGACAGAACGCCTGATCAGTGAGGCACTCTTGGGGTAGTTTCCATGTTGGCACGGGAGGGTGCGGCAGTCTCCATCTAAGGGTCACTGTGTGTGCATCATGATCCAACACTATCCTGCCTAGGTAGTCTGTGTGATGTACTTTGGGTAGGAGACCTGAGGAGCAAAGAAACCTATTGAGCCTGACTCTCAGGTTGTGGGGAATTGAGTGAAAGGAATAGATTTTAGCGGTTGGATTCTGTGCTCTCCAGGCATCTACAAGCATCCATCGGTCTACCCACCGTTGGAAGTGCTCTGACTTTTTGAATGCAGGTGAGTGTACCGGCGGGGGGTGCGATCTATCTAGGTGAACATCCAGAGTACAGTTGTAATCCCCCGCGAGGAGCCATGGGATCGATGTGTGCTGGGCTAATACCCCTGTGAGGCGACCCCAATACTGTTCCAGTTCTACATTGGGGGGGTAGATACTTCCTACTAGTACTGGTTGGCCCTCTAATAGTCCCGCTATCAGTGCGTAGCGACCGTCCTTATCTACTAGTGGCATTTGCTCCCTGAATGGTACCCCTGGCCTAATCCATATGAGTGTGCCTCTGGCGAATGCGGAGTATGTCGTGGCACAGATAATGCCTCGCCATTTTTTATGCAGTTGGTCTACCTCCTTCCTTGTCAGGTGTGTCTCTTGTAAAAGAGCTATCTGTACCTGTTGCCTCTTAACGTATACAAAGACGGAGTATTGCTTGTTTGCTGTATGCATCCCTTTCACGTTTAAGGTGATGAGTTTGATGTCTGTGTCAGGGACCTTAGGTGTCATGTAGTTCGATGCCGCCAGTCACTTAGATATTGTTCGCATTGTCCGCTTCCGCTTCTTCGCTCCCCCAGGAACATTCAGGGAGTAGGGCAGAAAGGGAGGGTAAACTCAGCAATGGGAAACATTCCCAACTTGGCGGACCCATCGCTCAGGGCGATACGTCCAAACTGAATGTCATATACAAACTTTAGTTCGTTGCTGTGGGGTGGTGGGTCTGCATCCTCTTCTGTCACTGCTGTTGCGGCTGCCCGTCTATAATTGTCTTAACGGAAGCACCCGCTACTGTTGTTTCTGTTCTCGACCACCTATTTTAGACTGGATTAGTGTTCAGTTTGTGGCTGTTGTGACGAGCTTGAATGACCATGGTGCTGTGATGCTGGTGCCGTACACTGTCCCGTCTGCAAGTGCCCCAGACAAAGGTCAATTTTCCCTCTCTGTGTCACCAGCTACCTCTGTTCCATTATATCAGTGTGTTCACCGTTTGAGGAGTCACTATCGGGGTGTCATTGAGCCTTCTTGGGATGTGGGTGCATCACTGCCTTCTTCTTCTGATCTGAACAAGTAAAGGCCTCTCTCCATGTCTGAGCCCTCCCCCATGGGGTGCAGTGTTGCCACTGCTTGCAGTGCTCTCCTGCGCTCTGATATTATTTGTGCAAGGTCCGGGGAGTTGATAGTGACTGAGCCAGGCTGTACACTGAGTTGAGTGAGGGTGACTCTTCTGAGTCGTTGCCCTGAGTGCCCAGGTGGTCTACCCCCGGTGTACCTGCGGTGTTTGTAAAGTTGGTTAGGTGTTGCTCCACCCAGGTGCATGCTTCTGCTGGGTCTGTAAAGAAGTGGGTGCTGCTGTCGTGGATGATTTTGAGTCTTGCCGGGAATAGAAGGGTGTATTGCATGTTCTTTTGTCGAAGGGTGTGTTTAAATGCTAGAAAGGTGGCTCTTTGTTGTTGAACAGCACAAGAGTAATCCGGGAATAGCATGACCTGCTTGTCTTTTACTTGCAGTTTATCGTGTTGTCTTTCTGCATGGAGAATGGTGTCTCTGTCCTGGTAATGAAGTAATTTAAAGAGAAATGGTTGTGGTGTTAGGCCCGGTTTCGGTCTAAGGGCCGGGACCCAATGTGCTCTCTCTACTGAGAAGTAGGGGGTCAAGTCCTTTGCTGACATAAATGTTGTGATCCAAGTTGTGATGTATCTGATCGGGTTAGATCTCTCCGCTCCTTCCGGAAGATTCATAATTCGGATATTGCTCCGTCGGGAACGCCCCTCCAAATCATCCGTTTTATTTTCCAAGGTCTTTATCCACAATTGTAGATCTTTTATGGCGTTGTGTTGCTGCTGTATCTGCGGCTCCATGGCTTGTATAATTTTCTCCCCTTGAGTGACTCTGTCTGCCAATTTCCTGTGGCCGTCTCTGAGGAGGTTGAGGTCTGTGGCCAGTTCACCAAATTTGTTTTCCATAGTTACTCTGGAGTGTTCTATGGCCGCTAGGACATTATCCAGTTTTCTGGACATGGAGTCATCTCCGGAGGGCTCTCCCCCTGATCAGGTCACAACGGGTGTCAAGGAGGTTGTTCTCTGTTGCTCCGGGGTGTGCAACGTCCCTATTGTGCATTGACGGCCCATGGCACGGGGGTTCCTCCCGTACCCTGCAGGGGCTGGATTCTTGTAGCGCTCTCCTCTGGTCCTCACCTTGGGGACAGCAGTCAGGCAGGCGGGCACGTCCGTTGCTCCTCTTGTTGCAATTGTCACTCCCCGTCCTGCCTGGGGGTGCCCCCTGCACAAGACTGCCCCTCAGTGCATTCGGCATGCAGATCAGGTCTCCCCCCAACTCAGTCTGTTGTGAATCTCCCCTGTGGGGTCTGCGTTCTCCTGCATGTTCCAGATGCAGGGAGAGCCGTCCGAGGCACCCTGGTGGGTCCCCCGTGTGCAGGTACGTGGTGCTCGCACCTGGCCAGAGGGATGTGACTCTGTCGTGACTTGTAACACTTTATTCAGGGCTCAACCCACCTGGTGCAGCTGGCCCCTGCCGGTTGTGATGGAATTCGTGACGTTGGGACTCTTTCCAGGTGTGTGTTTTGTAGCGTTGTGGGTGTACCAGTGTTGCCTCTAGCCGCGCTGCCTGCCGGTCACTCCCCTTCACGCGCCTCGGTCCCCGGCAAGTAGGAAATCTTTCATAGGCTACACAGGGTGCTAAAGAAACGTTGTGAAAGACTGTGGGTCCATTGTCGTAATATCTTAATGTGAACAAGAGAGATAGGGCACGAGTAAACACTCCTGTACCCCAACAAATATATCAAAAACAACTAAGGAGTGACTCAGTGAAACATAAAACATACGTGAAAACAAATGAAAGTGACAGGTTATTCAGATACCCCTACCTGGTTATGGCAAGACCCGGATTTGGCAATTCCAATCCTAATTACCAGGAGGTAAAAACCCAGTGGACAGGAATGGCTGCATCCAACAGGGAAGGACAAGTAACCTCTTATTTAGAAGTACCCTCACTCACCACTAGTTGGTGACATGCTTCATCATCGGGTCCCCGCTGGGGTGGCCGAATGCCCCCCCAGCGTGCTACAATGCCTGAGTTACAGCGGAGCGGGTTGGTGGTGAGTGTAATAGTGATTAAACTCAAAAGGCGTGCAAAATATGTGAGTGCAGAGTTAAAAAATACTCGGTTGGAACCCAAACAAAATATTTAATGCGGGCCAACCTGTATTAAGGTAAAAAACGTGAAAGGCGGACAATCAAAGGTACTATGTTAGGAGACCTGTGTCCTTAATTACGATATCTGGTCAACATGTTTCTGCTGTCAAAAAGCGGGATCGCACAACATTCGTCAGGACCACAACTAAATAGCACTCCAGTGGTATGTACGCGCTAAGGTACACCCTCCCGTAAGGCTCTTAATGTGAAAAATTAAAATTATAGAAAAGTGTAGTTACTCACGGATATTACCCGTGCCGGCACACTGTAGTTTACAGCAGCCAAAGTTACCTGTAGAGGAGGAAAAGAGAACACACTGACACTTAAAACACACACATCAATAAACATGTATTCCATCTATGTCACATGTAATGAGGCAACATTTATGGCATAACCAAGCCTCTGTGTCCTTAACCCCATGGTGCGATGGTGAAATTCTGGTACCTTTTAATTGAGGGATTAGAAAATAGTGCCTTATTTCGTATAGTGAGAAAAAAGGGAGGACTGTTTATGCTAGAAAGTGAGTACCCAAGGATGCAGCGGACATTATCACACCAGCGTATCCAAGCCTAAACCAATTAAGTGGCTGTGAACTCCCTACTATTACCGAACTTATATCAAAGCTAGGTAGGGAAGGAAAATCTTTTTGCAAAAATCAGGGACTTACGAACATTAATCAGGGCCTGAATAGGGGAACACCCAGTTGCCAACATGCATATCTCAGACAGGGTTAACAATGCAGAGTGAGAGGAGGGGCACACTTACAGTATGAAGGAAGAGAAATGACTTCCTGGGTCAGAACGGCGCGGGAAATGTTCACGCAGCGTTCAATCTATGCGAGTAAGGGGGAAGGTAAAGAGTTAAAAGTCCCTCCGTGGAAATTCTGTCTCACAAGCATAGGCGAACCTTCAGGTAGATAGGCTGTACCCGCACATACTTCAACGCTCGCGACTACCCGCCCAGCACCTACGCTCAAGATCTGCCGTCTGCCCGAAGGTAAACAGGAACCTGAATCGGGCTCTTTACATCGTCAGGTTCAAGCCGGTCACGTGTCCAACGTGCTCGGACGTCGGGCGTGGATTGAACGTGAGGAGAAGATTAAAGGGCCAGACTCGTATAATAAATACGAGGAATGGTGGTTCGAGACCCCGTGGCTCCTCAGAAATAAATGAGAAACTGACATTTAGTTATTATGGAAGGAAAAGATTATTTTTTGTGAAACAGATAATTATAATCAATTAGTCTTAGTACCACGGCCCACATCGTGTAAAACCATGTTATTCACAAATAGGTGTGGCCAATACTTGTATAATTTTCTCCCCTTGAGTGACTCTGTCTGCCAATTTCCTGTGGCCGTCTCTGAGGAGGTTGAGGTCTGTGGCCAGTTCACCAAATTTGTTTTCCATAGTTACTCTGGAGTGTTCTATGGCCGCTAGGACATTATCCAGTTTTCTGGACATGGAGTCATCTCCGGAGGGCTCTCCCCCTGATCAGGTCACAACGGGTGTCAAGGAGGTTGTTCTCTGTTGCTCCGGGGTGTGCAACGTCCCTATTGTGCATTGACGGCCCATGGCGGGGGGGTTCCTCCTGTACCCTGCAGGGGCTGGATTCTTGTAGCGCTCTCCTCTGGTCCTCACCTTGGGGACAGCAGTCAGGCAGGCGGGCATGTCCGTCGCTCCTCTTGTTGCAATTGTCACTCCCCGTCCTGCCTGGGGGTGCCCCCTGCACAAGACTGCCCCTCAGTGCATTCGGCATGCAGATCAGGTCTCCCCCCAACTCAGTCTGTTGTGAATCTCCCCTGTGGGGTCTGCGTTCTCCCGCATGTTCCAGATGCAGGGAGAGCCGTCCGAGGCACCCTGGTGGGTCCCCCGTGTGCAGGTACGTGGTGCTCGCACCTGGCCAGAGGGATGTGACTCTGTCGTGACTTGTAACACTTTATTCAGGGCTCAACCCACCTGGTGCAGCTGGCCCCTGCCGGTTGTGATGGAATTCGTGATGTTGGGACTCTTTCCAGGTGTGTGTTTTGTAGCGTTGTGGGTGTACCAGTGTTGCCTCTAGCCGCGCTGCCTGCCGGTCACTCCCCTTCACGCGCCTCGGTCCCCGGCACCGTGCAAGAAGGGGGTCACATCTTGGAATGGGGTGGCTTCGGGGATGTCATTGGAGAACTCACGTGGTGCTGTTTGGTATGCGAAGGGGGATGCAGGGGCAGTCGGTCGTTGACGTACGCCTCAAATTGTGCTGGCTATCTCTTTCCTGCCCTGGCTCAGCCTCCAGACACTGTGTCCAATATGTGGGTAGAGGCATTCTCAAGCTGCGCTGTCGGCCTTTGTCATATGGTCTACACAGTGGGAGGCCTCACTCCTCCATGGGTCTAGTGTTCTGGGCGTACTTCATTAAGCCCAATGGAGGTGTGGGCTGAGGGGAGCTTGCGGTCTCTCTACTTCAGGGACACCCCCTCTCCACGCGCCTTGAGTCCCGGCGCCGTGTAGAGAGGGGTGTGGGATTGTGCCCCCTGACAGTGTGGGGTTCCAGCACTGTGTGCTGGCGCCTACGGGGCAGTCGTCAGTATCCTGGCACCTGGAGCCACCCGGGATCCAGTTCATAGATCGCAGTGCCCTCACCTGTCCTGCCCGCCCAGCCTCTGTAGAAATTCTGCTGTTTGGTTCGGGAGGCCAGCGGTCGCCTCGCGCCTTGGGGTCTGTGCTCAGCTCCAGCTAGACCACCATCTTGTCACCAGTCCCGGATATCCGCTGACGCCCCACCAGGTCCAGGGCCCCGGCCACGGGTTTGGGTCTGTCCAGTCGGGATCCACGCAGCAGCAACTCAGACTTGGAGGCCTGGGCGAGACCTCCCTCTGCGCGTGCCCCAAGTCTCGGCCCTGCGCAGGGAGAGAGGGGGCCCGCGCCGTCAGAAGGCGACTCGGCGCATAGATGTTGTGGGGCTTATGTGCTGCGGCCTGCCACTCATGGGGGCGCTCCTCAGTGTTTCGGTGGATGAAGACATCCGCCTCCCCAGGGTCAGTCGAGGAGCCGCAGCGTTCCCACCTGTTGTGTTCGGCAGCACCCCCGCCGATTCCACCCTCCGATCATGCAGAGTCAGTACCAGAAGGTAGGCGACCCCTCCATGCCTCAGTCAGTGGCACCGAGTTTCGGCGGGGTCGCCATCTTATCCAACGGTCCCGGGGAGCTCTTGGAGGCCGCTCCTGTTCTGCGGCAGTGGCTATGGGTCCGGGCTCATCCAGGCAAGACCTGCGTTGTCCAGGCTTAGATACTGGGTTTTTGGCGGGTTGCAGACACATGGGCGAAGATTAGTGGCGTTTACACGGGCCGCCGATCTGAGCTTCAGGGAGATGCGCCCGCCATCTTGGTCTGCTTGGCCACGCCCCCTTATGCTATTCTCCTTCAATACAAACATGGTTGTTCATCCCTATCAGGCACAGCTCAAAAGGCTCTGACATTTCTGTTCGGTTTACTTGATTGGAAAGCGTATTTTACTTGCCTCTAGACAGCACTACAAAGTAGATCACCTATGTTGAATGTCACACCATTATCCAGATGCGAATAGAAAAACAACACAGTTTGCTCTATATTTAGAGGCAGATTTATGAACTATTTGCACCAATGCAAAGTCACAAAAAGTGAGACAAACTGTACCAAAGTGCTGATAACATATTTTGGACAGTGGCTCTAAAAGTCTTGCAAGTAGTAATTTGTGTTGCTTTGTGTTACTTTGGAATTCTATGCTATCAACTCTGGTTTCTGATGCAAAGCCTGATCAGCTTCCAATGGTAGACAGCACTTTGTGCACAAACCTAGCACCCACCTAAAGGCAGCTGCTGAGAAAGAGAAATGTTTTATTTCGTCTTACTTCTGGTTCCTTACGCTAGTAATGTAAAACACCTATGTTGACTATAAAGAGCCAGTTGTAAAATCCAAAAATGATGCAGGTCCAATACCACGTGCTGACATTTCATTTTCAAGTTATGGTATACCAGTTTCCTTAGTATCTCTGGTCTCATTAGCCAATGTTGACAAAACATCTGAATTTGGTCAACTAAGGTGACAAGAAAAGATCTGGATTGTTAACATCCAATAATCATTACAGATTCAAAATATTGGTATTTGGATCGAAGAATGGCTGCTTCTTTTAGGTTCTGGTTGGCATGGAGCAGTCTAATGTCACATTTCTCAACAATATTGTTGCCTTTAGTCACACTGAGGGCCACCTGATCCACCTTGGAGAAGAGCTTCATGTCACTTAATTGACACAATTATTAAGTCTAGTAAGTGCTAGATAGGGCAAGGTTAGTAAACTTGTTGGGGCCAATTAGGTGTTGCAAACCTTCAGCTTTGCAGAGGATAAGCAAACATCATGACAGTATTGGATTTCTTTACTCCCAGATACCAGACAAGTAGGAAATCTTTCATAGGCTACACAGGGTGCTAAAGAAACGTTGTGAAAGACTGTGGGTCCATTGTCGTAATATCTTAATGTGAACTAGAGAGATAGGGCGCGAGTAAACACTCCTGTACCCCAACAAATATATCAAAAACAACTAAGGAGTGACTCAGTGAAACATAAAACATACGTGAAAACAAATGAAAGTGACAGGTTATTCAGAGACCCCTACCTGGTTATGGCAAGACCCGGATTTGGCATTCCAATCCTAATAACCAGGAGGTAAAAACCCAGTGGACAGGAATGGCTGCATCCAACAGGGAAGGACAAGTAACCTCTTATTTAGAAGTACCCTCACTCACTACTAGTTGGTGACATGCTTCATCATCAGGTCCCTGCTGGGGTAGCCGAATGCCCCCCCAGCGTGCTACAACGCCTGAGTTACAGCGGAGCGGGTTGGTGGTGAGTGTAATAGCGATTAAACTCAAAAGGCGTGCAAGATATGTGAGTGCAGAGTTAAAAAATACTCGGTTGGAACCCAAACAAAATATTTAATGCGGGCCAACCTGTATTAAGGTCAAAAACGTGAAAGGCGGGCAATCAAAGGTACTATGTTAGGAGACCTGTGTCCTTAATTACGATATCTGGTCAACATGTTTCTGCTGTCAAAAAGCGGGATCGCACAACATTCGTCAGGACCACAACTAAATAGCACTCCAGTGGTATGTGCGCGCTAAGGTACACCCTCCCGTAAGGCTCTTAATGTGAAAAATTAAAAATTATAGAAAAGTGTAGTTACTCACGGATATTACCCGTGCCGGCACACTGTAGTTTACAGCAGCCAAAGTTACCTGTAGAGGAGGAAAAGAGAACACACTGACACTTAAAACACACACATCAATAAACATGTATTCCATCTATGTCACATGTAATGAGGCAACATTTATGGCATAACCAAGCCTCTCTGTCCTTAACCCCATGGTACGATGGTGAAATTCTGGTACCTTTTAATTGAGGGATTAGAAAATAGTGCCTTATTTCGTATAGTGAGAAAAAAGGGAGGACTGTTTATGCTAGAAAGTGAGTACCCAAGGATGCAGCGGACATTATCACACCAGCGTATCCAAGCCTAAACCAATTAAGTGGCTGTGAACTCCCTACTATTACCGAACTTATATCAAAGCTAGGTAGGGAAGGAAAATCTTTTTGCAAAAATCAGGGACTTACGAACATTAATCAGGGCCTGAATAGGGGAACACCCAGTTGCCAACATGCATATCTCAGACAGGGTTAACAATGCAGAGTGAGAGGAGGGGCACACTTACAGTATGAAGGAAGAGAAATGACTTCCTGGGTCAGAACGGCGCGGGAAATGTTCACGCGGCGTTCAATCTATGCGAGTAAGGGGGAAGGTAAAGAGTTAAAAGTCCCTCCGTGGAAATTCTGTCTCACAAGCATAGGCGAACCTTCAGGTAGATAGGCTGTACCCGCACATACTTCAACGCTCGCGACTACCCGCCCAGCACCTACGCTCAAGATCTGCCGTCTGCCCGAAGGTAAACAGGAACCTGAATCGGGCTCTTTACATCGTCAGGTTCAAGCCGGTCACGTGACCAACGTGCTCGGACGTCGGGCGTGGATTGAACGTGAGGAGAAGATTAAAGGGCCAGACTCGTATAATAAATACGAGGAATGGTGGTTCGAGACCCCGTGGCTCCTCAGAAATAAATGAGAAACTGACATTTAGTTATTATGGAAGGAAAAGATTATTTTTTGTGAAACAGATAATTATAATCAATTAGTCTTAGTACCACGGCCCACATCGTGTAAAACCATGTTATTCACAAATAGGTGTGGCCAATACTTGTATAATTTTCTCCCCTTGAGTGACTCTGTCTGCCAATTTCCTGTGGCCGTCTCTGAGGAGGTTGAGGTCTGTGGCCAGTTCACCAAATTTGTTTTCCATAGTTACTCTGGAGTGTTCTATGGCCGCTAGGACATTATCCAGTTTTCTGGACATGGAGTCATCTCCGGAGGGCTCTCCCCCTGATCAGGTCACAACGGGTGTCAAGGAGGTTGTTCTCTGTTGCTCCGGGGTGTGCAACGTCCCTATTGTGCATTGACGGCCCATGGCGGGGGGGTTCCTCCTGTACCCTGCAGGGGCTGGATTCTTGTAGCGCTCTCCTCTGGTCCTCACCTTGGGGACAGCAGTCAGGCAGGCGGGCATGTCCGTCGCTCCTCTTGTTGCAATTGTCACTCCCCGTCCTGCCTGGGGGTGCCCCCTGCACAAGACTGCCCCTCAGTGCATTCGGCATGCAGATCAGGTCTCCCCCCAACTCAGTCTGTTGTGAATCTCCCCTGTGGGGTCTGCGTTCTCCCGCATGTTCCAGATGCAGGGAGAGCCGTCCGAGGCACCCTGGTGGGTCCCCCGTGTGCAGGTACGTGGTGCTCGCACCTGGCCAGAGGGATGTGACTCTGTCGTGACTTGTAACACTTTATTCAGGGCTCAACCCACCTGGTGCAGCTGGCCCCTGCCGGTTGTGATGGAATTCGTGATGTTGGGACTCTTTCCAGGTGTGTGTTTTGTAGCGTTGTGGGTGTACCAGTGTTGCCTCTAGCCGCGCTGCCTGCCGGTCACTCCCCTTCACGCGCCTCGGTCCCCGGCACCGTGCAAGAAGGGGGTCACATCTTGGAATGGGGTGGCTTCGGGGATGTCATTGGAGAACTCACGTGGTGCTGTTTGGTATGCGAAGGGGGATGCAGGGGCAGTCGGTCGTTGACGTACGCCTCAAATTGTGCTGGCTATCTCTTTCCTGCCCTGGCTCAGCCTCCAGACACTGTGTCCAATATGTGGGTAGAGGCATTCTCAAGCTGCGCTGTCGGCCTTTGTCATATGGTCTACACAGTGGGAGGCCTCACTCCTCCATGGGTCTAGTGTTCTGGGCGTACTTCATTAAGCCCAATGGAGGTGTGGGCTGAGGGGAGCTTGCGGTCTCTCTACTTCAGGGACACCCCCTCTCCACGCGCCTTGAGTCCCGGCGCCGTGTAGAGAGGGGTGTGGGATTGTGCCCCCTGACAGTGTGGGGTTCCAGCACTGTGTGCTGGCGCCTACGGGGCAGTCGTCAGTATCCTGGCACCTGGAGCCACCCGGGATCCAGTTCATAGATCGCAGTGCCCTCACCTGTCCTGCCCACCAGCCTCTGTAGAAATTCTGCTGTTTGGTTCGGGAGGCCAGCGGTCGCCTCGCGCCTTGGGGTCTGTGCTCAGCTCCAGCTAGACCACCATCTTGTCACCAGTCCCGGATATCCGCTGACGCCCCACCAGGTCCAGGGCCCCGGCCACGGGTTTGGGTCTGTCCAGTCGGGATCCACGCAGCAGCAACTCAGACCCGGAGGCCTGGGCGAGACCTCCCTCTGCGCGTGCCCCAAGTCTCGGCCCTGCGCAGGGAGAGAGGGGGCCCGCGCCGTCAGAAGGTGACTCGGCGCATAGATGTTGTGGGGCTTATGTGCTGCGGCCTGCCACTCATGGGGGCGCTCCTCAGTGTTTCGGTGGATGAAGACATCCGCCTCCCCAGGGTCAGTCGAGGAGCCGCAGCGTTCCCACCTGTTGTGTTCGGCAGCACCCCCGCCGATTCCACCCTCCGATCATGCAGAGTCAGTACCAGAAGGTAGGCGACCCCTCCATGCCTCAGTCAGTGGCACCGAGTTTCGGCGGGGTCGCCATCTTATCCAACGGTCCCAGGGAGCTCTTGGAGGCCGCTCCTGTTCTGCGGCTGTGGCTATGGGTCCGGGCTCATCCAGGCAAGACCTGCGTTGTCCAGGCTTAGATACTGGGTTTTTGGCGGGTTGCAGACACATGGGCGAAGATTAGTGGCGTTTACACGGGCCGCCGATCTGAGCTTCAGGGAGATGCGCCCGCCATCTTGGTCTGCTTGGCCACGCCCCCTTATGCTATTCTCCTTCAATACAAACATGGTTGTTCATCCCTATCAGGCACAGCTCAAAAGGCTCTGACATTTCTGTTCGGTTTACTTGATTGGAAAGCGTATTTTACTTGCCTCTAGACAGCACTACAAAGTAGATCACCTATGTTGAATGTCACACCATTATCCAGATGCGAATAGAAAAACAACACAGTTTGCTCTATATTTAGAGGCAGATTTATGAACTATTTGCACCAATGCAAAGTCACAAAAAGTGAGACAAACTGTACCAAAGTGCTGATAACATATTTTGGACAGTGGCTCTAAAAGTCTTGCAAGTAGTAATTTGTGTTGCTTTGTGTTACTTTGGAATTCTATGCTATCAACTCTGGTTTCTGATGCAAAGCCTGATCAGCTTCCAATGGTAGACAGCACTTTGTGCACAAACCTAGCACCCACCTAAAGGCAGCTGCTGAGAAAGAGAAATGTTTTATTTCGTCTTACTTCTGGTTCCTTACGCTAGTAATGTAAAACACCTATGTTGACTATAAAGAGCCAGTTGTAAAATCCAAAAATGATGCAGGTCCAATACCACGTGCTGACATTTCATTTTCAAGTTATGGTATACCAGTTTCCTTAGTATCTCTGGTCTCATTAGCCAATGTTGACAAAACATCTGAATTTGGTCAACTAAGGTGACAAGAAAAGATCTGGATTGTTAACATCCAATAATCATTACAGATTCAAAATATTGGTATTTGGATCGAAGAATGGCTGCTTCTTTTAGGTTCTGGTTGGCATGGAGCAGTCTAATGTCACATTTCTCAACAATATTGTTGCCTTTAGTCACACTGAGGGCCACCTGATCCACCTTGGAGAAGAGCTTCATGTCACTCAATTGACACAATTATTAAGTCTAGTAAGTGCTAGATAGGGCAAGGTTAGTAAACTTGTTGGGGCCAATTAGGTGTTGCAAACCTTCAGCTTTGCAGAGGATAAGCAAACATCATGACAGTATTGGATTTCTTTACTCCCAGATACCAGACAAGTAGGAAATCTTTCATAGGCTACACAGGGTGCTAAAGAAACGTTGTGAAAGACTGTGGGTCCATTGTCGTAATATCTTAATGTGAACTAGAGAGATAGGGCGCGAGTAAACACTCCTGTACCCCAACAAATATATCAAAAACAACTAAGGAGTGACTCAGTGAAACATAAAACATACGTGAAAACAAATGAAAGTGACAGGTTATTCAGAGACCCCTACCTGGTTATGGCAAGACCCGGATTTGGCATTCCAATCCTAATAACCAGGAGGTAAAAACCCAGTGGACAGGAATGGCTGCATCCAACAGGGAAGGACAAGTAACCTCTTATTTAGAAGTACCCTCACTCACCACTAGTTGGTGACATGCTTCATCATCAGGTCCCTGCTGGGGTAGCCGAATGCCCCCCCAGCGTGCTACAACGCCTGAGTTACAGCGGAGCGGGTTGGTGGTGAGTGTAATAGCGATTAAACTCAAAAGGCGTGCAAAATATGTGAGTGCAGAGTTAAAAAATACTCGGTTGGAACCCAAACAAAATATTTAATGCGGGCCAACCTGTATTAAGGTCAAAAACGTGAAAGGCGGGCAATCAAAGGTACTATGTTAGGAGACCTGTGTCCTTAATTACGATATCTGGTCAACATGTTTCTGCTGTCAAAAAGCGGGATCGCACAACATTCGTCAGGACCACAACTAAATAGCACTCCAGTGGTATGTGCGCGCTAAGGTACACCCTCCCGTAAGGCTCTTAATGTGAAAAATTAAAAATTATAGAAAAGTGTAGTTACTCACGGATATTACCCGTGCCGGCACACTGTAGTTTACAGCAGCCAAAGTTACCTGTAGAGGAGGAAAAGAGAACACACTGACACTTAAAACACACACATCAATAAACATGTATTCCATCTATGTCACATGTAATGAGGCAACATTTATGGCATAACCAAGCCTCTCTGTCCTTAACCCCATGGTACGATGGTGAAATTCTGGTACCTTTTAATTGAGGGATTAGAAAATAGTGCCTTATTTCGTATAGTGAGAAAAAAGGGAGGACTGTTTATGCTAGAAAGTGAGTACCCAAGGATGCAGCGGACATTATCACACCAGCGTATCCAAGCCTAAACCAATTAAGTGGCTGTGAACTCCCTACTATTACCGAACTTATATCAAAGCTAGGTAGGGAAGGAAAATCTTTTTGCAAAAATCAGGGACTTACGAACATTAATCAGGGCCTGAATAGGGGAACACCCAGTTGCCAACATGCATATCTCAGACAGGGTTAACAATGCAGAGTGAGAGGAGGGGCACACTTACAGTATGAAGGAAGAGAAATGACTTCCTGGGTCAGAACGGCGCGGGAAATGTTCACGCGGCGTTCAATCTATGCGAGTAAGGGGGAAGGTAAAGAGTTAAAAGTCCCTCCGTGGAAATTCTGTCTCACAAGCATAGGCGAACCTTCAGGTAGATAGGCTGTACCCGCACATACTTCAACGCTCGTGACTACCCGCCCAGCACCTACGCTCAAGGACTGCCGTCTGCCCGAAGGTAAACAGGAACCTGAATCGGGCTCTTTACATCGTCAGGTTCAAGCCGGTCACGTGACCAACGTGCTCGGACGTCGGGGCGTGGATTGAACGCGAGGAGAAGATTAATGGGCCAGACTCGTATAATAAATACGAGGAATGGTGGTTCGAGACCCCGTGGCTCCTCAGAAATAAATGAGAAACTGACAATTAGTTATTATGGAAGGGAAAGATTATTTTTTGTGCAACAGATAATTATAATCAATTAGTCTTAGTACCACGGCCCACATCGTGTAAAACCATGTTATTCACAAATAGGTGTGGCCAATACTCGGCTATCTGATGTACCAAGGGCGGGTTAGAGCGGCTGGTGTTTAATACAAATCTGTTAAGGAACCCAACCTCCTGGTAAGCCACTGATATTGACTCAGGGGTTATTGAGAACCCATCCACAGCACAGTAAACCGATTGAACAATCAGTAAAGCAGGAGAAGACCAAAATTAGGGTTTTGCAGATGGTAAAGATAACCCACTCTTATATACATTAGTTGTAAGAGTGACATGAAGCATAAATGAACAAAAAAACAAACAAGGCTGGGATAACCAACTAATGGCTGTCATGACTAGATGGAAACAGGTTACATAGATGATAAGCAAATCAGATTCAGCAGCACCTTAACACTGATCCCCACTGGATTTCGTCATTAAGTCCAAATTTATTCGTGGATAGACGTTAAATCCATCGTTGTTCTTTCTCGAATAACTTTGCTTCCGATCCCAATGCCATATGTTCCAGAATTGTCCAGCGCATATCGTTAGGAGTATATTGTTTCTCCAAAAAGTGGGCAGTCATCTTAGTTGTTTTCGGCAGCGGATATTGCTGCGGTGTTCACCTATTCTCAGTTTGATGCGTCTGGACGTCATGCCAATGTACTGTAGGCCACAAGGGCAGGTTATTAGATAAATAACATTGACTGTGTTACAATTCGTATGGCCACGTTGTTCCCAAAGTTGACCATTTGATAGATTTAGTGTTTTCGTGTGGTTGGTGAGATGACATATATTGCAATTCCCACAGGGGAAATGACCAGTGACAGCAGGTAGGCCCCAGGCATTCAGTACTGTGGCGCCCGGTTTGGTCAGTGCCAAGTTCCTGGGGCGCGTGTGGACTAAGGAATCTCTCAGACTGGTGGCTCTTTTATACGAGAAGAGTGGTTTCTCCCACTTGTGTCTGTTACTGGTTATTATTTTCCAGTGTTTGGAAATGCTCCTGCTGACCGCATTGGACAGTGGATTATATGTTATGTTATGTTATGTCATGTTATGTTAAACTGTATTTTGTATAGCGTACGGCTACTCAAAGAGTGTCCCGACGCTTTAATTTGCACACCAATCTTATAACATAACAAGAAAAAAAAACAGCAAAAGACAGAAAAGAAACCAACAGAGCCTGGGAAACTAGGAAGTAAAAAGCCAGGTTTTGAGCCCCTTCCTAAAAGCCAACAAGTTTGAAGTGCTGCGCAGGGCCACTGGTAGCTTATTCCACAACTGGGGCGCCAACAGTCTAAAGGAGCGGCCTCCAATGCGTGCCCTCTTGACACGGGGCACAACGGCAAGAAACAAGGCTTCTGACCTCAACGACCTGGCTGGGTGGTAAAAGGTCAGTCTTTTTTGGAGGTATTTCGCTCCGGAGGCGTGCAGGGCTTTATGTGCCAGAGTCAAGGTCTTAAACATTATCCGCTTCCGGACAGGAAGCCAGTGCAATGCCTCCAAGAGGCCCGAGGCTCTAGCACGGCGAGATAGTCCAAAGATGGCCCGAGCTGCCGAATTCTGGACCACCTGTAACCGTTGAAGCAGATATTCTGGCAGGCCGAGATACAGAACGTTGGAATAGTCAACTCTCGAGCCAATTATCGCCTGCACTGTGATCTTCCTGTGTTCCTCCGATAACAGAGGGAGAAACTTACGCAGCATCCGGAGCAAACCAAAGCAGGTGCCCGTGAGGCCGACTATCTGTGAGCGCAGTGAGAGGCCGTTGTCGATCTTAATCCCAAGGTTTTTTGCCACCTGGGACGAACTTGCTGGTGGAAACATGTTCTCAGGCCACCACACTTTCCAGTCCGGATCCGAACTGCACCCAAAAAAGAGGACCTCGGATTTGTCAGAGTTGCACTTGAGGCTGTTATGTTGGAACCACTGAAATACAGCCTCAAGGCAACCCCGAATCCTACCTCCATCGAAATCGGCACCCTTCTCACAGGTGAAGAGGAGCTGGGTGTCGTCAGCGTAGGAAACGATCTGGGCCCCGAAAGACTCGGCCAGAGCCGCCAGAGGGGTCATGAAGATGTTAAATAGAGTTGGGCTCAATACTGAGCCCTGAGGAACTCCGACCCCAATGGCGACATCTCGGCGGAGCAAGCAGAAGCCCAGACCGTTTGTCGACGGCCTGCCAGGAAAGAACAAAACCACTGGAGCACCGTCCCCCTGAGACCAATCTCTGAGAGTCTTGCAAGAAGACCCTCATGGGGGACGGTGTCGAAGGCCGCCGACAGATCTAACATCACCAGCATCGCCCTGCCTCCCGAATCCAGCACCTGCTTAATCGCCTCCGAGACTTCTAGGAGAGCTGTTTCGGTACTAAGATTGGTGCGAAAGCCCGATTGAGTGGGGTGCAGTAGGTCATGGGACTCCATGTAGTCAGCAAGCACCCTGTGCACATGCTTTTCAATGATCTTGGCGAAAGCAGGCAGAAGCGAGATAGGCCTATAATTCGCCAACACCTCCGCATCCAAACCAGGCTTTTTGAGCAGGGGGATAATCATCGCCTGCTTCCAAGACTGGGGAACCACACCCTGTACTAAAGAACAATTCAGCAGGGGGTTCACATAAGGGTTAATGATAGCTGCCATTTTTGCTAGAAACTTGGCGGGGCAGGCATCCCGAGGAGAACCTGATTTAAGACAAGCCATCAGATCGAGTGAAGCGGTCATAGAGAGAGGCGGGAAGACTGCCAAGGCCGCACCTGCACTAGGCAAGGTCACAGCGGCATTCTCCACCCGACAGGGTGCGTCAGGCTGCTGCACAGGGAAAGAGTCCTGGATCAATTGGATCTTGGAAGTAAAAAAGTCCGCGATCGCCCTGACCCAAGGCTCAGGAGGGGGAGTCTGAGTCGACGCAGCACGTGAGGTCGTAAACTCCCGCACAATAGCAAAGAGCTCCTTGCAGGAATTAGAGGCAGCTTCGATTTTTCTCGCGAAATAAGCCTTCTTTGCGGAAAGGATATCACGATGGTAAACTTTCGCCAAGGATCTATAAGCAAGTTTCGCAGTTGGGTCATATTTCACGCGCCATGCTCTTTCTGCTATCTTGAATTGTCGGCGTGAAGCCGCCAACGCTTCCGTAAACCAAGGGGCAGATGCACCTTTGTCAGGTTTGCGCGGAGGCCTCACAGGAGCAAGATCGTTTAACCTCTCTAGGAGCCAGGCCTGCAGCCGCTCAACATCCTTATCCAGATCCCCAGTCAAAGCGCAAGGATGATCCGCACAAGACTGTGCCAATAGTTCCGGAGTAACCCGGTGGAATGCCCTGAATCCCTGGAAAGCTTGCCGGGGGGCACCGGACGACTTCCTGACTTCCGAAAAAGAGAATTTAATCAGCCTGTGATCAGACCAAAGCACCTGAATGGGAGCGTGCATTTCTATGGGGGTTGTAGAAAAAGTCAGATCCAGGGTGTGTCCCTTCTCATGGGTCGGCCCAACGTGATAGGGCACCAGGCCCAGAGGGGCTGTGACGTCCAGCATTTTAATCGCGTCGGCGTCCATTTCAACGTCCATATGGACATTAAAGTCCCCGGCGACTATACAGTGCTCTGACGTAAGTAACAGAGATGAGGTAACTGACTGGAACTCTTCAAAGAAAGAGCCTGTAGGCCCAGGAGGTCGGTAAACGAGGAGGCCTTTCACAGATTGGTGTGGTGACAGAACAATAGAAAAGGCAAGGGATTCACAATCCTTAATCACCTCAGAGGGAATGATAGTACAGGTGACACTTTTATCTACTATCAATGCCACCCCGCCTCCACGCCCCTTCAGTCTATCCTGCCTGTAGATGTTATAGTCAGGCGGGATGGCTGCGGCAATATCTGGGTTGGATGACTCGCCGAGCCACGTCTCGGTGAGCATCAGAAACAGTGGTTTTTCTGACACCAGCAGGTCAAAAATATCCAGAGCATGCCGGCCGAGAGATCTGGTATTAAGCAGTAAGCCCAGATATTTGACGCTGACAGCCGCCTTCTGCGGTGCATCAGCCAGATGTTTCTGCGGGCGCCAACCACACTCAGGGCAGCGACTCTTACCATTGTAACGCGCCGGGAAGACCGTACAGCAGGAGCCATTAATCTGTTGCCAAGAGCGTAACTCTGAACCCGAATAATGAAGCTCAGATGCACAAACAAAGTGCAAACAGAAGCCCAGTCCTGCCCGTCGCCTCGGAAGCCTCCGGGACGCTGACGGGCGCAGACGGGCAGGACTCTGGCACAGCGAGGCACGAACGCTGCGCGATACCGCTGCGCTCCAGAGGGAGCTTTAAATAGGCGTCCCTCTGGCAGTACAGAGCGCTAGAGCGCTCGCAGCTGGCGTCCCCTCCGCCTCGGCACCACTCCAATATGGCGCCCAAAGTCCCCTCCACCACCCGTGAACCAAATCCGCCCAACCGGCGGTGCGGGAGCCAATTAGTGTGCAAGTAAGGGGCCAGCGTTAAGAGCAGGGGCTAAGAGAACACAAGCAAAACAAAATATCAAAAAGTTGGCGTTTAAAAGCAGCAGCGCGATGTCAGCGCGATGTCAGCGCGATGTCAGCGCGATGTCCAGCGCGAAATGGTGTGCAAAGTGAAATCAACACACCCGCTAGAAAGATCGCCTTAAATAGGCGTCCCTCTGGCAGTACAGAGCGCTAGAGCGCTCGCAGCTGGCGTCCCCTCCGCCTCGGCACCACTCCAATATGGCGCCCAAAGTCCCCTCCACCACCCGTGAACCAAATCCGCCCAACCGGCGGTGCGGGAGCCAATTAGTGTGCAAGTAAGGGGCCAGCGTTAAGAGCAAGGGCTAAGAGAACACAAGCAAAACAAAATATCAAAAAGGTAGCGTTTAAAAGCAGCAGCGCGATGTCAGCGCGATGTCCAGCGCGAAATGGTGTGCAAAGTGAAATCAACACACCCGCTAGAAAGATCGCCTTAAATAGGCGTCCCTCTGGCAGTACAGAGCGCTAGAGCGCTCGCAGCTGGCGTCCCCTCCGCCTCGGCACCACTCCAATATGGCGCCCAAAGTCCCCTCCACCACCCGTGAACCAAATCCGCCAAACCGGCGGTGTGGTAGCCAATTAGTGTGCAAGTAAGGGGCCAGCGTTAAGAGCAAGGGCTAAGAGAACACAAGCAAAACAAAATATCAAAAAGGTAGCGTTTAAAAGCAGCAGCGCGATGTCAGCGCGATGTCAGCGCGATGTCCAGCGCGAAATGGTGTGCAAAGTGTTACACAAGTAAGTGGAACTTCGGCATTTGGAGTCCTAGGAGTCACATCAAGAAGTGTGTCCCTCTGTTGATTTCTTGCTCATCTTTGACTGTTGTTAATTATCCTTGTCGGATATCCTCTGCTTTGCAGTTTAGTTGTTAGTTCCTCTGCTTGCTGTTTGTAGTCAGGTAAATTACTGCAATTACGGCGCAGCCTTAGAAACTGGCCATAGGGAAGATTCTCCCGCAGGGCCCTGGGGTGGTAACTTGTGAAATATAACAAGTTATTCTTAGCGGTGGGCTTGGAGAAAGTTTTAGTCTCCAGTCAGGTCAGCAGGAGCATTTCCAAACACTGGAAAATAATAACCAGTAACAGACACAAGTGGGAGAAACCACTCTTCTCGTATAAAAGAGCCACCAGTCTGAGAGATTCCTTAGTCCACACGCGCCCCAGGAACTTGGCACTGACCAAACCGGGCGCCACAGTACTGAATGCCTGGGGCCTACCAGCTGTCACTGGTCATTTCCCCTGCGGGAATTGCAATATATGTCATCTCACCACCCACACGAAAACACTAAATCTATCAAATGGTCAACTTTGGGAACAATGTGGCCATACGAATTGTAACACAGCCAATGTTATTTATCTAATAACCTGCCCTTGTGGCCTACAATACATTGGCATGACATCCAGACGCATCAAACTGGGAATAGGTGAACACCGCAGCAATATCCGCTGCCGAAAATCAACAACTAAGATGACTGCCCACTTTTTGGAGAAACAACATACTCCTAACAATATGCGCTGGACAATTCTGGAACATATGGCGTTGGGATCGGAAGCAAAGTTATTTGAGAAAGAACAACGATGGATTTACCGTCTATCCACGAATACATTTGGACTTAATGACGAAATCCCGTGGGGATCAGTGTTAAGGCGCTGCTGAATCTGATTTGCTTATCATCTATGTAACCTATTTCCATCTCGTCATGACAGCCATTAGTTGGTTATCCCAGCCTTGTTTGTTTTGTTTTGTTCATTTATGCTTCATGTCACTCTTACAACTAATGTATATAAGAGTGGGTTATCTTTACCATCTGCAAATACCCTAATTTTGGTCTTCTCCTGCTTTACTGATTGTTCAATCGGTTTACTGTGCTGTGGATGGGTTCTCAATAACCCCTGAGTCAATATCAGTGGCTTACCAGGAGGTTGGGTTCCTTACCAGATTTGTATTACACACCAGCCGCTCTAACCCGCCCTGGGTACATCAGATAGCCGAGTATTGGCTACACCTACTTGTGAATAACATGGTTTTACACGATGTGGGCCGTGGTAATAAGACTAATTGATTATAATTATCTGTTGCACAAAAAATAATCTTTCCCTTCCATAATAACTAATTGTCAGTTTCTCATTTATTTCTGAGGAGCCACGGGGTCTCGAACCACCATTCCTCGTATTTATTATACAAGTCTGGCCCTTTAATCTTCTCCTCGCGTTCAATCCACGCCCCCGACGTCCGAGCATGTTGGTCACGTGACCGGCTTGAACCTGACGATGTAAAGAGCCCGATTCAGGTTCCTGTTTACCTTCGGGCAGACGGCAGTCCTTGAGCATAGGTGCTGGGCGGGGAGTCGCGAGCGTTGACCTAAGTGTGGGTACAGCCTTTCTACCTGAAGGTTCGCCTATGCTTGTGAGACAGAATTTCCACGGAGTGACTTTTAACTCTTTACCTTCCCCCTTACTCGCATAGATTGAACGCTGCGTGAACATTTCCGACGCCGTTCTGACCCAGGAAGTCATTTGTCTTCCTTCATACTGTAAGTGTGCCCCTCCTCTCACTCGGCATTGTTAACCCTGTCTGAGATATGCAAGTTGGCAACTGGGTGTTCCCCTATTCAGGCCCTGATTAATGTTTGTAAGTCTCCGATTTTTGCAAAAAGATTTTCCTTCCCTACCTAGCTTTGATATAAGTTTGGTAATAGTAGGGAGTTCCCAGCCACTTAATTGGTTTAGGCTTGGATACGCTGGTGTGATATTGTCCGCTGCATCCTTGGGTACTCACTTTCTAGCATAAACAGTCCTCCCTTTTTTCTCACTATACAAAATAAGGCAGTGTTTTCTAATGCCTCAATTAAAAGGTACCAGAATTTCACCATCGTACCATGGGGTTAAGGACACAGAGGCTTGGTTATGCCATAAATGTTGACTCATTACATGTGACATAGATGAAATACATGTTTATTGATGTGTGTGTTTTAAGTGTCAGTGTTTTCCCTTTTCCTCCTCTACAGGTAACTTTGGCTGCTGTAAACTACAGTGTGCCGGCACGGGTAATATCCGTGAGTAACTACACTTTTCTATAATTTTTAATTTTTCACATTAAGAGCCTCACGGGAGGGTGTACCTTAGCGCGTACATACCACCGGAGTGCTATTTAGTTGTGGTCCTGACGAATGCTGTGCGATCCCGCTTTTTGACAGCAGAAACATGTTGACCAGATATCGTAATTAAGGACACAGGTCTCCTAACATAGTACCTTTGATTGTCCGCCTTTCACGTTTTTTCCCTTAATACAGGTTGGCCCGCATTAAATATGTTGTTTGGGTTCCAACCGAGTATTTTTTAACTCTGCACTCACATTTTTGCATGTCTTTTGAGTTTAATCACTATTACACTCACCACCAACCCGCTCCGCTGTAACTCAGGCGTTGTAGCACGCTGGGGGGGCATTCGGCCACCCCAGTGGGGACCCGATGATGAAGCATGTCACCAACTAGTGGTGAGTGAGGGTACTTCTAAATAAGAGGTTACTTGTCCTTCCCTGTTGGATGCAGCCATTCCTGTCCACTGGGGTTTTACCTCCTGGTTATTTGGATTGGAATTGCCAAATCCGGTTCTTGCCATAACCAGGTAGGGGTCTCTGAATAACCTGTCACTTTCATTTTTTTTCACATATGTTTTATGTTTCACTGAGTCACTCCTTAGTTGTTTTTCATCCATTGTAGTAATATTCACACAACTGGCCTACAAAGCTTAACTCAGGATGATCAGTTGGAACTCTGACTGCCAGGCATGCATTGATACTTTGTGATACGCCCACTTTGGAACTTCTGACTTTAAGCCAGTGCACTGAACCCACGACTCCATTTTACAGATCAATGCATCTGATAGCAGAGTGTGGGTATATTTGCCACTGGTAAATGGGGCGAGGGTGGACCAGCAAGTGACCTTAATTGGGAGGAGGCTATTGTCAAATAACAGAACTGGTCGGAGTTGGAAAGGGGATGTGACAACAATGTGAAGCCATATATGATACTTACTTGATTGGCATGTGCTTTAGAATGAATATAGATATTGCCTCTAAGGTAGCTAATGGCAAAACAAGTGATCATTCTTACTTACTCTAGAACAGAATATTTTGCAAAGAATAAACCAACATGGAATGCTAACCTAGGAGTAGTCACTCCAGTGAAAATATCTGTGCATTCTTTTCTGCCTTTAAATTCTCACTGAGGATTTACATCTCCCTGCATCTTGGACTGGGCTAAGTGGTTCTTATCTGAGGAATCCTAATGCCTGTGAGAAAATCAGATTTTGCACCCTTTCTGAATAATACTGAGAGACCAAGCCTAATTAAAATACTCATATGTTCCCTGGTATGACCTTTTCTACACCGATACCTTTTCAATGCTGGTTCTCCCAGCTCAGTTCCTTGATAATAGACAGCATTGAAAAGCCTGGGGGAATTGAAGTAAAATTATACAAGGGAACTAGATACCCCTATTTACCCACAGCAGGGTCACCCTCACAAGAGTACATAGTGACCACTGCATCAGTACTACGATGAGCAAATGGAGGGTTCTCATCTATAGCCTTTAACAATGGCACCACTGAGTATACAAACGTTATAGTTAAGCTAACCATAGAAGATGAAACAGATATGCAGAGAACTGTAACAAATGATGCACATCGAAATAACTGGGGTTGGTTACATACAGCCCTCTCAAGAGCTGGGAATAGTAATGTCTGAATGGTGTGGCAGCCACTGGTAAGTGAGGGTGGCTTGACAAACCGCTCTTGGAATGTCAGCAGCTTGCAGACAAAAATCGCTGACCCAGCGGTGGTACAGTATCTGGGAACATTTGACATACTAATGTTTCAGGAAACTTGGGCGCAAGATAGCATTCCCCTAATTGGCTATAAGGTATACACAAAATTGGCCGAAAGAAGTAGCATATAGAAAGGGAGAAAGGTGGCTTAGGAATGCTGGTACTGACAATGGATGGCTGGACCAATCATGCTGAAGAATCCATTATTCTTGTGAATTTATACATTAATCCAAAAAAAAAAAGCAGCAACAGCAAGGAAAATGGCCCCCCTTTTATTCCAATTAAAAGATACATATTATAAATCGCACTGGTTAGTTACAGGTGACTTCAATCTTAACCTGTTATGCCAGCAAACGGAGGAACACAAGGATGCTGTTGGAATCCTTTCTGTGCAAATATTCCCAAATAATAACCAGAAGGATAAAATAAGGGAGGCATTAATAAAGGCCTATGAGTTATTCGGCCTTCTGCCCCTTAATGGCCGAAAGTCAGGTGATAACCCTCATGCCTGGACAAGAACTTGGGCAATTCTGTCTCCATTCTAGACTACACCCTTGTGTCACTGCCCTTATACAATCTTGGATGCAATTTTAGCATAGTTCACCGTGTGGAGTGCTACCATATTCCTCAGGTGATCACTATAAATACACATATATTTAAACATGAAGTGGCCTCCATACTACAAGGAAAGATTGCAGCAGGAAACATGAAACATCTTAAGTGGTCCTCAAGCACAATTAAGAGTTTAGCAGAGAAAGCTGTGGCATGTTTCGTGGACCTGGCCCCAAGAGGCCCTAACCCATTAGCGGTATGGGAGATATTTCCAGACAAAAACACATAAAGATAATGGTCAGAATAAGGGAGCTCAGCTGGGTCATCCCAAACTTATAGTAATCCCATTACATATTTGAAGAATAACAACGAAAGTAGGCAAGCTCTATCCTCAGCAGCGCTACAACCCAGGAGATGCTGAATTATTAATGCATTTCTGTAATGAGAGACGTCAATTAAAAAGGGAGATCTGGGGGTATAAAAAGGACAAACAGGAAACATTATGTTCCCAGTTGCTGCATGCCACAAAAACAAATAATTCAAAAAGATTTTGAAAACATATTAATAATATCGAGAAAAGTACTGGAGCAGCAAATAACGCAAATATCAGCAAGTCCAAATGGGTTCAGCATCTAAAATTACATCTTAAAGGAAGTACCTTGGATAGAATATGCTTGCCAAGGCGCCCTGTGCACACACTCTAGGGGAGGTAGAAAAAGTTATCAAAAACTCACGAGCAGACTGTGCCCGGAGCCCAAATGGACTATGACATGCTCTTTATAAGCATTCTTCACCGAGGTGGGCAGTCTTTTTGGCATCATTGTATAACAATGTTTTGGCAAATGAGGTTATCCCCGTAAACTGGAAGGGCTCAGTAATCCATCCCATTTATAAAGGCAGAAAAGCATCTTTCCCCACCAACGTCCATCTAATTGTAGTTTTGGATGTGGATCTTAAATTCTTCTCCACTCTCTGCTGCATGATCTGGAATCTTAAGCACACGACAACGGGAGAATCCCACCAAATTACTGGCTTTATAAGGGGTCAAGGTACTATATCAACCTCATGTCTGTGGGCCTGATATTGAATAGAGTAAAGGCAACTGGTACTCCACTTTATATGTGCTTTGTTGATTTCAAGGCAGCCTTTGTCTGTGTTCCACATAATAGTCTATGGGCAAAACTCCAGCAATGAGGAATCCCATCTATCCTCCTGCAAACAATTAGATTAATGTGCTCTGATACTTGGGTTAAGATAAAGATTGGAGATGGTATCCATGTATCAGAGAACGTTCAAACATCGACGGGCTTAAAGCAAGGCTGTGTGTTATCACCCCCTCAATCAATTTATATATTGTATGTATGTATGTGTGTTCTTATATAGCGCTCGACTTACCCTAGGGAATCTCGGCACTTGCCTTGGGAGCCCGTCCTGGCTTTTCCCTGTGAGATAACCCGTACTGGGCATCCCCTGGGTGAAAGCCAGGCATCCCGCCGCGGGGGGCCGTAGTGGAGATTAAGCAAGCTTAATGCCCAGAGTTGCAGAGTGTGAACCCATGATTAGAGTGGGCACCGAAGCGAGAATTATCGAGTTCATGGACAATTGGGCTCAAGACCCTGCCGCGTCGGGAATTGAACCCTGGTCCACGGGTCTGACCTCTGCTTCAGGGTATGCCTCCTCTAACCAGTGAGCCACACTTCTCCACTTGCTGATCTCTATGGAGTTGGATGACCTAACAGAGCATGCCCTGAGCATGGGTGTAATAAAAAGTAAAAGGTGCCTGCAAGGGAATTTGTTTGCAACGAACTTATATTAGTGTAAGATTACTTTGAGGGTCAGTCCATCCGGAACAAACACCAAGGTGTCATTAGACTACACCACTCAATGCAGTTTATAAGCACAGAAAACACGGGAAATCCTAATTGTTTGAAAGTATACGTTTTTTTATGTATAGAAACAATTAAAAGGGAGTACAGACACATGAAATAAATCAGCAAAAGGTCATGAAAGGAAGTGAAATCAAATTCACCTAGCAATTCATGACAAACATCTATTCCAACAGAATCACATTTATAAGACACTATTAATTACCTGAGGCAGCATCACAGTCCATCGTTATTTTGCAGCCTTGAACAAGGACACAAGTCCAATTACGTCCGAGAATCTTTCTCCAACCGATGCATTACACCGATCCCTGCTGAAGGCAATTTTGCTGGAAGGAAAAGAGAATGGCTGTCAATTAAAGAGTTGAAGGGAAGCCAAAGGAAATGTTGCAGTTTTCTCAACCCCTCACTTTCAGATCCCCAGCTTCATTTAGAGGTGGGGGAAGCTTAGTTTTCTACAAAGGAGCTGGCACTTCCATCAGAAACTCTCTTGTGCTGGCTTGGCTTAGCGGAGTTGTGATACCATTTTCTTTTTTTTGTATTACCATATGGAGCAAACATGCAAGGGGGATATGAATATAGCGCTGTTGCCAAAATGAGCAAGGGCAAAGTGTGGTAACTAGTGCAATATTCACATGATCACACCCATGCCCACTTGCTAATACACTTATGTAGATTTTGCCCAAAAAGAATTTGAGATCACAACTTTGTGCCAAAAGCATATTTTAGCACTAGACATCTAGAAGCAAACATCTCATTTGCTAACCAGAATTTGTAACAAGAACTGAAGATGGGCATGGTAATAAAAAATCAATTATTCACTACGGGAGGATAAAAACAAAATATGTTTATAGACATGTACAAAATTCAATACTAAGACAGTATCAGACCCACAATACCTACAGCAAGGTTATCACAAAAAAGGGCACCCTCATCTTGTGCACCTGAGGTGCACAGTAATCTTACTAAGTCTACTGAAAATAAAGTACTTAATGCAAACCAACCACAATTCGCACAACCACCGAAAATATGGCTAAAAATGAATCCATACCCTTACCTCCTGTAAAAGGAGCAACACCAAATAGAAATACAACTGTTGTCATTGGCAAATTGTTACCTCCCAAAAAAGTAAAGTCCATGCAGAGAGTGAGGATGATAGGATAAGGTTATTCTCAAGGATTGGAAGTTAGCACAAAAGACCCTCACAAAGCAACTCCCATTATCAGCCACCAGGATACAACTGGCTCAACCTGGAGCTTCCAGGAGACCAACATTCCAATATACTTAGCAACCAAATATAATGAATGATGCAACATGCATCATAACAAAGTAAACTCATAATACATAACAAGAAAGGAGAACAAAACGAAATAACACACCTTCTACCTTCAAACAATAAATAAAACCCACATAATTCGCAACAAAAACAGAAGAGAATAAAAATAAGAGTTCACATTATGTAGTCTTCAAGGTATTTAGGCTTAAATCTTGTAATGAAAACGAGAGTTCACATTATATAATCTTCAAGGTATTTTTGCTTAAATATCAACGTATCCTTGTGTTGGCACCGACACATCAGTGTGTGAAACAATAGTGACGCCCCTCCGCGCCAGCAGGCTTTTCAAGCAAACAAAACCCACACTACACTGTTACATTTTAACCTGCTCTGACTCAGACTCCTCAGCAAACAATCCCACATAACTTCTTCTCCCTAGCCTCTCCCTTATTTGTGGAATCTACGCCTTGACAAGTCTCAGATACCTTCAAATCGCCACCTTTGATTTTGGCTACTTTCCTTTTGCTCCACAACTTTCCACCGAAAACCTTCACTGCATGCTTATCAGCTTGAACAATTTTGGTCTCCCGATAAAATTTTGAACCAGCCTTCTTGAATGGCCTCCTAATACGGACACACTCACCCACCACAAAATCTTCTTCCTTAACCCGGTTAGCATCATCATACCTAACTTTAGATTTAGCTTGACTCAATTCCACATGTCGTCTCACTCTATCACTTTTAGGGATTTGATCATCAACTCTCAAATTAGATACTACCCACCTTGGAGACAGTTCATTAAAAGAATGCCTATCCCTCAACAAAGCAAATGGAGTTACTCCAGTGGTGAAATGAGGGGTGTTATTATAGGTCCATATTCTTTCACTCACTGCATCCTGCACCTGTAAACCTGAAGAAACAGCCAATTGTACAGTGTCTTTCAAAATGTAGTTTACCCTCTCCACTAACCCATTTCCTTGGGGACTATAAAGAGCAGTAGTAAGATGTTTACTCCAAAAGTCATCAAGAATCTCCTGATGGTATTCAAAACAAATGAAACCCCAATATGTAAATAAAAATGCAGGAATTACTTCCGAACGAAATAACTTTCTTAAGAAATCAATGACGTTTTCAGTGTTAGGTTCCCTCATGAACTTGAACAACATCCATTTGGAAAAATAGTCTACGACACTCAAAATGTACCTGTAATCCTAGTTTTTCCTAAGACCTTTGAGGAAAAATGACAGGACTCAAAGAAGTATTGTAGGTACGAAGAAACTTCTCCGCATGACCACACTCTCTACAATTGCTCAATATGGTCTCCACCGAACTATCCATCCAAGGCCACCAGTAGTATAATCGTAATTTCTTCTTAGTTCCAGTCACTCCCACATGCCCCTTGTGTGCCAAAACAATCATTTGCTCCTCAAACCTGCAGTAGGAATTAACAAAGAGCCTCTCATGAGAAAAACCCCTTCCACACTCATCTCATCCTTGACCTTGAAATATGATTTGGACTCCTCTCCAACTTGACCTACTCTAGGCTATCCACTAGTAATAAACTTCTTGAGCACATAGGTTTTGGACACAGACCAGGAAGAAACTAGAAGACGAGTGATAGAATGCTGGATTGGGGATGAGTGGGCACACTGGGTTCAGTATATGGCTCCACTCAGGATGATCCGGAGGTTTTTGATTTCCTGGATATAGAGTTGGCAAATTGGGGACCTAAGATAATTTTAGCCAGTGATTTTAATATAAACGGGGCTGGCGGGTCAGGTCTGGGTACAAATGGTCATTACCTAGGTAGGAAAAAAGAGTCTGCCGCGCAATTCACAGGATGGCTGATAACAACTTATTGTGTGATGTATGGGCACAGTTGAAACCCTCGGACCCGGGATGTACTTATTACTCAGCTAAAATTTGTGTTAGATTAGATTATTATTTCTCAGCCGGCTTTTCTCACACTAACCTACGCATTGAGCGACTACCACGCATAGTATCTGATCATAACTCTCTTATCCTGACAGTTTGTGGAGATGGGTTTAGGAGGAAAACAAGGACGTGGTCATTTGAAAGAGAGCTCCTGGTAGATCCAGTTTATGTAGAACGTATGCATGTAGGGATTAAGGATTTTTGGGACTTCAATAGGGGTAGTACTGCAATAGGGAATGCCTGGGATGCTATTAAAGCCGGGATTCGTGGCGAGACCCTGAGTTACAGCTTGGCTAAACAGAAAAAATTTAAAAGAAACATCAGATCAATTATATAGAGCAGTCTTAGAAGCAGAGCAGGAACTGGTACAGGCCATTATGGGCAGAGAAGATCTTGTACAGCAGGTTCTATAGGTTATAATAGTGAAGGCGGCAGCAGAGGAGAGTCTAGCCAAGAGGGCTGCCAAGATCTTTAACACAAGAAGGGAAAACTGCTATGAATATAATGAAAAAGTGGGCCACACCCTAGCAGCAAGAACAAGGCAGGGAGCCGCAAGAGGGAAAAGCAGGGAAATAAAGAATACAAGAGGTAATATAGTCTCGGAAGAGAAAGAGATATTGGAGGTTTTTAGGCAATTCTATACTAAATTGTATACAGAGGAACAGCTTAGATTACCGGAGGACATAAGCGATTATCTAGGGGGTAGTCCAAGTAAGGTTTTATCAGAGGAAGACAAGGAGGTGCTGGGGGCCCCACTGAGTGAAGAGGAAATCTGGGAGGCTATGCTCAGCTTGCCTTCAGGTAAAGCTGCTGGGCCGGATATGATTCCAGGAGAATTTTATAAGGTTTTTTTTAGTTCATTTAAAACCGATTTAATGGAAATGATAGTTGCGGCTCAGTAATGAGTATCAATCCCGGCAAGTTGGGCAGGGGCATATATAATTATAATACTTAAGAAGGGTAAAATAGCGAGTGACCCTGGGTCATATCGGCCTATTACTTTAATTAACTCGGATGTTAAAATGTTCTCGAAATCACTAGCTATTAGGTTATCAGGTGTAATCGGAGGAATAGTCAGCAGGAACCAGCATGGGTTTTTTCCAAACAGGGGGACGACACAGCATATTAGAAAAATAATTACTTTATTTGATGCTCAGGCGATTGCACAAGAGGGGGTAGCGGGACCCATGGCAGTCCTCCTATTAGACGCCGAGAAGGCTTTCGACCGCGTGGCATGGGAGTTCTTGTGGGCAGTAATGAGGAAAGTAGGATGTGGTGAAAGGTTTTTGAAATCAATACAATCATTGTATAAGAATCCCACTGCATGTATACGGGTGAACGCGGAACGGTCAAAATCTATTGATATATCGCGTGGCACTAGGCAGGGGTGTCCTTGCTCTCCCCTGCTGTTCACGCTGTACATTGACCCACTAATTGATAAGTTAGAATTTAATGCACAGATACAACCCCTGGTAACAAAGATGGGTCCTTGTGAAGTATTAGCGTAAGCGGATGACCTGGCAGTTATTACACCAACGCCAACAGAGGCCATTAGGGAGATAGAATCAGAAGCAGACAAGCTTGAACGGGCTGTGGGCTAC
Organism: Lissotriton vulgaris; assembly: GCF_964263255.1. Taxonomy (NCBI): domain Eukaryota; kingdom Metazoa; phylum Chordata; class Amphibia; order Caudata; family Salamandridae; genus Lissotriton; species Lissotriton vulgaris. Next base: position 1,185,592,546 of record NC_141694.1, read on the forward strand.
GCTTTAAACAAAGCAAAGACACAAATTATACAGAATACAAATACAGAATGCACAGACTCCCGGGTGGTGGCAGAGTGGGTGTATCTGGGAGTATCTATTACTGCAAATCTAGACCAGCTGGTTAAAATAAATATTAGCCCAATAATAAGTAAGGCTAAAAAAGAATTGGACAGGGTACATAATATCCATATGTCAATAGTAGGTCAAGTGAATTTTGTTAAAATGAACCTCCTCCCAAGGTTTCTGTATTTATTTAGGTCTATTCCCTTATTTTTTAATGTTGGTTGGTTTACATTAATAGAGCAAATGTTTAATCGGTTCATCTGGGCCCATGGTAAAACCAGGAGGGCGTTGAGATTTATGTTGCTACCACGGGAACGAGGGGGCTGGGCCATGCCCGATCTAAAGTTGTACTACTGGGCTGCAGCGCTACAGCAAATATCAAGTCTTTTGGGCGGGGCTGAAATGGAGGCAAGACAACATACAGGGTCCAAGGAGATCTATGGTCTGATATTAGGAGAGGAGGCAGAGAATGTCCTTCTGAAACAGACGGAGCCGAGCTTCTATAAAAAAACTAAATCAAAAACAGTAGACAGGGCATACAAGATCTGGAAGGCATTTAAGAAGAGCTTTGGCTTGGGTAGATTCAATGCCCATACAAGAGTGGCCAGGAATCCCAGTTTCCCACAGGATATATTTGGGGATGTATACTTCGGGGAGTGGGTAAGGCTCGGGATTAAGAAGGTGGGGGACATTATGGGTCCTGAGGGCATGTTCCAATTTTCGACTCTCCAAAGGGTATTTGGGCTGAGCTCAAGAAGTTTCTTTAAATATCTGCAGGTAAGAAGTTTTTTGTCAGTTAAAACAGGGGGGTTAGAGGTTTTGATAAGAATTTAATACTGCAGATTATTGAGGAGGGGCAAGACTGTACAATTGGCAGATTGTATGCAGAATTAATGAAGAGTAGAGAGGATGATTTAGAAAAGGCAGAGCTGAAATGGATTAAAAGACTGGGGATAGAGCGGGGAGTGTTTGTGAAATCTCTAAAGTATGGATGTGAAATCCTTTGTTCGTCAACTTTGCAAGCACAGCATTATAAATCTTTGTACACACTGTATTACACCCCGACAAAAATAGCTCAATGGGGGGGAACGCAGGGAATCACCTGCCCCAGATGTGATAGCAGCGAGGCTGATATAACACATATGTTTGCTACCTGTCCAGATCTGCAACCTTTAATAAAAGCTATGGAGGAATTTTTTGATAAGGCACTGAAACTGCAAATTAGGCTAACCCCAGAGCTAGTTATGCTAGGGGTCTCAGGTGAGACTCCACGTCAGAGCCAAGAATATTTTCTATTTGTAGCTATGCAGTCTTCCGTCTATGTATAGCAACAGCCTGGAAAGATAGAACACCACCATCGATGCAGCAATGGGTAGCCGGGCTGCTGCATAGTTGTAATCTAGAAAACGCGATATATGCCAAGCGGGGGAAAAAAGCGAGAATAAAGGGGCTTCAGATCTGGGCTCCAATAAATAAATGGAGGGAGGGGGTGGGTTTAATTAAAAATTAAAAATGTTAAAAGTGCTTCTTCCCCCAGTAGTTTGTCTTTTCCTTTTTTCTCTTTTTCTCTTTTTATTCTTTTTTTTTTCTTTCCATCTCCTTATTTGAAGTGTTATTTTAAGAGATTTGTACATTAATGGGATGTTTATACTGTATGTTCCAATCCATATTGAAACGGAAATGTCCTGTGGGGGAAGGGGGGTGGGGGGGTAAAATTGTTTAAAAAACTTTCAAAAAAAAAAAAAAAAAGGAATTAACAAAGAGCCTCTCATAAGAAAAACCCCTTCCACACTCATCTCATCCTTGACCTTGAAATATGATTTGGACTCCTCTCCAACTTGACCTACTCTAGGCTATCCACTAGTAATAAACTTCTTGAGCACAATCTGACACTGATCCGCAGCAGACACATGTTCCCAATCTTGACAAGAAACGACATCTCTGGCCAACACAAAACCATCAACCAAACCAACAACAACTTCCTTGTCCTCTTGAATCATCTCATCAGTACTCGTATTGGTGGGGCATAAACTAAAGGTTTATGATCAGTGACCACTACAAACTCTCTTCCCCACAGACATGTTGCAAAATGATAAACGCCCCACACACATGCAAACGCTTCTTTCTTAATAGTACTATAATTCTTCTTTGCTGCAGAAAGTCTACGAGAAGCAAAAGCTACTCTGTTTTCAGCCCCATCAACCATCTGACTGAGTATAGCACCAAGGCCTTAATTACTGGTATAACCAGCTATGAAAGACATTGCATTATCTTTATATGGTTGAAGGCAGGTGCTTTTATGATCAAATCTTTTAAATTCTTGAATGATTCCACTTGATCATTTTCCCAATTGAATTTAACATTACTCCTGACAAGTTTTCTCAAAGATTTACTTACAAGGGCAAAAGTTTGCACAAAACAAGAGTAATATTCGCTTAGACCTAAGAAAAATCTCAATTTATCTATGTCTTTGGGTTGTGCACAATCACGTATCGCCTTCAAGAGATCTTGCTTATATCTAATACTGGTTGAAGAAACAATATGCTCCAAATATTTAACATCCTTCATAAGAAATGTAAACTTCTGTTCCTTAACAGTCATACCATGATCTTCAAGTATACCAAAAACAAGGTCTAGTTGTATTGTGTTCCTGAACTGAGTAAGAAGAAATTAAGATATCATCTTTATAGGTAAGTACATATTTCTCCTCTCCTAACAATTTTGAAAATGATTTTTTTTTTATTGTTTCAGTTAATTAAAACCACAACAATACATTTTAAAAGAATCGACTAGTGTGTTTAAAATTTCTTAATATATAGGTGCAATATCTGTTAATAGGTTCTAAAACATTCTCAGTCTAATACAGAGTTTGTTATTTAAAATAGAATAAAGTGTAATTAAAATACGATCTGTCTAGCTTAGTTCAGAAGTTCTTGGTTTTTTTCTCTGTTAAGTTCCGGAGAGTCCTCTCCCCTAGCTACCACTGTTGTGTTATCCTTTTGTGGACATGGTGCTAAGGTTTGTTTTAGAGCATGGGAGTGGGCTGCAAGGAACTTTTGTAGTAGGCAGTTCAATCGCGTGTCTACTGGGTTCAAGGTTGTCATAATTGCATATCTGCAGGTTCTTATGCCCCGCTCGTTCATAGACTTTTTTAAAAGAGAGATTCGAGCTTGAGCTAGATTCGGGCAGATACAGACAAGATTAATGAAGTCCTCATTGCTCCTCCCGCATAGTCTGCAGATTTTGGGTCCGTCGTGCACCCAGATTGGTTGGTCCATGATCGATGGAAATTTCCCCAAACGGAGTCCCATTAATTTCTGTTTTCTGTGAGCTGGGAATGTGATTGTTAGGTATGGGGCTGCCACAAGTGTTTTGTAGTTTGATATGACCATCCATGCGTGTTTTCTGGTACTAAACGTAGCTTTATCAAGTAAGAGGGAGTGGAATTTTGTCGACTTGTTTACAGCATGTTTGAACGCCGGGTAAGGCAGGTTGAGTTCCCAAAGTTTGCTTGTTCCAGTCTCAGTTATGACCTTTTCAAGATACTGATTGTATGGGGACTTAACATCAGATCTTATTTCTTCCCATAGTGCTTGGTGCAATTCCGAGGCTGACGTGTTCTGTTTCAGTGTATACCAGTACTTGATATTTGCGTACTTTCTTCCCAGTGTTTCATTTATTATTCCCAATTCTAATCTCGTCTGAGCTGGTGACGCTCCCTGTTGTATTTGGAAGGTGGATTTGAAGATGGCTGTCTGCATTTTGTTAAGCAGATCCGCATCTTTCCCATGCAATCCTACACTGCCATATGACATGGTTGGAAGAACTTTTGCTTTTATTGTTTCCAGTAGAGGTTTATATGACGACCCGTGAGCTTTTTAGCCAAAGATCTAAAAGCAAATGAAAGTGAGTTTGATCTCTGAGTGATGTACGACATTTGCTGCTGATGGCTTTGTCGATTATCAAAGTAGAAGCCCAAGTACTTGAAGGTGGACACGGCCTCTAGCTTTGTTCCCTCCAGGTAGATGTGTGCGCTGGCTGTCCGCCTCCTGGTGATGAGCATTGTTTTTGTTTTTGTTGTGTTTATCTCCAGGTTGTTGTTTGTTATGAATTCTGCCAGCCCTACTAATAACCTTTGGATGCCAATCTTCGTTAGGTTCAACAGTACCACGTCGTCAGCATAGGATAGATGAGTTAGCGGAAAGGAGCCAAGTTTAGGTGGATGGGATGGGATCTTATTTACACTTGATGTTAGGTCTGCCATAAAAAGGTTAAAAAGATGGGGGGCTAGGACACAGCCCTGCTTGAGACCTTTGCTGGTATTGATTTTTCTTGAGAGCCGTGTTCCATTCCCCAATTTAACTTCCATCCAAGTGTTGGAATAAAGGAGTAAGATCCCTCTCAGGATTTTATCCGGAATGTTCCAACTGCGCAATTTCCTCCATAAGATGTTACGATCTACGCTGTCGAATGCTGCCTTTAAGTCAATGAAACATAGGTGAAGGGGCTGTTTTCTTCGGAGATATTTGTCGGCTAGCACTGAGAGAGTCATAATATTAGTCAGTGTCCCAGTCCCTTTCCTGAAGCCTGTTTGGTTCAACGGTATTCTCTTTGTGTCGTCGGACCAATTTATTAGATCTTCCAGGACAAGGGATGCAAAGTACTTCGCCTCCACATCTAGGAGGGCGATCAGTCTGTAATTAGCTGGAGATGTTCTGTCTCCTCCTTTAAAGATGGGTGAGATTATGGGGCCCTGCCAACTTGATGGTATTTGGTTTTTGCTTGTTATCTCTTCAAATAATTTTTTTAATTTTGTGCACCAGAAGTTCGGATCAGTTTTGTAGACTATTGGAGGGATCCCATTCGGCCCTGGAGCCCCGTTACCTCGTGACTTCCTTATGATTCTTCTTATGTCCTCTTCGCTATAACGTGTTTGTTTGACCTTATTTGTTGCGTCCTTCTTCTCCCGTGGGCTAACCACGTCACGGTGAAGCCTGGTTACCAAGAGATCCCCGTCTGGGGATGGGTTTGCTATGCGTTCATCCTTTGGGTTTGATGTTTGCATACAAGAGGTTCTAATTCCACCGCTGGGAGTGATGCTCCCTTTTCTTTTTTTGGCCACTTCGTTGGTAGTTTGTTGGGTTGCTCCTGGGTTGGGCTGGTCTAGTGTTACCTCCATGAACCTCTCTGTTAATAACGCGACCCAGTCCGCTTCTTGGACATTGGATGATGTTGGGTTTGAGGGGTGATTCAAGCTGTTAATGATCCTCCAAAATGTGTTTGAGTTGGTGTTCTTGGCAGTGCAGAGTAATTTTACCCAGAAGTCATCATTCAGAGATCTTTTGTATTCCCACATTTTCTTTTTATATTCTTTCTTGAGGTTTTGTCTGTGGACCCAGTCTTTGGATGACGTAGTTGTCTTTTTTAATGCTCTGGCGTTTCTCCTTATCTCTATTTTGAGTTTTGCCAGGTTTTTTGGTAGAGGAATTTTGTTAGTTGGAGGCTGTGATTTGTTTGGAACGGACGTACTTGCTGTTAATTTTCTCGTGAAGCTCTCCCATTTTTGTATTTGGGTACCTGTTGTTACCTCACTCTCTATTTTTAGTCTCTGCATGTTTGCCTGCAGCTTATCGATGTTGGCCGTTGTCCAGTTAAGTCGTTCAGGTTAGTGGTCGGGAGGTTATCTCCCACTGTATTGCAACTGTGGTATTTGGTCAGTTTTAAATTAAAATAAATGTGCTGATATGAATGATCCCTTTTTGAGGTATATTCTATTGAAAATTGCTGGACGAATGGCAATAGTGGAAGAGAGACTGCTGTGTAATCGAGCATTGAGGCCGTCAAGGTTCCTAGATGGGTGTACTGCGGCGGGTTGTCACCTTTGATTCTTCCGTTAAGGAACCGCAGCCCGAGGAATTCCAGGCTTGTTACCAGTTTTCGACCAGTTGGATCGTAGCGCTCTGTTTGCAGCTGAGTTTGAGGTTTGACGTTCCAAAATTCATTGTCAGCTGCTATAATCTCATCATCCTCAGGCGTATAGATTAGGTTTGAATTAAAATCACCTGTTACAATGAGTTCCCAGGGTGGATTATTGTTTCGAGTATCGCTGATTATGGATACTACCTGATCCAATGCAACTTGTTTCTCTTTCGCCTTTGGAGGTGCATAGAAGTTAACCAGTAGTGTCGGAGTTGGTCTGCCCGGCAAAGATAATTTTATTAATTGCATGTTTAGCCCATATGGGGCTATTTGTTCTGAGTTAATCTTGATGTCCGACGCGATATAAACTGATAATCCCCCTTTTGGTCGACCATAGTGGAAGTTTTTCCTTGCTGGTATATTGAAGTGAGTGTACCCAACAAGAGGTAGCTCCTCCAATACCCAAGTTTCTTGGAGGGCAATGATGTTGCATGCTGTCCAATTGTGGGGGGGGCAAACCTTCCATCCATTTCCTGGATCCGGCTATATTCCAGGACAATAGGTGGACGATTTCCTGGGTACTATCCTTTTGGGGTTTTATGGGAGGTCAATTATTTTTCTGTTTGTTGAATGTGTCTGTTAGCCAGCGCCTGTAGGTGACGTCATCCTTGGAGTTTATTTGGTTACCTGTTGGGGGATGGATTGTCGGTGAAGGGCTGTTCCCTCTAGCGTTCCGTAGTACTGAAATTACCTGATCCTTTTTTTCTGTCAGATTTTCTTTTTTCCCTTTTGTCGCCGGACGATCTTCAAGATCGTCCGGCGACAAAAGGGAAAAAACATTAACAACAAGATGTTGTTAATGTTTGCTCCAATGAACTAGTTGTGTCTTGCTTACGAAATTTAACTGAGAGTAGGTCAGTGTTAGTTAGGTGTTGAAGCCCTTCAATGTTGGCGTAAAGTTTAAACAAATTTCCCCTATTGAGGATGTCATGCTGCCCCTGGGTTTCGTATTCTGGGGTAAAAAAAAGTTGTTTGAGATGTAAGTTGTCATTGCTAGGCCAGTTCTCAGGGCCTTTCCCTAGTTCTGGTATGTTGTCTGGGCTGATTTTGCAGTGGGGCCCGGTCCCGTCGGATGTTTGTGTTCCGTGCATATCGATTACCTGTGCGCCCTGGGATATCGTGGTCATTATGCTCTGGTTACTCTCCTTCATTAAGCCTCCGTTCGTGGCTGTGCTAGTCTGGGGGGCTCCGATATACTCAACTCTGTTCCCCTCCCTGGAGTGGCGTCCTCATTGCCGTTCAAGTTTATGTGACGGACTCTGTGCCTTAGTAGTATTTTTATACCCGCAGTGGGGGGTAGACTTTTTCCACCCCAGACCCGGCTTTTCCAGTTTACAGTTCTTTCATTTATTTTTGATGGTACCTTCTGGTTGTTATTTGCGTTAGTAGGTATGCCCTCTGTTGTGGAATCTTGTAACGTACCTTGAGACCTGCTTTGTCTTAGGATTGTTTCTTTTCTGCCTTTTGGGCAGTGTTTGGTTCCTTTGTGTTGTTTTTCTTGGGTGACGTCACATCTTTGTCTGGCTGGTGTTCGTTTTTTATTCTTGGCCGCCTCTTGGTATTTTCCGAGGATCTCCGAGGTTGTAGGTAGGCCTGGAGGGCCGGTTGGTTGTGATGTACTGCCGGTTTCTGTGCGGCTTCCTTTAACCACTGCATCAATTATCTGTGTTCCGTTGCCCAAGACCAACCTCGGCTGTGCGTCTCTGTTGTTTGTTTCGCCTATGGCCGTTAATACTGTGCATATGCCAGCGTTGCATATCGTCTCTGTGCGAAGGGCCTCCCTTTCTTTTTTTTTTAAGAGCTGTTGTCCTAATGAGTTGTATGTTTGATCAAATGAGACGTCAGATTGTATTGTCGTGTTTGGTGTTTCCTCCTTGTTTATAGCTGAGGTAAATATGGGGAATATTCTAGTAACTTCCTCCGCATGCCCTGTTGGTTGTTTGTTCCTTGCTTTCCTTTCCCGTTTTTTTTGTCGCCTTGTTAAGGAAGTTTTTTTATTTGGAGTTGTTATGTTTACTGCTGGACTTATTTCTGCCCTGTTCTTTCCTTTGGATGTATCCGTTTCTGGGATCTTAACGGTATTATGGTCAGTAATTTTTTGGTTGAGTTCACTGTTTCTGGACTCTTAACGTGGTTGTGATCAATAATTTTCCTGGTTGAATTTTCATTAGAAAAATGTGGATCTGATTTTCTTACAGCCAGTATTTGTTCTATTAGATTGGGAAGGAGGTTTAATTTGTCTATACTAGGACCGCAGGTGCAGGGACTCTGTTCCAGTGTATACTTTGATTGGGCTGTTATTATCAGATTATTTAGTTTATCCAGTTTGTTGTCGATCCCCGCAATGTAGTGGGCTATGGTGTTCATTAAGTCGACTTGGATATCCATTTTGTCGAATTGCCAGTTTAAAGCCTTTACTGTTGATTGAAGTGTTTCTATTGTGAAGAAAAACAACCCTGAGTTGCTTACACTAGCACTCTGTTCATAATTCTGATTGAGTGGCAAATCAGCACGTTCTTGGGGAAGCGAGGAGTTTCCCAGTTTTGGAGTAACAGTTCTTCCATCTCTCGGGTTTTCCGCTGTTTTTCCTTTGCTTTGCAGTTGAGTAGACTGCCCTTCCTCGTTTGTGTTGCCTGGTTTTTTGTCTGAGATTTCTTCCCTGGCGTTCTGCTCGCTTCTGCAGTTACGACTGCTCTCTGCTCACTTCTGCTCTCTGCTGCTCTCTACTGCGTCAACTGGAAATACAGTGTAATCGGTCATGCAGGATTTCTCCTCTCCTAACAATTGAAACATTAACTTCTGAAAGACTTATGTGGCTGATGCGAGGCCGAACAGCATTCTAAGAAAATGAAAAACTCCAAAAGGAGTATTAAAAGTAGTCAAGTTTCGAGAGTCTTTGTTCAATTCTACCTGATGGTAAGCAGCCATCAGATCGATAGTAGAAAAAACTTAAGTGCCACTAAGTCATGCTAACATGTCTTGGATCCTTGGTAGGGTGGAAACAATCAACTTGAATATTCTTATTCAAAGACCTAAAGTCAATACAAAGCCTGAGTTTGTCAGATTTCTTTTTTGAAGCTACAACAATGGGATAAACCCATAAGGATGAATCTATGGGCTCAATATCTCCATCTGAACATACCTTTTCAATATGTTCCTTCAATCTCTCTATAATACTCGAAGGAACATGTCTGACTTTATGGACAACTGGGAAAGCATTAGATTTAAGAATAATTTTATGTTCATATCACTTAACCACTCCTAGCTTGTCTTCAAACACAGATCGATGTTTCATAAGTACATGCTCCAAAGAATTCACATCCTTGTGCACAGTAGCCACTAAAGAAATAGGGTGCTCCATCCTAAGTCTTAGAACCATTCCGAACTTCCCTTGATCTCTCCAACCCAAAGGTTGTAGGCCTTCTTAGCTACATAGACATTTGAATTAATTAATCTACCTTTGAATTGAAAGCTTTCTGGAAAATAACCAATCATATCAATCTCGTGACCTCCAAAACCTACTGTACGAATGTCTGGAGGCAGTAGATTAATTCCATTCCACTCTTTTATAAAAACATTGATCTGAAATTATAGTAATAGGAGAGCCAGAATCTACTGTAACTCTGGTATCAACATTCATAATCTTAACATCACATACAGGATCCCCACACTCATGATGTGACTGTGCTGCAGCAAGTACCATATCTATAGATAATTCAATTTTCTTACCATCATCAACGTCACTGTTTACTCCTGACGTAGTTTGAGGTTCTTGTGCATCTAACCCCATTACTTTAGCAACATTTCTACATACTCTTGCAAAATGTCCAGGTTTTTTTTAACAATTGGAACATGTTTTACCAAAGGCAGGACAACTGGGAGCATTAGCTAGATGAGACTTTGACCCGCATCTGAAACACTGAGTTTTCCTATCAGGTTTTTTTTTATATCAGGTGTATTGCTTAATGATTTCTTGTTTTGATCAGAACTCGGTTTTTGTGTGATTGTATTCACTGCTTCAGTAGCAATACCCTTAGCTTTTCCTAATTTTTGGGATACAGAAACAGAGCGCTATATTCCTCTGGCAATTTCAAAAGTTCCTGCAACATAAAATTCTTTCTTGAACCTTAGAATCATGGCAATTCACAACTATTTAATCTCCTAGGTATTGTTCAATAGGTCCCACAAACTCACACGAAGAAGCTAAAATTCCTAATACAGCTAAAAATTATCAATATTTTCATGTTCTTGTTGCTTACTAATATAGAACTTTTGTCTCTACAGTCACACTAGGCTCATCCTTAAAATGCTTTTCTAATCTGGCAACCTCCTCAGAAAATTCAACCCAATCATCTGAAGGAGCATGAATTATAGGAGGTTGATAGTCAAAAATCCTTTGACCTTCGGATTCCAGACAATTATGTAACATGGCTTTCTTCCTAGCAGGAGAAAATGTCACACCATCTAGTGCTATTAGATAACTTTTGAAAGATTTATACCATTGACTCTATTTGACTTTTGGGGTACTTGGTTCAGACAAAAATGGGGCTTGTAGGTAGAATTGCTGTCTGTAAAGCCATAACTGAAACGAATTGTAATTATAAGCAATAGCACATAAATTAAGCTTTAACAATCACCAAACCAGTCTCAGGATACAGTCTAACAATTTTCTGAATACTGAGGGACTAATGGTGAGGCGAAACATTATGCAAGGTGTGCTTATCAATGCACTCCAAACATATGGTGAAGTATGAAGAAGAGTCTTATGGTGCATAAGCGAATTTCCTAAAGCAATCTGAAATATTTACAATGTGTGAATTACTGACAATCAGAAGAAGTTTAAAAGTGTGTACGTCACTGCGCTTCCCATGTAAAATAAACAAAAATTTAAGGAATTGTGTGCCTGTCACTACGCTCTCAAATGAAAGTACCAGTTATGTAGTAACCAAAAGTAAGAAGTAGGTGTGCACGTCACCGCGCTTTGAATACTCACCAACGAAGAATTGTTATCAATTAAAGTGTCCGTAAGCTTCGTTTTCAAAAGTAAATAATTAGTGTGCACGTCACTGCACTTTGAACACTCACCAACGAGCAGAAAACATCAGAATGCAAACAAGTCTTAAAGGCAAGAGAGTGTGTCACTGCACCTTGAAGTATTTAGCGGTCTCCTGTAAACTTAAAACCTGCCTTCAAGATAAGCGAATGACGGCGCTCGTGACGTGTTCAGTAACGTTGTGGAGATTCTTCCTTTTACTTGAAGAGGTTAGAACGCCGCAGCAGGGGAGGTCCGATTCCAATGGAAAAATTCTGAACAACGACGTTGCTGCACACAGTGAGCTTTGAATGTAAACCAAAGGCAAATGCGAGTTTATGGTAGAAATGAGGTAAATGAGAAAAGCACAACGTTGATCTCTCTGTCGGTAACACAAATGCCGAAGATAAACATAGTGCAGGGGTGATGAAGTCTTGACAAACATTGACATGCGCAAAGGAATTCTAAAAATTCACACCTCGTAAAAGAAGCATAGCTAAAGCAGGCTGATTAGAAGATTAATATCTTCAGGGAGATGGCCGAAGATTTGGAGGGTCTTGAACGGTCTTTAGAAAAATAGGTGACCACAGAAATTTGAATGCGTAGAAGTAGGTTCTCAGATGCTGACTTCATCCACTCGTAGCCAATTCATGTTGTGTCCCAATAAGTAAAGTCCACGTAGAGAGAGAGGATGATAGGATAAGGTTTATTCTCAAGGATTGGAAGTCTGCACAAATGTCCCTCACAAAGCAACTCCCACCATCAGCCACTAGGATACAACTGACACAACCTAAAACTTCCAGGAGAATAACATTCCAATATGCTTAGCAACCAAGTATAGTAAATGATGCAACATGCACCATTATAAAGCAAATTCCTAATACATAATAAACAAGGAGAACACAAAGCCAGAAATAGGCGAAGGCACACAAAGGAAAACAATGAAAACAATAGAAAAAAGGACATCAGACCCAAAAAAGAGGGCTGCTCATATATAATTGTTTAGGCTACTAAGGCATTATTCCAAATATTATGCCACTGGTAATCTACACAAAGTAAGCAGATATCAAAAATGTAAATGTGGACCTGGCACTGTCTACAGCATCACCTCCACACCTTTTGCCTTCACCCATCCTGCTGTGGGGGTCTATGTATACCTATGTATACCTCCCAGACAGAAGAAGTGAGTGGGGGGACCATCCTGCTAAACTGGCTGGGGGAGGAGTTGAGCACCGCCCCACTTACACTCTAAAAGGATTGCCTCCAGACCACAAAAAGGAACCAGACACTAGGCTTTTGTCACTCTAGACAGTTTGGAGCCTTGACATGGGAAGAGAAGAACTTTCTAGACCCAAATGTGGGGTTAGAACAAGGTGTCCCCCTACATACGGATGCTGGCACCAGGTATAAATATCAGACCCTCAGAACCACCATTCAGTACACTCCTGGACCTGTGGAAGAAGGACTGTCCTGATGCACTGCTGCCCTACTGCCAGAAGGACTGCACTGCTGCCCGGCTGCTGAAATGACTGGCTTGCTGCCCCGCAGTTAGAAGAAGGAGAACTTGGCCTGCTCCTTGAAGCCCAAGACCACCAGAGTTATTCCAAGGGCTATCAGGCTGGCCTCTTAAGTAAGCTTCAGGGACATTACTTGAGACATTGAGCCCTGCTGCTGGCCTCTGTTATAGTGAGTAATCAACCCCCAAGTGGGGCGCCCCAGGTTCAGGACCCTTGGAAGTGGTGTTGGTAGTACTGCTTCTGCCTCACCTTCAGAGCTGGGTCTTAGGAATGTTTCCAACAACCAACAGAAGACCAGTACTTAACTACCAGTCAATACGCCCAAGCTGCATCGCCAGTCAGCTTGACTTAGCGGTAGCTCTCACTACGTTCTTCTCTGGTAGCTCCTGCTATGTTCTTCTCCGCAGCAGCAAATCATTTTCACAGGAACCTCTCAACAAAGCTATCTGGCCTCATGGAGCTATCTTCTACAAAACCCTGCAGCTTTTTGTCACTGGAAGATTCTGACTTCCTAAAAATCAGTCATATTATAAAAAATGTCACCGCAACCTTATCCAGTCACTCCCTGACGACAAAGGCTCCTCCTCAGATAGCCTGCAGTCTTGCCTTGTGAAGACCTTATCCAAGATCTTTGCTGGTAAATTGAGACTGGGCCCAATACCCCCTTGTATCTGACCTGTCCACCATCAGGGTTGGCCCTAACTTTTGACTTTGACACGGTCTCATACGGGCAGATACCAGCAGTTGGGACTTTGATCATTTAGGCGCTATATTTCACAAAAAAACTAAAACAAATCATAGTTGTGGTTTTACTCATTGGATTTAACATGTCTTTGTTTCATTTTATTTATTAACATTTACTCTATTTTTCTAAAGTGGTTTGAGATTTTTCTTATGTTGTATTTTCACTTTATTACTGTTTGTGTACTGCACAAATACTTTAAACATTGTGTCGAAGTTCAGCCTGACTGCTTTTTTGCCACACTACCAGAGTAACGGTTAATGAAAGCTTAATGTAGTGACTTCTGGGGTTGTCCTTGACAAGGATTGTGGTTGTTGCTTGAATGGGGCTTCCACCCTCCGCAACCAGTAACCTAATTGCCAACAGTAGGTATATATAAGGGAAGTGTATATAATTTTATAACATTTGTATTTGTTAAGTACTTTAATTTATATTTTTGGTGGGGAAACCCCCAACACTATATGCGTATACCGTTCCTTCCTTTACTCTTGCTCACCCCAAACCCTGAAAATTTGCCCTACCACCTGTGATATCCCCCCAATGGTTCAACACATGTCTTAGTTTCCCTCTACATTGCCCAAGGTACATTAGTCCATGTTCAGCAACATTCTAGGACCAGTGTTCTAATGAGAATGAGAGCTGGCGTAAGGAGGAAGGCTACCTTTGATGTGCTGTGACTGGGGTAGTGCCTTAAGGAATAAAGGTATTGAACTATCCATCGTTCTCCTGGTTGTTCATCTTGCATCGTACACTGGCGACAAAGGATGGGATCCGATTTATGAAGGACAGCACATCCTAACACGCCAGATCATAAACGGAGTAAACGGATCGTGCTATACTGTTGCATCTTTGGTGCAGCAGTATTTATCTATATTTCCTGTTGTGAAACTTTGAGATTGCACAATTCTGCTTAAATGCAAGCAGCAAGCTTAACGCCTTTGCTGCGGGGTGTTTTCCCCCGCGCCGTGCTGGTGACGAGCTCAGCTCGTCATGAGGCGCAGCGGAGCTGCACTCATGACGAGCTGAGCTAGTCACGGCCGCATCCGTTTTTAGAACGTTCAGCACAGCGGGGTAATTACCCCCTTGTGCGAACGTTCCAACGGCCGTGACGAGCTCAGCTCGTCATGAGTGCAGCTCCACTGCGCCTCATGACGAGCTGAGCTCGTCACCAGCACCCATGTGGTTATGGGGTGAGTAATTCTATATGATTGCAGGTTTTGTGAGCCTTTTGTGACTGATGCCATCTGCAGTGCCACATATTTGGCTGACAGTGTTTATCTCTCCAACGGCCTCTTGGCAGCATTGTTATTACATATGACAGTCTCATAACAGCCTTATTCACATTTGGTTTTGGGGAGTAACCATATTACTCATCCTTATTGCACTGATATGTACACATTGTCTCTCCATCCCGCAATGTACGAAACGACCAATCTTGCCCTGGAGCTCCTCTCAGAACGTTTGGACACCTGAGGTACTTCTTCATCAGGTGCAGGACTGCGCAGCATAATAACTTTGGTGAGATGCTGCAATGTTTGACAGCTCCAGTCGCAGTGCTTCTCATGAAACATTCAGACGCCTGAAGTATTTCTTAATCATATTAACTTCAGTGGAAACAAGGCTTGTAGCGTTCAAGTGGTGGCTTAAAAAGAAAGGAAAATAAATATATACGAGTGGGACACTTACCTCCTAATATCATCCTGCCTTCCTTTCCTGCCTTGCTTCCAGTTCACTTTGCTTCCAGTTTCTAGTAATCTTCCTGTTCCTGTCACAGCGGGAGTATACCTTAAAAAAATATTAAAGGAGAAAGCAAGAATACAATTTATCACACAGCACCTCCTGGTGGAGCCATCAAAATATTAAATCAACACACATATAGTTCCATTAAAAATACTGTAGATCATACTCAACTGAGCTGTGATCTATATGTCTGCCTCAATTACTTAGCAAACACAAAGAGATGATGGACAGAGCACTGAAACTTTTCAGACACTCACCCCCAGATCTGGGTTGAATCCATCATCAATTTTTAGCTCACTTCGCCACCCTATTTCAGACCCACCCATATGCAAATCAGTCTTGACCCTGATCCTTATGAGAACAGTTCAGCCTGAACTCCCATTCCAGGTCTTCACAGGACCAGAAATAAGCCTCATGGGAACCGTTTCGGGGTAACATCGCCACAATAACTTAAACTGTGGATCAAGCTTAAAAGAACAGTGATTCGCAGACTAAATACCGAACATTCTTATTAAAGTCTGTAACACTGTTAAAGTAATTGATGTTAACTGTCATATATTGTCTAGGATAAACCTGTTGATGAATATTCATATGTAAATTTGGTGCAAAGATAAATGTTATACACCATCAAAGTGTAAGTTCTTATAATGACTTTGGAAAAGGAATTTGTGGTTATGACATACAGTAAAAGTGAATACAAATCAAGTTTATGGTACCACTCTACACTTGTTTTAGTTATATAGACAATTTCATCCACACCTTAAACACACTATAACTGTTTACTCAACACATTATTCTTGACAATGCAAAATATAATACCTCGTCCATTTTTCATGAACATGCCAAGGGAACCACCAATGGTATGGAGCAAATGGAAGAAAGTTTTTACAAATCATCTCATAGTATGAGGTCCCAGCATAAATCTCGAAAGGAAGGTAGCATTGCTGGCACATTGTCTGGGTGCTGAAAGGCAGAAAGTACTAGGACATCTTTCAGATTCACCCACTGATAAAGCAGATGACTTAAACACATATGAAATATGTATAAAGAAATTAGACAAACACATTCTGCCTAGGATAAGCACCATTCTAGAAAGGTACCATTTTGGCAAGAGATGTCAGAGAGAAGGGGAGAGCATCAAATAATTTGTCTCTGAACTCAGGAGACAGTCAGTGTCATGTATATTTGGTGTCTTTGCTGATGAGCGTATTCAGGATCAGTTCATATTAACTTGCAATATAGATAGAGTGTGTGAAGAGCTGTGGATCAAAGATAATCCGCCACTTAACGGGGTTCTAAAAGTCTCTAAGCAGGCGGTATATATGTTGTCCTGAGTCAAGGAATTAAAAGTTGAGAATGAAAGCATTGCTTCTGATGTTAAAGGTGAAGTGAATGTTGTGTGGGAAAAGAAAAATATATCTTTAAGAACACAGATCAAAGCTTTAAAGGGCAGTGTTTTCAGTGAGGTGTGTTAGGACATATGGCAAACTTCAGAGAATGTCCAGTATGGAAGGCAATATGTAAAGATGTGGAAAAAAAGGCCATTTTGTAGCAAGTAGTTGAACCAAGAAAATTGAGAGGAAATATATGCACTCAAAGGTGTCTGATATATGTGATGAAATTGTGTTGCAAATGAATGGCACTGGTGAGGTTAATCCTAAAGACATAATAAATGTAGAAGAAAGAGATGTTGAAGCAATGTTTGACTCATGCTCAAGGTATGAAGTATTTCTGACCAGATCTTCAAAAGCAAATTTGTAAACAGGGATCAATTATAAAAAATGGGCATCCAACCTGGTGGGTAAAGAGGGTCAACCCATCAAAACTAGAAGTTACTTTTGGGGGGAAATTCAGTATGAGGAAAATGAAACTCAAACCAAAGTTTATGTGGCAGATAAAGTGGATCATATTCCAAGCTGGATGGTTAAAAAAAACACTAAGACTAATTTTAGATCCACATGCTTCATCTCAAATAATTGTACAATCTGTCGAAGAAAATTGTTTTGTAAGCAAATTCCCTGGCATATTCACAGAGGAACTAGAATGTCTAAAATCTTAGCTCCACTAAATAAAATTGAAACCAAATTCAAAACCCATTGTCTTCCAGGTACATTGTTTACCAGTGAACATTAAAGACACCATGAAGGAAGAATTAGAAAAATTATGTAATCAAAAAGTCATCGAAAAGAATGAATCCTCAAAGTGGCTTGCCCCCATTGTAGTAGCACCCAAACCTGACAATAAGGTAAGATTGTGTGTCGATTTAAGAGTGCTAAACAAAGAATGGTGGTAGATACATTTCCTCTACCTGCAATTGTGTAAATATTTACAGCCTTAAAAGGAGCCAAAGTGTTTTCAGCTCTTGACTTGGCATTGGCGTATTATCAAATCAAACTTTACCCTGACCCTCAAGATCTTACCACTTTAATTATGCCCATGGGGGCATACCGTTTCAAACACATGCCTTTTAGGCTAATTTAGATATCCTCAGTTTTCCAGAGTACCATGTCTTCTATACTCAAAGACATTCCAGGAGTATTTTATTATCAAGATGACAACACTGAACACCAGAAAGAATTGAAAATGTACTTGGAAAATTTTAAAGAATTTGTTCTCACTGTGAAGGCTGAAATATGGACGTTTTCCTGTGATGAACTAACGTACCTGGGGTATAAAATTACAAGCAAAGTTATCGAACCCAAAGAGGACTTGGTGAATTCCATAGTAAACTTGGTGACACCATTTAATAAAGAAGACCCCTGGTCATTCCTTGGGATGGTAGACTTTTATAGCACGTTTATACAGAATATTGCAAATAAGAACCTTTCACAGGAGATCAATGATAAAATTGGGAACAGAATTAATATGGAGCAGTACATGTGAAGAAGAATTTCGAGAAGTCAAAATAATCTCTCAAGAATGCACGCAAACTATGTGTGTTTATCCCTGGTAGAACAGTAGTAGTGGCCTCTAACGCTAGTACAAAAGGATTGGGAGCATTTCTCTCACAAACTGATGGAAAGGATGTAATCACAATAGCCTTTGCATCTAGAGCATTACGGGAAGCTGAGGCTAACTACTAAGTAATAGAGCAGGATACACTGGCTATGTTTTGGGCCATTCAAAAGTTTAAGAATTTCATTTAGGGTGGCAAATTCAAGGTCAGAACCAACCACAAACGCCTGAAAGAAATCTCCAAAGAAAAAAAGTTTAGATACAATTTCAAGTCACATTAGGAAGTGGATAATAAACCTGCAGGAATACACATTTTCAGTCCAATATATTCAAGGGTATATATTTCCATTTAACTTCCGGCCCTCTTACTAGTCTTTTTAGTAAACTTAATTGAGCAATCTCCCTCTCCATGCACTTTCTTCTCTTCCCTAAGATTCTTGTCTTCCTTATGCTCTTTGTAAACCACGATCTTGTTTTAGTAAAGGAAGGGGGATGTGTGATATCCCCATAATGGTTAAACCCATGTCTTAGTTTTTCCCTCCCTTGCCCAATGTACATTAGTCTATGTTTACTAACATTCCAGGACCAGTGTTCTAATAAGAATGACGGCTAGCATAAGGAGGAAGGCTATCTTTGATGTGCTGTGGCTGGGGTGTGCCTTCAGGAATAAAGATATTGAACTGTTCATAGTTCTCCTGTTTGTTTATCTTGCATCATACACCTCCTTTTACCAGTACCCATCCCTAAACCCTAAAGTTACCCTTACCTCTCTTTACCACTGCCTACCTAAACCCTAAAATTGCCCATATCTTGTTTAAACACTACCCACCACTAAACCCTCAGGTTACACGTACCTGCATTTACCACTAAGTACACCTTGATCTTTTTGTTTTAAATGACGTATTAAGTACGTTATTTAAAAAAACGAACCTGCATGGGAAAGGCATGTGTGTAAAAGGTACAAATGCTTACCTGTGTGGCACTTACCTGCGAAGTAAGGGCTACATGGCAAATGCATTGTGTGGTAAAGACTACATAGCAAAGGCTCTCTCCCTGTTTCTCTAGCCCCACAGCACCTTCCTAAGCCTTGGACTGCTCTTCTCACTACCTTGAGAGTCAGGTGCTCAAGGGGTGTAATTGGTGCTCAGTTAGCAGTGGCCACAGTACATCAAGTCCCTGGACATCACGCATAAAAAACTCTGTGGGAGATTCTCAAACATTTTGCACTGGGTTAGCATCACAAATATGATACTAACCAGCACAAATTTTTTTTCTGATCCACTTTCCAGTGCAAAACTTGTTTTGTGCTGGTTAAGTACCCAAAAGTACCGCAAAATAGGGTGAAACACTCCTTTGCATTACTTTGCGCACGGGGGCATTACATGGGTGCTACTTGGGCATTCCCCTGTACCCACCCATGCTTTTTGACACTAACCCCTATCTACTAACATTAGTAGACAGGAGTTGGCGCCAAAAATTAATACATCTGAAAAGCAGGCATTAAAAGGAGAACTTCTTCAGTTTTTCCTTTATTTTTCCGACTTTGCGTGTGTCTTGCACTGTACAGCTTACATACAGAATAGGAAAAGGTTTTCCACTTGTCTAGACATAGTATTTTCTGCGGGAATGCTACCCTTCCAGTACAAAACCTATGGTAGACTCAGGCAAGCACGGTAGCACTATGGTACTAAGGTGTGTACCTGGTGCATGGCAGCTGAAATCAGTGCCAGAGCTAGGGAGAGCCATATCTCTGTGAATAAGGTGCTCTCCTGCTCTTTCCCTGTCACGCAATCAGCGCAGCATTTTTGGCTGCTGCACAGCGTTCTGTGACACCTTTGAGAATCTGGGCCTCAGTTCCTACGGGTGAGGCCTAGGAATGCATGTAGGCCTTGGGACCCCCCTACTGGGTCTGGAGTCCAGGATTCCTCTTTAACAAATTTTCAAATGTCTAATCACATTGTTGTTTTTCAATTGAGTTTCAGTGTTTCCAAAGGTTTTCCAAGTGTTGACATCATTATTTTACTACCTTCGCAATTACAATACAGCGAAGTCTCAGACCTACACATAAAGGGCCAGATGCATCAAAGGGTTTTGTCCATTCTGTGTCTATGGGAAAATGTGTTCATGCATATGGCCCAAGCCTCTTTGGAATAATCCCTATTTTACTTTCGAACATTTCTTATGCTGTGTTTCTCAACAGCTACCCAAAGATAAAAGTTGCAGTTTTAAGTTTATATGTTTCAATTTCTCCCAGAGACAGGTATGCACACTTCATGACTTACGAAGAAATATGTGCATCGGTTTTTTCGAAATCGTTCCCCTAGGATTCTTGATATTAATTCTTAACATCTGTTTACTTGATTTTTTTATTGTGTCTAATTGACATTCTTACACTCTTATCTATGGAAGAACAATCACAACTCCTTGAAAAAGTTAATCCTAATCATGGTCTAATTTGACAGGTTGCCAGCGCTACATCTGAGCCATATTGCATGTTATCATACTGGCTACATTCTCTTTCACCATAATTCCGTAATTTTTTGGACAAAGTAAATATTATCTACTATTTTAGATGATTTTTATTTTAATTCTCCTCAGATAGCCTTAATTTTAAAAGGTCTCAAACCATTCAATCATGTCATGGGACATCAATGAAATGTGTCACGTCAAATTCATGGCCCCTTTTCCTACCCATCCAGAATGAGTCGTAATGTACTAATTGCTAGTGCCAAATCCTTTGGGTGCATTGCTAACATTTTTAACATTTTCGCATTCACAAAGCCTGCCTTTTAAAGCTGCAGGCTTTAGGATAACAAAAGGCTTTTGTACAAAAGTCAATTTGTTTATTTGTTAACGCTTCCTTTCTCTGTTTCTTTTTTCTATCAAATGTTTCTTCCTTTCATCTGTATACTCCAATCACTTTTCTATTTCTCTCCTGTGTTCTATAGCCCACTGTGTGTACCCTATCATTGTTTTTGTTTCTCATTTTAATTCATAGTCTTTTTTTTGCTCTTACATGCTTTCTTTCAATGTAATTTATTTTTGTTTGCTCTTTCTTTTTTTTCTTTCTTTTCGTTCTTTGCTGTCCTTTGTTAATTGCCTTTCACTGCATGCTTATGTAAACGTGAATTGTTTCATTTGCTTTCTCGGTTGTTCATCTTTTTAAAAGATTTGAGTTCTTCACTCCCTTTCTCGGTATTGTTTCGTTTGTTTTTGATGTCTTGGGCTTTCTCTCCATTCTACGTATATTTGCTATTAGGTCTAAATTCTTCAATCTTAAACTAACTCTCCATGTCCATGCTACTCTTGGGCCACATGCAGTAGCGGCCCGTGGAGGGAGTGCCGCCGGGCGGTGGGGTAGCAGGGCGGGGGGTAGTTAACTCCGGCTCACGGCTGACAGACGTAATGTAAATAAATTAAACTAATTTTGTTGAGCGTGCTGAAACGCCAAATGCGTTTCAGTGCTCACGACATTCATTTTATTTATTTATTTATTTACATTACGCCGGTCTGCCTTGAGCCGGAGTTTACTACCCCCCACCCTTCCCCTCCCCCACCCCACCGCCCGCAGCACTCCCTCCACAGGCCGCTACTGCCACATGTATGAAACAATGTTGTATTCGCAAATGGTGTGAATCGCAAAATACAGCCATTTGCGAAGGCAAAATAGCCTTTCATGCTGCTTGAAAGGCTTTGTAGTCACAATTTTGGGTAATTACAAGAATTGCGATTACCTAAAATTGTGACTACAAATAGGAAAACGCAAATTGTGATTTTCTGAAAACATATGCCAAGCATTTCCCAAATGCAAACTGTTTGTTTAGGACAATGTTATTACTATCGACTTCATGTGCAATTTTGTTTTTTATGGCTTGCTTCAGGGGGGCCTTAGGCCCTCGGGTACCCATTGCTTTGCATTAGCTAATTTGCGATTACCAATTAGGTATTCGCAAACATAGAAATTGAATGGAGAAGTACTACCTAATAGCGATTGCCTATTTACCAAATCGCTATTTGTTAATGGTACGGAATCGCAAAAATCTTTGGCGAACCTTCCATACATAGCATTTTGCAATTACCAAATAGTGATTCAGTAAAGTTTGCTGTTTGGTTATCCAGACCTCTCAAATCGTCTTGATCTTATTTTCCCTCTACCCTTCTTTTTCGCAGTGCCTTGAAATTGTCACAACTGAACCTAATTATCTTGTTTTTCTCAATATATTCATTTATGTCTTGTTTATCTTTTATTATTTTTCTTTCTCTTATTATGTGGTCTGTCGTGAAAATTTTCAATTTAAACAAAGAAGACACACATATGGATACACTGTGTTCTGATTATTACTTCAATTCGTTTTATTTTAAATCTCATTTTATGAAAACACAAATGCAGTAAATAATTCTTTCAGTTTCTTTTTGAAAACACTTTGCTTCAGCTTTAAAACAACAAATCGCCCATGACAACCGTTTCATGAATGTGATTAATATATAACAGTATTTCGAAGGCCATGTTTGGAGATGTATTTCGCTGAACCTTCAGGCCAAGTACAAAGTAAAGGAATTATCTCGTTGATACTTTTAATAGCTTCCTGTGGGATTACCAACACAAGGTGAAGTTTTCTCTGCAAAGGAGTTAATCATGTAATTTCACAGATTAGACAACATAGGGTTACTAATGGGAAACTTCACTTCTGCGATAAACGTTTTTTTCCAGGAATATTTCAAGAGGCCTGCAACCTTTGGCTGACACCCAATGAGGCCATTAACCATGGTACGCACTAGCAAATGTGAACATGTCAGCAGAACATCCCTGTCTGAAACTTGTCTGCAACATTCCTAAAGAAGACCATGGCGACCCAGGCGGAATTGGACCGGCGCAGAAAACAGTCAAGCAGGCTATAGGCCCAAATAATCAAGTTCCGGAGGCTGGCACGGCCCCACTTTCCCATAGCTCTTCGGCAATATCCACCCTCTCCCAACCTCGGCTCCCATTTAAATGTCATGCTGCCCTCTGTTCTATAAACATGTATCATCCATCACTAAATATTTAGATCTGCATTGTTGGATTTGAGCTCTGTGCCAGGGCTATGGCGGATTAATTTCTTTCAAAGTCCGCCATGATGGATCTCCCCCTGAAGTAAACATCCGAGAAGAGCTCACACTATGGCCATAAAATATATAAATAAAGTGAAAAGTTTAAAGAAGTCAACATTATTTAAAGTGGTTGTCATATTTTATGGTGAACTTTCCGTGTTTATTTTGCGTGACTCCTAATAAATAGTCTCTCCCCCAATCAGGCGCGAGGTTAGAGTAGCAGGCTACGTGCACGGTGCTGCGAGGGAGGGCCTGACCGGGTCCTGCTCTGTACT
Source organism: Lissotriton vulgaris (assembly GCF_964263255.1). NCBI lineage: Eukaryota > Metazoa > Chordata > Amphibia > Caudata > Salamandridae > Lissotriton > Lissotriton vulgaris. Next base: position 1,185,615,940 of record NC_141694.1, read on the forward strand.
CCGAGGGACGTCATATCTCGCCTTTAGCTATCTCTTTTCTGTCTTGCTAGCTGGGATGTTGCACAGACACTGGGAAGGAAGTGACACCGGAAGTATTTTGAATGAACATTTCTGCTCCAGTGCAGAGTGCATCGGATTCTGTCCATGTTATGAGGACTTTTTTGGAACCCTTTTCTAAAATCACAAAAATGAATCCAAGCACTTTTCAAACACAGCAATAAAATGCAGTAGGTATAACATGTATGCTGCAGTAGAACAGCCATTGACGATTCCAATATGTCTGACTTTGGATGGCATACTTCGGGTTTTGTCAATGCTTGTTTTGTCATTGTTTTTTTTTTGTGTAAAATTCTAATTGAACATTTTTTTTTTTGTGGGTGGAGGGGTCTCAAATAGCACACATTGCCATATTAGTACCTGGAATTGAAGGAAACTACGTTGGACGTGCTCCCTGTAAAAGGACAAACTGCCATCACTCAAAGTGAAGTTAATCAACAGCTGAACTGGGCCGACCCACTTCTCCGCATGTGCATAATATAACAGCAGACCAAGGAATTAAGAGGGATGGCTGAAGTTCTATATAAATGAGTATATAATACATATATTTTAGTATAATTGAATGATTGTAGCTAAAGACCAACTGAAAAAAATAATTACCTTCCTATTGAGAAAACATTTGCGTAAGGCTACTCCAAAGCCCGAGTTATCATAGAATTTGAAGCAAATGTAGGATCTTACTGAGAAACTTTACCCAGGATTTTGATGGAGCAGCTTTCAAGCATGGACAATAAACCACCTACAACAACCTAACTACAACTGGAAAGCTGTATCCTCCACTTTAGGCCAAAAGTCTAACTTTGTCTTATTTGTAAGCGGTATCATTTTTTATAGGAGGCATTTTGTACAATTGTAAACAATCAAATACCAGAGCTTTCTGGATAACAATCAATGGTATTGGCAGGAAAGGAAGAGTAATAAACACCCCGAGTATCACAGAAAAAGAATGGGCAGGCTACTTGATGAAGATCTTTGCCAATCAAGAGCAATCTTTAGTGCATGTAAATACACAAAGCAGTCGAGTTAGAAAGTGCAAAAAATTTAGTAACAGCACACTCACAAAGTACATCGGAAATAGTGGAAAAAGTTATCTAGGCTGGTAGAAACGACAGAGCGCCAGGTCCAAATGGCATTCTGCAAGCTATATGTCAGCAAGATGCAAAATATTCAGCCATCCCAATAATGGTACTGTTTAAAGAGGTGGATTCCATGGGAATAATCCCAAACAACTCGAGGGGGTCAATAATTAACCCAATTCTTAAAAGGGGGGTCGAGCGAAACCTGCAAATTACAGGCTGATATCGCTTAGATACTCGGAAGCCACATATTATGCCTCGCTTGTACTGGAAGATTTATTCGATTGGTCTAACAAAAATAATCTGATCCCACTATAACAGACAGGATTCCGGAAAGGTTATGGAACCACCGTCAACATGCTAGCAGTTACAGCAATCACTGAGAAATGCAAAAGCTTGAAGAAAAAAACGTCTTCTTTGCTTTATAGATATCAAAGCGTATTTTGATCGAGTGGAAGGAGCCCTCTTGTGGGGAAAATTAAGATGGTGGGGTCTCCAAGAAAAATCCTTAAGACCTATTGAGTTATTATACACTGATTCATGGATTCAAATCAAGGTGGCAGATGGCACAATATTGTCTAGGAGAATAACTACAACCATCAGCCTCAATCAAGGATATGATATTGCTCTGCACCTGTTTCACCTTTTTATGGGTGATCTATCTCCCCAGCTTGACCAGGCAAATTCTCAACATCCGAGATTGGGACCATTGACCCTAACACAATTTTTATATGCAGAAGATATTTTATTGTTGAGCCATACAAAGGTGGGACTGAAAAGATCAATCGAAGAAATTGCAGCATTTGCTAAGATCAATAAATTATAAATGTATGCAACTAAAACAGAAACAATGCCAATATGGAATAGATCCAGCCACACTATGAAAATCAAACTAGGAAATGTAAGCACAGAAGAGGTCAGGAAAACTATTTTCCTATGAAATCTCTAATTGAAGTGGTAAAGAAATGTCCTTGGAAATTGGCAAAACACACATTTTTCTATTTGGATTTTAATACTTTCTGTTAACATGTATCATTTGAAAATATTGTGGCAGTTTTTATTAACTAATAACAATAAATTGAACTGAATTGAATATTGGAGAAATTTTTGAGATCTCATTATTTGTGTGAAAACCACTTTAAGTCTCTGAAAGCCTGGAAATAGGATCATGTTTATAAAATGAGAACTCCTGGGTGAGGTATTAATGCCTTCAGTTATCGACTGGAGACATTTCATTTGTTTTGTTCTTTGTATGTGCTTGCTAGCATCATTATTATCGTCATCACATCATCATTACCACATAAGTATTATCACATTAATATCGTGACAATCAAATGCACAAATAACGTTGACAAGTCATGTTTTAAATGGAAACCTTAATAAAAAGACTTCCTTAGAGCTGAGCTCACACTTCGAATCCTGACACTGACTGCCTTTGCCCATCCCCGCAGGCCTTTAAAGGGCCCTCCTTCTCCTTTTCAAATAATCCACTTATGCTCTTTTAATATTAAGGTCTACCTTTGGATTCTTGTAAGTCTACAGGCATATGGATTCAGACATAGTGAAGTAAAAGAATCTCCAACTTGTACTGTGTTTTATTGGCCCTGAGGCTAGTGGAGAGACCCAAGGCATGAGTGGGCACACGCCTTGTCTGCCTCAGTCAACATGATACAGTACCACAGAATCCAAATGGATAGGGTACAAAGCTGGGAAGCCTATGAATTGGCACATGTGTTTATTCATTAAGATAACAAAAATCACGCTGGGTTTTAAGATCGGTCCCAGCTAAAGGTAAGTGAGTTTGGTTGGTGCTTTAGTACCCTTTTGCAATGAATTATACACATCATTTGAGTGTTAATTTGCAGCAGACATATTTTGTGACCCTAATACATTCCAAAAGTTTTTGTATTTGCAAATTACAAAGTTTCACTGTGCATGTCATGAAAAATAGTACCTAATACTGGGCCTGGTATACAAAACACTGGTGTCAAAATACTGTTCAGAAATTGTGACCAGTATTTTTTCAACTAGTGTGAAATTTTGCAACTAACATGTAATTTTGCCACTAATTTTTGCACTAATGAGTCAATTTGTAAAATTCCTATTCAGAGTGGGTCACAATCCAACCTACCTCATGATTACTAAGGAGGCAGGTCACACATAGTGACTCACTCTGATTGGATACAATCACTGCAATGGTGGCAACCTGAGGTCAGCAGGCCACCATGTCCCTGATAACATCAAAATAAATATTTGCAATTTTTCTTAAAGGAAATGGTGCTGCACTTAACAAAAAGGTTTAAGCTTAAAGGAAAGTTTACTTTTTGTAAAAAATGTGTTTCAAAGTTGACAGTGATCTGTTGGCCCATTGCCTACTCCCCGACAAACTTGTTTTTAACATTCACAAAGGGGAAGGGGTCCGTTGGGGATCCCTTTCTTTTACGAATGCCTTACTACCCCTACTCAGGAGTCAGTAGATTTATACACACCAAATAATATCCAGCTCCACAGAACACCCCTACATAACCTTGTACCCCTATATCTACATAACAGCCCCTTCACTTCTACACAAACCATAACTCTGTGCTAAACTCTAGTCCAAAACACTTATCCCCACTGTGTTTCTATGCCACACAGTACATATCCATACTCCCTTCAATCTCACACACTGCCTTTTCTCACTAAATCCTTCCACTGCCCTCGGACGACTCCAAATATTGATAATGTAAACCCTCTCAAGCCTCTTTCATACTGTTGTAGTGCAAAATCCAATTTTCATTATAGAGGTGCACTATAATCACGTGTATATTGCATCCGCATATAATTTTTTTATGTGTGTTAACCTGGGTGTTAGTTACTTCTAATGTAATAACATGAACCTGACGTGTGTATACCAAAACGTAGAGCATATGAAGAATTCTGCAGAAAATCAAATGTAACACAGCGGAGAACACTTACTGAAAGCATGTGTTGTGCCACCGACAATCGTTTTTATTATTGAATGGGTTAATTTATCCTGTCATTTTATACGCAGATTAAATATTAACTGCACGTCTTAATTTCTTTGTAACTTCGTAAAGCTCATGCTCATTTCTTTTATGTTAGCTCAATATTGTAGGCCTGAAATGTATTTTCCCTGGAGGCTCTCACATTGTAAATGTGTGTGTCTTGTAAAGTGCACTGCTACCCGGAGGCGTCCTGGTGCTATAGACCGCTGGGGAACCCGTCTTGGCTTTCCCTGCGAGATGTTCCCTTCTGGGTATCTCCAAGGTGAAACCAGGCATCCCCAGCGTTTGTGGGGGGCCGTTGTGGAGATGAGGCAAGCTAATGCCCAGAGTTGCCGAGTGTGATCCCTGGTTAGTGTAGGCACCGAGGCGAGAATTATCGAGTCCGCTGACCCTGGTTCACGACCCTGCCGCGTCGGGAATTGAACCCTGGTCCCGGGCCGTCCTCTGCTTCCGGGTCTGCCGCCTCTAACCAGTGAGCCACACCACACCATAAGAAAATAATAGTTGAAGTCTCTGTGCATGTTAGATCCTGTCCTTTCTCATGTTTATGTTGCAGGTTGAAGAAGCATCCTTGTTACTTAGAATAATGTCTTTGTTTTAAAAGTTAGACAAGGAGAGAAGAGGATACATTGGGAGCTAAAGCTGATAAGGAGAACTGTTGCTGGGTATGCTCAGACGTGAGTCCCAGGCTCTCCATATCACTGGAGTCAAGCTATCCAGGCTGAAGAAGACTGATAGCCAGAAACCGGTCCTTGGATGCTTGATTCCGATCTAGGAAAGACATGGCTTGGTAGTTCGGGCTGGACTGTTCCCATGTGGCATAGGGTCAAGGCTGATTTGCATATAGCCATTGTCTGACCTAGGGTGGTGTGGAGTGCAAAAAAACGATGGATTTAGGCCCAGGTCGTTGTACTGGGGTGAATGTAAGACATTGTTCTGCATTCTGTCCATCAACTGTGTTTTTTGCAATTTTCACCCCAAGTGGGCTGGGTATGCTCAGACGTGAGACCCAGGCTCTCCACATCCCTGGAGTCAAGCTATGCAGGCTGAAGAAGGCTGATAGCCAGAAACCGGTCCTTGGATGCTTGATTCCGGTCTAGGAAAGACATGGCTTGGTAGTTCGGGCTGGACTGTTCCCATGAGCCACAGGGTCAAGGCTGATTTGCATATAGCCATTGTCTGACCTAGGGTGGTGTGGAGTGCAAAAAAACGATGGATTTAGGCCCAGGTCTTTTTACTGGGGTGAATGTAAGACATTGTTCTGCATTCTGTCCATCAAGTGTGTTTTTTGCAATTTTCACCCCAAGTGGGCTGGGTATGCTCAGACGTGAGTCCCAGGCTCTCCACATCACTGGAGTCAAGCTATCCAGGCTGAAGAAGGCTAATAGCCAGAAACCGGTCCTTGGATGCTTGATTCCGATCTGGAAAGACATGGCTTGGTAGTTCGGGCTGGACTGTTACCATGAGGCACAGGGTCAAGGCTGATTTGCATATAGCCATTGTCCGACCTAGGGTGGTGTGGAGTGCAAAAAACGATGGATTTAGGCCCAGATCTTTGTACTGGGGTGAATGTAAGACATTGTTCTGCATTCTGTCCATCAACTAACTGTGTTTTTTGCAATTTTCACCCCGAGTGGGCTGGGTATGCTCAGACGTGAGTCCCAGGCTCTCCACATCATTGGAGTCAAGCTATCCAGGCTGAAGAAGGCTGATAGCCAGAAATCGGTCCTTGGATGCTTGATTCCGATCTAGAAAAGACATGGCTTGGTAGTTCGGGCTGGACTGTTCCCATGAGGCACAGGGTCAAGGCTGATTTGCATATAGCCATTGTCTGACCTAGGGTGGTGTGGAGTGCAAAAAAAACTATGGATTTAGGCCCAGGTCTTTGTACTGGGGTGAATGTAAGACATTGTTCTGCATTCTGTCCATCAACTGTGTTTTTTGCAATTTTCATCCCGAGTGGGCTGGGTATGCTCAGACGTGAGTCCCAGGCTCTCCACATCACTGGAGTCAAGCTATCCAGGCTGAAGAAGGCTGATAGCCAGAAACCGGTCCTTGGATGCTTGATTCCGGTCTAGGAAAGACATGGCTTGGTAGTTCGGGCTGGACTGTTCCCATGAGGCACAGGGTCAAGGCTGATTTGCATATAGCCATTGTCTGACCTAGGGTGGTGTGGAGTGCAAAAAAGCGATGGATTTAGGCCCAGATCTTTGTACTGGGGTGAATGTAAGACATTGTTCTGCATTCTGTCCATCAACTAACTGTGTTTTTTGCAATTTTCACCCCGAGTGGGCTCGGTATGCTCAGACGTGAGTCCCAGGCTCTCCACATCACTGGAGTCAAGCTATCCAGGCTGAAGAAGGCTGATAGCCAGAAACCGGTCCTTGGATGCTTGATTCCGGTCTAAGAAAGACATGGCTTGGTAGTTCGGGCTGGACTGTTCCCATGAGGCACAGGGTCAAGGCTGATTTGCATATAGCCATTGTCTGACCTAGGGTGGTGTGGAGTTCAAAAACACGATGGATTTAGGCCCAGATCTTTGTACTGGGGAGAATGTAAGACATTGTTCTTCATTCTGTCCATCAACTGTGTTTTTTGCAATTTTCACCCCGAGTGGGCTCGGTATGCTCAGATGTGAGTCCCAGGCTCTCCACATCACTGGAGTCAAGCTATCCAGGCTGAAGAAGGCTGATAGCCAGAAACCGGTCCTTGGATGCTTGATTTCGGTCTAGGAAAGACATGGCTTGGTAGTTCGGGCTGAACTGTTCCCATGAGGCACAGGGTCAAGGCTGATTTGCATATAAACATTGTCTGCCCTAGGGTGGTGTGGAGTGCAAAAAAACGATGGATTTAGGCCCAGATCTTTGTACTGGGGTGAATGTAAGACATTGTTCTGCATTCTGTCCATCAACTGTGTTTTTTGCAATTTTCACCCCAAGTGGGCTGGGTATGCTCAGACGTGAGACCCAGGCTCTCCACATCCCTGGAGTCAAGCTATGTAGGCTGAAGAAGGCTGATAGCCAGAAACCGGTCCTTGGATGCTTGATTCCGGTCTAGGAAAGACATGGCTTGGTAGTTCGGGCTGGACTGTTCCCATGAGCCACAGGGTCAAGGCTGATTTGCATATAGCCATTGTCTGACCTAGGGTGGTGTGGAGTGCAAAAAAACGATGGATTTAGGCCCAGGTCTTTTTACTGGGGTGAATGTAAGACATTGTTCTGCATTCTGTCCATCAAGTGTGTTTTTTGCAATTTTCACCCCAAGTGGGCTGGGTATGCTCAGACGTGAGTCCCAGGCTCTCCACATCACTGGAGTCAAGCTATCCAGGCTGAAGAAGGCTAATAGCCAGAAACCGGTCCTTGGATGCTTGATTCCGATCTGGAAAGACATGGCTTGGTAGTTCGGGCTGGACTGTTACCATGAGGCACAGGGTCAAGGCTGATTTGCATATAGCCATTGTCCGACCTAGGGTGGTGTGGAGTGCAAAAAACGATGGATTTAGGCCCAGATCTTTGTACTGGGGTGAATGTAAGACATTGTTCTGCATTCTGTCCATCAACTAACTGTGTTTTTTGCAATTTTCACCCCGAGTGGGCTGGGTATGCTCAGACGTGAGTCCCAGGCTCTCCACATCATTGGAGTCAAGCTATCCAGGCTGAAGAAGGCTGATAGCCAGAAATCGGTCCTTGGATGCTTGATTCCGATCTAGAAAAGACATGGCTTGGTAGTTCGGGCTGGACTGTTCCCATGAGGCACAGGGTCAAGGCTGATTTGCATATAGCCATTGTCTGACCTAGGGTGGTGTGGAGTGCAAAAAAAACTATGGATTTAGGCCCAGGTCTTTGTACTGGGATGAATGTAAGACATTGTTCTGCATTCTGTCCATCAACTGTGTTTTTTGCAATTTTCATCCCGAGTGGGCTGGGTATGCTCAGACGTGAGTCCCAGGCTCTCCACATCACTGGAGTCAAGCTATCCAGGCTGAAGAAGGCTGATAGCCAGAAACCGGTCCTTGGATGCTTGATTCCGGTCTAGGAAAGACATGGCTTGGTAGTTCGGGCTGGACTGTTCCCATGAGGCACAGGGTCAAGGCTGATTTGCATATAGCCATTGTCTGACCTAGGGTGGTGTGGAGTGCAAAAAAGCGATGGATTTAGGCCCAGATCTTTGTACTGGGGTGAATGTAAGACATTGTTCTGCATTCTGTCCATCAACTAACTGTGTTTTTTGCAATTTTCACCCCGAGTGGGCTCGGTATGCTCAGACGTGAGTCCCAGGCTCTCCACATCACTGGAGTCAAGCTATCCAGGCTGAAGAAGGCTGATAGCCAGAAACCGGTCCTTGGATGCTTGATTCCGGTCTAAGAAAGACATGGCTTGGTAGTTCGGGCTGGACTGTTCCCATGAGGCACAGGGTCAAGGCTGATTTGCATATAGCCATTGTCTGACCTAGGGTGGTGTGGAGTTCAAAAACACGATGGATTTAGGCCCAGATCTTTGTACTGGGGAGAATGTAAGACATTGTTCTTCATTCTGTCCATCAACTGTGTTTTTTGCAATTTTCACCCCGAGTGGGCTCGGTATGCTCAGATGTGAGTCCCAGGCTCTCCACATCACTGGAGTCAAGCTATCCAGGCTGAAGAAGGCTGATAGCCAGAAACCGGTCCTTGGATGCTTGATTCCGGTCTAGGAAAGACATGGCTTGGTAGTTCGGGCTGAACTGTTCCCATGAGGCACAGGGTCAAGGCTGATTTGCATATAAACATTGTCTGCCCTAGGGTGGTGTGGAGTGCAAAAAAACGATGGATTTAGGCCCAGATCTTTGTACTGGGGTGAATGTAAGACATTGTTCTGCATTCTGTCCATCAACTGTGTTTTTTGCAGCTACAACTCGCAGCATCTCCGTGCCCGTGGGAGAGGTGGGCCCCACTCGTCCAGCGTCGAACAGTCTCCGATTCGGGCTCAGGCAGACGGTGTTCCCTCGCAGCAACACCCCAGGCAGACGGTGTCCCCATGCAGCAACACCCCAGGCAGCCCGTCCGGGCCGGCACCGATCGCCTCAGCAGTATGGCACACAGCTCACCTCCTCGTTATGTACAGGTCGACGTGTCAGCCCGCAGCAGCGGCCGCTCCGTTTCCCAGCCCGTTGTTCAGCAGTGAGTCCGTGGGGCGGACCCCCGCCGCAGTAGACGTCGCAGCTTGTGGTGCGCGTTCAGTAGGGAACTGCCCGGCAGTCGTCTCTCACCCCGATCTTCTCCCCGGGCTCAAACCGCACTGTGGTTCGCGGCTTCACTCTAACCCAGGCCCCGCCAGGGATCTCGCTCGGCAGCTCCGCATACGCCTTTGTTTGGCCCGGAACTTTGTCTCGTAGCGTCCACTCACCTTCCACAATTTCAATCTGGAGGTGGAAGTTATGTGAGATCAGGTAATTTCAGGATAAAAGGCTAATTTGCAGGGTGTTGGGACGGTGCAGTCTGAGCTCACGTCCTCCATTTTCGGCCTGTAGCCACGCCCCCCAAGGAGTACAATCTATCTACAGTAACTCATCAGTAGGTTCTGTAGCCTATGTAATATGTATGATTTGAGGGGTAGTGGAAATTCACTGAAATCATTGTGTTATGTTTGTACCCAGAGGGCTAGCTGGGGACACCACTGGAACCATCCAAGACAGACAGGCCCAGCCTCTGGTCGACCAGGTGCTGTAAAAACACGGGTTGACCCAATAAGTCGCTGGCACCTGGGTAGGTTAGTGATACAAACAAAGTGGTCCCAGATACTAGAGCAAATAGACCAAAAATGGATAATATCTTAAATAAATTCAAAAAGGATATCACAACATTGTTTTTAATCACAACGTGTACAATAAAAAACTGTTCATAAAATACATCAATACTTAATCATAATTAGTGCCCCTAATGGAAAGGAAAGGGAAGGGTAGTGGTTGGAAAGTGAAGGAACTATACAAATAACGAAACAATGGTCACTATGACCTCAATAAAAATTACTAATAATTGATTAACACAGGCTAAAGATCACAATTCATAAATTAATCTAACAAACTCATGCCTCTCAAAACAAAATCACAAATGATAGATCGGGAGAAAGGCAGCTGGTGCTGATAATCATGAGACTCAAACCGCTCCAGAATCCTCCATGCGTATGAGGATTCACAAGGAGAGTTTGGCCAGGTCTTTGGTATCCTCAGGACCATCCAAAAGCTGCAGGCAGTCCAAAAGGACAAACTGGACAGGTTAATGAACAAAATTGATGACCAGACTGCGGTGTACAGGGACATTGTCACCTGCCTCTGGCAGATTGCCACCAACATGTCCACACCTCCCTGTGTGCCTACCACATCCAGTGCAGCAACAACTGCAGCAGGTACAGGGAGGGATGTTGACTCAGGCAGAGAGCACCCTGCACAGATGCTGACTGCACTTGAGGGTTCCCCCGGAAAAACGTGGAGTCGGTCATCCAAGAAGAAACAGTGAGAGACAGATGGCTTCGCATCACCCCCAGGAAGTGACTACCTGCTTCTGATATCCTCCATTCTGTGCCAAGCATTTACTTTGTTGACTGTCACTGAACTCTCCCACATTGGCTGGAGGGTCTAAGTTGGACTATGGACTCAAAGAACTGTGGATTTACTTTTAAATTGCTCATCTACAAACACTACCAACTCCTATCTGCACTTATTTTTTACTTTTCTGATTGAGTACACCACGATGTTGACTGATTTCATCACATTATGCACTAAAATAAATCACTCTGCACCCACAAAACATTCATGCTGTGTCTTTGAATGCCAAATGTAATAATTGAAATATTGTTGAAAAACTCAAATAAGAAAGTGTCTACAACATAGGTATCACATCACTTTAAAGAAATAAAATACTGGCTTGGAAGTATATGTACCTTGCCAAAGCATGATAGATTGACACCTCCCGGTAATGACACAACCCGTAGGATATGTTACAGATGCAATGCAAGTCTATTGCTAAAAATAAACACCATTATCAAGAACAATAAGCAAACACTGTCTGGAAACCAGTGCATCCTGGAGCATGTTCAGTTTCAAAATGATCTTTGGATGTGTGGAAACAGAAGAGGCACAATTCATTGTGTAGCACAGGGTTATTCTCCTGATACAAACTTTTGCTTAATCCAATTCAAAGGACAACACACAGTAACAAAAGGCCCTTAAAGTAAAGAATAATGTCCATCAGTCCATAAGGATGAGCTTGTCATGGATTTACAAAACAGTCAAATGTTGGACTAGGTCATAGAATCAGGGGTTTGGTGAAGTCACAATTTGCATGTTGACAAAAGAATATCTCACGCAACTAATAAGGCAATTTTCCAACACTCACAAGCATACATACCCACTGTCCACCAGCAACATAACAACAAACACTTGGGGCAGTCCCCTGCTTTCATTGCATAAATAAACTCAGGTGAAAAAGTTCTGGATGAGCTGTTGTCTCAAATCCGCCCCATCATCATCATCCCCACTGTCATCATGTCCCAGCAAAGGATCATCCCTTGCTGGCGGCTACTGGTCTCTGCCTTCCTGTATAAGTGGTATATCCCTCTGTATAGCCAGGTTGTGGAGCATGTAGCAAATGGTGATGGTGTGGCATGCCTTCAATGGTGCATATTGTAGGGCTCCTCCCGTCCGATCAAGACAGTGGAATCTTGTCTTCAGGAGGCCAAAAGTCCGCTCAATGACTCACCAGCTCCTACTTTGGGCCTCATTATACCGCACTTCTTCAGGGTAGCTGGGTTATGGAGGGGTGTCAATTACCAAGGTTGGTCGGGGTACCCAGTGTCTCCTACATTGAAAACCGAAAATAGAATCAGATGTTGGTTAACAGACCATTATCTGACATACAATATATACACAAAAAACACAAATGCCAAATTACCTGCCAACAAGCCAAGGGCGGTCAGGTTGTAGCTGAGACATCAAACGGGGGATGGCGCTGTTCCTCATGATATATGCATAATTTGCAGATCCTGGAAAATGTGCATAGATGTGGGAGATGGACATGTCTGGTAAACATACCACCTGCACATTGATGGAGTAGTAATATTTGCAGTTGCGATACACCACCTCATTTATTGTGGTGGTACCAATGCAACGTGGGTGCTGTCAATCGAGCCAATTATGTGGGGTATCCCTCACAATGCATAGAAGTCACCCTTGATGTCTGCCAAATCACCAGGTGTGGGTAACTTAATGTAGTATTCCAGGTAATGCAGCAGTACCCCCAAAACATCATGAAGAACATGGTCTGTGACATTCCACCAGATGTTGCCACTGTGTATTGAAATTAATTGGTGGCAAAAAATGTAAAGCTGCCATAAACTTAACTTTGGGCGTCAGTGCAGTTGGATATGGGCGGCCAGGCTTCAGATGAGGTGACAACTGCGCAGATAAATGTTCAATGATTGGCCTGGTGAATCGGTATTTCCTGATGGTTTCACATTCTTCCATGGTCTCTAGGTCTGGAAAGGACCTGTGGACTGCAGGTCGTCTCCGATACCTATATGTATAGTGTAAAATAGTGTAAACACAGTTAGTGTTGGGTCCTAATGTGCAAAGCAATATGCATTCCGACAAACAGAACATGACATTTGAACACAACTGAAGCAACAGATCATTTGAAATACAAATTCTAATTAAAATGGATGACCTTAGATGCATCTCACAGCATCAGTACCCTACCAGACATTTTACCAAGGTATGGTGACACAGAAATGAGAGTGGTGTAGTGTACAAATCACTAGTGACTGGCATCATCAATGTGAGCTAGCATCACATACTCAAATGTTCCATATGAAAAAGAATATACTTTTATGTTTTCATGAACAATTACATGTTCAATAGGTAGACAGGATAGGAAAATGTAATGCAAGAGATGTGTGACACCTGATATACAGACCATTTCACATATGCAATCATGCTCACCAATGTCACAGATTGGACACTGTCATGTAGTTATGTCTAAATTACACTTACAATCCCATACACAGACTATGTTCAATGTTGCTAAAATACGTAACAACACCATACACTGCAGTTTTGGTCGCACAGATAGAGTGCTAATTCCCATTTCACAAACAAGCTGAAGATGCTGAATAATTTCACTGTCTACTCATCCAATGGTAAAAGCTTTAGCCATTACTTACACAACAGACATCTACAGTCTGAAAATAACATAAATTACACAATGGGTCATACAGTCCACGAATGCAGTGACAAGGCAAGAATGCACATGTTCATCAACACAAAAATAATGGGCACTGTGACTAATACTGTGCGAAAATCTGGATTTCTGTGCTAACATGCTTTTATGTGCACATAAAAAAGTCTGTCATGTGCCCCTCAAATGTAGCTCCTCATGAGAGTGTGTCTTATCCATTCAACAATCACTGTTATAAGTTAAAAAGTATATTCATACATGCAATGTACAAAAAACAAACCAAGGGACTATCACTGTGGCATCCTTACAGGTCAACTCCCATGAGAAGTCAAGGATGTGACTGACCATCGCCAAGAAGGTGGGTGATGTGGGGGTCATATATCATTGTGTCCAGGATTGCTCCAAGAGGTGGCAGGACCTTTATGGCTGGGCCAAGAGGATAGCAGAGGTCCAGCTGGGCCTGTCACAACCTCACCAGAGAGGCGGACAGCGAACCTTGACCTCCCACATGCTCCGCATCCTAGTGGGGGTCTTCCCTGACCTAGATGGGCAGTTGAAGGCCAAACAGCAGCAAGGAGGCGGTGAGTATGTGCCTTGTTGCACTTCTATCTTTAATCATGCATGTTGTAAGATATTAGCCTAATGTCAATTTTAAAGGTCGTAAGTCAGCCAAACGTGCAGGTATTTTCACCAGATGCATGTGCAGAAGGATCAATAGAAGGCAGGTAATGCCCCTTTCATCAGGGACATGTGAGTAAGTTATGTTCAGGGTAGTAACAGTAGTGCCATGCACATGTGTTCATCCAAAACTATGAATCCAATAGTTTGACATGTGTCTGCACATTCACTGATGGGTGAGCCTGCTCACAGAATGGTTTGAACAAATCATTGAAGTATATTGTGATTGGAGCAATTTTTAATGGAAATCCCATGATAAACATTGGGCAGAATGTGTTGTCTCTGTTCAGCCCTATATTAGTTTGGCTTGGTTCGTGTGCCAATGTTTTGTCCCAAAAGTGCTGCTAAGTGTAACACATGTATCCCATTGGACAGTAACACCTAGGCTAACTCTGGTCACATGTCACACTGACCTTACCCATGATACTGTTGGAAATTCTATGTACAACATTCTAAAGAGTGATTCCATGTGTATGACTTTGTGAGGGTGAAAATCACAAGTCATTCAGTGTTAAACACAGGTTGTCACTGATCGCAACATGGCATGCACTTGTGAGGTATGATGTGAAGTACACAGTCACAACAGTTGACATGTGTGTTAATGGTCTTGACTATTCCAGCTTGATGGCTTACCAAACAATGTGTTTGATGCATCACTGTCTGATTCAGAGATCTCAAATATGCATCAAATTTGAGTTGGCTACCCAAATGAGATGTAAAACAGGGGCAATAATTGCAGTACAAAGTGTGCATAATGTGTATTCTAAGTGAGTGACATTCAGACTTGGTCCATACAATGGGGACTTGTGCAGTCTAGCCAAGATTGTTCCAAGGTGTTGACTGTACACATGGTGGATATTTGTTCAGTAACAAGAGTCTCTACAGTCATTGCACTCTGATGTGACAGTGGAATGGTACTGTGGAGCTGCAGTGATCAGACTTGGAAGTTTGTAGACCATTTTTTACATCTGTGAAGCTTGAGATGTTTTCAATTTGCAAATCATTCAGATTCTGCTACATGCACCATGGATGGACGACACAGGACAGTGTGCCACATGCCTGTCAGCCCAGCTACGCGTAATCCCTTGGTGTCTCCGAAATAACACTGATATGTGTGAACTGACAGTAGAGAGGCAAAGCAACAGGGCAAATGTTTTCAATCACTGTTAGCTGTGTGACATGGCTCATGCAATGACTATGCATTGTGAATGTTTAACAAGGTAGACATTTGAGCTGTGACATATGAGCCAATGGTTCCTCGTTTGATGGGTAAGGATAACAAAATGTACACCATGTCTCAATGTAAATCTGAGATTCTATTCCCATTGTGATGGCTATACTCACTTGCAGGAGAGGAGACAGAAATGTCAGGACACAAGACCATCATGAGCACAAGACAAAACATCCCCTGCTACAAGCACCATTAGTCAACCTGTGATTATGTACTTTGATGTTGATACACCCAAGGTTGCTTACCACATCATGTGTGATTAAGCAATGGCAGACTAACAAGCGCCATGTATGTCAAGGTAGCAAGAGCTAATAGCACAACTCAATGTTAAGTCTGATATCTTGGTTCTGTGAACACTTGTGATGTTACCTATGTGTCAAGTACATATGGATGAATCTTGAAATTCTTTTTTATTCTTTGGTGATGGGAGGATCACTGGAAGCAGCTCTGCAACTCCATCTGCAGGGTCGGAAGCAAATCACAGCTCTGGTGACAACTCCCATGTGATTGTGGCAGACGCAGTGACTGCATAAACAACCTCAGGATCCACTACCATCACCACTGCCATCTCCACCGAACCAGTTCCTCCCAGTACCAATGTCCGTGGCCACTCCTGTGGCAGGGGAACACTTTCCAATGGGCCAGACACCCCACCCCCTGCACTTGTCTCCCCTGTTGCCCTCAGTGTGGAGGCCACCAACCTCCTGAGGCAGATCTCTGTGGGGCAGACATCCATGCTAAGTGTCCACACCACTCTTTTGGCAGATTTTTCATTGTACATGGAGGGCATTCACTCTAACATGTTTGCCCTACAGAGAGCAAATCAGGCAATGGCCTTTACACTAACAGCAGTACTGTCCCCTCTCCAGCAGTGCCTCTCACCTCCTATCTCTTCCTCATCCACTGTTCCGACTACCCTCCCTGACCCAAGCACACGCAAACACACATATGCACACACCTCAACATCCACATGCAGCATACAAGCACACAGACAGAAGTTGCAAACCACACACACGCACACTCAGGGGACAGACAGAACACTCTCCACCCGGGATGTGACAGCACATGACACACATGCATCCAGAGACACTAGGTATACCTCACAACCGTCTGCCTTCACAACCCCTACCCTTTCCTCTCCTGCACTCCCCTCAGCCCAGCCACACACACCTGTTCCCATAGAATTCTTCCCTCCACAAACATACACCCCCCAAAGAAAAGAAAGTACCTTACAACCGACTCAGCATTCAGCATCTGCCCCCGAAGAAACAACAAAAAATGACAACTCCCATCTGAAAATCCCCCGGTCCAAGGATAAAACATACACTCCTACAACCCATAGATCCCCAGAAATGCCCAGTACCTCCGACTCCAACCTCCCCAACAAAAAAGACTTCTCCCATCCCCATTCCCGATACAACCCCTCAAAAAATTAAAGAATTTCAAATTAGTTCAGGTCACAACATCCCCAGCGTCATCTGCCCATACCACTACAGCTGCCCCCTCACAATTAAAGCCAACCACTGCAGTGGAGTCCCACCCCATGCTATCAGACTCTACCACTGCAGGGGTCCCTGACACCCCTCCTGAGCCCATCCCTCCCAAAACACAACCCAGTCCCCATTAGTTTGTCCCCTTTGGTGCCTGGCATGCCAACTAGATGCCCCTCCCAGGGGAGGTGTCCCCTTACACAAATTTTGCAGGCAAGACTAGGTGGGCATGATGTGTTAGGCTTACCGGGACAATGAACATCGATATATTGGCCAATGGCCTTTTGCTATTCATTGAAGCTTGATTTTAAGGCAGAATAAAACATGTTTATATTTTTGTTTACACATTTCTGTTTTCACCTACTTGAGTCTGATTTAACTGTGTAACATGTACAATTGGTAGTTTATACGTACAATGATGGTAGTATGGCATGGAATGCATATGTTCCATAGAGTGTGAACACTTTGACAGTATGTATTGAAGAATGTTGGGTCTATATTTCCCTGGTGTCATTGCCAACTTCAGTTTTGGATAACAGTGTGACATGAAGTCACAAACTATTTAATTGTTTTTAGCACACTTCTACATAGGTCATGCTTTCATTTGTCAACATAGTGCAAGTGTCTCAAAGTGCAACAGTTTAGGTGAAGCATGCGGCATATGTTTGTGATGTACAGAAAGGCACCTGGCTCATTTATTCACCTGGATACATATGGATGTTGACTGCATGGTAGTGACTTTGTACACACCCATGTACACAAAATGATGTTATAATACTTGTATGTGACTTGAAAGTGGTGAATTCATGTCTGTGTCTTCTAATCTTGTAGAATTGTGGCAAGGTCAACCTTGCGTCAGGTGTCATGCCACTGAGGGAAAAAAGCCTTCATGGCTGAGAACACTTCTGGTGCATTTCCTGAACCCATGGTGAGTGTAAGGTGAGCAGTATACTCACAGTCTTCCAGCCCTCTGCCTTGACAGGACTCCAATTACTGCATGGGTTTTTATAAGGCAAGGTGCGTGTTTTTTCATCCTGCTTTAGTTTTGTGACATTACAAGTCTGGTGTTTATGGATTGTCCCAGCTTAGATTTTATTTTAGAACCACACACCATTCTTAGTTGAGCATATAAATTATGTGTTCTTTGAATTTTGTGAATGACTGATAAGGGTGTTGATTTAAGCGTAGATTGATGCTGTTCCATGTCACACCAAGCTGAGCTATGAGTGCTGTGAAGTCTGTTGAATTGACAGGTGGTACATGTGGTAAGGCACGTGGATAGTGAGTGCACAGAAAGGATGCATTGAGACAAATGAGACCAGGGTTTTTAGGTGAGGGAAATACTGGGCGCACTGCTCACGGTAGTAATAATAGTACTATTGGGTAAGGGTGCATGCAGGTGAGGGGATAAAGGCCCTAAACCCCTCCAGAAGTGTGTGACAAGACACACACTAGGTACATGAAGAAAAATCTGTTGCACACCAAATAAAGAGAGTACAGAAATGATGTCTCAATGGACATTTAAAAGTTCAAGTATCCACATTTTGAAGAAAAAGGAGGACGATGGGTAGTTCGGCTCCTCTTTTATTGTTATGGATGGCCAGCCGACACGTGTTTCGTCGCCAAGCAATTACAATACTTTGGCGACTCCTCAGGGCTGGGGAGGATACAAAATACAAGATGGAGTACATTGTAACATTTCAATGAACATTAAGTTTCTTTTGTAGCTACTTCTAGTGCCAGTGCAGATTGAAAGTGAATAAAGTGACAATGTGCAGCAGCATATTTGTGGAAGCACACAACACCGTCCCCGCCTACCTCAATGGATGTCGCAAAGTGTAAATGCCAGTGTTAACGCAAGCAGGAGGGTGGTTCGCAAGTGAGTGCGTCTGTGCCAAAGATTTTTGTGGTAACTTTATTCACTTTCACTCTGCACTCGCACTAGAAGTAGCTACAAAAGAAACGTAATGTTCATTGAAATGTTACAATGTACTCCATCTTGTATTTTGTATCCTCCCCAGCCCTGAGGAGTCGCCAAAGTATTGTAATTGCTTGGCGACGAAACACGTGTCGGGTGGCCATCCATAACAATAAAAGAGGAGCCGTACTACCCATCGTCCTCCTTTTTCTTCAAAATGTGGATACTTAAACTTTTAAATGTCCATTGAGACATCATTTCTGTACTCTCTTTATTTGGTGTGCAAAAGGTTTTTCTTCACAGAAAGGATGCATGTCTGTCCACTGTGCAGATGCTCCAAGATCTGGAGTCTCCACCATGCTCTTAGTTGGCAAACATGGGAGGATGGGTTAACGTGAATATGCGTCCTGGCTGCAGATGTAAAGTCAAGGGTTCATGTAGCATGAGCTGAGTTAGCTTAAACAAGGGTAAAGGTAAGAGTGAGTAGCATTTTAAATTTTGGTTTGTGTGTAGATACTTACGTCGTGGTGGCATGACAATTTAAGTGATTGTCAGAGAGTGTAAGGTATGAGCTGAGTGCATAGGCAGTTCTTTTTTTTTTTTTTTGGTTCAAGACATTTATTGAGCATTGTCAGGAATACACAGCGTCTCGCCAACAACCCGGAGGCCGGCCGCTATCAGTGCATACATAAATACAAATCATTTCCAACATGTATGTGTGCTAAAACAATTCTGCCAACAGTTCCATCTAAGTGACAAGTGCAGCGTCTTCACAGCTAAATAAATGAGTCTCGAGTTTTTTCGAATTTTTATATAACCAGTAACATGTGCAGTGTCTATACAAACTCAGGAGTGACGGGGGGGGGGCACACGGGCATCCAGGCGGGCATATCTAATCTCGGTATGCACGGGGTCGGCAGAGTGGCAGAGTCATGAGACCACAAAAGAGGGAAGGGTGAGCCACAGTATCGGAAGCAGCGGGCTAGCAGGCACCCGGGGACGTCGCGGAAGATGGGGTTCCCCACAGAGGGTCCTGAACTGGGGGGGGGGGCCGGGAGGGGGGGGGAAGGGGGGGGGGGGAAGGGAGGAAGCAGCAGACACAACATGCCATATACATTAGCCCAGGGGCTGTATCGCAAGACCAAAATAGCATCATCTAAGGATCATTACTTCCCAACTTCAATTGCTGTCAGCCTCGGGCGGGATTGGGGTGGGGGGGGGGGGAAGGGAGGAAGCAGCAAACACATCATGCCATATACAGCAGTCCAGGTGCTACATTGCAAGACCAAGAAATATCATCGAAGGATCTCTACTGCCCAACTTCAATTTCTGTCATCCTCGGGCGGATCAGTTATCAAATAACATTGTAACGGGGCCCATATATCAGTAGGCCTAGAAGCAGGCGGCAGTAGTTCAGAATAGGTATGCAATTGCTCCTGGCAGTACACCATATCACTCATCCAATCCTTGAATTTGGGCGCTCTTCCCCTCCCCCATCTACAGGCCACCCTGCGTTTAGCCAGAAGCATAGCCAGTGCCACAGATTTGCGGTGAGCCGCTTGGAGAGGTGCAACATATCCCAGAAGGGCCACCAATGGGGATGGATCCACCGTCATGTGTATCATTTTGGAGAGGGCCTGAAAGACCTGAGTCCAGTATCTATTCACTTCAGGACATCCCCATGCAAGGTGAAGGAAATCAGCCCCTGGGGCCCCACACCTGTCACAGGCATCTGTAGGCCTAAGCTGGAATCTATGTAGGCGCGCTGGAGTGTGGTACAGCCTGTGCAGGAATTTATAGTGGATTATCCTAAACCGGCTGTTAGACGATATGCGCTCAGTTTGCTGTAGGCAAAATTCCCATTGTGTGTCCGTGAAAGTCAAGGCTAAATACTGTTCCCATTTCTGCCTAGCGGGCAGAGCAGTGTATGTCGTGTTGGCCCGTATAGATTTATAGAGTGCAGACACCAGTTTAATAGGATGGTCGTGAAGCAGCATGTTTTGTAAGGGAGGTAGCACCGGGGGCTCACAGGGGAAATCAGGCGTGATAGCTTGCAGTCCGTGTCTGAGCCTGACATAATAAAACAAGTCCAGGGGTGTTGGGTGGATGCCCTCATATAAATGTTCCCTAGTTCGGAAGACGCCATCTAGGTACAAGTCTCCCCACGTAGTGACACTAATCTTTTTCAATAATTTTTGAAAGCCAGCCTCTTGTAGGAGCGGCAGCTGTGGGTGATAGGCCAGCGGCAGTTTCGGTGCGTATAGGAAGGGCAAGTCCAGCTTAGACACAATAGAGTGCCATGCCGTCACCGTGCTCGACACAGTGGAAGGGGTCTTGTCCCTACCTTCAACCTGGGAGTAGAGCGCGCCTTCAATAGGGATCGGGTGTGCCAACCAGTGCTCAGCCGCCAGTTGAGGCATATATCTCTGCTGGCGCACCCAAAAGTACGCATAGTGGGCCTGAGCAGCTCGGTAATAGAGCTCAAAGTCAGGGATTCCAAATCCCCCTTGTGAGAACGGCCGGACAAGGATCTCCCATTTGAGTCTGGGCGTTTTACCACCCCACACTAGTCGGAGCAATTCTGAGCGTAGCAGATGAAAGAAATGGGATCCGGGGTGGTACGGAATGTTCAAGAATAAGTACAAAAGTTGAGGGAGTATGACCATTTTGACTAACGAGGCACGTCCCGCCATGGAAAGAGGGAGCGTGATCCACCTAGATATATTGTCGCTCATCCTGTCCATCACAGTGCCATAGTTCGCACGAATCAATTCTTCTCTACTCTTTTCCACATGTATACCCAGGTATTTAAAATCCCCTGTGCTCCAGGCAAGTGGGAATTCAAGCGGGAATTGAACTGTCGAGGCAGTAAGGGGGAAGATACATGATTTCTTCCAGTTGATTTGAACCCCCGAAAGAGCACCAAACCGAATGAATTCACGGAGTATGGGATGTAAGTTATCGCTTGGGTGGCGAACATAGAGGGTGATATCATCAGCATACATAGAGACGAGTAACTGTCTTGAAAGCAGCGCAGTGCCCTGTCCTGATGATGCTGTCGCAATTTAGCCGCCAGGGGTTCAGTGGCTATGGCAAAAAGAAGGGGGGACAGGGGGCATCCCTGTCTTGTCCCCCTGGTGATCGGGAAGTCCGACGACAATTTCCCATTGATGAGTACTCTGGCAGTTGGATGCATATACAGTAATTTAATCCAGGAAATAAAGAGAGGTGGGAAACCCATTCGCTCAAGAACTTTAAACACATAGTCCCATTCGAGCGAGTCAAACGCCTTGGTGGCGTCTAAAAAAATGGCTGCCATTGGGAGGTCCTCATGGACGGAGTCGTATACCGAGAAAAAGGTACGGAGATTATGTGATGTTGCCCTTCCAGGGACAAATCCGGCCTGGTCCGGAAGGATAAGAGCAGGCAGGAGGAGGCTGATGTGTGTTGCAATCAGTTTCGCGAGGATTTTAACGTCGCAGTTTAATAGGGACAAAGGTCTGTAAGAGTCGCAGCTCGAGGCGGGTTTCCCTGGCTTAAGCAGCGATGTAATGAGGGCAACTCTCATGGAGGCAGGGAGATGGCCCACCTCTAATGCGTCTTCAAAAACTTCCCGCAACACCGGTGCCATGAAGTCAATAAACGTCTTATAGAATTCTATAGGTATGCCATCTAATCCGGTGGCCTTACCCGATTTCATGCCCATGATAGCTTCCCTGAACTCATCCAAGTCAAAAGGGGCGTTCAAGAAGGACCTCTGCGCATCACTCAACCAACCTAAGGAGACATCTGCCAGATAGTCATCCAATGTGAGTTCACCATGTCTGCTAGTGGAGTACAGTATACCATAATGCCGCACAAATTCATTAAGGATTTGGGTGGTGTCTCTAAGTATCAGCCCCTCCGCCGTCTCAAATTCTAATATTATCGTCGGTGATCGCATTAGTTTGACCGTCGCTGCTAGAGCCTTCCCAGGCCTCTCACCCTCTCCATATCGCCTGGCCACCCAGTATTTGTTCCTAAACTTCACCTCGCGAGCAGCCTCTTCAGAGAATTCCGACAATTTGTCGCGAATGGTAGCGAGGGTCGTATTGTCAGGGTTTGCCCTAAGGCGGTTTTCAGCACTGCGTAAGTCAGCCTCTATGCTGCGTAATCGAGTCAGTATGCTCTTGAGCACTCCCGAGCCCTTCGATATACATAAGCCTCGGAGTGTGGCCTTAAAGGCATCCCATATGGTCTCAACGTCTTGGACAGAGTCTTTATTGCGTTTGAAGAAATCTAGGCATTCATCACGGAGTTCCTCCTGGAACACCGCGTCCAATAACATAGTGGGCTGCATGCGCCACGCCGTCACCGGGGGGCCAAGCTCAGAACCAGTCAACGTGATCAAAACGGGGGAGTGATCTGAGTACGTCCTGGGGAGATGTGACGCATGTATCAGCGCTGTAAATAGTTGTGAGGTTAAGAGGAAATAGTCAAGTCTCGCCCATGACTTAGCCTGCGCTGTAAAGTGTGTACCCTCCTCTCTAGTCCCGCAGTGTGACCGCCAGGCGTCATCGAGATTGTTACCGGCAATAGTCGCTCTAAGGACTTCGCGCCCATTAGTATAGTGGTGTGGGGCGGGGTGTGATCTATCCAGGGGGGGGTGCAGGGACACGTTGAAATCTCCTCCCCATATGATGTGTTGTGGTCCTGTCTCAACTATTGCCGCCCATAGAGAGGTAAAGAATTGTGGGTCATCCGTGTTGGGCCCATAACAACAGACAAGTGTTACTGACATGTGTCCTAGTCTACCCCATAGCAAACAATACCTCCCCTGGGGATCCACCCTGGAGCCAGCAGGCCGAAAGGGTGCGGATCTCTTAACTAGAATGGCCGTACCTCGTGCATATGAGGAGTAGTTAGCAAATATCGAGTGAGAAGCCCACCTACTCCCAAAGGCTTGCGATTTGTGGGGCGCAAAATGCGTTTCCTGTAGGAAAGCAATGTGAACATTGTGACGATCAAGGTAGCTCAATATTTGTCTCCTCTTCCTATGATCTCCCAGCCCTCTCACATTCCAAGTAATCACAGTTAGGCGCGTGTCATCCATGTAATCGTGTAA
This sequence comes from Lissotriton vulgaris, assembly GCF_964263255.1. Taxonomy (NCBI): domain Eukaryota; kingdom Metazoa; phylum Chordata; class Amphibia; order Caudata; family Salamandridae; genus Lissotriton; species Lissotriton vulgaris. The sequence continues at coordinate 1,185,639,707 of NC_141694.1, forward strand.
TACAATAACTGCAGGATTAAAGCATGGGAGGCGACCAATCCATCCTTAGCAACAATCAGATCATCCTCCAGTCGGACCAGCCCATCGCCCTCAAGTGGGAACAAAAAATGGAACAGAAAGGAATCGCCCCCAACCCCTCCACCACGCCCCCGCCATAAATAATGTGCAGCACACCCATCCCGCCCCCGCATCCCCGGGCCATAATCAAGGAGCCCTCCAAAGGGCAAATATGTGAGTTCAAAACACAACATGCACATGTCAAAACTTGAATCCCAACAGAATTCCCAGCAGACCTCCCCCCCTATCCCCCCCCCGACAACTCCAGCAACCGGACCTAGCTGGAGAAAAGACAGACAGTTCTCAATATGTAACCATACATAACAAAGCATCCCAGAGCTTCCAAAGGAGGGTCCACATCGCTCAGCGTCAGCCCGTTCTGCCCAATTGTCAGTCCACCACCCCCCACCCACTGAAGCCACCCCAACTCGCCAGCATCCCATTCCCACCCCCCACCCATAAACCAAAACAGTGCTAAATAGCAACCAACAAACAAACAACCACGTGAATGTCATTGGGGAACACCCAGTTGGGGTCATCAGAGGTGCACGGTCCACCACCCCCAGCCATCCCACTCCGTGCATGTCCACCCTGGGGGTCACCCTCGGAGCAGGGAGGGATGAAGGGGGTGGGGCCTGGCATACATTACCACCTGCAGTCCAACACCCGTCCATGGCACCCCAGGGGCAGCCGCAGCCATCTCCGAGCAGGATGAGTTCCCCCTACCATCGAGGGGAGTGAGGATGAACCAATCAATTGCAGGAGGATGAACCGAAGAGAGCCAGCCGCCACTTATTCGGGACCAGATGTATTTAAGTCTTCAGCGTCCGCAGTCCGCTTGGGTCTTTTGGGCAGGGTTTTAAGGTAGTCTTCGACCTGTTGTGGGTTGAGAAAAAAGTGCTGTGTACCCTGGTGAGTGACTCGTAACTTGGCCGGGTACAGGAGAGCATAGTCAATGTTCAAGTCACGAAGCTTCCTTTTAACAGCAAGAAATTTCCGTCGCTGTTCTTGAACCACCGGGGTAAAGTCAGGGTATATCGAGAAGGGCACGCCATCATATGTCAGGTTCTGGTTCGCTCTGGCTGCTCTTAGCGCCGCATCGCGATCTCGGTAGTTGAGCAGGCATGCAATTATGGGTCGCGGTGGGGTCCCCGGTTGGGGTTGAGGCCCAAGGGAGCGATGTGCGCATTCCACAATAAAGTGAGCCGAAAGAGCTTCTGCCCCAACTGTTGCTGTAAGCAGTTTCTCGATATACAGTTCCATCCTCCCCGTGTTGGTCGATTCCGGAATGCCCATGACGCGAATGTTATTCCGCCGGCTCCTGGCTTACAACTCCTCGTTTTTGGCAGCGATTACCCTCAGGACATTGTCCATTCTGGCAAGGCGAGTGTCATGTGCCGCGGTCGTGTCATCATTTGCCGATATTCTGCGTTCCGCCTCAGATATGCGTTCTTCATGGACATCCATCTTTTGGGCAATGCTGTCCATCCTAGATGTGAGTCTGTCTACTTTGTCGACCACTGTCGCAAAGCCCTGTCGCATTTCTTGCAGGATGGCGGCCATATCCGGGGTCAGCAGGCTCGACGTTGAGGCCTCCGTGACCGGGCTTCGGGGTGGCACCGCGTCTCCTGTGTGACGTGTCCCCTTTTTCTGCAACGCAGTTTCAAACTGCAGTTTGGGTTGGCGACTGTCCGGCTTCCCCATGTCGGCAAAGATATGTATGGACTTTCTGCGCCTTTGCGCTGTTTGCACCGCCGTCGGAGAAGGGCTGGTGGATGATATAGCGGCCACACACTATGTAGTGCGGTGCAGCAATGCCGTTTTTGCAGCTAATGTGCCAGGTAGTGGGGGAAGCTCAGCAAGTGTTTGCGGGGTGGCTCTCAGCGATAAATAGTGCAGTGCAGGTGTAGACAGGCCCCGCAGGAGAAGGCGCAGGAACCTCGGCAAAAGATGTAGCGCCTAAAGGGGTAGGAGCATCCCCATTTCGGCTCAGTGAGATAAAGTGTCCCCCTGCGTCCAGGCGCTTTCCGCACGGTGGCAGGATGTGAACCAGCGAAAGAGATAGCAGTCCCACCCACGCCAGGCAGTTCAGTGTAGGCCAAGACTCCCCTGTTCCAACCTTGGCACCAGACAGCAGAGGCGCCCTCAGGGCAGTCCTCCTAAAGACGGTGTGTAGCGAGGAGAAGTGCAGATAAAGATGGCAAGGTGCAGGACTCGCCCAGCAAATATGAAGTCCCTCGAGGGAGCACCAAGGAGCCCCAAGACGTAAGTGCTGTCGGAGTGTAAGCGAAGCGGCAGAGAGCGGGCATTCAGTCTGTATACAGCCAGGTCCTGGGCGGGCCGGTAGGGGTCACGGGCGCCCTGCAGGTAGCAGCCGGCAAAGCTAATTGCGCCAGAATCTCTCTTCTTGCTGACAGCAAAGGGGGCCTCAGTAGGGTAAAGCCGGCGGGAGCACCACACCCCCTCTGCCACCGCTCCGCATACAGCGCTCACCGTAATGCCCTCCGCCGCCGATCACACCTGCCGGTCACTCTGTAAGCCATGGGCGGGCCATTCGCCAAGTTCGGAGGGCCTGCCTGCCTCGTGGTGAGCCGGGGGCTCGCGTAGGTCTGGGAGCCAAGGTCCGGCACCGCAGCAGTCAGGCTCACGTCGGCCAGGGGCTCCGCCAGCCGTAACTTCGGCATCCGAGGGGGTAGAGCCTCCAAAGTCGCACCGAGTGTGAAGTGGTGCTAGATGCCCCTCCGTGGGGATTTTCGGGCGGGTGCGTGCAGGGAAAGTAGGATCAATTCCGGATTGTCATGCCAGGCTGCTGGAGCCTCACGAAGGTGCGGCCATTCAGCTAGTGCGCCCTCTAGCGCCCCCATGCATAGGCAGTTCTTGTGTAGGAAAAATGAGGTATCTACATTGACACTATGTGAGGGTTGACAGATAGAATAATGTGATTCAAGCTACGCTACTGGTTAAGTACTGTGCAAGGTATAGGATGAATAGGTAGATGGGATAGGTGTTAAAGTACTTTGACATGGTTGTATTCTGGCAGGAGGTGAGCTGTAGTCTGTGCGTCTGCAGTGAGGGATGACTGTAACCAGGCATTCGTAATGAGCGAGGATAGTTGCTGATATGCATAAGTCAATGGTGGTATTGAGCATGTAAGTGATATGTGGATGTGACAGGGCCCCAGTGAGACAATGGACAACGTGTCATTTTTGACAAAGTGCATAAGTGTATGTGTACTTTGGTGTGCAGAATGGTGAGATGTGTGGTGTTGTATAGTTCACGTATATTGTGTTTGCATCTGTGTTTGCAAGTGTTTCAGAAATGACAATCTGCAGAACTTAAGCAGAGAGGGGTGTGTGTGTGGTGATCTGTGACTGACTGAGGACATATCCATTGAGCAATGCAAGTGTCATGTTGTGAGATATGGTGATGTGCAAAGTGTGAATGTCAGAGTGGGCAGTGGTGCTGCGCGTTGCAATATGAGTGCAGTCCAAGACATTACAGAGGGTGCGACTGGTGAGGAGCGTGTTCCTTTTTACATGTTAAACTTGGCATCTGCTGGGGAGGTGATGAGTACAGTACATTGTGTGCATGGCATGTATGTGAGAGTTTTGTGTACATAGTGATGAAGAGTGATGCTGTGCATGTAGGTGTGTATGTGAGAAGGGCAGCACCAGGTTGAGCTTGTGAGAATCGTGTTTGAACAGTTTGAGTACAAGGCTGTAGCTTGCGGGGCAGACATGTTTTCCATCTAGCTGCAGCAGAGGTAGCTTATGACATGCTTGTGTGTTTGATAGTTTTGAAAGTTGCGCATGTACTTTGAAGTGGATTTGAGCAGGGTCATACCTGCACACGTAGAGTTCATGCAGACCATGAGGTAATGTTGATATGTACATATGTGTAGATTTTGTGTATGATAGTAGTCAAATGTATGACGTTACAACGCATACTTTCACAACGCATACCTTTACAACGCATTTTTTACAACGCAACATCCATTACAACGCAGTCCATTACAATGCATGCCATTACAACGAATTTTTAAAAACTACCTTTACAACGCATTTCATTACAACGCATACTACCTTTACAAAGCATACAATCACAACGTATACCATTACGTTGCATGTATGGTAGGTATTGGATAGTGTAGGGGTAAAAATTACTATTCTATCTCCAGGGGGGTGCAACAATAGGGTAAGTGTTGGATAGTGTAGGGGTATAAATTACTATTCTAACTCCAGGGGGTGCAAGAGTAGGGTAAGTGTTGGATAGTGTAGGGGTAAAAATTACTATTCTAACTCCAGGGGGTGCAACAGTAGGGTATGTGTTGGATAGTGTAAGGGTACTATGCGTTGTAATGGTATGCGTTGTAATGGTATGCGATGTAATGACTGCGTTGTAATGGCATGAGTTGTAATTGTATGCGTTGTAGTGTCATGAGTGGTAATGGTTGCGTTGTAATGGCATGCGTTGTAAGGGATGTTGTGTTGTAATGACTGCGTTGTAATGCTAGTGCGTTGTAAAAGTTGCGTTGTAAAGGTTGTTTCCCATAGTAGTCAATCAGTTCTTTATTCGATCCAGTAATAGCACAAATAGGAGATCAAATAGAAAAAAAAGTAAAAAGATTCCGAATTCGTCTTACATCAAAATCAATAGAAGCAGTTTCCTTTCACAATATAATAAAAGCTCCTATTATGTAAGCAACCCCAAAGTATCTTGTGCAAATTTACCACACAGGAAGCCCAATACTTTCTACAGCCCCCCCCCCCATTCCTCTTTCTCATACAAGCCCAGAAGAAATTGGCTACTGAAAAGCAAACCACAGGGTCAGAAAAGATTTAAAAAAATAAAATGCAACACAACATTGTTTAAACTTTTGGCACTTTAAAATCGGAATGAGGTAGACATTCCTTTCTTTCACATCGAGCCCGGAAAACAGTACTAAATGTAACATGTGGGGGTTATCACACGGGCACAAGATCAAATCTGAGTGATTATATGTTTTTTCTGGACAACCAAACATCAGCGGTATCTTGTTCATATGAAATCTCAATAGTATGAATTTATCTTGTGCATTAGTGACATTTGTTAAATAGAAGTACCCTCCCTCTGTCAGTGGCAGGCTCTGACAGTTGATACAGACTGCCTGTTTGTCCCGGTTATTTTCCTTCCGATTATATTCTGCCAGCAATAAAAACTTGTTAGTTACCTTTTGCTTTGAAACCTTTCTGCATGCCAATGGATCCTTAAATAAATCAGGGAGCCCAATGTCCTTCAGCACTGACTCAACATAGTTAAGTCACCTGGACCTCCTGTGATTTTCCAAATTACATTTAAGAAGTTTCTTATTATAGTTTGGGTCAGGGTCACTGTGTCCCTCCACCAGATTGAATGCCATAAGAGGACTGGGGCTAACCGAACTGAGTCTACGATGTAAGGCAGGCCCAGTTCTGTGTGTAAGATGTAGTTAGAGGAAGCAAGAGGAAGGCCCACCAGGGACTAAAAGTTGTTTTCAATAGTTTGGAGTGAGTCCTTTGCTACCATACCTCAGACATCAGCCCAATACTTCACTGCAGCAATTGTCTTGGCCTGATAGATGTTCTTTAACTGTTGAAATGGTCTGGCACCCAGTTTTTTGGTAAAAGAATTTATAGCTGAGAGGCTTCTCTCCATTCTCAGCTTCCTTCCTTTTGACCACGATAGGTTTTTATCGAAGAGGACCCCCAAGTAGGAAAAGCTGTCAACCACCTTGATTCTCCCAGAGTCCGCATGTAGGTACAGGGTTTAATCCCTTTTTCTTGCCCCGGCTATGATTACAAAGGGCAGATCTATTGAATCCATAAAGGATACATACGCAGTTATCAAACGTTGGAGGGCAAGCCCCGTTCTTGCAATCAACACCGCGTCATCCACGTAGGCCAATATGGGTAGCAGCTGTGAGTCGAATACGGGGACTTCTCGTGCGGCCACCGAGAGGGCTTCCTAGACTCCATTGGTATAAATAGAGAAGCGGAATGGGGTGAGGACACAGCCCTGCCTTACTCCACTGGCAATTTTAAAAGGGCGGGTACAGTCCCCGTTTTTGGCATAGCGGACCGAAACCAGGCCTTTTGAATATAACTGTATGATAAAGTTAATTATAGCTGTTTCAACCCCCATCTTCTCCCTTATGTTCTATAGCTTAGCATGGACCACAAAGTCAAATGCTGCCGACAGGGCCATGAAAACCATGTAGATCGTCCCTTCCTTCACTCTGGTATATTTTTCTACTGTCAGCGCTAAATTCAAGCACTGATCCACAGTACCCCTTCCCTGCTGGAACCCATACTGTCCCTAGATTAAGATGTTATTCTCCTTGGCCCACCACTCTAGCCTAAAAAGAAGGAGCCGGCCCATAAGCTTTGATGTAGTATCCAGCAGGGAAGTTGGTCTGTAGTTCTTTGGATATGTCCTATCCCGTTTTTTATAAATTGGAACAATGATGCCTGTTGACGGTGAGGGGGGAGGACCTGCCAGAGCTATACTATTGAGGACATTCATTAATAGAGGAGCCCATGGGTCCGGGGTTTCCTGAAAGAAATCAATTGGGACACCATCCGGTCCTGGGTCCCTACCTGGGCTACATGACATCCGGCCTTTTATCACATCAATGAGTGAGAAGAAAAGAGGATCCCATGAATTTAACTCTATAATACGTGGTGATGTGGGAGGATGAGTGCTTGAGGCAAAGATGTTTTCTAAATGGGTCACCCATGCGTCTTTGCCTACATTAATATCTATTGTGGGGTCTTTTAACTATTTTCCAGAAATCTCGACTGTTAACTGTACTGACTGCCTCTTCAAGTTCCGCCCATGCCTCATCCTTAATAACCCTTTCCCTATTTTTTCATGCTAAGTTATAAGCGGACTGCCGTGCTCTTTTTTGGTCCGGTACTCTAGGTTTAGTTTTCAGGGCAGACATTAGAGCCTTCCTCACTTTTGTACAAAGAGAGTCAAACCAGCCCCTACCTCTCCCAATATTTAACGATTTGGTGTATGTAAGGGCCAGTTTTACCTTCTCTAGAAGACCACAAAAAGAGGATACCTCTGCCCCGGGTCAGATTCGGGTTCCAGGCATATGGATATATTTCCCTTTATGGTTCAGACAATTTCTGGGACCATCTTATTTTTATCAATATGGGTCCACTTGAGTTGAAGACCATTTTTCCTTGCCACAGTTGGTGTTCCAACTTTCTGATGGGGGGTTGAGTCCCTTGTGAGTACCCTTAACTGTAAGTATAAAATGGCATGGTCACTAAACATTGTAAATTGGTTTTCTAATATGGTAGCCCTATTACAAGGGGATTAGTGATTACTATATAATCAATCGTTGACTCATACCCATTTTGCTGGAAAGTTCTCCCTAGGTTACCTGATGGTGGATCTGGATCATTGAATATTACCATATCTAAAGAGGATAAAATCCTGTTTAGGCTTTTTCCATATTCATTGTGGGTGAAGTGATATATTGGGTTTCCCCCCCAAGTCCTCTAAGCCGCAGATGGGGCCTGTATTGTATTTACAAGACAAATTCCATCACCCCCCCCCCCCCCACTTTGTTGTGGCCGATCTGGAGACTATCGCTGGTTTCTGTCTCTTTTTCTCTTTACTGGTAGTGCAGGGTTGGCGCCTGGGGGCTTTTATGGCCTAAGACTTTAGTTGATATCATTGTTGTGGTAGTTGTCTTTAAAGTATTCCTGGTTCTTGATCTAGTACGGGAGGTTGTGTGAGAGCATTAACTGTGGGTTGGCCCCCCAGAGAGGATCGCTTTTGAGGAAAAGGCTCCCAGGATAACCGTTGCTTAGACATTTGAATTTCTCGTGTTAATACAGACGTAGCCCTTGTTAGAAAGGCGTCAAGGGTTCCCGAAATACCTCTGCCCACCTGGTAGCTCTGGCCCTTCTGCTTGCTCTTTATGATGGAGAAAATGGAGTTGGATATATTTAACATATCTGCGTACAGTATCTTAATGAAGTCAAGGTTGTCAGAGGGGGGGCCAGCCCAGCCTCCGACGGGTGTGGAGGGGCACACCCTTGGCAGGGCTTTCGCCTGGGCATGTCCCCACACATGTCCCTGCCACGGGTGCGCGATGCGCCTTAGGGCAGAGAAGGGCAGGAACCGGTGGCTGGGGGAGATGAGAGATGCAGTCCACTCTCCCAGCGATGCCTCCCAGTTTCGATGGTGCCAACACAGGGAATGTGCGGTTCTCTCCTCGCTCCCCATAATAACAGCAGCAGCAGGTCAGGTAAGGGTCAATACCGGCAGTAAGGTGAGCACACACACTTGGGTGCGCAACACACCTTTAGAGCAGAGATGGGTAGGAAACAGTAACCAGGAACTAGAGGCTTGGGGAGATTGGAGATGTAGTCCGCTCCCCCAGCGATGTACCTCGGTTCCCTGTTTTGATAGTGCCAACACACGGATTGTGTGGTTCTCCCCTCGCTCCCCCTCAGCACAGCAGTAGCAGGTCAGGTAAGGGTCAAGACCAGTAGTCAGGCGAAAGTAGTCAAATGCCGTTGCCAAAGTAAATATGGAGAAGTGGGATGTGTAGCTTGCAGCTTGCTGTCTGCCAATGGATTATTCATGACTGATTGTGTGAATGGGCACTTTGAGTACACTGTCATATCCAAGACCTATTGGAATCACTGGAAAAGTTGGCTCCACCTACCCTTGCCCTGTCTGAGTTGTGTGTTGGCATATGCGGCATTTCACCCTTTGTAGTTAGTTGTACTCATTAATTGGTCATTCTTGGCGTTGGAAATTGCCCAGGGATGGATGTCGCGATTGCTACATTTGCAATGTCATAATTTTAGAACATTGGATGGCAGACCATTCCTTTGAGGGGTACAGCCCTATCTCTGTTCAAGTAATGGATGTGTGATGTTGTTCCACCTGGGGTAAGACTACCCCTGGTAACCATGCCCTCACTTGCCAGTACACTACACTCAGGGTGATTGCTGGCATTCAGACGTTGAATGCCCGAGTATGGTAACACCAAGGAAGATGGAGTCATTGTGATGATGTCTCTAGTTATGCTGAGGAAAACACATTGCACTGTGAACAAACACACATTTGTCACTGAAACAGTACAGCCAGTTCCAAAAGTGTTTGCATTCTCAAAAATGTTTTTACCTCTGATCTGGTTTTGCTATGGGCGTTTTTGTGCGTGTCCATGAGAGCTCCTATTGTGCCCATTAAATTCTGACTTACAGCATGGTGGTTATATGTGTTTGTTCAAAGTCTTCTTGATGTTTCCAGGGATTTTGGACATTGTTTCAGCGCCAAATGTGGACAAAGCGGACTTAATTCTGCACATGTCTTCCATCCTCATAAGATGTACTCAAATTCCCTGGCTTCAGGATGACTGTGTGAATTGTCTTTTGAGCCATAGATTGAGCCAACACCACAGCATCCTCACTCATGCTGTCAGCCTATCTTACCCAATGAGCGGTGCACTGAACACACCTATAAAAAGAAAGGGAGGTCTCCTTATGAGTCCAATTAGGGACAAGGAGAAAGGTTATCATCAAAAGTCAAACACAATTTTAGGCACTGAACACACCAACACTGTTTGTGGATCCTACGATGTGAGACTCATGCGTACTCCTACTAATATGCAGGACACAATCTGCACATTCAAAATGAGAATAATATTTTCCAGCACACACTACAGCTTGAGGGTCTAGATGCAGATTAGCTGCAAATGGCATTCTCCAAAGATGATGATAGACACATGCAGATTTAGAATTGTGTGCAGCAGCACCAGTCCACACATGGGGACTGTATCCTACATTGTTGTTGGCCCATGCTTCTTTCAAAACCAATATATATTTTGACTACATATATTTCCCTGACGAGTTGTTGTATTTGGAGATACTGAAATCAGTACTGAGTGTCTGTGGACATGTATGTTGTCTGGGCATATATCCTCTGTGCTTTACTGTACACAGATCACAATGTCATACTTTTGTGAGTACATTGTAGTTCTATTGTCCTGTAATGTTTCTGTGTGTGTTGTGGTGGACTCATGCATTCACTTTCTGATACACACATATGTGTGGTTATTGCAATTCCTGGTACAATGTCAAATGTGTGATTCCCCTAGTATTTAGAGTGCTAACTGTACCTACCTGATGATGACTTTCCCTCGTTATACATACAAAACATGCTTTTGACCCATGTTTGTATTGTGATGACAATGTTGTTCAGGCCGTCAGAAAGTAATTGGCACACAATCTGTGATCATCTCCTGAACCTGGCCTTTGTGCTTAAACCTGTCAGAGGTTTTATTGTAAAATGCACACTGCTGCTGATCAAGGGGGTGGTATGTAGGTCAGACTGTCCAGTTGTGACATACCTCCCTGCAATGCCCCTACATACAACACAACCTCACTGCACCTGCCTTGACCTGAAAGTGATGCTTGTGTGGTGGAGATGACACTACCTCTGTCAAGGCATGTAAGACAGTGCACCATGGTGGCTATGCTACAAAGGCTGTCCTCCAGCCTCTATTTACAGAACAGCTGGTGAGCCATGGAAATCCTGGCACCATGTTGCAGTGGCCTGGTGGGGACTATGCAAGTGAGTAAGTCCATTGGTGTGGTATACGAGGGCCCCCACAACTGTGGCCCACAGGGGACCCTGGCGGACCTGCCCATCAACCAATGTGCATTTGTCATCATGGCTAATTCAAGGATATGCTGAACACTTTCTAATTGGATCTCAACACCCACAGGGGTTTATGGGCTTTAGCCCCCCGTCGTGAGTGTCATCCCAGGCTAAGACAGGTTCCCCACACACACATACAGTCCTTGAGCTACTGTAGGTGTCTGGTCTGTCTTGTTTGCACATCAGCCCCCAGTATTTCATAAGGTTGAAAGAGACCATTGAGTAGATGATGAGTCTTTGTTTGTTTGTTAACACTTGCATCTCCACTTTAGCCTTTCCTTAATGTTGAAAGATACTTTTGCTGCAACACTATTGGAATGCATTTCATTGAAAATGACCTATGAGATTGTTTATGTGGATATTCCTGCAGCATGTAATCCACCTGTAGGAATGTAGGCACTTTGCTTGAGTAGAAGTTACATTATTTGCTGGGAGTAATTGCCCCAACAACCCCAGATATACATCTATGCGTATGGGGTATTTCGGCCCAACACCAGGTACGCATCTGGGGTTGGGGTAATTCACCCCAACCCCAGATATGCATCTACATGTATGGGGTATTTCCCCCAACCAACCCTAGATATGCATCTACACGTATGGGGTATTTCGCCCAAACCCCAGATATGCATCTACATGTATAGGGTAATTCCCCCAACCCCAGATAGGCATCTATACATATGGGGTATTTCCCCAACCTCACATTTGCATCTACATGTATAGGGTATTTTCCCCCCAAACCACAGATTTGCATCTACATTAATGGGGGTATTTGCCCATCAAAACACTGTTTTGCTTCTACATTGCTGTGGGTATTTGCCACCCCCCACTTTGGCTCTACATTGCTGTGGGTATTTGCCTCCTCCCATATTTTCCCCACATTACTGTGGATATTTGCCACCCCCCTATTGGCTCTACATTGCTGTGGGTATTTGCCACCTCCCATATTGGCTCTACATTGCTGTGGGTATTTGCCACCCCCCATTGGCTCTACGTTGCTTTCGTTATTTGCCACCCCCTATTGGCTCTACATTGTTGTGGGTATTTGCCGCCCCCCATATTGGCTCTACATTGCTGTGGCTATGTGCCCCCAACCACCAATTCGACAACAATGCAAGTAGTATTCTCCCTCCCCCTTTAGGCTGTGCGTGTGACCCTGATTTCTGTTGTATTGTCTTTCACCTGGTATTTCCTTATTCTGTATGGGTAGGTGTCGGTCTTACCTTCTGCGATGACCGTGTTGCTTGTGGCTGTAGTAGTGATCAAAGAGGTGGAGGATAGGGATGACATGCATGATCGGATTTATGGCTGCACCATCTCGTTTGCAGGAATCGCGTTATGGCGAGAATTGGAGCTGAAATACTCCCCTTCCAGATGCTCTAACCTGTTGGTTGTGTCGACGGATTCAGTGCATGGGAACTACGCATTGTACTTCGGCGTTCGGAATCGACTTTGGAAATGCCTCCAGATGACTCCATTCTGTGTTTCTGGAGGCTTCTTGTTTTGAAAATGAGGATGGAATCGGAGTGTCCGGGTAGTTCTGAAGTAAAGTTATTTTTGGGCTTCGTACTGCGTCGTTTGGTTGAACCGGTTCCTAGTACAAGTCGGTTGTACTTTCCTGACGGCTCTGGGATGGCCTTCCGTACTACATTGGAATCGGCCCCAATGTTGGGCAACATCTCTGAATTTTGGAGGAGGGCTTGTGGATTTTACTGCTCTTTGGAGATACATCTGGAAGGAGTCAGTCTGCTGAAACATGTGGCCGAATTCGCAGATGATGGTCATAAGCCAAGATCATAAAATTGACATAGCGGGTTATCATCTCTGTCGAGGCCGGTACAGGTAAGAGAGATGGGGCGGGGTGGCGGGGTAAGTCGACATACGATGGAATAGGGAAAATAAAATAAATTTTAAAAAACACTTAGCTTGCTCTCGCCGCATCGCCATGAGCACAAGGTACAAAAGGGAAATGTTTTTTTTAAATGTATTTATTTTATTTTCCCTATCCCTACATATGTCGACTCCCCCCTCGTCCTGCCCCGCCACATTTCTATTACCTGTACCGGCCGAGCCTCTGTGAAATGTCTAGAATTGCAACGGTAGGGTCTTAAGGCATGTATCGCAGATTGAAATATGTGCTCCAGATGCCAATCTGCATGCCGGACAGAGTGAGAATTTAAAGTGAACAGAGAGAAAACATAGTCAACGAGCCAAATGAGCTCCTGCAAGGGGCAGGTTTTTCGCTGATGAAAGACAATTAGGAAACACTGAAATCAAGGATGCATTGTACAGCACATTTTTTCAAGTAAATGTTTTATAAGGGATCTATAAATTATTCCAATACTTCAGAGTCAGCCACAGTAACAAAAACAAAAGAATGCCTGTGCTAATGAAGAAATCATTGGCCTGCTACAAACTGCTTGGGCAGTGGTTAATATATAAAATAAAAAGTGCTGGAGCTCTCCTCAGGAGGCAGCGCTAACAGGAGAAATGTGCTGGTGCAAACTGCCTCCTGACTAGACCCCTGGCACTTATTATTCTGGGGAGGACTTGGCCTTATGGCTAAAGCTACCGATATTGGAGCTCAGGAACCGGGTTCGAGCCTCGGCGTGGCACAATATCCTGTTATTTTCTGGAAAATCATGTGCCTTCCAAATGCCTGTGTCCTTAACTGGTGCTCCAGTGCTGAGTATTAGGTGCCGGTGCTGAGCACCGGAAAGCACCTGCTCAAATTAGGCACTCTGTGAGCATACCAGTTGGTGGACAGCAAAATACCCAGATGTATGTCATTACAACGCATGTTTTACAATGCATGCCATTACGACGCAACTTTTACAACGCAAGTCGTTACAATGACTTGCGTTGGGGGGGCACAGGATAGTGAATAGATTAATTTACTATTCCAACTCCAGTCCCGTGGATAGTAGGGAAGGTGTTGAATAGTAATTAAGCTATTCCCTATCCTAGAGCGCCCTCCAGCGCAATTCGTTGTAATTACTTGCGTTGTAAAAGTTGCGTCGTAATGGTAGTGCGTTGTAAAAGTTGCGTTGTAAAGGATGTTTCCCAAATACCCAATCTTCCACTGTCATGGGGGGGGCTAACACTGCATTTCGCATCTCCATAGCCAAATCAGGGCTTGCAGGTCTATCCTTTCGCATATAGGCTTATAGCCTGGTAATGAGTCCCTTGCATGTAGCGATGGACAATAGTGTGTGAAGTACACAAAGTCTGGGTGGTTCTTCTGGGAAGTGTGATAATAGGGTCTGACTGCCGCCCAGAGGCGAAAATATATGAATGTCAGCAAGTGGGTGGGTAGCTGCATTGGAGACATAGCATGAAGAGTAATAAATGACCAGCCAGGATATAGGATCCCATAGTTTTCAACCCTGCTTTAAAGAAGATGTCTAGTGCCCGGCGCTCATAAGTGACCGATAAGGCTTGGTGAAATGATAAAGGAAGTGTTGGTGAGTACAGGGGCACCTTGCTGGCCCGCTCCCCAAGCAAGCGCATCTCCCTGGCCGTGCAATGTATCGTGTTAAATTTAGTCCAGTCAGTGTGGTCCGCCTGAGCAGTAAGTTAGCAAATAGTGGAATCAGGTTGTTGTGGCCATGAGTTTGTGCACACAAATAATATAGCTCTAAGTCAGGAACTTGGAACCCTCCATACGCGTATGGTAAGGTGAGTGCCTCCCACCGTATTCTGGATTGCTTCCAAGCCCAAGCCAGTGTTATCAAATGCGTTATAAAGATATACCGTGACAGAACGATTGAGATGTTTATGAATAGATACAGAAACTTAAGAAGTATCACCATTTTCATTACAGTCACCCTGTCTGCCATAGAGATTGGAAGCCAGGACCATCTCTTCACCTGATCCTCATGCTACGAAAAGGGTCTATCATAATTATTGAGCACATTGGGCAAATATATTTATTGCACCCAAAAAGCAGTGCCTTTCCTTTATATTGTTCTAAAGCATTTGACGTCAAATGGTTGAATAATGATAATATGTTTATTATGGATGTACGTCAGTACAACGCAATCATTTTGATCGCGGTACTTTACGACGCAGGCATTACAACGCAAGTCGTTACAACGACTTGCGTTGGAGGGCGCTGGATTGTGGATTAATTTAATTTTCTATTCCAACTCCTTCCCACGTAACAGTAGGGAAGGTCTTGGAAAAGAAAATTAAAATATTCCTTAAGCAAGAGCGCCCTCCAGCGCAAGTCGTAGTAACGACTTGCGTTGTAAAGGCTGCGTCGTGAAGGTCGAGCGGTGTAAACACCGCGTTGTAAAGGATGTTTCCCGTTTATTATTTTCGAAGAGCTGGAAAGTAAGTCAGTGTCAAAGGCCCAGGAACACTTCTCAACTGAACTATACTTCAAAGGTAAACAATAAACATTCTATCACAGAACATGCCAGTAACCAGTGGTTAGAAATATGTAAATTACATCATATGATACCACATATATTGTGCCAATGTGGAAATACCAAAGCTCTTACATTGTGCCTCTGTAAAGACCTTCACTGACGTAATATTATTGCGACATTCCCAGGGCTCTTATAATGCACCCCTATATGGCCCCACACCACACACAACTATTCCACAAAGAGTACTCTAGGTCGTTTTTTCATTTGAACTTTTCACTGATATCCTGCTGTTCTCGCCGAGGCACTGTGCTGAGCGCCGAAAACGCCGAGAACACCGCATCTGAGAGCGGTGGTAGCAAACGCTTTTCACCTTTTTCTTCACCTAATTATCTTGCCAAGCCCTTAAACTTAAACCTAAAGGCAGAGTTCCTCTGAGGCTCCCCGCGGTCGTTGTCTGTTTGCCGAAAAAGAAACAGCCACCATCCACCAGTGAGCAAAAACAGCAGTGAGAAGAGTAAAAAGAGCAGGAAGAGCTGTGAGCACCGAGCAGGAAGAGCTGTGAGCACCCCTGGTCTCCGGTCTGCTGTCAGTGTGTAGGCACTAGGTACCTTGAGCAAGGGGGCTGCGGCTCTTGGGTGAGCTGTCATCTGTTAGCAGGGGATGAGGAAGAGGAGTAAGAGGAGCTGAAAGCTGAAAGTCTGCAATTAGTCCCTCCGCATCAGTGGGGCCAGCCGTGTCACTTGAGGTACCCAGCTGCGCTAAAGCGTCAGTTGTGGCATAATCTGTATAAACAGCAAGAATATGTGTCGCTCTGGAGTTCTGGAGTAAGGAGCTGTAAGCAATGTTGTGTTGAACTGGTCGTCCATCTGTTGTGGGGTAGCAGTGAAGCGGTGAAGTGGAAATAACAGCAGAAGCAAAGTTGAACCACAGCTGCTGTAGCAGTCCTTCCTATTATCATTTCCTTCTCTGCAAAGGTATTTTGCAGAGTGGGGACCCCTGCGGGCTGCCCAGTCAGGTCTGTGAGCACCTGTTCATAACTTGCCCCCCACCACATGCCTGATGTCTGACATCTAGCCCAATACCAGCTTGTCATCGGCCGTATATCAGCTTAGACATTACTGTATGATCATATTTTTGGCACAGAACATAGTTGGAATACGTTTATCATAAGTGGACTAGGACACTTGTAACCACGGTACACAAGGTTGTATAGATAACCCTCATAAACGCTATGTTTGTACTGTGCGGTTTATCTTGGTTCTCCGCCCCACATAGACGTTGTGGCATTTATAATTGGGTGATCTATTGTACTACATGCCAGCCTCAAGCCTGAGGTCAACTTTGGAGTAGCGTAGTATTATCCAGAGAAAAGTATAGGTACCACCACACAAGAAGGTTAATATTAAAAGACAGACCTACATCCAGGAGATCGCTTTATTTTTAAACGGATGTGGTTTGTTATTAAAAATCACACTGGGGTATACTCTCGGATCAAGCAACTAGATCCTTCTATATCACTTAAAACATACAGTCAACATGTTTCTGCTCCCTTTGGCCCAGCCGGGTCTGTGGAGCATTCGTCAGGACAAAAAAACAGATTAAAAATGATACTCACACCTTTTGTGCAGTATGTCAGGGGTTGTAATTGTACCCACTGTGGTTAATACTCAAGGTTCAATTGACCTGAAAAAGAAATCACAAAATCAACTTTTGGCATTCTGTAATCTGTAGCTGGTGTACCTCTGCATGTACATTATTGATTATTTCGCACTATTATCTTATTTATCTGTGCGAGCATAATTTGCCTGTGTTGTTTCTTCACACAGTGTTAGCATTTGTGGGGGACTTGTTGGCGAATTACAATGGGGAAGTTAATCGTGAGAGTCAATCGACACAGTATTAAAAAGATAGTAAACAATGTTGGTATTTGTTTACACGTCTATTGAGTTTTTTATGTACAAAGGCGATTTTAGCGTGTATGCCCATTAGACACAGTATTGATTCGACACAGTATTGAAAAGGCAGTAAACAATGTTGGTATTTGTTTTCACGTCTATTGGGATTTTTTACTTACAAAGGCGATTTTAGCGTGTGAGCACACTCATAATACATCACAATGTTATATACACAATTGACGGCTAGTTTTAACTTCTCGTGCTCATTGGTTTACCGAGAAAATACCTGCATTAATTCACGATATGTAACATAGCGTAGTTACCCTTGACTGCTACGCATAAGTGCATATGCCTACTTAATGAAAACATTACCTTAACTGTAGTGTATTTTGTGTCCTCGGGGGGACGGACATATGGGTCCCAGGCTGTAAAAGAAAGGGGGGTAAAAGTTGTTACCGTGATGCAGTTCCCACATGTGTTCGAATGGGTAAAAGCGATCTCGTAGTTGCCGCGTGTCTCTCCTCACCTGCAAAGGAAGGCGTGTTCCGCGTCTGGTGCTGGCGCTGCCCCCGGACGCGGAAGTGCCGTCAGTGTTGAGTATTTCTGTTCTCAGTTAAGTAGTAATAGAAGACGGACACTCATCTTAGCTCAGATTGTGATTAGACATCAAAAACAGACCTTAGTCAGTAGTTCGAAATGAAATCGCCATGTTAGTTTTTGGTTATTATTATACGTGTAGAAAGTGGACAATTGTGTAATGGAAAATCGTCATGTTAGTAGTATTGATTTTAAATGTAGCGGCATACTTGTTACTTAGGAAGTGGTGGTACATAATGTATTCAAAAAAGTACTGCTTCACATGTATGTAAGTTCCTATGCAAAATGATGCCACTGGACATTATCATTGAGTCCCCATTGGTGATTTTGAGTCTATTTACCCATCTCTGTTCTTTTTCGTATAGGATTTTCTCTGCATTACCTGTCTTGTCCTTTAGCATTTCAATTACAGTCCATTTCAAATCTTCTGCTTTCTGGCCTGTTTCAACAAAGTGAGTACAGAGTTTTTTTATTGTTTTTCTTTAGTCTTATATTACTCTTATGTACCCCAATTCTTAGCTTTACCTTTCTGCAAGTCATTTCTATGTATTGTTTTTTACAAGGACATGTAATCATGTAGATAACACGTGTCGAATTGCAGGTAATGTCTCTGTCAACTGTAATGTTTTGGTTGTGGTAGTCAAATTACAGGCAAGACAGGAAAAAAAAAACATAGTTGGAATACCTCAAATTTTCAAGAAAGAAATTTACAATCTGTGTAGTTAATACAATGAGGTCAGGCCAGCTGCGTGGGACATTGCCAAGGCCTCAAACAAAGTGACGGAGAAAGAATGAGGAGAGGGGAGAGACTGGGGAAGAACTTTTGCATAGTAGTCTGAGTAATCCAATAGGAGATAAAGCTCAAGAACTAGTTAATTTATCAGCATTTTCTTTAAGATGCTCAATACTCTGGAGTTCGGAGCAGGACCAGTCAACCACCCATCAGAGGAATCTTCAAGCAGAAACATGAAACTGTAAACAAAGATAATTGAACAGCATCAATAGCCTGTAGTGCTAATGGAGATCAATTCCCTGATCGAATACCTGCGAATAAAATGATTGCGAGTGGTTTAGGACCAGACCCAGGGTGTATGTTTGATAATGCTCTACTTTGCGCAGGGAATAAAGAGGCCAGCAGGAATCACCAATTATCAGATAATAGCCCTGGCATCTTTCTTAAAGCGGCCAGTGTGGCCTCCCCATCTACAAAACTTCAAACCTACGGCCCGATTTTGGAAAAAGCTCAGGTTCACGCATCCATGGCAAAATCCGGTGGGTGCGAAGGCTCAATTACGCAAACACCACTGGGTTTTAGTCAAAACGTGAATAACTCCCTGATCAATATATTGTCTGGCCCAGACCAAAATTCAAGTGATGGGGTCTTTATGTCCCCCCTCATTTGGATACCCTCCCTTGCTCTGCTAAATTCAGATATTGCCAGGGGCTGCCAAATTATGATACCAGAGGCCTCCTCCTGCCCAAATGGCTGTAAGAATGCAATTAAAATGGATCCATCAAGCCTTATCTTGGAAACCAGTATCATTAATAATGACAATAAGTCGACCCTGGTCCCAGGTGAACCTTCTGTAGAGAAGGTGCGTTCTTTACATGGTCAAAGTAAGTTTGCGCAAGGTGATTCTTTGATCAATCCTCTCAGCTCAGTGGACTTATTATTGCTTGCCAAATATGATGAAAATTTTCAGGATGGAACCTGTGTTTCTGAAGATAAATCAAAAGACCCGGAAAACGGAATATGAGGTAGTTCGCTCAATACAATGGACAACATCACCAACGCTCTTAAATATCACTCAGTCAAACTGAACATACAAGTGGATTTACTAAACACATTGGCTCTCTATGTAGCCGGGATGGATACTAAATTTCTCAATCTATCAAACCTGATAACCAAAGCCCAATCAGACAGAGACAATCAACTGTTAACATGCACTTGTGCCCATATGATTGATAACATCTCAGAGCTACCGACCATAGTCAGATCAATGGTGGAAGAGGTTAAGGCGGTGTCGGACAGAATTGTACAAGATAAAACAGGCTTAGCTAGACATAACCCTGGTCTTCACCTTGATATAAAATCTTCAATTTGTGGGAACACCAGATGAAACTGGGAACACACAGGCAAAAACCGCAATTAGGAGAAAATAAACAAAAAATACAAATTGCTTTAATACTAGTAAAGCTCAGCAACATAATATAGCCTCATTAAAAAGGAAGGTTATATTAAGTGAAAAGCAATCCCTAAAGGGAGAGACCTTACAAAACATGCCTGAGAAACCCCAGGATTTGATGGAAGGTAATGAATCCTTGGACCTACCATCAGTAGTTAACGCCTCCCAAATTATTTCAAATCTGGCATCATCCACTAATATAATTCCAGATGGTCTAACTAAAAGATCGAGAAAAAGATTAAGGAAAGCTCACAACAAAATAAAGAATTGCAAAAAATCCACAAACGCTGGCTCGTCTACTGAGCTTACCACAAAAGAAATCTATCCAATCTTTAGACCCTTGGAATCATGTCGGTGTGAAATTATGGCAGGCCCAATTGGATCGGCCAAAATATGCCCTCCCGCTGAAGTGGCCCATGACTCCACAAGGTCACAACCTACTGTAACGTCTAATTCCCAAATGAGAGGTCAATATCAGACCCAAAGAGGAATTGATCGTCTGTGTGAGGAGCAAAATGTGGTCAGATGGAAAAGTGTTAACAATGTTGCCTTTTCGGAAAATATTCCAACGAACATCAAGCCTACAGTATCCTCTGAACAACCAAAAATGTGGATGACACCGTGCCAGGTGATGGGGATATTCAAGGCACACAGTTGTCACCTGAGATCGCTGGGAACATGATAAATGAGAAATCCGTGAATAACAAATATTCAGATGCAACTATTAAATTAGCATTCTCCCCATGGTATACCTCATGAGGCCCCCATGATATTTTGAATCGTGGTAATATTTTTAAACTGTTGAACGCAATCCCAGAGTTTAATGATCTAACATCAGAAGACTTAGATTTGGTTGAATTTAAACAAGATCTTAACAATCTGACCAAAGAGATGACTTTTACAACTTGGCACCGAGAAGAGAACGTTAGAAAAATGTTAACCAATAAATCACAATTTGAGAAATCGGGCATCAAAATATGTAAAATCAGTGAAAATCAACATCCAACTTTGCTGATCCCGAAGTTACCAATTAATAGCCCTGCTGTTATGGATTCCGCTATAAGTATGAGATCAAGAGGTCATTCAAGGGTATTGAAAGTAGCTTTATGGCCACTATCAAATTTAGATTTGTCATCTGACATTAAGATCACAAGTTGCAAACTGGGCACCCTTGTGTGTGAGGAGCTGAAGACAAAATATAGCCCTCAGTGATGACTGGAACTGGCTTTCTAATGCACTCACAAATGGGAGAGCTGAAACACACGAATGATGCTTAAAGGGCTCAAATAAGGACATAAAACCTTTTAATATTTGCTCATGGAATAACAAAGGTCTGAAAACCCTTATAGAGGATCCAGATACAGTAACCTTTTTTAGGGACTTTGATATTTTAATGTTCCAGGAAACGTGGATTATGGAAAAAGAACCCCTAATTGGTTATTATGAGTATTTGAAATTTGCAACCCGTAAGTCAGGCTTTGTTGTGCAAGTGGCCGTTTATCCATCTACGTTTCTTTGAGTTTGGACGTCAAACATTATGAAACTGATTTCTAATTGGTGTGGCTTGTATGCATCAAACTAGTCCTTAAACAACCTATAATACTCATAAACGTTTATCTAAGTCCAAAAAACTCTGTCAAGACAACTTAATTCACTGCACTCTGGGAAGTATTCATTTGCTGTATCATGACCACTCTGATGCTATGCTAATTATCCCAGGAGATTTTAATATGCACCTCCTCAATAAAAATTGCGTTAATAAACCAAGCCGGGCACTGACACAATGTGCCTTTCCCAGCTCAGTAAATATAACCTTGTGTTACTACAGGAAGACGTCCAAATTCACAATAAGAGTGTACCCACATTAAAAAAAATCAGGTCAATTCTCCATCATCAATTATTCCATCTTCTCAATGGAGCTGACATCCTCTCTTTACAATTATCAAGTGACACCTAGGATAGAAAGCAATCACAATCCACAAACAATCTCCCTGGCGTTATCACTTGTTCACCTGCACGAAGCAAGATCCATGAAAAGCGTGCCAACAGCCTTTAGCCTTAAAAGGCTAGTGTGGAACTCGAGAAATCAAAAGGAAATATGGGAATTCCTAGAACCTGCAATTGGCTACTTCGCCTAAAATGAAAACTCAATAGATCTATAAGGGTGACTTTTAGAAAATCGAATGGAGCAATGAAAATCTTGGAGCTTCATAAATTATTAAGGCACAGAAAACAATATAGAAACGAAATATGGAAAGTCAAACATAATAAACCATCTCGAAAATGGTAGTAAAAGAGGGAATAGCGCTAATATCACCGAATCCTGCGGGGCGTCTTTCATTTCCAATCTTTATGGTTCATCCCCAAAGATACTGCTTAAGAGTAATGCTGTTTGTCAAAAGTCAAGCGCGTCAAGCAGAGAAGGTGGAAAATTTATGAATGTCCAGCCCAATATCCAAGCTGAGCCGCAAGTTAAGGAGACATGGTCTATAGAACAAGTCAAAAAGGCAATCAGGAGGATCAGATCGAATGGTGCGCCCAGCCCCAACAGAATTCCAAATTCAACTTTCAAAGCAAATCTTGAGCATGGGTCAGAGATCTTAACAACTTTGTTCAATTATGTTGTTAAATTTGGATTGGTTCCCGAGTCATGGCTAGGAAGCATAATTCAGCCGATCTACAAAAGTGGTCCACAAGACAATCCTGTAAATTATAGGCTAATTGCCGTAATCAATGTGGAGGCAAAAATCTTTTCAAGCTATCTGCTTAACAACCTGGAAGAATGGGCTGCAAAAGAAGAGTTAATTCCAACTTTCCAAACAGGCTTCAGAAGGGGAGAGTCAACTATTACTAACTTGACCTTACTGACCTTATTGGCCAAAAGATCAAAGTACGGAAAGCAAAAGCTATATATCTGTTTTGTCGACCTTAAGGCTGCTTTTGATTCTGTTCCCGTAATCTACTTTGGGCCAAACTTTCAGAATGGGGTATCCCAAACCAATTGCTTGACATGATTAAATTGTTATATACTAACACATGGGTCCAGATCAAAGTCGGAGACGGCAGAAGCACAGCTTACCGATTTGAAACTAAGAGTGGTCTAAAATAAGGTTGCATTCTGGGTCCATGTCTTTTTAATCTTTTCATGGCCGACCTACCTTTACATTTTAAAGAAGTTAATGCCCATTCACCTACCTTCCTAGGCCAAGATATTAAATATTTACAATATGCTGATGATACCATTTTGTTAAGCCACTCTGCCATAGACATAAGAAGATTAGTTGATTATTTTAATCATTATATCTCTTTTAATGGTTTACAAATAAATACCAAGAAGACTAAAATAATGACAATAGGTGGTATAAAAACAGGTAAGAAAGAATGGAAGATTAACGGGTTACATATTGAAACTGTATCTAGGGATAACATTCAACGATAAACTGTCTTTTAGACAGCATTTCACTAACCTCAAAGCAAAAGCGACAGCCTTGTTCTTTGCTTTTAGAAAGTTGAGGGATAAGTTGTCTTGTCCAAATCATGAACATCTACTAAAGGTTTTAAAAGCAAAGCTGATCCCTTCTTTGGCTTACGATTCAATGATTTTTTGTGGGAAAGACGCGAAAATCCTTGATGACATACAAATAAAAGTTTTTAATTCTGTCTTTGGGGTCCCTAGGTATATGCGGCATGCCAATGTTAGCTTTGAATTCAGTCTGAAAAGGCAATCTGCCTTTTTAAAATCGTTATTTTCCTCGCTTCGTTCAGACCAGGATACCCTTGCAAACCAATGTTGGCGGGAGATATTGAGGTACGAGCATGCTAGGAGTTGGAGAGCCTATCTAAAAGAAAGTTTAAACTATTTGAAGTGTCCACTCTTTGAAGAAGAAGTCCGGAGCAAAGCAGTTTATTAGCAGATAATAAATTGTTCAGTCACTCGTCTAACGAGTCTTTTAAATAAGGACAAGCTCACAAAAAAAATCACTCCTGGTCAGTTATCAACTCGTTTATCAAATTAGAACCTCAATCATATCTCATGACCCATTTAAAACTACGTATAAGGAAGAAATGTATGTTGTTACGGTTTGGGAGATATCCCTCAAAGGACGAAATCCCTACATGGGGGAAAATTGGTCTACAAAAAACTGTCGGTTATTTGATTTCTATAATGAATCTTTAATACATATTCAGCCATATTCATGAAGTGAAATTGCGCCCGCAATCGCTGCGAGACAGCAATTGCGGGCGCAATTGACGTAATCGGCATTCAACATAAAAATAGCGAATTCGCTAACACATAATAGCGAATTCGCTATAAAAATCGCAGAATCCCGGTAGCCGATCATTAGCGAATCGGAAAATGCGACAAACCATGGATTCTGCGAAAAAAATTGCGAACTCGCTAAATAATCGCTATCGGCATTCATAAAAAATCGCTAATTGCGAAAAACCCAAAAATCGCTGTTTGCGCGGCGCAAATTAAGGAGAACTCAAACCAGGTGGTAACCATAAAAGCCATTAAAATATCACATTTGAAAAACCGTTGGCCAATCAGCAACAGGTTCAGGCCTGACCAATCACACATAAGGACATTCAGCAACAGCATTTGGAGTGCCACAATGCCAGGAATGTACATGGTGGTGAGGCGTCGAAGGCTACAGCGAGCAGCACAGAGGAGACGCAGGATCCAGGACAGAATTTTCCTCCAGCGGATCACCTTGCTGGGCCAAACCAGAGAGCAGATATATGCAAAATATAGGCTGAATGGGGAAATGATAATGCAGCTAATACAGGACCTTGACCCCCTGATGCAGCACCCAACAAGCCGTACCAATGCTGTGCCTACACATGTGCAGGTATTGTGTAGCCTGCACCTCCTGGCCTCCGGGAGTTTCCAGGGGATAGTAGCGGCTGCTGGGGGGATATCCCAGCCCACCATGTCACGCTGCCTCCACACTTTCATTGACGCCATGCTCATCCAGCTACAGCGTCACATCAAATTTCCCACGAGCCAACAGGAATTGGACTTGACAAAGCTACAATTCTACAATGTTGCCCATTTTCCCCATGTACTTGGATGTATAGATTGTACCCACGTCGCCATCTGCCCACCAGCTGCCACAGAGTATATGTTCCGCAATAGAAAATCTTACCACTCCCTGAACATACAGATGGTGTGCAATGCTAAGTCATACATCACTGACATTGTGGCCCAGTACCCAGGGAGTACCCATGACTCCTTCATATTCCGGCACAGCGGCCTCCACTCACGACTGGTCAGGGGAGAGTTCGGTGAAGGACACCTACTTGGTAAGTGCACTTTGTCAACAATGTCACATTGCTATGTAGTAACTGCGCAGCACAGCCACTCACCATCTGCTCCTCTCATTCAGGTGACAGTGGCTACGCCCTCCGTGAATACCTCCTGACCCTTTACTTCAACCCTGCCACACCCCAGCAGCGCCGTTACAACGCTGCACACATACGGACAAGGAATTGCATAGAAAGGACATTTGGCCTGCTCAAGAGCAGGTTCCCCATACTGCACAAGACAGGTGGGGCCATGTATTACAATCCAGCAGTGTGCTGCCGCATTGTGGCTGTCTGCGCAATACTACATAACATGGCAACCAAGCGCCGGATACCTGTCGACATCTCTGGCAGTGAATCTGAAGGGGACGACCGTCCATCTCAACATGTACGTCATGCCCGCGGAGAAGATCCTGCGGAAGGACACAGGCGCCGCAACCACATCACTACAAACTGTTTCTAGTGCACACATACCACTATCACAACACTGCACCCATGCATGACAGATAAAATAATGACATGAGTGTGTATGAAGTATGACCTTTCATCTTTAATGTTACGTCACATTAAATTGGCCTTCAAGAAAAATAATTGTCTGATGGGGAGTGTATTACTCCATACCTCCCCATGCTGGGGTAGGGGGTTTGCAGGACTTGACTGCATGGCCACCCTCATGTTCTTACAGTCCTCAACGATGTTGGCGACGAGACGCCCCAAGTCGTCTCTCCGCATTGTCAGGGACGTTGTTGGCCCTACTCCCTGATGTTGGGCGGCTGCTGCGGCGAAGTTGAGGCAACAGTGGTAAGGAGGCACTGCTATTCGTCGACGCAGCCTCACTTGCGTCGTCACCACCCTCTGCATCATCCCGGCCAGTGGCCTGTCTGCCAAGCACAGCTGCAGTGAGTAGGTCCAGGGACCTGGCCACATCCTGGCAACACTGCACCATTTGTGCCTGCTTAGCGAGTGACCGGCGTGCCAGCTGTGATGTGGCGTGGCCGACAACATGGTTGGACCTAGTGTAGGCCGATAGGCGGGCCAGTAGTTGTCGGTGGCGTCTACGGGTCATGTCCTGCTGTGAGACAAGCAGCTGGTTGTTCTGTCTCACAGCTGCTGTCAACTGGCCAAGATGTTGGCCATTTGCCTGCATCTGCGCAAGCATTGCCGCCATGTGGCGTGCCTGCGTGCGATGCACCGCCAGCATGCGGCGTTCAATGACCAGGCCTGGGTCTGGTGTGTCTAGTGCCCTGCCGCTGCCTGCTGGGCCCTGGCGCTGCTGGCGCCTCTGTGCGATGGTCTGTGCCCTGCCAGCTGGTGTGTGCCTCGTCGGCCTCCCATGCGCTGGTGGTGGAGGCTGTACCTCTGCTGTGGCGGCACGGGGTGTAGGTGCTGTCGCTGGTGCTGGCTGCACTGCAGTGGATGCAGGGGTGGCCCTGTCGGCACGGGGTGTTGGTGCTGTGAGTGGTGCTGGCTGCAATGCTGCTTGATGTGATGTTCCAGGTTATTGGGAGGACTGTCCCTCACCCTCAGTGTCCTCCGGGCTCTCTGCAATGTGTAGCGCATCACTATCGGTGCTGCCTTGATCCCCTGCACCTGTAATGTGAAAGGGTGGATGATTAATGTTATGTGTATTGCACAGGAAAATGTCACACATGCACGCAGCCTTGCTTTCCCTGACTGGGTTTTGTTTAGACTTAGCAATCAGTGCTCTGGCACTGTTGGGCAGACTGCGGGCTCATGATTACACTACAAGTACCACAATGCAATGGGGCTTTTTTTGCGTGCTTGGTATGCATATTTGGGGATGTCATGGTGCTAGTTCAGGACGTATGGGCATTGTTAGGGGACTGGGTCGCTGTCGCATGGCACTTACCTTGACTTTGTTGTTGGCCGGGTCGTGAGGAGTCCAGCTGAACGACCCCCATGCAGGCTGCTGGCGCTATGGTCTCCTCAATCATGTTCTCCAAGGGGGTGTTAGGTGTGGCTTGTGCTTCCCCTCCACCGGTGCCCAGTTGGTCCCCAAGCCGCAAAGCAATCCGCTCCTTCGAACGTCCTCGCAGGTCATACCAGCGCTTCTTAATGTCGTCGATGGAGCGCTGGGTGACACCGACGGAATTGACCTGGGCGCGGATGCGCTGCCAAATCCTGCGCTTCTCGGGCTCTGGCACCCTCCGAGAATCTTTGCCAAACAGCTTCCCATAGTCATTGCACACCCCCTCAATGACATATCCAATTCAGCCTCTGAAAATTTCAATTTTCTTTTCCTCTCCTGCCCACTGCTCCCTGCTGCTGCTTCCTGGGACATCTTTCTGCACTTTCCTTCAGGCTGGGGTGCTGCAGGGTCTTGCTTTAGGAGCTCCAAACTTCAATGCTGCCACTCCCTGGCTCTGTGTTCGGTTTGTGGGTGTGGTGAGCCTACTTCCTGGTTGTGATGTCATCAGTGGGCTCGAAATGCGCCTTCCCGTTTTTGCGATCTCGCTGTTAGCGAGATCGCTAATTGCGATATCGCTATTTGCGATGTCGCTATTTCGGCATGGGAAATAGCTGAAACTGCGATTATTTGGCGATTGCGGCTACATCGCAATCGCCAATTGCGATCGAATGCGAATCGCAATTTTTTCGCGCTTTCTATCATGAATGCCATTTTGCGATTCTCAAATAGCGATACGCAATTTTTCGCTATTTGCTAATCGCAAAATGGTAGCTTCATGAATCTGGCAGATTGTAAATACGGGCCCTCAGCTGTTAGAAATGCGGAAGACTCTGCTGAAACCATCTTTAATGAATTAGGGGTGAGAACATGTCAATAAGCTATTATAACCTGTCTCACTGGGAACACGCCACGCCTGACCTCACAATTTGTTTTGTTTATGTTTATTGTAGAAAAGAAGCTATTAACCAAGTGTGACTCCTAACATCACCTAGACTGAAAATGATTGTTATTGCAGGAACATGTGGCCAAAGCCATTAATGCTCAAACGAAAATTGTTCCTAAAGTCTAGTGTATGACCCTGTTTCAGGAATTTAATTTTAAAAGGTTTTAAATTGTTTATAGCAATTGGGAAAACAAATTCGAGATTCCTAAATGGTTTAGAAAAATAAAAATGTAATTGTCCACAACTGGTCATACCTTAACACATGCACAATTATCTGTATTGTGAGGGTCCGTTCTGCCAAGGAGAAAACAAATTATTTTTAACAGTTTTGAAAATGTCCTCCATTCGATAAATTCTGCACAACTGCACTTTAATTATGGCTACTAAATACAAGTCCTTGCACAACTGTACTTTAATTATCGATTGACACTGGCACTTTTAACCATTGCTGCTAACTTTTCAGTATAAAGTTGTATATGTGTGCCATCTGCAAAAAATAATGATCTTAACCGTTTGTGTTTTACTCTTGATTGTAATGATTTACATTAATCAACAAAAAAGTATAAACCACTGATATCCCAGTATTGAGGCTTTCAGAATCATTTCATAGTGCACATTTTTTTTTGGGGGGGGGGGGGGGGGTCTTCAACTCAGCTCCCACAATGCATCAGTCCTTACTTGTATCATACACTAGCATGCCAGTACTGAGATACCTGAAGCTCTAACAATACACTCATCCTCATTAGAATGACACAGTTGTCCCCAAGTATTTCAACATTGGAAGAGTTCTTACATAGCATTGCTATCTTGGCCTAAAATATGCATTTGTATTCCGTTCCTAAGATGTCCCCACATGTGTGTGCCACTTCCACGATTTGCAGCACTCTGGTATTGGCACAACGAAACAATCAAAAGTAATGGGATGTAAACATTATTTAGCAAATGTTACCGAGAGAGTGAAGCAAGTGAGACCAACTTCCTCCAAGGAGGGTTGGTGGAGTTCAGCCCACAAGAGGATTTTGCAAACATTGCCAAATAGGGCACTTTACAGCACTTGTTTCCTATCAGTATGGTAAAAACTCATATGTTATGAAGGGAGGCTTGTGAAATATCACAATGCTTTCATGATGTGCCAACTAAGTCAGGCATTCGTCCAGAGGTTTTAACTTTTCATTTGCCCGGGGAGCATTTTTAGAAAAGTGTGCATTTTTCAGCACAATATCCATCAACAATATCTGAATATCCGTAGAATACACATGCTGCTCAGCACAGAAAATGCATTTTCACAGAGCCTATAATTTTTCATGTGGTTTTTCTTCACTCCTAAGCTTCTACATCTGAGATCCTTTCATTTTAACATTTCGACCCTTCTAAAGGTGAGTCAGTCATATATTCTAACTGACAAGCTAGTTTGAAAGGCCAAGGTAGAAGAATCAAAAAAAGAAGGAAGAATAAAAAACGACAAACATGTCACAATCTCAGGCCATGGACACAAGTTAGACAGCAATGACATCGCTCAGTTTACAAACACCTTACAGGATTAAAAAGTAGACAGGCTGCACAGGCAGTGGTAAGCGTTATTCAAATATCAACTTTAATTAAACATTGGGAAATGCAATACTTTTTTTGCCCAAACATCAGTTTTTCAGTTCATGAAAGTATAACAATGTGGATATCAAATACAAGGGAAACATTCACTCAATTCCCAAAATAATAGTTTATTATTTACTTGGTAAAAGCACAAGTTTGTCTTGAATTACCAACTTTTCATAATTACTAAATAAATATAGGTGCCCAAACATAACTTTCTCATTTTTATCAATTACTCATAGGCACTACTGCAACGTGGATAAATTTGCCTTGCACGTATCACCGTAATTTCATCTCGTGAATGCCCACAAAATGCCATGAATAGCCACTATTATGGCTAGATAATGCTAGCAGTGGGCATCATCATGCAACTAATGCCCTCAATATGCAAACAATTACTGCTTAAAACTTTGTGCATCCTCTTCAAAATTCGCCAAGGTTCTGCTCCGGCCTACTTGCACAATCTTGCGCAGCCATATCAGCCTGGCCGCCTTTTGAGGTCATCCAACAGTGGCAATCTTGTGATTCCCAGAATCCGACTGGCAAAAATGGGAGGCCGTTCATTCGCATATCTGGGACCCAAGATGTGGAATGCTCTCCCATTGGCGCTTAAAACAGAAACCAGTCTTCTGGCTTTCCGCAAAAAACTGAAGACTCTCCTGTTCTAGGTCCAGATTCCTCCGGTCTAGTGTCTCCTTTTCTTGCAATTACTTGTTTTCTGATTTCTTCTCCAGTCTATCCCTGGCGCCGGGAAACCCATTGCGGGTAGCTGTGCGCAATATAAGTTCAATAAAATAAAATAAAAAATAATAATAAAAAAAAAATATTTCAGGGTCAACATTGTACCAAGGAATGGGACCATGAATGTCTTAATATGGCAAGAATTTCCATCTTAATACCAAGGTCAAGGGTTTAACTAGGTTGCACACACCACAATCGCATGCACTCTCATGTGCACATTTTTGGAAATGGCCCTTTCTGCAGGGTTATCCACAAACATTTTTCCTTCCTCCTCCTATTTTTCTGACCTTAATTTTGCTGGATGTAGAACATTGGGCACTTTACCACTGCTAACCATTGCTTAAGAGAATGTGCTCTCCCCCCTAAACATGGTATAATTGGTTTACACCTGTTTGACTTTGATATACTGGTAAGTCCCTTGTAAAGTGGTATACCATATACCCAGGGCATGTAAATTAAATGTTACTAGTGGGCCTGCAGCACTTATTGTGCCACTCACAGAAGTAGCCATTCAAACCTGTCTCAGGCCTGCTACTGCATAGCTTGTGTGTGCAGTTTACTGCCACTTTGTATTGGCATTTACAACTAACTGCCAAGCCTTAACCTCCCCTTTAATTACACATAAGTCACCGTAAAGGTAAGCCCTTTGTAGTTGATCCAGCATGAACCCAATAAATTTATCGGTGATAAATATTCAAAAACATTAAATACTTTGGCCCATGTACATTTACCCAAATCCCTTTTTGCACTGGGGTCAAGTTTGTGAACTTCACTAAAATGTATTCTTGTTATTCTGGCACAAAATTTAAACATCCTGTACTATTGTGTATTGAACACATGACAATCAACTTTTCATCTATTTGGTTGATGGACCAATTAGTTGAAGAGTTAATGACAATGGTATATTCTCATAAATAAAAATGTATCTTAGAAACTGTCTAAAATACCCACAAACTCTGATGAGATTTAATAATTGTATCTAGTAATAATAAATGTTCTTAGCGATCACATTCACAATTTCAAATACTGGAAACCTCATGAGAGAGAGAGCAACAATCTAATTATAGCAACAATGGAACTATCATTTCAAATATATGTTGCAAATAGTGGATAGATGAAGAGACATTAGATACAAGTAAAAATATCAATTTTAAACCAAAAATTCGGAGGGGATTAATGAAGAGACAAAAGGTTTCAGAGACAAGAATATGACTGCAAAATCATTTCTAAAATGCCAAGTTAGTTCAAATACAAACCCAAATGATCTGTAAGGGGAAACCCACCACCCAGGCCTAGGAGGCTATGGGGATCCCCAAACCAAGAGTCAGGGATCAAAGACTCATGAACCAGGACATGGACAGGACAGGAACAGCTAGGCCTCTCAGAAAACCGACGGACAGCAATGCACCCCTCTCTCTCTCTCTGAAACCTTCAGCCTAAGCGTCGTCTAAACCACACCCCTAAAGCACCTATTCTTATACCCTAAAAGTACATGTCCGTCCCACAATAGCTGCTAAATTTGCATTGTCTAGCTAAGGGATTGGTTGAGCTCTAGGGGTGGGATGTCACCCCACTATGAAATCATCTACTTTTGACTACACCATTGTTCTAAACAACTTTTTATAGTCATCAATACCACTTCTCTCTCATGAGTACACATGCAACACTACAGGTTCCGTTCACACGATGACACAGGCTTTAGCTGGCTTTCAATGTTCTGACTCTTTTTCTGTAATGTCTTTTCACCTTCTGTGTTTTGTTCACCATTTCATTTATTCAGTTTTCTTTCTATCTGTCTCTCACGGTTCTTTCATATCTCTGTTTCTGTAGGTTCAGCACTTGTTTCTGATTCATCAGTGAGTTTACCTTCTTCTAGCTCATTTGTACCCTCATTCTCCTCTGGTCCTACTTCTGGCTCAACATCTGTTTCACTTTCTTCTGTCTCGTCATCTGCTTCATTTCCCTCTGGCTCAACTGCAGTCTCACTTTCTTCTGACTCAACAGCAGTCTTTTCAGTCCCAGTATCTGGTACCCACTTTACTTGACTTGTGCTTGACTGTTCATTGTCTAATGTTCATCAGAATCAGTCACTCCAGACTCTTCAGCTTCGCACACTTCAGCTGCTGGTTCTTGATTTTGATTTACCAGTTGCTGTTCTTCAGGTCTTTCAATCGGACTTGGGAGTAGGCTGGTATGGCTCGCATGTATTCAATTTGGTAAGCCAAAACACGTTACTGCTGTGGTCGTCACCAATATGATCTGATAAGGGCCGCTCCAACAAGGTTCCAGGCACATTTTCCTCATGTGCTTCTTGACTAGGACCCACTAACCAGGATTCAAAGCATATGCTTGTTTCCACTGTGTCGTTGTGGCATCTTCTCCAATCTGGTGAGACACAGAACGCACTAGGTCAGCCAGTCCTTTGCAATAATCTAGCATACGATCATCAGACATATTCATCAGTGTGTTCGCAGGTATGTATGCTTGTTTCATGGCTCTTCCCATCAACACTTCATGAGGGCTTAATATAGTCTTTTTGTCAGGAATACTTCTAAGACTCATCAATACAAGGGGTAAAGCATTTAGCCATTTCAGTGCTGTGAATGCACATACCTTCCCTAATCTAGACTTTATTGTGCCATTGATTTTCTCAACGATACCAGATGCTTCTGGTCGATAGGCACAATGCAGCTTCTGCTCAATTTGTAATGCTGCACAAATCATCTAAATTATTTCATTATTGAAGTGCAATCCTCTATCTGATTCCAAAGTGACTGGAAAACCAAATCTAGGGATCAGTTCTTGCAACAACAGCTTATCCACTGTAAGGCTGTAATTCCTTCTTGTTGGATAGGCCTCTACCCAGCGAGAAAACAAACAGACAATGACAATGATGTACTTCAGCCCATTAAATGGTGGTAGCTCAATGAAATCTGTCTGAAGTCTGGTAAAAGGACCTCCTGCTTTTCCAATTACACCCCAAATCACAACTGTCTTTCTTCCTGGATTTTGTTTATGGCATATGGCACACCTTCGACAAACATTCTGCGATGACCCAGAACTTTGGATTATATTGTGTCTGCTTTAACAGTCTAACCATTACATCTCTTCCAATCTGTGTCAGTCCATGGTATATCCTGGCCAAGTGAGAAAGTAAAGAATCTGGCAATACTGGTCTTCCGTCTTCCCTCATCTTCTGCATTTTTCCTACAACCTATTCTACTCCACTCTTCCTTTTCCTCATCACTGACTTCTTCCTACATTTGCCTTATCTCATCCCAAGTCTCAAATGTGGTTGTGAACATAAGGTGTCACTCAGTATTTTCTCTTTCAATTGATCTGTTTATGGCCATACCATTTTGTGCACAGTAACGCGCTAATGGATCCGCGTATCTGTTGCCCTTTGTCACAGCATCATCTCCTGATTGATGTGCAGCACATTTTACAACTGCAATTCTTTTTGGTAACTGCAAAGCATCCAATAATTTCTTTACAGTTTTTCCATTCCAAAGTGGAGAACTTGAGGAAGTCAAAAATCCTCTTTTCATCCATAGCTGACCAAAGTCATGTACGACTCCAAATCCGTACTGACTGTCAGCGTAGATGGTTACTTTTAGACCTTTTGCCAATCTACATGCTCTGTCCAGAGCAATCAACTCTGCAACTTGGGCGGAGTTTACCCCCTTCAAACAGGATGCTTTTAGTGCTCCTGATAAGGCGCAGACAGCATAACCAGCACACAATTCACCCTTTCCATTTCTCGAACATGATCCATTCACAAACAGTTCGCAATCTGATTCTTCCAAGGGTTCATCCTGCAAATCTGGATGGGCTTAGTACAGAGTTCTGTCACTTCCAGACAATCATGTTCCGCTTCCTCTCTCACCTCGTCACATCTTGAATTTGGTAACAATGTGGCAGGGTTCACAGTAGCGCACCTCACCACCGTCACATTTTGATTTCAGCACCTAGAATCACTCTCTCATATTTAGTCAGCCGACTAGAGGTCATATGTTGAGTCCGAGAATGGGTTAAAAGGTTCTCAACAGAATGTGGTACATATACCTTGACTGGATAACCCATCATAATTGCTTCACTTTGTTCCAGACTAGCACAAGTGACGGCTACTGCTTTCAAACAGCCTAGTAATGCTGCAGCCACTGAATCCAGGGTAGCAGAAAAATATGCCACTGGACGTCATGCCATTCTGTGTTTCTGAGTTAAGACTGCAATTGCACATCCACCTCTTTCACAACAGTACAATGCAATTTTTTTGGGAGTAATCTGGCATTCCCAAAGCAGGGGCTTGACAAAGACTGTTTCGCAATCTGGAGAAAGGTTCCTTACTCTCTTCGTCCAAAACAATTGGATCTTTCACATCTTTTCCTGTCAACCTCTGTAGAGGTTTTGCAATCAATGAGAAACCACAGATCCACTGTCTGCAGTATCCAACCATTCCCAAAAACATTTGTACTTCCTTTTGATTTCTGGGTGGATTAATTTTCTTGATCACACTGATTCTCTCTGGCGTCACCTTTCGGACCCCTTTTTCAATCTTGTGACCTAAATACTGAACTTCCGGTCTACAGTATTGCAATTTAGAAGGTGACACTTTATGTCCTCCTTCTGCTAAATGGTTCAGTAAAGCAATTGTGTCAGTCACACATGCTTCTTGTGTTTTTGATGCCACCAGTAGGTCATCAATGCACTGAACCAAAATAGAGTTTCCAGGCATGACTAAAGTCTCCAAGCTTTTTGCCAAGATCTAATTAAAGATCAAAGGCCTCTCAGTGTACCCTTGAGGAACTCTGCACCATACCAAGACATAGTTTCTGAACCGGAAGTCAAATAAATATTGACTTTCTGGGTGCAAAGGAATGGAGAAAAATGCCTGACGCAAATCAAAAACAGTGTACCATTCAGCATCACAGGGAATTTGGTAAAGAATTACTGCTGGATTTGGCACCACTGGACAACATGGTACTACAATTTAATTCACCTTTCTCAAATCTTGAACTATTCTATATTTTCCATTAGGCTTTTTAATTCCAATAATGGGTGAATTACAGGGACTACTCATAATTTCTTTTAAAATCCCCTGTTCAATTATTTGGTCAATCACAGGCATGAGTCCAGCAATTACTTCTGGACTCATTTTGTACTGTGGGGTGTTTGGATACATAGCATCATCTTTTATTGTAATCTGAATTGGATCTACATTTGTCATTAACCCAATCTATTTACCTGTGAAATCCCACACATCGGATCTCACTGTACCTTTTAAATCCTCCTCAGTGAGGAGTGAATATATTTCACTCACATCTGATTCTCTTTGGGCCATCATTATTTTGTATTCAATATTCAATATCTTCATCAGGTGTCATAAAGGCAACACCATCCGGTGTACAATAAATGGTGCAATTCATTTTGCACAAACAAATCTCCGCCAAGGAGATTAACAGGACTGGAATCCCATACCACAAACTGATGCATGTCTTTGAAATTTCCTATGACAGGAGTTCTAATATGTTTATTTGCAACACCTACAACTTAGATAGTTTTTCCCGAGAGGGGTAGGTTTGAAATTTCTGCTGCTCCCACAGTCGAACGGGTAGCACCAGTGTCCAGCAAGAAGGTGATATCTATACATTCTACCTTTCCATCAACAAATGGACCTGACTGATCTACCGCTAAAGATGCGATAAGTAAGCCCTCTTCCTCTCCCTCAGGCACCGTCACTGGGATGAATCCAAATCACTCTGATTGCCCCGCAAACAAATACTGCGTAACTGGTGGATTCTTACCAAACTGCTCTTCTCCATGAATTCCAGTACTTGCACTGTACATCTGCATATGAGCATTCACATTATGGGGTATAGGTGGTTGTGGAACCAGTAACTGTAGAGTAACTACCCGCTGCTGCTGCTGTTGAGTTCCAATCACCTCATTCTGCATCTGAGTATTAAAATTTTGATTTACTCCATTACCCTTTTGATCAGATTTACACTCATTCTTCCAATGTCCAAATTTTCTGCACGCATGACAAGGAAATTTCTTTTTAGCTTCTTCCTTACTCGTATTAAAATTTTCCTTTACGACCATTGTACACTTGACCAACCTGACTCTGACTTTGTTGCACATTATTATTTTCCTGTTGCTGTTCTGCCATCTTCACTTGTGCCCACATCAATTTCTCCTGTAAGTTCCTATGCCTTGATTTAATGTCATCACTACAATACCTTGCATACCTCAAAATTTTATCCATTGACCTACTTTGCGAGCAGCGCATGTGCTGCTGTATCATTGCACTAATTTCTGGTTTTAATCCATATACGAATCGATACACAAAATGTCCAATTTCTTTATCTCCAATATTCTCAAACCCACTGTACTGCTTGAACACCTGTAACAATCTCTTGTAATATGCATGCACTGACTCTGTAGGCTCTTGGGTCATCCTGTCAAACATAACCCAATCTGTTTCTTTAGGGACAATCTTCCCATTCAAGAAAGTAATGACCTTATGGTACTTCTTTATCACCTCTTCAGATGGTGCAACTGTTTTTGCATCCCTGGGATATTAATCCTTAGGCCAGTCAACAGTAATTTTACATTATGTCCGGAAATCAGCTGTAACCACTATTCTAAAAGACATCTAAATATTTCAACAACCCCTTTGAAACTTTTGAAAATCTGTCCACTTGTTTATACCATTCAAAGAGCTTCTCTCGCAGTCTGAGAAAATCATTGGTGAATGATAATATATTCTGTCTAGTCCTAGGTATATGAACATATCCACCACCTGTAACCTCTCTCATTGGACATGCTCTTACAACTTGCTCGGTTTCCTTTAACATCTTACGTGTTGTGCTATAATCTCCTTTTCTTTTTATCCTGTAACTCACACAGTACATAGGGAAATTCCTTGTGTGATATCTTCCGGGTATTGATGAAGGAAAATGAGAAAACCCGACTGGGGTGGGGTAATAATTTCTTTCTGCAACCATGGTGGTGTTCCACCTTACGTGCCTGTGTAATTTTCACGTTAGGTATGTTTTTAGCCATCACCATTGTGTGCTGTGAGCTTGTCACACAGGGAACACAAGAGTTTTATTTATACTGAAGTCATAAATCTTAATATTTGGTTTTATTCCTTCACCAGGTTGGTCATGTACTATCAGGTACTACACATAGTATGTGTTAGGCTGGGTTAAAAAGGTAGATGACACCATATAACCATCCGTGTGTAGATAGATTTGATTTTATAAGGTCCTGATGAATCGCCACCAGATTGATCGACAACTACACAGGAGAAATAGGTTGACAAACACAATAGAGCACCCTATCTGATACATAACCTCAGGCATGTGCCTTTGTTTCCTTTAATCAGGTTGAGAGACCTATTGATTAAAATTGTTTTTGTTGGTACTTCCAAACCCGTTTTAACTTCCTTCAGATTACACACCTCCACTCACTCATCTACAGTGGCTTGGACCCTCACCCCTACGGCACCAAACGGCAATTTGGAATGAAAGATCTCTGCCAAAGAGCCTCTCATAGAGAGCCCGTCAGGTATTGCAGCACTGACCTGACGAGGAGCAGCCCTACGATGAAGCATGATACCCAGATGGGTGTGTGAGGGCCCCGAATTCCAAGAGGAGAAATCCCTGTCCTCCTACATCTTATGACCATACAAAACCGGTTCCCCTAGTTTTCCCTTGTCTCATAATTAGGAACAGCATACTTTCTGTATATTTAGTACATTTGGGCACGTATGCTGGACCTGTCCAAAAAGCCCAGAGTCCTTCTTTGTGATAAGTAAAAGGTAGAACATGTAATTTTATGTTTTGCATGTCCTGGTAGAGATAAACAGCCTGTTTCGTTTTTCACTGCTGCGAGGCCTACTTCTCTCATAGGCTAACTTTGAGAATTCCCTTATATACTTTTAAGTGGTAATTCCTGATCAGAAAGGAGTAACTTTGGCATGTTTGGTATGTTTAGAATGCTAATGAATAATTCTCCTTACTGGGGAAGTTGGATTTCACATTACTATTTAGAAATGTCACTCATAGAAAGTGAGCATTTCTCTGTGCTCATAACTCTGCACCTGACAGCCTGTCTCCAATACACCTCTGGGCAGAGTGACAGCTACACTTTGTGTATTCCCTCTAGAGAGCCACAACATAGAAAGGGCTGGGCGTGACAGCGGAAACATCTGCATTCATCTACATAATGATAGTCTTCCTGGGCAGGAAGAGGGAGATATTGTTGATACTTACATTTGAAAAGTTTGTGTCCTGTCCTCACACAAAGAGCTTATTAAACCCCTACTGATAGTGTGGAGCTGGGGCTAGGCTGAAAGGGATCTTTGTGCACTATAGAGGGTTCCTTTAAAGTCACCCCCCACATCAAAGGCATTTCTGGTTATAAGTCCTGGCGATCTGGCCCCATCTAAGCAGACACATTTGGACCTGTAACCAGACTTGCAGGATCTACATCTGCAGAAGGAAGGCCACTTTGCTAACTGCTTTGCTGTATTGGCCAGCTGCTTGATGTGTGCTGTGCTGCAGGAGGGACTGCCATTTTGCTACCTGCCATGTTTTGCCAGCCTCGTTCCTACTGCTGTGCTTTACTGGTGTTCTTCAAGGGCGTGTTGGCTTGCCCCCTGTTCCTGAAGTCTCAGGACCAACAAAGGATTTGAGGCAGCTGTGCGTCCAGTGACTGAACAGCTAAAGCTGAGCATTCTGGATTGCCAGCTTGCTATATTCATCAACGTGCACTTTGCCTGATTACAGAGAGCATGCTTCAACTTTGAATGGCATCAGTGTTCCAGACTCGGAGTACTGCTGCAAATTCCAGTGTGTGTTTTTGTGATGACCTTCACTTCTGCCTGTGACCAGGGACATGCCCGTGATCCGAGGTCCTGAGGCTCATCAGTCCAGCCCTGCCCCCAGGAGCAGCATGGGGGTTTCAACGCCGACATCTCTGACACCTGGCATCTACATCAGCCCTGTCCTGGTCTTGCTGATTTCATCGCTCCGTTCCAGTGAGGTACTGTGCTCTGTCAGACGGATCCACAAGGTCCATGTAGTCGCATTGCACACTCATAAGTAGCAGAGCTGCCATGCACCCTTAAGTCCCTAGAGACAAGCACAGTATTCACTCAGGTGCCTTTTGAGCACTGTTGTATGCAGGACTCTCTGTAGAATCCCATCCAAATGATCCACTGCTTGGATCAGCGATGTTTTATCTTGTAACCTGTGATTGCGGAAGCACTCTGTGAACTCATTCTAAGTCATGACCTGAACCTTTTATCTTGCAACCTGGTATTGCAGTAACACTGTGTTTACCAGTATGCATTCTAATTCCTAACTTGAACAGTATTCTTCGTATTTATATTGTTTTGGTTGTATTTTGCTGCTAATACGAAGAGTTATTTTTATAACCTTGTGTGGAGTGTTTTTGTGTGTGTGTTTCACAAATGCTTCACACATTGCCTCTGCGGGGAAGCCTGTCTGCTCTATGCCAAGCGACGAGAGGGTGAGCACAGGTTATCTTAAGTGTAGATCAACCTATCCTGACTAGAGTGGTGGGTTCTGCCTGGATGGGTGCATACCTTAGCCAACCAGAAACCCTATTTCTATCACAAATACACTTGCATGCATGCAGAGACTTTCACATGCACACATATGTATACACCAATCAGTGTACACACAAACGCAGAGACACACAGCAACAACATTTATAACTTTACAATGCATCTTGCTCTGGCTGTCTAACAGTGTGATTGACATCATACTGCCTGTAATATAGCTGATCACTCTGTCGCTGGAGCCACACTGTGCTCGGCTATTTTACTGGCCTTGTGCAGTCAATCATACTGCAAGTGTGATGCAGGTGTGTGACACTAATGTGGCTCTAATGGATTTGAAGAGCTGATGTAAGGTGCCATTAAGATTGCAGCCCTGATATTATATGTCTCCCCTCTATCACAGTGTTGGCATTTGTACTCCAGTGTTAAATACTTTTTATTCATATTCTACAGTATATAGAAGGGCATTACCAACTGAGTATGAAAGCAATAGAACCAATATTCAAACTTTGCCTACCAGAAGTGAAAGGTGTGGCCTATTAGGCATGTACAGATTTCTTTCAGTCACTTTTCCCTTAATAGGTACTGTGACAGAGACTCTCTTACACAACGTCAGACCCTCAAAGTGTCAGGTGACTAAAGTAGGACACCATCTAAGCACACCTGTTCACAAGGCTCTTCCATTTGCCTCTATCCTTGAAATATGTGCTAGTACAGCAGTACTGAGGAATCCACACCGTTCTAATAATATCTCTATCCTTATGTGCAGTATGTACTGGTATCCCAACACAGGCACATTTATGGAGCTCTCACAAAGATTACACCAATTAATTACAAATAAAAACATGACAAATTTAATACACAAATTCAAATTAAAAATAAACATTTTACATCACCAAAATATTTACAATTCATCACAAATAAATTACTAAATTCATAACAATATAACAAAAATCAGATTGACTTTTACTACAAATATTTATACATCAACCTAAATAATAATAAATATGTATATACCGATAAAATTATGTTCAAATTTATAAATAAAACCTAAATTAGCATTTACCTTAGTAGGACATAACTGATAACAACATTTTAAAACTGAGATGAAATGAAAAGATAATTTATAAAGTGCGTCTTTGTAGGTGTCTAGGTGCTAACTCGGAGAGGAGACCGCAGGGTTTAAGAAGATGGTAATATTGGTTAAAAAGCTAGGTTTAAAGTGCTCTCCTGAATGCATTTATTGACTAAACTAGTGTTGTAATCCTTAGAGGCGGCACGCTTTATGCCGCATTCATAGACCTTAAGTCGGTATTAAACTTAGTGCCACGTGCCAAGATGTGGAGTGTTTTTGCCTAACAGAGCATGCCCCTTGATTTATTGGCTTTTCTAATTAAACTCCATGATGCGACCTTCGCACAAGTACACTGGGGACAGCAAGGGCACTAGAGGGGTTTGTCAAGGGTGTGTACTTGCACCAACACTTTTTTCCCTGTACATCAATAGGGTGATTCAGTATTTTACGACTCATCCTACTGACGCCCCCACACTTGACGGCAGGAAGATCCCTCTGCTAATGTTTGCAGATGACACCTTGTTGATTTCCAAAATGCAACAATGTCTCCAGAAGGCAATTGGGAGATTCAAGGTGTTCTGCAAGGACCATGGGCTTATCATTAAGGTGAACAAGACAAAGTTCATGGTCTTACATAAGCATAAGTCAGTAAGAGGGAGGGTGCTCATGAACGAAGTCATGCTAGAGCAGACCCAGGTCTTTTCCTACCTCGGCATAACATTAGGCTCTAAATTGGATTGGAAACCTCATACTAATCAGTTGGCTGTTAAACACGCACAATTAGCGGGTGCACTAATAAAGGAACAGTGCCTCTCACTCACATAAACGATTGCCCCATGCTTAAAATTTACAACACGAAAATTAGTGCGTCGGTCCTATATGGGGCCAAACTCTGGGAGTTTAGTAGCCTGGCAGCACTCACGAGCTCCCAAAACAAGTTTGTGAGGGGAATAACTAGCCTCCCTCCGTCTATGCCACTAGTGCCCCTCTATTATTATCTGGGATGCCAATGCATTGAGGATGTGGCATGTTATAGACCTGTGGCCTACTGGAGGAGGCCGTGGGTCACCCCTGAGCTCTCCCAGTATGCTCAGGCTTTTCTTGAGGTTAGAGATGCGGACAGTGCATGCAAAATTTCATGGATGAATGAGGCTAAGGCAACCTATAACGCAATGGGATTAAAATCTCTGTGGGAGAATCCCGCAGTTAATATTTTCCCACCTAGGAAGGCCTTTAAGGAGCTATACTGGAACATGGTCTCCATGAAACGTTTTAGGATTTTAACCAGTACCTCTTTAATAAGTGATTTCCTGGAGATCAAACATGACTACGCTTATGAAGGGTACTCGGATTTTATTACGCTTTCCTGCCTTAGGAAGAGGTACCACTAATTTAGGGTGGGGTGGGTACCCTCCCAGTCAATTCATTTACCGGCAAATGGTGCGCCAAGGCTAGCACGCGATGTCCATTCTGTCTGTTACAGCGGGAAAGCATAGCACACATTTTGTTCATATGCCCAGTGTACAAACATCCGAGGCACACCTGGTTGAAGCCCATTTGGCCGTTGAGGGGCATCAAAACCGGCAAAGAGGCGTTAAGGATACTAAAAACAGATTGCACAGAGCCCATAGCCATTGCTGTTGCTCAATTTTTACACTGGATGTGGGCAATCCAAACACATAAGCTAGGCCTGTTCTAAAAGATTATTATTTTTATTAGTATGAATATTAATCTAGCCATATCAATTATGTGATACATATTGCACTATGGGGTGGGATTTTCTACGTTTTTTAAGTTTTAATCTACTTTTAGACTAAATTATTGTGTACATGGATGGAGTAACCTGTTGATTGATTTTTTGCTGCATTAGACCTGTCTTATGAAAATGAAATGTCCAAATTCATCTATTTTAGTGTATTGTCTTTTATGATACGTGAATCGAAATAAAGACTCTTTTGAATTGAATTGAATTGACTTAACTGGTCAATAAAATCAGACTACAAACTATCTTAACCAATAAAACCAGACAAACAACCAAATAAAAAATGTAACCGGCACACTAATTTTACCAACGAAATGCTTCTAAAACGGCAAACACTGCATGATGAGGAAACTCCGCTGGATTCTCTAACCAGACTCTTAAATAAGAAATATATACATCTCAACAAATGCCTAACCAAGTAAGTTAAACTTATATTCAAACTGAAACTTGATCATAAATTAACTTAAAAATGTGAAGTTGCAATCAATTTTCAAAACACTCTCCAACCTCTATCTCTTTGCATGTACTAACTAAAAGAGATAGAGAAGCTGCCAGAAACAAATACCCATCACAAACCAGTAAAAATCTATAACAAAGTTAATATGCAAAAAGTATTGGAAAATATGAACTCTCCCCTATAGCAAGTAAAAATAAACCTAAGGAACTCAACCTCCACAAACTCTTAACATTTTTTTATTAAACTGACGCTTTTTTTTCTTCCAACAGAAAAGGAATCTCTTGCTTCACATTACAACACCCACAATGCAGAACCTGCAAAATGGTGTGAAACAACTAAAGAAAACATACTATAAATAAAAAAATAGAAGTAATAGCATAACTTTACATGTAAATGCCAAACCTATAACCTTTAAACAATTGCATTTATTTATACTGTTGCACTACTTTCAGATACAATGGCACAGCAAGTCAAAGAAATAACATCACAAAAAGAAAAGCAATAGCTAAGTAACATAAGTTACACCTACAACCAAGAAAGTGGATCGACAGAAAATATAAATTGGAAATGTACCAAATATTATTATAATGCATTCTAAAGGAGCGCCTCCACAAAAGATAAACCTATAAATCTGACAGAAATAAACATAAGGGAGGTATTGCAGGATATGAGAGAGGCAAGTACATGCTACCAGGAACCCACAACCAAAATCCTAAAAGACATACTGCCAAATGTCCCCAAGCACATCACAGGGCAACTACCACCTATGCCCACTTTAAATCCTGTAATTGCATGAACTAAAAAAACCACTAGTGATACGTCTCCTACCCCTAGAAGATACCAAAACATAGGTACATATGAACATTTAACAATAATACATAATGAGGAACTTTTCCCTTTATATGACAACATAAACATTTGAGAAACAAATTCTAATATTCTCCACATCAAATGACTCACTTAAACTAAGCCAATGTTAAACCTGGATGATGGATGGGACCTTCAAAATATGTCCCAAACCACTCACTCAGATACACAATGTGCATGGTAAATATAAAAACACAAAAATCCCTTTTATAGATGTCCTACTGCCAAATAAATAAAGCAGCATTACCTACGAACTCTTAAATAATATTAAACATACAACAGATAATCACTTCTAAAAAATGATCATAGAATTTGAACAGGCCATTATT
Source organism: Lissotriton vulgaris (assembly GCF_964263255.1). Classification (NCBI taxonomy): domain Eukaryota; kingdom Metazoa; phylum Chordata; class Amphibia; order Caudata; family Salamandridae; genus Lissotriton; species Lissotriton vulgaris. The sequence goes on from NC_141694.1 coordinate 1,185,684,112, forward strand.
CGGACCATTTTAAAAATGTACCCCTGCCCAACTATACAAGTCTGCTACTATGATTGAAATAACCAAAGCATATGTAGACATCTCCAACAATTAGCACTTACTGGCTCATTACAATGTCGGGTGAAAAGCCTCCGCATGACACCGATTTGGATTCGGGACCGACTGACTTGCGGCCAGTGGTTCCGACCGGCGGATTAAAATGCGACTGAACACTGTTTGGTCAGAGTCCAGTTGTACCCTATGCGAGCTCCGACCAAACACTATTCGGTCAGAGTCCCATTGTTTCCTATGGGAGCTCGTGTTACCCCCGAGAACCAGCCGTAACACAGACTCCTATGGGGAAATGGGGTGTCTGCAAAAAACCCTGCACCCTGTTGCAGGCAACCAGCGGTGCTTGCCACACAGTGCAAGCTTTTACAGGGTGATCCCTTAGGTACTTCCCCGGCATTCAACCGTAGGGTGCAGGGGATAGGGGGGCCCCTGGCACTTTCTGATAGCCTTTCCGTGTCAGACAGGCCGACACGGAAAGGCTGTTGGAAATCGACATTGTAATCCTGACGGCGGAAACACTGTCCATAGGGGTGTACGATGCTTTTCTGACAGGAATACTCTGCGAGTCATGCAGAACCGAGTATGAATGACTGGCCAGTTTATGTTCTGATAGCAAACATCGTAATCGGCATCTGAAATGTAAATCAGCCAAGTCGGTAGAAAGGGATCTGAAGCAGTTGAGGAGATTTCAACTGTTAGGAGGAGGCTTTCCAACCAACATCATAATGGGACCCTAAGTGTAGAACACGCTATAAACAGCCAATTCACCTTTGAAATAAAAAGAATTACTGCAGTAGATTATGTCCCGTCACAGAGGTAGTTAACCACTACAATTTACTAATAGAAATACCCCTTTACCAACTAAACGATTGACAAACTAAGCCCTCTAATGGATTACTTTTGAAGACCCATTTCAAGGAATTGGTCGGAAAGGTTGGAAAGGAATGCAGCCAGTCATTCCGACGGACTCTGAGAGCTCGGACAACAGTCAGAATGTTTCAGTAATCCCAGTAGGGGCTCTTTCCGCCCAATGGGTTACGACACAGAAAGGCTGTCAGAACCGACTGCTACCAGCAGGGCCCGCTTCGGTGCACGGCCTCCGGTTGTAGGTCAAGATAGCAACTATGGCGCCCCCCTTGAGGTGCCTGCCACGGGGTGCAGGAATGACCTGCACCCTCGCATTTTTACAATGGGAGCATGAATTCCAGTCGAAATGCATGCTCCCATTGTAAAGTATAGGAGTGCGACCAAACAGTGCTGTTTTTGTTATTTCCAGTTTTTTATTTTGCATTTTGAAAGAAAGTTGCATATCGTGCTGAAGTGCCCTTTGAGCATTTACATGTTTGGCAATGTTGCCACTGTTGTACATCATGCTAAAGCACTCTTTGGTTATTGACATGTTTGGTGATTTTGGCATTTTTGTATATCGGACTGAAGTTCTCTTTGGTCATTTTCATGTTTGGTTATTTTGGCAACTTGGCAAATCGCGCTGATGCGCTCTTTGGGCATTTACATTTTGAAGACTCTGGCATTTTGGGCACATCACACTGAAGCGATCTTGGGGGGATTTGCATACCTGAAGTCTTTGGCATTGTGTCACATCATGCTGAAGCGCTCTTGAACATTTGCATATTTGGACTCAGTGCATCACGCTGATGTGCTTCTTGGATATTTGCATATTTGAACTGTGATACATAGCGCTGAAGCGATCCCTTGGGCATTTGAATATTAATCTGTCTCATTAGCATATGTAATATGTTGTGTATTGCAAAATGTTTGTTGGAAGTACCACTGTGATATTTAACAGTGGGTAAAGCACATCATTACGGAAACATTGTGTCTAAAGCCATGTGGCGCTTTATATGCATGTGTGCTTCCTTTTGAAACATGGTTCTTTAGCAATAACATTGAATCCTTGAGAATTATAGGAACAGAAATTGCCAGTGAAGACTGAGAAGACATACACAACGACTGTTCTTTGCATAACTTGCTTTTCTTTTGCAGGTATGTTGTCATTGTTTAATCCATGTTAAATATAGTCAAAGAGTTTACTAAGTACGAAAGGAAAGCTAATCAAGGACAACGTCTCATTCCAGGGCTCCCTCCCCGCAATACCCGCCCAAATTCCCTCCTCCTGACTATCCACTTTGATACTCAGTGGGGTAAAGCTTGAGTCAAAGCTGCTAGAAGGTGGGCTTCTTGAGGATACTGCTCCTGAGGAACCCAACATAATTTTACCAGCTCTGACACCTCCCATGCATGTCTCTGTTTTGCCAATCTGCTGTGGAATTTTTTGCTCATCTAGCCCCCACTGGTGCCAGTGTACTTTATCATTATTATCCATGGCGACGCTACAGCTCAAGAATTTTTACTTTTTAGGTTTCCAAGGCGCCTGCAGTTTCCCCTGCATCTTGTTTATTATGGCCTGAAGATGAAGTGACCCATATTTGTGGTTGTTCACCGAAACGCTTGTCGGCGCTGCTGTCCCCTGATCAATACGTCTCCTCCAATACAACTACGTCTTGGCCTCTTTTGAGGTTAACAAGAAGCTTTAATGAATATATAAGTTTACCTAATTGAAACACATGTCTAAATGGTGGTTGTACGACATGGGAAAGGTGTACCCATATTGACAACGCGCGTTATTTGCCAATTTGACAACTGCTAGTGTGATTTAGGCGTGTAGCACTTATTTAATTTTAAAAATACCGCTTTTTCGATCTTTGTTGTAATTAATTTGTTGGCCCCTGTTTTTATACTGTACATTGCCTGACCACATACCTGCATTTAAATTGTGCCCTCACAGTGTGTAGAGCGGACTAAATCGGTTCTTTATTGCCCACTCGTGGCGCTTGGCCGCCATCTTGGGGCTGCTGTTCCTTCACCCTGCCACTTGCCTGAGCGCTCTAGTGCTCAGAGAGGAGACCAGGTGAGCATCTACTTAAGGCGAGCATTCACGAGCAGCTCGACCTTGGGAAAGGTGTACCCATATTGACAACGCGCGTTATTTGCCAATTTGACAACTGCTAGTGTGATTTAGGCATGTAGCGCTTATTTAATTTTAAAAATACCGCTTTTTTGATCTTTGTTGTAATTAATTTGTTGGCCCCTGTTTTTATACTGTACATTGCCTGACCACATACCTGCATTTAAATTGTGCCCTCACAGTGTGTAGAGCGGACTAAATCGGTTCTTTATTGCCCACTCGTGGCGCTTGGCCGCCATCTTGGGGCTGCTGTTCCTTCACCCTGCCACTTGCCTGAGCGCTTTAGTGCTCAGAGAGGAGACCAGGTGAGCATCTACTTAAGGCGAGCATTCACGAACAGCTCGACCTTGGGAAAGGTGTACCCATATTGACAACGCGCGTTATTTGACAATTTGACAACTGCTAGTGTGATTTAGGCGTGTAGCGCTCTTTTAATTTTAAAAATACTGCTTTTTCGATCTTTGTTGTAATTAATTTGTTGGCCCCTGTTTTTATACTGTACATTGCCTGACCACATACCTGCATTTAAATTGTGCCCTCACAGTGTGTAGAGCGGACTAAATCGGTTCTTTATTGCCCACTCGTGGTGCTTGGCCGCCATCTTGGGGCTGCTGTTCCTTCACCCTGCCACTTGCCTGAGTGCTCTAGTGCTCAGAGAGGAGACCAGGTGAGCATCTACTTAAGGCGAGCATTCACGAGCAGCTCGACCTTGGGAAAGATGTACCCATATTGACAACGCGCGTTATTTGACAATTTGACAACTGCTAGTGTGATTTAGGCGTGTAGCGCTTATTTAATTTTAAAAATACCGCTTTTTCGATCTTTGTTGTAATTAATTTGTTGGCCCCTGTTATTATACTGTACATTGCCTGACCACATACCTGCATTTAAATTGTGCCCTCACAGTGTGTAGAGCGGACTAAATCAGTTCTTTATTGCCCACTCGTGGCGCTTGGCCGCCATCTTGGGGCTGCTGTTCCTTCACCCTGCCACTTGCCTGAGCGCTCTAGTGCTCAGAGAAGAGACCAGGTGAGCATTTACTTAATGCTCACACCTCCCGCGCAGCGGTGACGCGCAGCGGTAGCGCCTGACTCGCGCCTGAGTCAAGCCAGAGTCTGCCCGTCTGCGCCCGTCAGCGCTAAGGAAGTGCGGGGTGCGGCAGAACTCTATCTTTTTCGTCTTAAACGCCATGGCCCCTTCTACCATCAGGTATTGCAGAGCAGACCTACTGGCCATTCGAGAACGGCTCCCCATTTGTTCCTTACCGCTAGTAGCGCCGCTAAGTGGCCCTTATCGCTGTACCTGTTGTTGCTGGCGACTGCCTTCCCCCTTCCGCATTCGCTCCTTAGAAACATCATCCCGGCAGATTAACGTGTCTGGGGTGACCGCTATTAGTATATATAGCTTAAATGTCAGATCTTTGGTTAAACATCATGCGGAGATCTTTGATATCCTTACTAATGACTCCCCGGATGTGTTTTTCATGACCGAGACCTGGCTACAGGATGCAGACTCTGCGATATTAAACCTTGCCTTCCCCCCTGATTATGCCGTGGCCACTCTTAATCGCGGCTTAAGAGGGGGTGGAATTGCCATGGCAGTGAAACGCCGCTTCCCCTGCGAATGGAAAGAACTAAAATTTCCGGGATGCGAATGTGCCCGGTTTAAAATCTCTCTCTCTCACTGTTATAGCCTTACTGGTCTTTTAATATATCGGCCTCCGGGCTGCGATGCCGCCTTTAGGGCCGCTCTCCCGGACGTCATCAGCTCAGAGGCTCTTGGCTGTGCTAATTTTAATGTGCTAGGCGACCTCAACCTGCACTTTGACTGTACATCCCAACCCTCTATCCGGAGCTGTCTAGCCGACTTAGAAGCCTTGCAGCTCTCACAGAGAGTGTCCTCCCCCACCCATCAGGGCGGGCATATACTGGACCCGTTCTTCACCAATTTAGAGGACATAACTATATGTCCACCTATACAGCTGATATGGATGGACCATATGCTGGTGAAGGCAGCCATTCCCATGTCGGAACCTCTCTTCGTGACGCAGAACAAAATCACTTTCATACGTCAGTGGAATAAACTAAAGTTAGAAGACTTTTATCTTCTACTAGAGAAGACACCGCTGCCTCCTTTCTCGGATGTTAATTGTGGCTATGAATCATTCTGCAATTGGATTGCAATAGCCCTGGACTCTTTAATTCCTCTGGTTCGATCCAACTGCCGGACTAAAGTTCATAGTCCTTGGTATGATGAGACCCTAGCGTCTCTTAAGAGAGACTGTAGGCAAGCAGAAAGGCGATGGAGGAAAGCTTATGACCCCGCGCTTAAAACCTGCTATCTTACTCTAACTAAGGCATACCATAGAGCGGTCTGTCGAGCCCGTGCTGCATATTATGCGCAGGAGTTTCGGAACAGCCCTAACCCCTCTAAACTAATCTTTAAGGTCCTAAAGGACCTCATGACTAAGAGGGCCTCTGCAGCGGAAATTTGTACAGACTCCCACTGTGAAAGTCTGGCGTCTTTCTTCATCCAAAAGGTGCAAACAATCTACCGCACCTTTCCAACTAACATGCAATATCCGGATTCAGCCGGTTGCCCGATGGGAGATGATGTGATTCTGGACCTGCTGGCCCCCCTCTCTGAGGAGGGGTTTGATTTATTGAGCCAAAAAATCAAATCTGGCTCCCCTGTGGACCCACTTAAACCGGCCCAGTTTAAGAACATGCAGGCAACATGTTGCTCACCCATGCTAGCTATCATCAACCTGTCGCTGGCTTCAGGGACCGTGCCCACCAGGTGGAAGCAAGCGGTAGTAACACCTATTTTAAAAAAGCCTACCCTAGATCCGATAAAACCTGAGAACTATCGCCCCATCTCACTGCTGCCCTGGGCTGCCAAAGTCACCGAGGCCCACGTGAATGGGATCCTGGCTGACCATCTCGCCAAAGCTAACATCTTGGATCCCACTCAAAATGGATTTCGTGCAGGACACAGCACGGAGACTGCCTTGTTGTTTATGGTTGAACATCTGCGCTCCGTGCTGGATACCGGACGAACAGCGGCACTCCTGTTATTAGATCTGAGTTCCGCGTTCGACACAGTGTCCCACGAGATCCTGTTGCGGCGGTTAGAGGAAGCAGGCGTTAGGGGGTCGGCTTTGTGTTGGTTCCGTTCCTTCCTCTCTGATAGATCATTCCAGGTCGCAATCCCACCCGGTAAATCTACCTCTCACCCGCTCACACTGGGGGTCCCACAGGGATCATCTTTGAGCCCCACTTTATTTAATCTATATGTTAGACCGCTGGCTGAGGTAGTCAAATGCTGGGGCCTGACAATGGTTTCCTATGCGGATGACACGCAGCTGGCGGTCACATTAAGTGGGGACTCAACTGTGGAGGCCCTCAAGTTTTGCGAGGGGCTTCATGCGGTGGCCAATTGGATGAATCAGAACTGTCTCCAATTGAACACTAAGAAGACAGAGGTCATGGTGGTCGGAAAGCAGCCTGGATGGTGGAATGACAACTGGTGGCCTTCCAAGCTAGGAATGACCCCTTCTCCTGTAATGGAGATAAAAAATCTCGGGGTCTGGCTGGACCCTACCCTCAGCTTCACCTGCCACACTAAGAGGGTGGCTGCCTCTTGTTTTGGTATTATCAGGGGCATCAGACCTGTTCCCTAAATTCTTCGATGCCCCCACTAGACAGCTTGTGGTCCAGGCCTCAGTACTATTGAGGATAGACTATGCCAGTGCACTGCTAGCTGGAACTAACCAGGCGGAACTCATGCGGTTGCAGCGAGTGCAGAACGCCGCAGCAAGAGCGGTAGTAGGACTGCCTAGGTGATGTTCGGTCTCAAGAGCACTGCAGGCGCTCCATTGGCTACCTGTTGCTCGGAGGATCGAGTTTAAGGTGCTTTGCCTGGCTTTTAAAATCTTAAAAGGCACGGCCCCCCCTATTTGGATGAATCTACTGACCCTATATGTCCCTTCTCGACCCCTGAGATCGATGGGTCAGAACCTGTCTGTTGTCCCACGTTTTTTGCTGAGTAGGACTGGCGGCCGCTCCTTCCGAGTAGTAGCCGCAAAACTGTGGAACTCTCTTCCTGCGGATATTCGAGCACTGGAAGACTTATTCCAGTTCAGACGTGCTATTAAAACCTTTCTTTTTAATAAAAATCCCTGATTCTGCGGCTTATTGCAATGTTGTGTATACCTTTCTTGGCGCCAGGACGCCCCTTTGCTGGGGCAGCTGTGCGCGGTACAAAAACAGTTAACATAACATAACATGATGGAATAATTATGAAGCACTTTTAACATCTTCGGTGATCTAATTATGGAGCCTATAGGTTTTGATGCAGTGGACCCTCTGTGAATACTGTGATTGCATGAATGAGTGAGTATGATTCTGTTGAGAGCATGAGTTGGTTATGTGTATGTGTATTGCACCTGGGTTTCATCTATATGTATAACCATTTTCTGATTTGATATTGTATTTTGTGGAATATTCATTGAATGTATATTAATTGCCTATTTTTATACCTTGAGAATTGGTACAATACATTTGAGACATATACTCTAATAATGATGGTCTCTAGGTATTAGTAGTTGAGTGTCTGCCACTTTTCTGCTGTTAGCACACTGTATTTTTGTTCTTGGAGTATGTGAACCTGCAGTTCCCTTGTCTTATGCATGACATATAGCGTTTCTATATATTGCTTGCAGGCTAGTGAAAGTGAAAAATTATTGATTGTATAGTTAATTAAAACCATCACAATGTTCCAATACATAGGATCCAATTTCTCTGCATTTAAAAAATACCCCAATGCTAAAAAAGGTAAGGTAAAAGGAGGAGTTAGTGTAAACAACTAGTACACCACATCTTTGTACAATACATACAAAATGTAATTCATTATTTCTATTTACAACTGTATAACTCTTAAAAGACTGAGAGGGGCAGCTGAATGATGTATGTGGCCTTTATCATTGTTTCATTAAGTTCTCAAAACAAGTACAAAAGTTACCAGTTGGCAGATTAATTGCGGATCCTTTGATTCCAGACTTTTTAGTATTGCGGATCTGCAGGTGCGGATACCTCTTTCATTAAACTGTCTCCTCAGCAAATAACGCTGGTGGTACCCTAACACTGGGCAAATACAGATTAGATGTATGAAGTCCTATATTGGTGACCCACAAATGCTGCATGCTTTTGAGTCCTGGGACTTCCAGTTGGGAAGATCGGCACTGGAGTGCAATTTCCTCATGCGTAGTTCAAATAATTTGGTTTTTAGGTGAGGGGAAAAAGTGAGGCCCAGGTATGTTGCTGGCTTGAGCTTAGTGTAGGAGTGTAATACCATCCGTGCGTGCGCACGTCGACTTAACGTGGCTTTGGCTTCCATTAGTGAGTGCATTTTTGACGCCCTTTGCACAATTAACTGTAAAGAAGTCAAAGGTAGTTTCCGATCCCAAAGGTCTGCCATCCTGGTTATTTGCAATGAGGCGTTTAAGTTCTGTGCCTAGTGTGATTTTGGATCGTTTTGCAAGGCTTCCCAGAGTGCTGAATTGATTTCTAGATCACGATTAAGCCAAATTTTGTACCAGATTTTGATTGCCTCATACCTTCTATACAGTGGATAGTTATTGAGTGCTTACTTGTGATTTCCCCTGTTCCTCTGCCTAGGCATCTCTTCCTTCGCCCCCCCCCCCCCCATTTGTGATTATTCTTCCCCCCACACTACCTTATCGTCAAAACTGTTAAAAAAACTTTATAAAGGACTGAGGCATTGGTGCCCTTTTGTTTAGGCCTTGACAAAATACTCAAGAGCCCAGGGACTGGTGAGATTCCATGCCTGGGCTACATCAAACACTGTTAACAGAAAATGGGTCTGTGAACCTTTGGGAGCATCCTGAGTCTGCATGCAGTGTCTGCAGACTCGCACTCAAGGGGATGTAGTGGAACTCTGTGGATGGAGAGCACCACAGATCTGGGGCAGCGCATACCCTGACAGCAGCTTTTTCGAAATTCAAGGATGTGTTCTGCTTGGAAGCCTACATGGATCTCAATGAGCCCCCACTTGCCAGGTCTCTGTTTATTACATTTTGGATCGGGACATTACCACTCCGCCAGTTGCGGAGTGGCATCGCCCCTTTTCAGGAGCAGATATGAATTGCCCATTTTGCCCTGAGACCAGAGAATGTATTGATCACATATTATTCTTCTGTCCACAATTTCATGCCTAAAGGAGGGCATGGATCTTGCCGTTGTGCTGTAACCTGGGTGTTAAGTACTTAATCCCTCCCAAATTATTGCTTTCCCTGCCTCCCGCTTCCTTCTCTCAATGTGGAGATGTAGACTGAAAAGTACTGTCCTTGGTACCGTACCCTCCCAACCTAAGGGAATTGTTTTTACCCCATGTATGCCTCCTGCAAAGCTGTTTTTGTATGCACCATGCCTGGTTTTATATATGGTCCAATCATTAGCACAGTGAATGAAATATAACATTTTAAACTTTGAATAGCACTCGTATGTTTGTTTTATCCTTTCCTTTTTTTTCATTTTTTTATTCTTTTTAGGCCAACACCAGTGTGGATTTTAATATAAATGTAGAAAAAAAGATTTACAATGAAATTATAATTCTCAACAAAAAAAGTAGGAATATTTTAAATATAAGAGTCAAAATAAATCATGTACATTTTGAAAAATAATTTAGGGTATTACATTTTTTTAACATATTTTTAGTTTGCTCTTATTTAATTATGTATTTTATTACTTACAATAAAATACATGGTTTAAATGAATTATATTGCATACATGTATTAATTATTTAAAAAATATTTTTGTAACAAAATACATTTATAAATTCTTCTAATATTAATTTGCTAATCATTAACATAATTAACATTAAGTGTAATTTAAAATGTCCACTTTTTTTTAAATCTCCCTATTCTGATCCTCTAAAAACCTAATATACAGCTGCTAAAGAAAATTATGAATGCACTATTTTATAGTATCATCATCCATACACTAATATAACTAAAAACACAAATTTCAACAATTTCACCATTAATAAATGATCTCACCAAAAACACACAAAAATAATATCCACATAGAATAAGCACACTACAATAATTTACATACAAAATAACACTTACAACTGATACATACGTTTTTTCTAAATCAATATTTCTTACAACAATCTCACAAACAACATGTAAAATTATATTTTTACCTTTGATATTCCTGTCAACAATATTTTTGACATCCTGATATTCTTGACACAATATTTTGTTCAACCACCTATTTTGCCTTGTTCACTTATTACACCTGCCCCTGGTTACATCATGTACCTTTACCATTATAATGTTTGTGACTATTGAGAAAGGGTCATTTTTGTTTTAGGGATGCTCCTGTGTGGGATCATATTGATACACCTGAGGGCCTACACTGAACTGTGGACTTGTTGCTGTGGGTTCTTGTCACCAGGAACATTCTGTGCTGGATAACCTGCCCCTTCAGGCATATTCAATTTGCTACCCAATTTGCCACCCACTTGCCAGCAAATACTATTTGTAACTGTGTGTAATGTACATTCATAGATTGCTTTGTTGATCTTCATGATCTGATTCACAACCCTGATGAAGTCCATCTATTGGACGAAACGCGTTGGCTGGGCTTTATTCTTCTGATTGGAATTGAAATTAAAGATTATATGAAGACTCCCCGCACTTTACTTTTGTTTCAATTTGCATGAATTTGATATTGTTTATAATTTATAAATGTACTATATTTGAATACATGCTCCTTTTCATTATATCTTTAATCTAAGAGAAGTTTTTTCTCGTATATTGTGAATTGTATAGAAGTGGGGTTACAAAAGGTGGAGCATTACGATTTAAACACTTTAAGGGAACTAATATACTAGTGCAGCCATTTAAGCCCACACTGCGGTTTCTTGAAAAAATGGTGCACAATAAATTATATTAGCTTTGAAAAAGAAACAGGACTTTCATGGTCACTTAGGTTCCATGGTTTATTGTTAAATGCAGTAGCACTACACAAAAACATCTCTAACAAAATCTAGAGACAAATCTGACTTTTTTCAAGCATTAGCAAAAATGGCAGTCAGCATGCCTCTTTAAAACTGATCTCTGTCTACACTCTGCATGCCTTATTTTCTATTTGAGATGTTCAGAAATGTCTCCATTATTCTTCTCCTGACATTAAAGGAGGGTTGTTAAGATTGTTATCCATGGTGCAGTTTATTTATTGGAATACAAAGCTTTACTAAAGTCAAAAGTTGTACCAAGTACATGGCTCACAGACATACACCATTTCCAAACAGATCCAAACTTCTCTCCTTGCCAGAATTATTCACAGGACTGTAGGAAGTGTTTGCGCCCCTACGTTTTAACCTGTTTATTGCCATTTTGTCACAATCCCTTTGATTCCATCAACAGTCCCCCCTCCCCAAGATTGGTGGCATACAAATCAGTAACTTGCTGTATGCTGATGACCTTGCTCTATTTAGCTCGCCAAGATAAGGGTCACAACACCTGCTAAACCAACTACGTATATACACAATTACTAATAACCTAGTGACTTTTGGTAGGAAAAAGTACCAGGGAGGTAGCTGGCTCTATAATGGCAACAAGACTTGGTGGAGCAATCATATAAGTATCTGGGGGCACATATTGATGCTAGGGGTTCCTTTATGAGGCAACGTAAGGATGTTGCAGCAAAAGAGGCAAATGCCCTGTACCTTCAGATCAAAAGCACTACTGGGGCCGAGATTTTCTCCACTGCTGGAAGTTCAAAGGGCCAAAATATTTCTCTTTCATTAACCTATGAGACTGAAATCCTATTGGGCAAGGACAGTCGTTTATTAAACAAACTCACAAGGATATACAAATGTGTCCTCTGGCTGCCAAAATCCTTAACCGCCACCCAGATTAGGTTGGAACTGGGCCTTCCCGATCACCGGACAATTGGTGATAGTGCTAACCTCAACATGTGTCATAAGCTGCGGGGGCTAGGGCTGGCTGTTTAGAGGCATTGCTATGGACTGAAATTAGCTCCAGTGGATCAAGTCAAGTGCAACATCAGCTCCTCAAAGGCTGTCAGCACCTTTTAAAGGTCAATTAACTTTGGGCCATAAACCTGAGTCAATCAGTATTTATATTGGGTACTAAAAAATGTGTCCGCCTCTGGTCATACCACTCTTTCAGAGCCATTCTAGCCAAACATAAGCATTTTTTGGCAATCATCAATATGTACCAGCCAGCATCCTCCATGCCATATCTTACCTGTACATATTTAATGTATCTGAAGGCAAGAGTTATGGTTCTCTGGCCTTTGGTGGTGGCGGTCTTGAAGCATCTTGACCGCTGGTGTTGACCCATGGAGCGAACATCTTGTAGGGGCTGTGGCCAGTGTGAAGATTCTCACAAACATGTTGCATGCCTTTGTCCAGCTATGTTGGATGAGCGCAAAATCAGGTTATGGTGAGATTGGAAGACAATGGGAGTTGACTGATTGAATTTTTTTGACCTTTTATTGATGTCCTTACTGTTCTTATTCGGTCTTTCTTTGCACGAGCACTTGATATTTTATGCTAATGTGATATGCCAAATGATTTTAAATTGATGTGATTATGATGACGATCATTTTCAGGAATAATCCGCTGCTATATATTTTATACTAGCCTTTGTTAGATGTCTCCTCCCATTAGTAGTTCAGTGATGGGTGCTTCTTCAAACATTTGAATGGCCTCTGTGGTAGGCAAATTTGACTGATTGCACTTTTCATTTAATGCATTGATGTCTTTATCGCTTTTATCAGGTTGACACAGCATCGGAATAATCGCCTTAGGTTCCTGTGCTGTTTTAAACTGTGCACTCTTCTTTTATGCCAAGAGTTTCTCCCATTTTGGCTGCCTTGCACTGTTATTTTTGGGAAATTGCAATGGCTTTATTTACCGTACACAATAAAGATTATTGTTCTGAAGCTCACAATTATGTAAACAGAAAAAGAATCCAAAATATTAACTTAAAGGTAAAGACAAAGGGGGATATTCTCAAGAACGTGTAATAATTACTGCAAAATTAGCTTACCGCAACGCTGTGTTAACGTTGTATTCTCAACACGGCAGAACCATGCGATAGTCTCATGATCAAGCGTCAAATAACCGCGTTAAAATTAACATGGCGCTGAAAAAATGCGAAACACGAACACTAAAATAGTAGCGATGAGGCCAATCGCGATACAAAAATCAGAGATAACCAGCAACAGGCCTGCAATTCCCATGCGTCATGCGGGAAAATGCACCATAAAAGCAGAACAAACAAAAAGAGAGAAAAAAATAAACTGACTAGCTCCATGGATACACCCGGACTGAGTGCAGAGGACAACCCGAATACCACAAGCCCAACAGACCACCAGCAAGGAACCCCGGGGTCGGGGAAGGCCAAGGAGAAGAAGAAGAGGAAGACGGGGTTCAGTCTGAAGGAAAACTGTATTTTCGTCATGGAGGTGATAGAACACTAATAACAACTGCTCATCACCTCCACTGTGTCATTGTCAACACAAACAGAAACATGCCAGTCCAACGTGAACAGCGTAAATGAGTGTCAAGGAGGTCAATGGAGGCGGCCAAGAGGAGCTGGCATGAAGTGAAAAACCAAACCAAGCAGAAACCCACTGCCAACAAGTAGGCAGCCACGTCGACTGGAGGTGGGAGTCCTGCGCCACAGGAGGAGCTGCAGGTAATGGTGGCCACCGTCATCAGTGGGAGACGATGCAAGGAGTTGGCAGTCCGGTCACAACTCGACATGACCTGACACAACATCAACAGGGTGAGTAACGACCAGGGACTGCGGAGACGGTGGAGATGGGCAGAATGGCACACATGCACAATCATGTGTAGCACACTGCACACCCACAATGACCCTGGATCATGTCCCTGATCCCTGTGGCCCACTGCAGCACCCCACACATTACCAATCTCACAACCAACACATGCACATGTGTGAAGCACAGCAAAGATGCGTATTTGTGAGCCACACTGACAATGCAAGTGACACTACATGACGATCAGCATGGCAGCAGTACAATCATCATGACATTGTGCACGACACTGAGGCGGCTAAGTGTAGACCACATCCGTAAAGGAACAGGTCACACTCTGACACATCCACGTGCACAAACAACCCCTGACGTCAACAATACATCTGCAGACCAAAAATGCAAAATAGTACAAAAAACGTCCAAGAGCACAAATGACCCAAGTCACCAACATCTCAGCACCGTAAAAGCACAAAAGTAAAAGGCACACCGTCTCAAAGGGATAAGGGGCAACAAAATCACTGCTGCAGGGGAAACTCACCCACAATGCACCATACACACATAGCAATAACAGCCCACCACATTGACGACGATGGGGTACAATGTGTAACACTTACACTGCAGAACAACGAACACAATTGGATCCGCTTGTGCATAGAAACTGGCCAATTACATCTGACAGCATGAAACTGTGAGATGAAAATGTGTGTGTGTACAACCTCACATCCGTCATGTAGTCCAAATGTTTCCTGTCCCGCATCAAATAGTCCGCTCTTCCCAAACAGTAACAATGTACATTGTCTTGCAGTCTGTATATAAACGTGAACAATGTATCAACCTACATGCCAACACAATGTCAAAATGCATCTCCCCTTCACATTGCAGAGGGACAAACAATACCTCCAGCAGAGCAGACCAGACAACTCATCAGTGATGCTGAAGAGGACCTCCACACCTTCGACACTGACGCCCTACAACAGCTCATGGACATATTAGGCAACCCACATCGAGGAACAGGGCAGCCCAGCTGCATCGAGGAGACCCCACCCCCTGCACAGACCACACAACTGAAAGCACCCACCACCACGGCTGGCTCCCAGCAACCCGCTGAGGCGCACATCGCATTCCAAGGCCAGGTGTCAGAATGCCAGAAGGAGGTGGCCGAACAGGTGCGTGTGGGCTTTGACTTCATGGAACCCGAAATAGATCACATATGTGGGAGTCTAAGTCCCATCAGGGACCACTTACACTTCCCAACGGAGGCCCACACTGCGACAGAGACACATGCATCTGCACATTTCCAGTACTGAACCAAGCCCAGAGCTCCGGGATAATCATTCACACCCCCACGCTGGACTTGCATACGCCGGACCAGTCCACTTCTATTGTGTACTGAGTGGGGGACGACAAAGCTACATGTCCAAGGTCTTACATGCTGCCTGCAGTGACATGTTTGCGTCTGCTGTACATAGCACAATGTAATGTTGTAGGGCCTGGGGGCCTCATGCATACATTAGGACCACACGGACACACTAAGATAGTTTGTAGAACTGGCTACAGGCACGTGCGACCGGCACCTTTATTGCCAGGGTCACATGTACAGTGACGCCTGTGCTGGATGTGTGTGGGGTGAGTGTAAGCCAGCCCTCGTGGAGTGGTTGGTGCTGGCAACAACTTGAACAGTGATCGCAATTAAAGCGGAAACAGAAAACACCAGCATAAAAGAAACAAATGCGAAGCATCATGGTGGTAGCCGGAGCAAATACAGAGATCACCCAATATGCAATCAGAAGGGTCCATGAGTTGCAGTGCACTAAGGTTGGGGCTCCCAGAGCTGAGCGTGCTCATGTGAACAAATTGTCTAGCATTGTGTCATTTCTGGATATTCCTACTACAGCTGCAGTGGGGTGTATTAAACCTGCATCATCTTCCTCATCATCGTGCCAGGTCTTCCATACTGCCTGAGGTGACATTGTTGCGTGAGCTGTCCACAGCACAGAACTCAATCAGAAATGGTCCATGAGTTGTAGTTTACTGAGTTAGTGGTACCTGAGGAGCAGAGCAGGGTATCAAGCTGATGATGGCACCCACGGCAGGTGTGAGCAACTCTGATAGTCTGGCAGCAAGACTCTTCCAACTCTGGCAGTTGTTGTTTGGAGGTGGTCTTGGCGGTTGTGGAGTGTGCATCCTGCGGTGATGCGACATCCGGGCAGGTCAGAACTCGATTTGATGTGTGATCCAAGGTGGACCACAGTTGAGGTCGGAGGCAGCGGACAGCGCAGGGGCACAGACACATGGCGGTGATGACCCCCAGTCCATCGACCCAGAGGACATCCAATATTCGTTCTGACAGGGGGTATGACTTGAGCAGCACAGAGTTAGTGGCCCCGGATGCACTGCGGCAGGCACAGGCGCACCGCTACGGGACGGTGACTTTCTTTGCACTGAGGTAGGGCCACCCGAGCTGAGCGGGTCCTCGTCGATATCGAAGGTGAATGTAGCAGAGGGTTGCGGGGGACAGTGGAAGGTGTCCTCCAGGGCATTATGCAGAGGGGAGAGGCCAGCAGGAAGCGACAAATGGAGGAGTGTAATGGGACAACCTCATTTTTACCACCAAGTCAGTATCACCTAGATGATGATGAAGAAAATCCCCAGTACATAGACTCATTCACCACCAAAGTTCAACCAGAAAGTGTGCATGAATGTAGGGGCACAGACTTAGTGGCACAGGAGCTGAAAGGGGATGGAGTCTGCAATAAAGCCTGTACAATGATATAAAATCTGCCATAAATAAATCAAGGCTCAGTTCCAAATGTGTGACCTACTCGCCGCAGTGTAGGCTGGAGGAAGCGGTCAGCAGGGGCCCAGAGCCACGTATCGTTGGCACAGGATGCCCAGAGTTAGTGACAGCAGAGCAGTTGTTAGTTGTGTTTGATCACCTCTGTAACAATGATCCTTTTTATGCTCTGGACTCAAACGTATCTTCCTCTTACACCTCTCCTTGCATGCAATGACATGAACTCTGCCATTGAGAAACCAAGACTCAGCTCCAAGTGTGTGACCTACTGGACTGCAGTTTTGGACGAAGACAGTAGTCAGCGAGGGACCACAAACATGTGTGGTTGGAATGCTATACACAGAGTTGGTGGCACCACTTCGAGGGAGTACAGTGATATCAAAGTCCCTTGAACATATGAACTCAGCCATCAAGATTCATGGCTCAGTTCCAAATGTGTGACCTATTTGACCGTAGTGTGGGCCGGAGGCAGCAGTGGAGTATGTCAGTGAGAAAGGAGTACTGCGGAGGCCGTGATCGGCGGAGGAGGCTGCCAAGGTCGCGGGTCTCAGTCTTGGAGCTTGCACCGTCACGTGATAGGCCCTCTTTGACACACGCCGGTGTCGGCAGGTGAGCAGTGAGGCCTGGGTGCACAGGGGCAGTCAAGACGAGTTCAGGGACCAGCGGCCAAGAGTGCAGCAGGCACACAGGATGACAGGCAACACCGCTCACGGTGACGGCATTGGCCTTGTGGTGGGGTGAGAGGTGCCACCCTGGCAGACACGTTGGGCATTCCAGAAGAGAACCACGCCCAGAGCTACGTGCTTTTTATTCACACCCCTACGTGGGCCTGGCATACACCGGGACAGCCCACTCCACTCACGCTTACAGGGGGAATGTAATAAGCTACATTTCCAAGCTCCTTCCCACTAGCTGGGGTGGCATGGTTGCGTCCACTGTCCACTACACTCCAATTACCAGCAGTATATGTCAACATGGATATGTCTGTGGTCTGCATACTGCAGTCTGTCCAGCACATCCACGCCACACTTGGTATTGTGTACATTCTCATTCATGGGTCACTTGCCTTCTTCGCACATGCCTGGTTCCCACCTCTCCCCACAAACTGCTATTGTGTGGCTGGTGTGCCATGCCATTGTTGGCTCATGTACATAGCTAGCCCAGGTTACCACAGTAAGTTGTGCTGTCATGTCTGATGGTTGGGCATGTTGTATGTGATGTTGTAACGTGCATTACCAGCGTTGTGAGTTGCATGAATGTGGAGTTGGGGTGTGTGGTGTATTCATTTGGTACTTACCAATGAACGGAGCATTTCCACAGGTGGCATCCTGAAAATGCTGATGGATGATGGACTGTCAAAAAATGTAGGTATCTTGAACAGTGCCTGGGTAGTTGGCGATGACATTGGTGAAGAGTACCCGGTGGTCCACTGTTGCCTGCACATTGATGGAATGTGTGTGCTCTCTGTTGTGGTAATTGTGTGCGGTGTCAGTAATGTGCACAAGTAGGACATGTGTGCAGTCAATTGCCCCCAACACGTGCGGGAAGACAGCTGTGGGGTAGAAACCTTGCTTGGTCTCCAGCTGTTGCTGCGCAGTGTGGGGGATGTGAAGGTGCTGGGGTACCAAGCTGATGATGGCATCCAGAACAGTTGTGATGAACTTTGTTAGGGCTGAATGTGAGACACCTCCGACTCTGGCAGTTGTTGGTAGCAAGGTACCAGAGGCCAACAGATGCAGTACAGCCAGCAGCTTTGGCTGCGGAGGGGTGTTATTGTCCGCTGTGTGGGTACCGTCAGCCTGTGGGCAATAATGTTCAGCATGCGGAGGATGGTTGTACTTTTGAGCCTGTAGTGGGCAATGACATCCTCTGGTGTTGGGTCTGTGAGGCCAGTGTGTTTTCTGAAGGTCTGCTGTCTTTGTCTGCGCTGCCTCTGTGGAAGTCCGGGGGGGGCAGGTGGAGGACCGGGGTGGGGGGCGGCCTGGGGGTGGTGTCGTCGGTGGGTGATGTTGCCCTCTTGGGGCTCCGGGCTGCATGGTCAGTAGCTCCATGGCATCTGTTGTTCTTCAGGTGAGGCTTTGGCCTGGGCTCCCTTTTCTGGTGCAGCTTGTCGTCCGACTTTACACCAGGTCAGAGCAGGTGTTAAATTCCTGCTGCTAACACGCCTTATCGCCTGCTTTGTGATCTTATCGCCAATCTGGCTGGTCATTGAGAATGTTGCGGAGTGGTGTCACAGCTTTTTGCAGGGGAATGCCTTCTCTGCATCTCATTAGCAATAGTTCCCGTGATCATCTGTGGCAATATTTTTGGCAGCTGCTATCACAGGTAAACTGGTGATATCCCCTGTTAGCACCAGCAAGTGACTGGGGCGATACATTTATCGCCAATTTGGCTGCGATAAAGTGCCGATAACTCGGCGATAAGTCCTTGAGAATACCCCCCCAAAAAAGCACATTTATTTAAGACTTGACTGAAGATAGCGTGCGTGTGGTATTATTTAAAGAAATGGGTCAGACATTTTAAAGAACGCTTGCTTGACAGCTTTTGTCTGCAGTTTATACATAACACAAACTCGACCCGATGGTATTGGAACTCTTTACATTCCACAAGGACATATTGATTTTTTTGTATGCACAGGGAGATTAAATGATTTGCCTAGAATGGCAGGATTTTGAGCCAATGCCGAGACTCAAACTGAGGGCCTTATTTATGGGGATTTGATGTAGGGCAACGAAGCAAGTCACCTTGCTGCAGTGCCCTACGTCAAAGTGAAAGGGCAGGAGTGCATTGAATTTTCTAATACCATGCATTCCTGTCCTTTTCCCAGCACTAGCTTGATTTTGGCAGCAAAGCAGGCACCCCTGAACTATGGTACAAGGGTTTCTGTGTTGTCTGCAGCGTTGTTTGTGTGCAAGAAGAACCACCTTACTGCACAAAAACCAACCATGAGAGGTGTTTCCCTCTAAGGAGAAATGAAGTAATTTCTCCTCATTATGCCTCACCTTGGGAGGAGTATGGTTTTAGCACTTCCCCATGTTTACTTGGTCTTGTAAATCTGAGGAACACCCACCACAAAGCCCATGGAACGCCTCACGAGTGCTGAGTAAGCAAAGGCAGCGATTTGCGCTGCTTTGCCTTACTCCATATCTATGAGGCCAGTGAAAGCCACGCAAAGTGGCTTTCAATGCCACAGACCCCATGGGCTAAATTGCCCTGGTGCCCTGTTTGTGGCCACTTACCTGCCTTTTCACCATGCTTTTCATGGTGGTGTCCCCGCCATGGAAAGCTCATTGGAAAAGCAGATCGCAATACCAGCACAGCCTCCATTGACCTCCACGGTCCACACTGCCGCCCCCATGGGACCTACAATCCTGGCAGCAGTCTGAAGGCAGTCGTGCAGTGGTCCGACCGCACACATTGTAACCGGTCAGTCATACCGTGGTGGAGGTGGCGGTCAGACTGCAATGACAGTACGGCGGTCCGTGGACTGCCATACTCATAGTTGGGCCCTAAATAACCACATTGAAAAACTGATCAAACAGTGCAGGAGGTACGTATATTTGCAGAACGTCCTTCAGACAGATGTTATAGCCTGAGAAAATGCTTGTGCTTCACCTATGAAAAGAGCTTATGGAGGAATAGTATGGACTTTAAATGGGCTGATTTGACCCTAATATCAGCAAGTCATTTTTGTTACAATACCCCCAAACATTTAATTATTAGTAAAAATATATCATTTTGTGCTGCTCAGCCCGCACAGCTGGCAAACACATTTCGATGTATCATTGCAAATTGTATATAAGCAATATTCATAAATAAATGACACGTAGAGTGCCTTAGCATTTTTTGGCGAACTAGTAAAGCTTTAATCACAAAATAGTCTCAGTGTTTAAAGAAGTGCATAAACACAATCCAATTTTCTATCCTTTAAAATGTATTAATATATAGGATATTATACATTCCAATATGTACAGTAGTTGTCAAGAGACTTTACTGGCTTACATCAGTCTGTCATTGTTTTTGTTAATTTTTCGGTGGAAAATTTAGTCAAAGCAGTAAATTCGGTAAATCTTTTAAGTTGCGCTGGGGAATGATTTATCACTGTGCAAGTCCAAGGTAAACAAGCATTGAGTCCCAACAAAAACAAAAAAGGCTGCTTCAGTTAAAGGAACTTAAGGAAATTTATATTTTCCATATATAATGCAGCAACAAGACAAGTAATTAAATGGTTGCTAATTGAAAATATTTAAGAGATGTAAAATTGTCCCTCATGCTTTCAATGCAAGCACTCCTTAGCGAGCAGAATGATAATCCAAACAAACAATAGCATGAAGTGATAAAGTATTATCCGTTTGGTCAAAACCAAAGCCCACTCATATATTTAAAGGAATTGCTAACAACAGATCTTACAGACAACTGCAGGGTCAAGCCAAACGTACCTGGCATTGGCAAACCCAGTAGAGTTTAGATTTTTGTTAGGGAAGTGTTTCCCAATAACTGGGTGTCAGAACCCCATTCTAGGGGCCACGGCGCACACAGAAGAAACTGGGCTTAACCGAGGTGGTTAAGGCCTTTTACTTCTGATGTCCCAGGGCACACCCTACCATGGATCCTGCTCAACTGGGTCAAGCGCCCCCTTCTACACCTGACTGTCAGTTGGGTAGCGTAGCTTGAGCAGTCAAGTCTTCCTCAGGGGAAGCTCAGTTACAGTTCAGTGAGCACAACTTCATAATTCATAAATTAATGTTGAGTCAAATACTTGTTTAACTGAGGACGAGACTCTATTGCATGTCCTGTTTGTGTGCCCTGCATACAAGAGCCCTCGGCTGAAATGGCTCAAGCAGGTTTGTATAAAGTTTGGAACTAGATCTTGTCAAACGGACCTGCGTACTTTAAAAACTGAAACTTCTGAAGTCATAGTTGTTGCTATGGCTAAGTTTTTTGAGCTGGACTTGGGTCCTTAGAAGGAAAAACCTGCAAGGCATTATGTAATCTTTCTGCTTATGCATTGGTGTACTCAAGTTTCCCCCATGCCATTCAGTCCAATATTGAAGACTGTAACCAAGCCCTGTGTAATTATGCAATTATAGCTTTTGACCCTGAATTCTCCCTTTTAAATCTAATCATTGTTTTAACAGCCTTGGGCTTTTGTATGACATGTTTTTTTAACAAAATATTCTTGTATGAAATGTTGTGCCTTTTTATATTATATTGTATTTGTCTTAATGTGTCATTTATGATGGATTATGATCGAATAAAGACGGAAATTGAATTGAATCAAATACTTGTTTTTGTATACAAAGAAGTATTGTTATTCTACATCTACACATACAAAGGCAAATGACATTCAGAAAACAATAACACAGCCCCCTTCAGATTAGGGCTATATTAGTTGACAGACCCCTCCCTGTCCTCCCACCTCTAGTGTATTAGGTTCAGTGTTATTCACCATTCACTGATGCCCGCATCCAGGGAATATAAACTAATAGGCTGCACTCATGAGTTCTTTCCCCAGACTCTGCAACTAAATTCACTTTTTAGAGTCTAGGGATTAGTAGCGCAAATAATCGTATGTCCCCCTGGGTCCAAAGACCCCTTTCTCCGCTTACCTGCTCCGGCGGCAAAGTCCCTGTGGCAGTGCAGCACAGTTCTGTTCTGGATCGGCTGTGTCTGCCCACCCGTATTAGAATCCAAACAGAGGTTCAAGTTTGACACTTAAATACACAGAACTTACATCAAAAATAATGTTTATACTATTTGAAAAAGAAAGAATCATGAAAAGAGAGGAGTATACATATACAAAATCAAATTACAAAGAAGCCATGTATAAAGTCAATTCATAGAAAATGTATTAATAGATAAATAATTAGATCTAAAGACATACAAAAACATTGGCGCCCAACGCGGTACACAAACAAAATGAACAATACACAGTATAATCACAAAGTGGCTGAGGAAATAATTCTATACAATAGGAAGTTCAGAACAAGACAAAAAACCACACAGAGCTAAACTCCATCCTCTTCAATTTGGGGCCCAAAGGGGGAGAGGGGGGGGGGGGGGGGGGAAGCACCAACCAGAGACTCAAAAATAGGTGTGACAAAGGCCGCTTTATTGGAAGCAGGTGCACCTTAAACAATGAAACCCTTGGCCTGCGCCGTACAAAACTATACCTCACAAAATATGCAATTTCCTGACAAAGCCCCCCACCCCCTCCCCTAACTGGTTCCCCCAATCCACAAACAGTAAACAATTAGCAGAAACGTCAATTTGCCTCTCCACCTGGCTAAATCCTTTATTATGCTTGACCTACCCCCCGCTAATCCAACAACCGATCTCCTATACTTCCCCCATATATTAGGAAGAACCGCCCCAAGGCAAAATACACCCCACACCTGCTCCAGCGACACAACCAACCCCACAACCATTGAGCAAAACTAGATGCACCGGCCCCCAAGAAAACTCCTTCCAAAAAACCACCGCACACCACACAACCCCTCCTATACCCTGAAGAAAGCAATCACCCCTCTCCCTGCCCCCCAGGCCCCGTACTTGAAAACCCCCCCAATCAACTTGATCGAAACCTAGGGAGGGAGGGTGGGAAAAACAATTACCTCCGTTTAACCCCCGCCCGGCTGCTGTGTCACCAGTCACCTTCTTTCTAAAATGGTGGCCTGTGATCAAGATGTCCAGGTTTTAACGTGGACCAGCCCAAACCCAGCCCAAAACCAGCCCACCCCAGCCCAAAGCTACCAAGTAGCCCAAAACCAGCCCACGTACGGTGCTGGCTCTACCCCCCCCCCTCCACCGGCCCCAAAACACCCCGGGGGTGGCAGGCCTCCCGCTGGTCGGCCGCCCCCCCCAAATCCCCATTGGGGCCCAAAGGGGGAGAGGGGGGGAGGAAAAGCACCGACCAGAGACTCAAAAATAGGTGTGATAAAGGCCGCTTTATTGGAAGCAGGTGCGCCTTAAACAATGAAACCCTTGGCCTGCCCGGTACAAAACTATACCTCACTAAATATGCAATTTCCTGACAAACCCCCCACCCCTCCCCTAACTGGTTCCCCCAATCCACAAACAGTAAACAATTAGCAGAAACGTCAATTTGCCTCTCCACCTGGCTAAATCCTTTATTATGCTTGACCTACCCCCCGCTAATCCAACAACCGATCTCCTATACTTCCCCCATATATTAGGAAGAACCGCCACTCGAAAGGCGTGCTAACGGCTTTCGACCCCCCCCCAGGACTCCAGCCCTTCCAGCCATCTGCGCCCCAACCCTCTCCAGTGCCTCCTTCAAGTGTAGCACATAACTCCATTCCGTACCCCGGTGAAAACCCCATCCCCCTGCAAATCCACTGCCCCGTGCCGCAGCTCCGGGTGCTACATCCTCTCAACCTTCTATCTTCCCCGAACCTTCACTTCTTTGAAAATTCCCTACGTGTCCAATCTATGGCCTCTTGCCTCTCGCCCCCCTACGACCCACCTGGGACCAAACTCTGACCAACTGACCTGACACCCCGCCTACCCGCGCCGTATCTCTACCAGATTCCTCCTCACTTGTTGAACCCAACGCTAACCCTTTTCACTGTACCAAGCCCACGTCAGGCACACTCTCCCCTGTTCCACTGCACACACAGCCTGCCACAACGCATGCCAGCTCATGCCCCTTTTCCTTGCCACTGACCATGAGACCTGTCGTCCGACTCCGACCACTGATTCCGTTGCTTGACCCAGTCCCCCTTTCCGACTGCTTTACAACTGAGTGTGCCCCAACATAACTCTCCAGCGCCGCTGCAGTTGGCCCCTCCCCTGCACCTGAAAAGACACACATGTGAGAGGTGAGAAATGTCCATCATATCGTATGTTCACTTCCCACCCTGCAGCCTGCAGCTGCCCACTAACAGTCCGACCTCCAGGGCCCAAGGCCTTCTACAACCTTGATGCGCCGCCTCCGTTGCCGTCCCACTCCGATACAATGCCTCCGTAACACCTTCGGGTCCTCACCCATATACCATAGGGCGTGCCGCAGGACCCCTAACGCCTGTGCCGCATACGTCCCCCCATTCCCCCGCCAATGGCGAATCGCCCCCGGAAAGCCCCCATCCATCCACTCCAACCGGAACCGCGAGACCCGCTCCTGCGGAAACCGCCCATCCCCCTGCCCCCACTGCACCCGACCGCCGCAATACCTCCCCCGTCCGCTCATATGCACACCCAGGAAATGCCCCCGAACACCTGTCCCCAGCCAATCCCCCTTTTCCCCCCACCGACAACGTACCCGAAGATGCGGTCGCGTCAAAAACCGGGCAGCGTCAGACCCAAATGACGACGTTGCCATCCCCTTGGCCTACGGCAGGCGTGCTTCCATGGCCACGGAGTTGAGCTCTATACAAAGGAATGACAGCCTCTAAACTGGGACCGTGCGTCTTCGCTGGTGCCCGGGGCACCCCCAGGTAAGCCACAATGCCCAGAAAACCATCCAGCTCCGCTGGCAGTCCGTCGAAAACCGGCCGTCCCACCAGCGAGACGTCAACCAGATAGTGCGTCACCGCCCAGAGCCTGTCCACCAGGAAAAACCCACTGCAAAATCCACCTAACGGCGCACTCAGCGCACCCAAATTTGAACATCCCATGTGCCGTGCTGTCGCCCCCCCATGCCAACCTTGCCGCCCCCTCGTTCTCTGGCAGGCGTGCTTCCATGGCCCGGAGTCGAGCTCTATCCAACCAAGGACAGCACCGTACTGGGACCGTACATCTTCTCTGGCTCCAGGGGCGCCCCCCAGGCAAGCCACGAGGCCCATAACTGACCAGCAACCGCCGGCAGTGTGCTGAACCCGGCCGTCCCACCAGCAAGAAGTCCTCCAGATCGTGCGTCTGTCCCAGAGCCTGTCCGTCTGGAAAAAGCCCACTGCAACAAGGAATCTAAACGCCCAAAACGCTCCCGCAAAATAAACCCCCCCATGCTATTGACCCCCACAAGGGCCCCCCGGTCAAACAGGGTCCCCACCGACCGGTGATCCCCCGGATGCCTCCGAAACCACCAGGACGCCAACCGAACCCCGCACTTTGCCCAAGAGCCTTCACCCACCGCCGCCGGGCTCCTCCGCACCATGTCCCTGCTTGTATACCCCACCCCTGAGAGTACCGCCGCTAAAGTCACCGACCGACTGACCCCCCCCCCCACCCCGCATGCTGCTGGGACAACCGAGACTGACCGGGCTCCTTCCTGCGCCCAACCCCGTAGGGGAACCCTCAACCCCGCCGTGCAGCTCCAAACCGAAAGAGGGGGGGCCCCATCCGCGCCCGCTCTCCTCCTTACACACCTGCCCCGCGCTGGCCCGTGATCGCATTGCCGGCTCAACTCCTCCACCCTCACCGGCGACGGGCCTATGCCCTGAACCTTGACCCCTATTCCCCTCTCCCCGCATCCCCCCGGCACCCCCTCCAACCGCGCCATTACCCGGCGCCCCCCATGCTCCCCGGTATCCGCACCAACCGACAGCCGAGGATTACTCAAACCACTCCCCTACTTCGCCACCATCCTTACCTGGCGTCAAGGCCGGCGTCCACTTGATCCCGCCGCCTAACCAGCGGAGGTGGGGGGGGGGCCATCTCTCTCGACGCTCCTTGCCGTGGGCATACCTGAAACACACTACCAACACCGTTACTTTGCACCCCCCTTTCCCACCTCCCCCTCCGAATCCTCCACATACTTCAATTGCCCCATGGCCTCCTCAGACTCCTCCACCAGTTCCAATGGCCCATGGCCTCCTGCCCAGCACTGGGCCCCTCCTTCCACCTGTCGCTTGTGACAAACAGTTTGCCACCTTGTTATATCCTGCTCTTCCTCTCTCTTTGTGCTCTTCCTCTCTCTTTGTCCCTCCTTAGTGTTAGTGTCTGCTTGTCTATGTCATGTCTCTGTGATGTCATCCAGGATTCTACCTGTTGCTGTTCAAGGGATTTATCAGTTACCTGGAGGCTGAGCAGGAAGTTATCTGCTCCCGGTGGGGTTTCTTACCATATTACATTCCTACCTGAATGCTGTACCTTCTATCTAATCTCAAGAATAAATATACTACATGTACATTACAACAAGGACCCTTCATCTTTATTTTATTGAATTTAACACTGGCGACGAGGTAAAAAAGGACCCATTTAAAAGAAAAAGGACTTCATTGAATTTAAAAAGGACATCATTGCAACCAAAGACAAGAAGAGAAACGTTTAAAGTTCCTTTCCTGCTTCTGGATACCCCACCGGTGTCTAAATCCAACCGACAGCCTCAACCCAGAGCATTGGAATAACCTTTGCTGAAGTAATACTACTACTATATCATCTGGCACTAGAGCAAACTTAAAGGACTCCCTGTTTTCATCTAGTGAGTCAGCGTTTTACGTGAGTAACGTTACTGCTGCTGTCTGTCCTAGGTGTGCCTGTGCTACTTCTGCAACCTCCTGTTTAAATTGAAGTGTGCCTGTGCTATTTCTGGAATCTGCTGTTTAAAAGATTGTCAGCTCACTTTGTGACTTCAGTTTATTGCCTGCGCAACTTGTGCCAACCTGCTGTTTAAAGGTCTCCTGTTTACAAAAGCATTACTAACTGGGACCGTTACAACCTGCAATTAAAATTAAAGTCTGCCTGCATCAATCTGTGTGAACTCCATGTTTCGGTACCTTGGAGGTTGTGCACTGGCAGTTTGAGTGAAGAGAGGGCTATTCTACTTTTTTATTTGGCTTGCCTTGTGGCCTACGCTGAGACCTGATGCCTATTTCTTGACAACTGTCTTTTTTCAAAAATTAAAAATAAAGATGTAGCTCGAGCTCAAGGGCACACTCACCTTACTTCTAGCGTCGCATGGAGGCAGAGTACTTCTGTTATGTCTATCTCTCCTTGTTCCTCCATGACGCCTGTTCAGCTGCCTATCGACGCCTGCATGTTTCTGCGTGCCTTGAGCCACCCAGCTTGTCGTCAAGAAACGTACCGCCATGTTGTGGTTGGTACTGTCATTGCAGTTTGCCTTCTTGCCAACCACGTCCTGCGCATACTCTGCAGCAGTACTGCGTGTTCTTCTGGTGTGTACTTTTGTCAATTTCTCTGTCATGCAGCACTACGGCGTTACTTCTTTAACTTCCAATCTTCGATATTTGTGCTCTGTCATCTGGAATTCACATGCCAGCGCTTGGCTTTACAGCATTTGGGAGTCTGTCTACATTCCTGACTTCGAGAACTTGATTTGCACACCATTTCACTACGTTTGGATCTACAACCCGGGTGGGAGATCGCTCACCGGTGTTTGCTGTTTCATGAATTATTTATTTATTTATTTATTTATTTTCGTTAAACAAAAGGGTGTTCTCCAACAAGGTACTGTTTGATTTTCTTAAAATTTTCCCATGGAGATTTCTACAGAGCTGTTTGTGTCTCCCTTCATTCAAATGACAACGGTGACTACTTTTATTATTTTGATTTGTTATGTTTAAGATGTTGTGTACAATTTTGCATTTTTCCTAATTTATGCAATGTGTAGTTTGCGCTGTACTTTACCCTTGGGTGCATTTCTTCTAAGTACTGTGGTGTGCTAAATATCGATTAATATGCTCAATGCTTAGAATTCTGTTTCTAGGTTATGTATGTATGCTGTTACATGTTCTTTTCTGTGCGGATTTGCAAGTGATGCATTTTGAAAAAATGTATTCTATTATTGCCTACTTTACTGGAGCCACGTTTGTGCTCAACCTTTGTTGAGGTGCTCATTTGCTTTCAATTTGGTGATGATTTGTAGGTGTTATGCTTATTGGGGTCATTTATGTGCTCAACTATGTTGAGGTACTCCAGTTTGTTTTCATTCTTAGTCATGATGAGCTAGAGTGATGCTCAATTTTGATGTTTATTTCTGTTATGAACCACTTATAGTGCTCTATTGTTAGAGGTGTTCATGTGCTTGCTATTAGAAGCCAAAGGGGCTTAATTTTATTGTCATTTCAGATGAACCACTTATAGTGCTCTATGGTTAAAGGAGTTCATTTATTTACTGTCAGGAGCCGCAGGGCTCAGTTTTATTGCTGATTTTCTGTTACTTACTGTGAGGAGCTGAATGTTCTCAGTTATATTCTATTGATAGAGAAGTTGCACATTTTCTGTGAAGAGCCGTTTTGTCATGAACCACTTTTACTGTGCTCTATGTTTAGAGGAGTTCATGTATTTACTTTGAGGAGTTGGGCTCATTTTATTGTGCTTTATTTTGGAGGAATCGAAAATATTTGAATTTGAGGAATTGATATTTCATTTTCTATCTACGGTACTGAGCCATACTGTACCTTTGCTCATTTGTATTGAGATGTTCAGTTTTCATTTCATTTAAGCTTACATTCTTTTGTTAGCTTATGGTGCTTGTACAACCTTTGTGCCTGCGCCCCGTTGATATTACCTCTTCTTTCCATCATGTTGAAGAGGGTGTTTATTTCTGGTGCATATATGTCCTTTCTTCTGCCTTTCTGCTTCTGCCATCTGTTTCATCTTATCCATTTTTTTCAATCAAAGGAGGGAGGTGTGTTATATCCTGCTCTTCCTCTCTCTTTGTGCTCTTCCTCTCTCTTTGTCCCTCCTTAGTGTTAGTGTCTGCTTGTCTATGTCATGTCTCTGTGATGTCATCCAGGATTCTACCTGTTGCTGTTCAAGGGATTTATCAGTTACCTGGAGGCTGAGCAGGAAGTTATCTGCTCCCGGTGGGGTTTCTTACCATATTACATTCCTACCTGAATGCTGTACCTTCTATCTAATCTCAAGAATAAATATACTACATGTACATTACAACAAGGACCCTTCATCTTTATTTTATTGAATTTAACACACCTTTCGCAGTTTGTTTGCTTAGGTTCTTGCACGAGTGCCACCATTGCCCACGTAACGCTTGTTCTTGTGCCTGAGTGTCTGCCACTTATAGCAGACTCCTCCACCAGTTCCAATGGCCCATGGCCTCCTGCCCAGCACTGGGCCCCCCTTCCACCTTTGGCTTGTAACAAACAGTTTGCTACCTTTTGCAGCTTGTTTGCTTAGGTACTTGCACGAGTGCCACCATTGCCCCTATAACGCTTGTTCTTGTGCCTGAGTGTCTGCCACCTATTGCCGCCATATACCTCTACTGGTACTTTGTACGTTTTGTAACCTGCACACATATCACTTTTTTCTCCTGTGATGCACCGATTGCTACCTCATGTATTTTGGTTGCTCACTATTGGCCCCCTTGACCCATGTAAACCAACGTTTTCTTACGTAACTTGATCATTTGTAACTGTTACCTCTGTACCATTACTTGTCCTATTGTTAAGTGCCCTGACACCTTCGGGTAACGTCTGCGCTATATAAAATCGCATAAATCAATAGATAACTCGTCCCCCAATCCTCCCCTTTCTGGCTCCGTCCTACTCCCCCTGCCACTTGCTGACACCACCACATCCAATCCCCGATTCAAAACCCTCTCCACTCTCACCTCCTCCTCCCCTCCCGTACCGTCTCCTCCACTGATGCAATCCAGGATGGAGCAGCATGAATCTATGAAATGACACACCCATCCCTGTCGCCAGCGCATAACCCTGGGGCCTAAACGTCACACTACACACTCTACCCACCCCAGTCCCACAAATGCCAAGCCTGCTCGAAACCAACTGAGCCCTTTTGGTGGGCTCCATCGCTTATTCCCCCAGCACGACCTCAACAACCCTGGTCCCATCGCTGGTCCCCATCCAGACTGGACTACCGCAATACTCCCCACCCCCCAAGCCTCCCACTCCTCTTCCCCGCTATCTAGTGACCCCCCAACTCCTCCCCGGCATCCCAAACTGACCTCAAAGTTCGCCACCCTCAAGATCCTTCCACGGTACATCATGCCCCACTATTACCTGCTGGCAGACCCCATGGTCTAGAAAATTCCTTGTCTCTCCCACTATTTAATTGCTGCTCCAGTGGGCACGCGTGTTCCATGCGACTGCCATTATAGCAGTACTACTCCGCACCCGTGATCGGGACTCTTGTTAACATGCCCACGCCACTGGTCCAATGTAACACTCCGTAGAAAACCCCCTACATCTGTCCGTTTCCAAACTCTCACGGGGGCCACCACGCCCTGTAACTCTCACTCTTGCTTACCTCTACTAGCACATCACTTTTGTAATCTGCAGACATGCCACTCTCCTTGTATTTTGTTTGCACACGCTTGTCACTTCAGCCTCATGTACTGTAACCTTGCTTAAGCAATTCATTCACTGGTAATGCCCCTGTACCCGGTATGTTCTTATTATCATTTGCATAAATAAATACAGAATACTCCGCACTGTGAAAACAGCTCATGCCTTCCTCCCCAACCCCCGGCGGCCGTCCTGACCCTTCGGGGTGGGAGTGGCGGGGCGCGTCCAGGACTGGTCCCTCGTGGGAGCACGACCGCCCGTACCAGGCAGAGCCGGCCATCCCCTCGGTCGAGTGGAGCCGCATGCTGCTCTCCTGAGCGCCTACCTCCGCGTCCATCTCCAGAACAAGAGGTGTGGTCCAGCAAGCCGGAGAACAAACCCCCCTACTCCCGCCCCCAAAAGCCCCAACCCCCTGCCGACCCCCCCCTTGCTCGCCATGCCTTCAACCCCCAACCCCCCCACCCAGGCCCTCCCGCCCCCTCCACTCGCCCGCACCCCTCCCCTCAACCCTGTCCCCCCCTGTCGCACACTCGCCGCAGGGCCCTCCCCCACCAGGCTCTCACTCCTGCCCCCCCCCGCCCGCAGAGACGGAGCCTCGCGATGGCCCCACCACGCACACCTCCCCCTCGGGTGCACCCCCCCATGCCACTCCCCCCCCATCCACCCCCGGTTTAAACGCGACCGAGATTCTCACAGGACATGCCGCTCCCCCCCCCCCGTCACGCATCATGAAAGCCGACCCGTCACAAGGGCACCGGTTCCTACCGAGAGTCTTGCGCCTCCTGTCGCACGCACTGTACCGGCTATGGGGTATATGACCCGCGACGCGGCCACCCAGCGGAAGCAAACTCCCAAGCCCTGACCTCCCAGAAACGGAACCGCGGCCGATCCCCACCGCGTCTCCACCATTCCTCCGCCGCCGACCTGACCCACCGCGTCTTCCGACAAGGGGAGGGGAGGGCCACCCGAGCGACCGGCTCCCCCGGAGGCCCCCCATTTACCGCACACCCCAGCCACAAACATGACCACCCCGCCCCCCCCACGAACACAACGCCTCAAAACCCAGACCTCTCATGCGCCCCCGCAGACATGAATCCGCCGTACCACCGGCACCAACCAGCACCGCACTAGCGTAACAAACGCGCTTATTGCGCCTCCCACAATTACAGTACTAGCAGAACAATCGCGCTTATTGCGCCTCCCACAGACAAGAAAATTATCCCCGCCGAATGTCACCATTACATGAACGCACGCATCCTCCATAGATGCCCCATCATCATGCAGTATCCGTACGCCCGCAAACCATGACAAAAACAATTACCTCCGCTAACCCCCGCCCGGCTGCTGTGTCACCAGTCACCTTCTTTCTAAAATGGTGGCCTGTGATCAAGATGTCCGGGTTTTAACGTGGACCAGCCCAAACCCAGCCCAAAACCAGCCCACCCCAGCCCAAAGCTACCAAGTAGCCCAAAACCAGCCCATGTACGGTGCTGGCTCTACCCCTCAGCCGCCCCCCCCCCAAATCCCCATTGGGCCACATGTATGCGTCCACGGCCTTTGGACCATAATATAATTAAATGGTCATCATCAGGGCAGGACAACGATTATATGAGCATCCAAATTATTTCAACTTAAAATGAGAAAAATATGTACATGGGCGTCAGAAGATAACAATTATTTGAGGTTATGTCACAGTATAAGAACATTCTTAAGTTAAGTGATTGAAAAATGAATCACCAACCCAAAAAGGAGAAAAATGAAAAACAGTGAGTGCCATCGTGAATAGACCCTCCAACCATACTGAAATCCAGTGTGCAAAATAGAATGAATACCAGTGCTTAAGGAAAAATTTGCGTCAGTGTCTGAAGAAGGAAAAAAATCAACGACCAACACCTTAGCACAATCTTTATAAATAAATAAAATAAAAATAAACTATAAGCCATAAGTCACCTATTCTTATGGTAGATCCAACCGTAAGTATAACAAACATATGGAATCCACAATATGGAAGACTCAGGAATCGAAAGCTGTTAATCCAATGAACAATTCAATTAATGACCCTATCTGCCTTGGCAGATGGACCAAAAATGACAAGACGCTCTAAGTCATACTCACATCCAAAATAGAACGTAATAAATCCAATTGGCATAATAAGCAAAAGGTAAGGAAGCTCAACAGGTGGAAGAAATGGCCAACCTTCTCCTTCAGAGTTTAGATGCAACTGGAAAAAGATGTGCATAAATAAATTGACCAAAGGGACATTTTCATTACAGTCACTAAGCTAACGTTGACAGGCAACACATGTAATATAATGTGTGAAAATACCCCTCATAGTATACTTACAGCCAAACAAATGGCAAAGAGCAGGTATGTGAGTATATACACCCATACAAAGTTAAATTGGGTTACGGAATTGGAATCATTTGTAAAAAGCACAACTCTATTAAAGATAAAGAAAAAGAAAGGAAGAATACAAATTACACAATTGCGTACTTCCCATAAATAATAAATCGTCTCAAATGTTACACAAAACCCAATGATATTACCTTTGTTGCCAATGAGTAAATCAGGCAAAAGCTGACGAGAGCTGTGCGCATTGGCCAAATCCCACACAAAGGGCACTGCATGTGAAAATCATACAATGTATGCAGGTTTCCACATTAATCTCCACTAAAATTAAGAATAGTACATTATATTAAAGCACCCAGTATTATAATAGAGTCCTTAAAAGAATGAATAACAAGGGCTCAATAAAAGGTCAAAACCATCCAGATAGTACACAGTATATAGGACAAAGACATCAACAAATTGCACTGGCACCACAAACGTAATGTGATGTAAACTACCCTACCCCATGTTACTGGCATCATGCACACCATGGGCAGGCTATACATTGATTGCCAAAAAAAGCGTAAATACCTAGTGCCCAAAGCAGGTCTATTTATAGTGGCTCGTACCTAGAAAATATCAAGTGCTGTCATAAATGTTACTGGTGTTGTGAAAACCATAAGCAGGCTATACATAGCAGGTAATACATTGATTTCAAAAGAAACAATGAAATTCAATGCCCAAAACAGATATATTTTTATACTTCATTAATTCAAATGAAGTTTAATAATAAAATGGCCGAAAGAGTGGTAAGGTTTAATGCCCAAAAAAGAGTACCCGTAGTCACACATGGCAGCCCCTGGCAAGTGGGGGCAGTCTTCTCCAAACTGCGCTACCTGCAGCGGTCAAATGGGCGAGGTGTTCCAGCGGATATGCTGTATGCCGTAAGTCCTTGCTCCCTCTTTAGAGGGTGGGGGTTGGTGTCCGTGCTCCAACGGGGTTCCTTGGAAGCAGTCTGCAAAATGCAGTTGAGTTCCACCTTGGTCACAACAGTCTCCTGGTCCCAGGGAACAATTTGAACCTCTCGGATTCAGCATCTCCTGGTTGCCCCTCCTGGAATACGGGGTCACCGCTCTAGCCTTTGCACTCCAGTCATGCTAGCCTCAAGTAGATAGTCACAATGTCTCCACCTAGCATATGTGTTCACCAAGTCACTTCAGGACATGGGCAATGGCCCACCAAATGCTGGAATCCATGCAATGGTGGCCACGTATGCCGTACAGTGTTGCCCAGTTAATTATGCACATGGGCAATGGTCCGATCAGTGAGGCGGAGCGGGTTTCTCCAACAGTGCTCCTTGAACTCCTCCTGGAACACTGGGTTACTAATGAAGTCCAGCGTATGGGCTACGACCCGATCAGTGCAGATTCCTCACATCTCATACAGATAGTCCTCATAAAAGGGCTCTCTTCTGCACTTCACTCCCTCCAGTGCTCTCCTCTTCCTCACCGGTACACCAGTCTTGGTGAGCAGGCAGGTGCCGGTGCTCCAAGTTCCAGGGCAGGTGATCTTGGCTTTTTCTGGATGATGTCCCCTCACCCAGCAGGGAGACTAGCAGAAGGGGCCCTTAGTCTTGGTCACAGGCAGAATTCTTGGAGAGCTTCCCCTCCGTGCACAGCCCAGCTGGCTGCTTGGCAAATGACAAGTCTTGGGTTTCAGACTCCCCTACTTATAGTTCTTTTCCAGACACAAAATGAGATTTACAGTCTGAACTCTTGAAGCTTTGTGTTGGGGTTTTGCTTCTTTGAAATGAACATCTCTCCCCATTCTTCTTCCTCCTGAGGGAGGTCTGTTACAGCAGGCATGACTCCAAAGCTGATTAACCCACAACATGTTGCATGGCAGTGACCAGTGTTCACAAATGGATGTCAGTCACAGTGATATCTGCATTAAAGACTAAATCCAGGCCCTCAGTCATACTCTTTATGATTCTCTTATTAGCCCTATCTCTCTCTTCCTGAGATGTGTCCAGGCCCCTTTCATTGTGACCTGTCACCAATCGAAGAGCACTTTGAAATACACAGGGAGAGCCTGGCTCTCCCCTCATCCAATGCTTCTCCCACCCAGTTTACAGAAATTCAGTAATACACAATTCTGTTTGGGGGATTCCTCTACTCCTCACACTTTCATCAGGTAGGCCTGGGCTTCCAAAAATGGAACCCAGGGTCTTCCGTGTTATGTACTAGTGCGGGTACTTCTGCACTAAGAGTACATTCACGGGACACTCACTGCCTAGAACTGCTGTCCTCGTGTATTATGCTACCACCAGCATTCCAACATGCAGCAGATGCACTCAGTCTGCACACACTGTTCTGTACAGCGATCTCTATACACTGCACCAGAATGTGTTAATTTGAAATTTAAAAGCATACACTGCCAGCACACACACACGTTTACTATGTTTGTGTGGTGCCACAATTCACCCTAGGTGTAGTGTATTCCTTGCGTGCACACATGCACTAAGCATATGTTTTTGATCACACATGAACTTTCACATCAACCTGATTTAGGCCAGGGGTGAGTTAAACACACAGCAGCTGAACTTTTCCTAAGGTGAGTGAGCCTGTAGGCTTCACTCCAATTGCACAAGGTAAAAAGGGCCTACTCACTACTATTAATCACTACATGGTATTCTGCCACCAACGTGCTTGAGCTCTTTCAATCTTGATGAAGGCGGTAGCCTTCCACTACTATGAGGGTAGAGCTTTGGGCACCCCTCCCTGCCCAACAAGGCCGCAATTCGTAAGACAGACCTACGTCATGATGTACACGCATGCCCATGTTTGCCTATGACAACAAATCAGCATTAGGGATCCAGACAACAATAAAGTTAGGCACCTCTGGGTAGGGGTACACATCTGTCACCATGCAGATCACTTTTATGTCCCAACACTGGGGGGCACTGTGTGTGCTGCCCCAGTTGTCCTAGAAAGAAAAAACTCACAATGAAGCAACAGTTTGGGTTAAAACATTATGGAATGACCTTCTGCTGAACAGACTTCATTAGCAAAGTTATGCTCTGCCCTCAAAGAAGATTGTTTTCATTGCATGCTTGGAAGGGCTATGTGTGAGAATGTATTTACTTTGCAACAGGAATAAGCTGTAAAACTAATAGCATGTTGTAATAACAGAAAAGTAAAAGAAATGAACTTGCAAGGCCAATTAGTGAATAGCACAGCATCTTTAAGAGGTTAAGGCATCCAAAGAGCAAGCACTTCCATAGCAAAAACATAAATAACCTGTTAAAATGATGTCGTATCAGCAAAGAAAATACATTAAAAAACCCATGATGGCTCTTATGTATCATCTGTGGTTTAGCAAAAAGCCTACAAGATGCCCCATCACCAAAACCTAAAGGAAACACAAATGTAACTATTTAACCATCTTCAGAATGTCCTTGGCTTGAAGAACGGCCCATCCAAGCAATGGCAAAGCATGACAAAACATAAATGAGCCAATGGTTTAAGGAGGTTGCCCAAAGCCAACTCTTTCTGTACTTCTTATTGTTCTTTTTTAAATAATTGATTACACATTGCATTCAGCACTGCTAAAGCAATGCACTGCTAAAGCTATGCCTACATTGTACTTTTTTTAAATAAAATGGTGACCTGAGCTTCAGAGTCCAATGCTTGAAGGTGTGGTGTGACCTGAGCCTTGAAGCCTGATCTGTGAAGTTGTCGCGTGACGTGAGTCATAGTGCTGGATCAGTGAAGTTGCAGGCTAATGTGAGCCGCTTAGCCACATCTGTAATGTTGTGGCATCACCTAAGCCATTGTGCCAGTATTGTGAAATCACACCATTGCTTGAAGCTGCTGTACCTGCGATCAGTTGCATCTTGACCCACAGCCACTGCATGTCCTATGACTTCGGCATCTCTGAAGCAGTGGTCTAGCATTTAAACAGCAAGGCCTGTGCAAAGCGTCACCATCTGCTCAAGCCCAGCCGTGCATGGCTGCACCATTCCACACCTGAACTGCTTAACCCTTCCAGGACCAGATATATGAAGATCCAGCACTTCCATGAGTAGCTGTCCCGGACTGCAGCTAAATGACCTAGAAGTGCCTGCTGAAGAGGCAGCGAGAAACTGCAAGTCCTTGCTGAGCTCAGAAGAGGGTGAGCAAGCAAGCATTGGAGGAGCCGGGTGGCCACCTGAGAAACACCCGTCTGTTCATAGCCAAGTTTATAGAGTCGTAGTAAGACAGAACCCAGGATATCTAAGGCAAATAATCTGGGTTGTGTCGTAGGAGCCCCTGCACCCCAGTAACACTGCAAACGGGGTCTGACACCTAATGTATGCTGATGACACACAGATTCAGATCTAGCTTGAAAACAACTCTGGAGGCTTCTCCAGTATGACTCTGTGTCTATTTCATCCCCTACTGGATCAAAAGAAAGAAGCTATGCATGAATAGGGACAAGACAGAGATCCTGCTTTTTGCCCTGTAATCCCCTGCCATTTGGGATACCAAATCAAATGGCAGGTGATCGAAGAGGTTCACAGGACTGAACACAATGACAAACATTTCCCGAACCCTAACACTTCTAGAATGCAGTTGGAATGAACTCTGCTACCACTGGTCTGAACATAATTGATGACACGATACAGATGTTGTCTACTCTTTGACTTTTACATTTTTTGTTTTGTTTGCAATGGGATGATCATAAAAATATCTTTCTTTCAGAATAAATGTTTTTTGTATATCGATAGTGAAGGGCTCTTATAATTCATCTGGTTTCCCTTTTGGGTTTTTTTTTAGCATTGGAGATAGACATTTGTGATGTTTTGAGTTTCTTTATGTTTTCATATTGAATAGACCACATACTAACTTGGGGTTTCTTGAGTCTGTAAAAGTTCTGCATTCCCCAGTTGTGAGCGGGTTTTAGGTATTTCCCAAACTGATACTCCTTTCCCTAACATACAACCACGTTTGGTGACTCTGACATGAAGATGACTCTTCTGTTATATTATTATATTATTATATTCTTATGGAACACATAGGTTTATATCGCTTCTGACACTTTGGTATGAATTCAGTTTGGCTTTTTGTTTTTGAATCCCCCAAATGAGGTGAACATAGAGTAAGGTTTAACCACGCTTTCAGCAGTGTTTCATTTGCTACTGCTTTACAGTTTGATAGTTATAATGCTCGTGTA
Source organism: Lissotriton vulgaris (assembly GCF_964263255.1). Taxonomy (NCBI): domain Eukaryota; kingdom Metazoa; phylum Chordata; class Amphibia; order Caudata; family Salamandridae; genus Lissotriton; species Lissotriton vulgaris. The sequence continues at coordinate 1,185,722,512 of NC_141694.1, forward strand.
TGGGCTTACCTGCGCCTCCCTTTATAAGCTTGTTTTCCTTTAAAAGAGTTTTACCCGTACTTGTCTCCTCTTTTTCCTGCTTTGGTCATACCTTTTGTTGAACAACCAAAATGGTGGTGTCTTTGTTTTTTTTAAAGTACGATATGAACTTAGTCAAGTGGGACTACAGATCCCATAATCCTCACCATGTTAGATATGCGCCATCTTGATTGGGTATCATCTTATTCCAATCATGGCTAATAGTATTTAAATGCATCATTAGTAATAGCATACCCTTTGCAGATTCCGGTGCTTGAGCGCAAAACTGATGTAATGCAGCGATTCATTTGAGCTTCTTTCAAGTAAGGACTTTATGTTTATCGATGCGTTTCACAGTTCTTTAAAAAACTTTGTTTATTTTTTCCTTCTTAGAGACTTATCAAGAGTTTGGCGGTGCAGGAGCAAGACAGCTCTGTTCCGCACCGCCAAACCCATGTACAAACCGCCTGCCTGATTAGGAGTTTTCTACTATCTGGTGGGCAGTTTCTTTGCGTTCCCAGGGTGGTTCCTATGAAACAGGCACTGCAATAGGATAATTGAAGACAGTACCTGCACGGCATGGACTGCTCCAGTCCATGCCGTGCAGGTACTGGTGTGCACGCACACAGGGGAACATGTTGAGCCCCCCGAGTGCATCCACATGGCTAGAGGCACAAGGGGCCCTGTAGGGCTCCCTTTGTTTCCTTCTGCCACACTTTTTATTGTGGTCACACTTCCATGAAAAGTGTGGCGATGAGGAAAGTCATAAAATGCTTGTAATATGCTTGGCGGGGCCACAGCGGCATATTGCGACCTCAATACCGCTATGCCACAACCAAGGATGCGGTTGCGGTGGTCCCAGGTTGGCCCAACTGCCCTGGTCATAATGGGGCATTGGGAAGACCGCCACCACTGTGTCCTCAGGAGTCTGGTAGTCCGTGTACTGCCAGACGTCTCCCGAGGGTGCCATAAATATAATTCTAAGCTCTAATCTAATGCAGGATGTTCATATTTATATAGGTGTGCTTCGATTGCATTAGCTCCTGCCTTGTCCCTGTCTTTTTCTACAAATTACCTTGTATTCTTTGAGGGTGCAATATCATCTTCCCCTACTTACATGTTCTGTTTCAGGTTTTAATTTGCCTGTGACATGTTTTGTATAAATATAAACATTTTGATACAGTGTATGTTTCTCTGGGACTACTTTGTAGCCTAGACTTTCTATTCAGCTTGTGTTTAATGCCTACACACTTGCTGACAGGTCTATCTCTTTATCCTGCTCTCTGCTTCACTTTTTCTTGGGCTTCCCTTTCTCATGTATAAAACGTTTTTTTTGTATTTTTCGACACTATGTCCTGATAATGGCCCTGGCCAATTCTACCTCGTCGACCTATACTCAGGTAATATGGGCTGCTGAAAGTCTATGAAAGTCCTTTGATTGTGTAACTTAATTGATTTGTTATCAGAATCAACTAACCCTCTGTTATGTTGCGCAATATGTAATTTATCTTTAACTGTGCACATTCCACATTCTTTAGAATGTACTGTACTGTGTTCCTCTTTCCTCTATGTGTTCTACTGGAATCTAGTTGACGCTGACTGACTACCTGTCAGCTGTGTACCTGCTTGCTTAAGGATTAAACTACATTGCAACCTACATTGAAGTGTCCTTCTTCAATTCAACAAGTGGCAACGACGGGATATTCTAAATTTTTTTTTTTTTAAAGAATTTATTTAATCCTTTGTTATCGACAAGCAGAGACGACGCTACGGAGTATCTGCAGACGCTTTTGAACATTTCTCTAAGGACTTCGAGTTATTGGGCGGTGAGCACCTTTCATGTGTGTGTGGATCGCTAAATATTTATTTTTAAGCAAAATTCCTATTTCCAGAGCTAATGCGCTTTGAAATCCGGAGATCTTACCGTTGCATTTCGAATAATGCTATTTGGAGCCTTCGCGCGTGACTGTCTCTCATGCTCGCAAGTTCTCTGCCATCTCCAGCGTTTTCACTCCTACGTCAGACGTTCATTGTGAACGTGTGCGTCATACGCGGCGGCCATTTTGGATTGGTCTAGCCTACTTGCAGTCGGACAATCTTTAACTGACGCGAGTGAATTCAGTTGTTTCTGCCACACTGGGAAATTACTTTTTAAAACGTTTTTAAGGTATTTACAACAATTTCTTATATTATTCAAGAAATTCTACGTTTTGGCTTTTAACATTCTTTTGTTTTTGCTAACTTTTACATTTCCTGCATTCTAAACTCACTGGTGGTGAAGAAAGGACAGTGAAGGAAAGACTATTCATTTTTTTTCTTGTTTCTAAAGTAAATATTTGTTAATCATTTCTTTCACTGAACAATTCCACCGGAATTCATCATATTTTTTTTATTTCTCTTTCTTGGAAATGAGTCAACAAACTTTCTCTTTGAGTAATCCTCAAGACTTTTGGTCCAAAGGTTCTTCACCAGATTTAAAATGGTTGGAATGGAAAGACTATTTTCTGAATTACATGGAGACTGTGGACTCTGATGGCAAAATGTCTGCAGAACAAAAGAAACGCATCCTTTTGCACTCTTAAGGTCCACAAGGTCTTAAGTGCTATAATCAGATGAACAAACCTGTTGTTGGGGCTGGGGACAGTAATGTTTTTATTGTTGCTCTGTCAAATTTAGATAAGTATTTTGCCCCCAAGGTTTGTATTGGTATTACGCGATATCAATTTTTTCAGAGGAAGCAATCCAAGAATGAATGTGTTGATGACTATGTGGGTGAGTTAATAAAGATGGGGAATGATTGTGCGTTTGGTGTTTTACTAGATGATTTAATTCGTGATCAGGTGGTAATGCACGCAAACAACCCTGCTGTTCAGGAACGTTTATGGATGAATGGCGATGCCTGTCTGATCTTAGCCTTAGTTCGTAAAGCTGAAACTTCTAGAAGGTGTGCTAGTGCCTTGAAATCCGATAGCACTACAAAAGATATAGTTGCTAAAGTTAGCTCCAATTATAAAAAAGTCAACAATTTCAAACAAAAGAATGAAACTTGGGCAAAACCCAAAATGAGTGGCGAGACTCCTAAATGTTACAGGTGTGGGAGTTCTGAGCATTTAGCTTTTGCTAAGTCGTGTCCGGCTAAGAAGAGTAAATGTGGTGCATGTGGTCTGTATGGCCATTATACCAAGGCATGTAGAAGAAGAACCAAAACCGTAAAATGCATTCAAGAGGATGTTGATTCAGATAACAACTCTTCTAGTGGTGATGATCAAGCCTCTGAATGTGCAGTGGTTCTAAAAAAGAAACTTCTTCTCAATATTCGGGAGGGATGTTTATTAGTTGACAATAAGCCTGAATGTTGGATGCACATTGGAGGTGTGCATGTTAAAGTTTACGTGGATTCTGGTTCGCCTTACACTATCGTAAATGAGGATGTTTGGCGCAACAATTTTGTTGATCGAATTGGTTCAAATTTATCATCTTCTGATATTGACCCAGAAGATTATAATGGGGGGAAGATTGATATCATAGGTTTTCGTTGGTTGAAATTTGAATTCAAGAATCGCAAATCTTATGGTAAGTTATACATTTCAAAAAAAGGACCATCGGTTTTAGGATGGAAAGATCAGGGCGAATTACACATTATCCTTGATCCCAATTCGGTTGAAAAGGTTCTAGTAATGGATGAAGGGACCAAGACTGGTGATGTACTGCTAAAGAAATTTCCTTCTGTTTTTCAGAAGACAATTGGCAAATTAAAGGGTTTTGAACATAAGATAATCTTAAAGGATGATGCAGTTTCCAAAATCCATAAGGTCAGAAGCGTCCCTATTGCTTTAAGACAAGATGTTGCATCTGAGCTTGATAGATTAGTCTCCGCTGGCATTATTGAGCCTATTGAGGCACCTGCTTGGATTTCTCCCTTGGTTGTGGTGAAACGTGCAAACGGAAAATTGAGACTCTGTGTGGATTTGCGCCATTTGAATGACAATATTGTGGTGGATCAGTTTCCCTTACTTAAAATAAATGAGATGCTAGCTTTGCTCGATGGTGCTAAGTGGTTCACCACAATTGATTTATCTGCTGCGTACCACCAGATTCCTTTATTTAAAGACAGCAAGCAATACACTGCTTTTATAACTCAGCAAGGTTGTTATCAGTACAAAAGAATGCCTTTTGGCTTAGCTTCAGCAGCTGCTGTTTTTCAGCGCTTAATGCACAGATTGTTCTCCTCCGTGAAAAACACAACATTTTTCCAAGATGATATTCTTATTTTTGGGAAACACAAGGAAGAGCATGACAAAACTCTAGAAAAAGTTTTGAGCATTTTGGAGGAAAAAGGTCTCACTATTGAGTTTTCAAAATGTACATTTGCCAGTGATCATGTTACCTATTTAGGTCATGTTATTGACTGTGAAGGGATCAGACCTAAGCCTGACCTCATTGATGCTATCAAATGTGCTCCATCTCCTAAAGGTAAAGATGATGTTAGATCTTTCATTGGTTTAGCTGAATTTTGTTCCAAATACATTCCTAATTTTACAACCAGGACGTATAATATTAGACAACTTTTGAAAAATAAGACTAAGTTTGTATGGTCTGTGGAGTGTGAACAGGATTTTGAGGACATAAAAAGTTGCATCACAAACATTGCTTCTTTAAAAAGTTTTAATCCTGAAGCACAAACCATTATTACTACTGATGCCAGCATCAAGGGTTTAGGTTCCGTTTTGTCTCAAGTTGGATTGAATGGAAAAGAGCAAATAGTGGCTTATGCGTCTAGGTCTTTATCACCTACTGAGGAAAAGTATTCGACTATTGAAAAAGAAACCTTAGCTTGTGTGTGGGCTGTGAATCATTTTAGAGCTTTTGTGTGGGGGACAAAATTTATTTTACGTTGTGATCACAAGCCGTTACTCAGAGTTTTAACCACTGAAGGAACCACAAATACTTCTGCAAGAGTAGCCAGACTTGCTATCAAGTTGCAAGATTTTAGTTATAAGATGGAATTTGTACCTGGTAAAGAGAATTGCATAGCTGATTTTTTGTCTAGAATGCCCCAAGCAGCTTCTAGAATGTGAAGATGATTTGTGGAATTCCTTTCAAGTTGCGTATGTACAAGACCTGAATATAGTATAGTGAAAGAGAAATGGGATGAAGAATATCTCAATGATGATGAATTAACATCGGTCAGATCACATCTAGCTAGTTCCTGGCCTAAGAAAGTGGATAGCAAACATCCTTTGAAGTCTTTTTGGGAGGTCAGATTTGATCTAAGTATCAGGGAAGGTAACATTTGGTTTGGTGAAAGGGTCATTCCTCCCAAAACGTTGCGTTCTTTTATCATGGCTTTATGCCATGAAGGACATTTTGGAATTGTCCGTTCCAAACGCACTGTGAAAAAACTTCATTTTGGTGGCCTGGAATGGATGCAGATATTGATAAATTTGTGAGGATTTGTAAATCATGTCAAGTTGCTGATAAATCTTTGGTCTTGTGTAAGTCTCCTATGGGCACTATGGTGGAACCTAGTTCGCCGTGGGAGCACACAGCTATTGACATTATGGGTCCCATTGGTGATGGCCAAAAGTATATTTTAGTGTTGATGGATCTTTTCTCTAGATGGCCTTTTGTAAAGATTGTTAACAGAGCTGATACTGTTACTGTTTTACAGTTCTTGGACAATTCTTTCACTTTAGAAGGCATTCTTTCTGTTTTATTAAGTGACAATGGAGTTCAGTTTATGTCCAGTAAAGCTAAAGAGTACTTGATAGATTAGGTATCAAGCACAAAACCACTGCTTTATATAACCCCAACAGCAACAGCATGGTTGAGCGCTTCAACCGAGTCATTAAAAACACCATTCAGATGTCTGCTAGTAACAAGGATTGGGAAACTCAAGTATTAAAAATGGTTTGGTCTTACAGAACCTCTATTTGTGATGCAACGGGGTTTCCTCCTTTTGTTCTTATGCGTGGTAGAAATCCACGAACAAAATTCACTCCTGGGTGGTTGTTCAAATCCAATGTTGTTAATTGGTCTGAAGACCTTGTAAAAGAAAAGAGTCAGGCCTCGCACCTAAAGGGTAAAATTTGGTATGATTCAAAGCACAATGTTAAAAATGTTGACATTGTTATTGGTCAGTGGGTAAGAGTCAAAAAACCTGGCAAAACTCCGAAGGAGGAAAGTCGTTTTTATGAGCCTATGCAAGTTGTGGAAGTAATGAACAATTCTGTTCGTCTTACTGATGGACGGGTGTGGAATCTTAAAATAATTGCTAAATGTTGTGATCCTTTGGATTCTCTTAACAAAAACAATTCTTCTGATCCTTTGGATTCCTTTAACAAAAACAATTGATCTAATTCTGTTTCTTTGCACTCTTTCAGTAAATCCTCTAATTTGTTTGACTTGGAGGATTTTATGGGTTCAACTTCTTCTGTGTCATCTAATGCAAATGTCTCCAGTGGGAGTGCTGCTAGCTCTAACTTAGCTGTTCCTAGTGTATCAGGTTTAGCTGATCAAGATGCTTTGACTAGTTTGACAGTTCCCAGTCTTCCTGTCTCAGGTTGTGCTGGTCAGGAAACTTTCAGCTCTAACAGGAATTCGAGACGTGAAAAAAAGGCGTCCTGTTTGGTTGGCTGATTATATATCTGAAAGTTTTCCACTATAAAAGATGGTTTTTTTTTTTTGTTCAAAGGAAAGGGATGATGCTTGTTAGGATCATTTTTATGTTTTTGTTTTTGCGTTCCAAAGGGGATGTGTTATGTTGTGCAATATGTAATTTATCTTTAACTGTGCACATTCCACATTCTTTAGAATGTACTGTACTGTGTTCCTCTTTCCTCTATGTGTTCTACTGGAATCTAGTTGACGCTGACTGACTACCTGTCAGCTGTGTACCTGCTTGCTTAAGGATTAAACTACATTGCAACCTACATTGAAGTGTCCTTCTTCAATTCAACACCCTCTTACTTCGTCATTGAATCAGTGGCAGCCAATTACCCTGTATATTTCATGCCAGTATCATCTGGTCCCCAAAAGCAGCAGAGGAGTTCTCAATCGGCAAGAGACAGTGATTAGGTGGCCATCTTGGTCATGTGCTAGCCCTGTCCCCCCGCTCAACAAATTTTCAATCTGACATAGTAAGATCTCACCTAACTTACTGTTAAGGTAATCTACTGGCTACAGATAAAAGACAGATCCCAATTTACACCCACTACCTCATTTGTAAACCGGTGCACAAGCTATCACCAAACATTTTACGTTCTCTAAATCATTGAAAAACCTAGGATGTGCCAACCAAGAAAATTTGAGGATCATCTCTTCCCGTTTCAGAATCCTCCCAGTGGGGCATGTTATAGAGCCCTGGAAAGATGAGGCCTTTCATAACCGCTCCAGTGGCTGGAGCAACTATCAGGTTGAAATATCCGTCTAAACAAGCCACTGTCCCTAGTGAGTTTGCAGGCTGAAATAAGATCAGCACCAAGGCCGCTGTGCAGTCTGAGGTGGCTTGCGGGAACATTGTCATCGAGAAGAGAGTGGCCAGTAGGCCCCTAAGATCACTGGACCTGTGAGTGCCAGCAAAGGATAGTGTCCAGCTTCCAGCTACCAGGGGTGTGGTCCATGTACTACCTGCCCAGGCTTTATCAGTATGGGTTTGTGACGACCAGCCTATCATCAAGACCCATATGTCTAATGCAGAAAGGAGAGGAATAATAACTTCTCTGGATGCCAAGATGTTTGGTTGCACATCGTTGGCCCAAAATGCTGGCCTCCGAATCAGCAGCCCGTGAGTGTGGCAACAAGTAAGGAGCTCTGGAGCACCCTAGGCCCATCAGTTAGCAGTGGATTAGGTCCTCCAATGCCGATGCTGCAAGTAGGCATCACTCCATGAGGCAACAGATTCAGGGATAAGCCTTCCACGAGATAGAATTGATTGCCTTGCCCTGTATACCCAAGTACTTGTCTGGAAATGGACCTAAAGCCCAAAACAGAGTCTAACATCCTGCAGGGTATACCTTTGCCCCATGTCCTCAGAAGTGCTGAGACTGTGCCCCTTTGAACAGGCCAAATACTTAAGCTGCATTCCCCAAATTAAAACTGCTGCATTTGACCCTTGAAAGTCAATTTTATGTTTTTGTGCGGAGAGCTCAGCATTAACCGACTGAAAAAATGGCCCTGTGAGTGAGTGAGTATTCTTGGAATAAAAGGCCAAAACTGTGCATTGGAACCGGTAAGACAAAATGGGCAAACCCAATGCTAAACAAGCCAAACTGACCTTTGAAGCAGGAGAGTCCAAAAGCCCTCAAGATCATGCTGGTGGCCATCATCTTGAACTGCTGGTAACCAGCGGTCACAGAACAAATAATGAGGTGGGGTGAAAGACTTTCTGCTGTAGATGAAGTGCATCCTGGCCTCGATTGACTCCAAAGTTGACACCCTGATCCAATGCCTGCATAATATGAAAGATAGATTAGATAGTCAACACACATGCATCAACATGGAAGGACGCTGGATCTCAGATATAGACGACGATGAGGTAGAGCAATGACAATTACAGAGGACGATAAGGGCAGAGATAGAGAAGATCAAAGCAAAGAATGGAGAATTGGTGGCATGCTCCCACAAAAGCAACCTGCGAATAAGTGGAATCCCAGGTTCTATTAATATGTGGCACACCTAGGACTACATAGAAAATATTCCTACAGACATATTTGGACATGATAACCTCCCACCCCTGTATGTGGTGGAAAGAGCTCACCACACTATGGCCCCATGGCCTGTCCCAGGAGCTCTACACCATCCTAACCATGCCAAGCTTTTGAAAATTCAGATGGCAAGGGAGAACCGACTATTCACTATGGTGGTGTTTCACTCCCCTTCATCCTGACTTCACCCACAGCCTATTTAAGAGGCCAGGTGGAACTATATGGCAGTAAAGAAGAGCAACCTAGGCCCATCAGTTGGCGTGGATTAGCGACTCCAATGCTGATGCTGCAAGTAGGCAACACTCCATGAGGCAACGGAATCAGGGATAAGCTTACCACATGATAGAATTGTGGGGTAAACTAACTGCCTTGCCCTGTATACCCAAGTACTTGTCTGGAAATGGACCTAACTCCTTCAGTGTATGCCTTTGCCCGATGTCCACTGAAGCGCTGAGACTGTGCCTCTTTGAACTGGCCAAATACTTAAACTGAAGGCCCCAAATTAAATCTGCTACATTTGACTCTTGAAAATCAATTTTATGTTTTTGTGCGGAGAGCTCAGCATTAACCAACTGAAAAAGTAGCCCTGTGAGTGAGTGAGTGTTCTTGGAGCAAAAGGCCAAAACTGTGCATTGAAACAGGCAAAAAAAAAAGGTCAACCCCAAAGCTAAACAAGCCAAACTGACCTATGAAGCAGGAGAGGTCAAAAGCCCTCAAGAGCAGGCTGGTGACCATCTTTTACACTGCTGGCAATCAGTGGTCACGGAATAAATGATGGGGGGGTGGTGAAAGGCTTTCTGCTGGAGATGAAGTGCATCCTGGCCTCGATCGACTCCAAAATTGACACCCTGACCCAATGCCTGCAAGATATGAAAGATAGATTAGATAGTCAACACACATGCATCAACATGGAAGGACGCTGGATCTCAGATATAGACAACGATGAGGTAGAGCAATGAAAATTACAGAGGAAGATGAGGGCAGAGTTAGAGAAGATCAAAGCAAAGAATGGAGAATTGGTGGCATGCTCCCACAAAAGCAACCTGTGAATAAGTGACATCCCGGGGTCTATGAATATGTGGCTCACCTCGGACTACATAGAAAATATTCTCACAGACATATTTGGACATGATAACCTCTCACCCCTGTATGTGGGGGAAAGAGCTCACCACACTATGGCCTCAAGGCCTGTCCCAGGCGCACTACACCATCCTATCCATGCCAAGCTTTTGACAATCAGATGGCAAGGGAGAACCTGACTATTCACTATGGTGGTGCTTCACTCCCTTCATCCTGACTTCACCCACAGCCTACAAGAGACCAGGTGGAACTATATGGCAGTAAAGAAGAAACTCCAAGAATTGGAGATCCGATATGCCATGCTTTACTCAGCCAAACTATACTTTACTCCACGTATCAAAACACAAGTTTTTGCAGAACCTTAAGCTGCTGCCTTCCTAAACAAGAATGTTCTCTGCATTGGAAGAGACAGCGGCTGGCAAATCTTACTCCAAAAAAAAACCTATTTAGTGATGTGGAATAAAGAAAAAGCTTGGGTGGACTTAACCTTGCCGTAGTGGAATCGGCACCCTGGACTTCATGTTTGGTTTTTACTGAAATAGTATTGAGGCAGAGCTGTGTCAATGGCTCATCTCCCAATTTGTTGGAGCCTTCTGGGGCACATATTGCTAAAATAAGCAGTACTTTTTTAGAGTTCAGTTTAGAAGCAATTCTGGCCACAACCCAACGTAGTGGTAAAGAGTTGGTCCTCCTGTTCGCTGACAGATGTATGTCAGCTTTAGGTCACATACTTCAAGGGTTCATTTGGGTAACACCATTGCCAAGGTTTGGCCTGATGTAGTTAATTGTAACACAAACAGATTGAAGCAATTATGGCAGGCAGGGTAGTACAGAGGCACCCGGATTACAATTGTGCAATATTAATGGAATTATAGATCAATGTTCCCTGACATAAGTAAAGGGTCTAAGTGTCCGCTGTCTATTAGGATATGACATGGAATGTTAGAAGGTTAAACAATCATCCTCAACGTTGACAAAAAAAGGCATATATAAAAAGGCACAATGTTGACATTATTTTCCTCCAAGAGACACCTCTAGTTGGAGCTTGACCCAGCAGCCTACCTCGCTCTCAGGCTCTTTTGCCCTATTTCCGCCGACTTTAAAGGGGTGGCCATCTTAATAAAACACAGAGTAAATTGAGACTACATAACACTATGAGGGCATGGCCCTGCTTCTGCTGCGAAGAAGCATCCGAGGTGGGATCACTGCCCCCTATCGCTGCGCAAAGTCATAGTTATCGCCCTGATTAAACCAGGTAAAACTCCACAGCATTATGCTTCATATATACCATTGTCACAAATAAATGTAGAAAACGATCCTGGCCAAAATCATAGCTAGTAAACTTTTGCCTTTCCTTCAGGCGCTAGTTAAGCCAGACCTCATGCTTCATTCCTTGCAGATCCGCAATGAATTATCTACGCACAGTATTTACTGTCACCAACCACATAAATACCAATATAACAGTAGTGGCTACCTTTTCAGATGCCGCTAAGGCAAGGCCTTTGATTCTACAGTAGAGTCAGTCATTCCTTTCCACAGTAGCCAAGAAGATGGGCATGGACTGGACTATGCTCCGGTGGATTAAATTCCTGTATACAGCACCAGTAGCCAGGATAAAGGGAAACAACCCGTTATCCTCTCCAATTGTCATATGTAGGGTTACCAGACAGGGATGCCTCCTGTCGCTGAACCTGTTCGCTCTGGTAGTGAAACACTTTGCCTGTTTCCTTCGCGAGTTTCATCATACTTGGGGCATCAAACTTGGTGCCAATAGGCTTTTATTGTCAATATAGGTTGATGATATTTTGATTTTGGTTATAGATTCAGAACAAAATATAAACCCAATAATAATTAAGCTTTTGTGACTACATTTGGCTTATTAATCAATTGGACAAAATCGGCTATGCTCCCATTAGCTAACACACACTGCTGCTTGACTTGGAATTTCCAATTAAATGGCAGTTGAAACCAATAAAATATCTTAGTATCCAATGCCACTGGGATATAGACACAATTATTAGAAAAAACTACCGTAAGCGTAAGTAGTCGATAACTTCTCTAACTGAGTCCAGGCACGGTAGTTTTAATGAGAATGGTTCTCCTGCCGAAGCTGCTCTACCGATTTCAGGATACTACTGTTGAAAGGAAGAAATCTCCAAAAAGGTATCTTCCAGTATTTATTAGTCACTTCTATCCACTGTTACAATGCTCCGTCACTGCCTCCTCACAGCCAGCCCTGCACTCCCAACATTCCAGTGCAGGCTCCCTTAACAGAACCCCTGTGTACCAACATTCCAAAGCATGCTTAAACCCAACTGTAGGGGTGTACCAACAGGGTGGAAAGGGAGAAAAAGTACTGCTATATACATGCACCGATAGCACACTACTTTCAAATAACAGTTTAAGGCATGGAGAAAATGAAGAAGATCAAACACAAGATATAACCACTACCATTCCTCTTACCAGAACCTTTTTCGCTCAACTTAAATCATTGATTCCCGAACTTGCTGAGCTTGCCGACAGCTCAGAATACTTTGGAACAAAGTGGCATATTTACAAGGACTTTATCTCCGTTTTTTTGGCTTACAAAGCCAAAGAAGCATAGATAAAACCAGCGCCCTATTTACAAGAGGGTGCTAACATGCATAATTGCATGTTAGCACCCTTTTTCCCAACGCCTCCCTTTGCCTCTCCAATGAGATACAAAGTGGGCGTTAGTGGGCGTACCCCAGATGGACTACCTTGCAAATATCGCTGATGTTCACATCGCAATATTTACAAGGCAGCCCACATGATTTTAGCACACATTCGATTTTGGTGAAAACGGCCGTTTTTGCCAATATCTAACGCCTGCTAAAATCCTGATTTAGCCATCCCTAACATAGGGGGTGGATTATGCTGAAACGACCCTGTGGGTCGTATCAGCAAGGTTATCACCCTTTGGCAGGGAACATCGCTAGAAAACCAGCGTTGTTCCCTGCAAAAGGGAGAAAACCTTGCTATCTCTGGAATTTTTATCGCCCTGAAGTAACGCGTTGTTAATTACGTGCTACCAGGGTGATAAATACCAGAGATAGCCTGCGATTAAATAATTATCGCTAAGCGCCATTGTTAATATGCCCCTAAATGAGGTTGCCTAACTGAGAGGGCGAGTTCGCTTCTCCGAATTTCAAGAATTATTACTTGGTCTCCCAAGCACAATATGTACCCCACTAGTTTCACTGCAATGAGTCACACCTTCATCAGTACTTCGAAACGGGCTGAAAGCTTCAAGGGGCATATTATCAAGGAACAGCATTAAAATTATCGTTGCTTTAGCGGCAGGAAACTGCCGCTAAAGCGGCGATATTGGGCTTGATAATATGCATTTTAGAATTCCAATAGATGCCCATGTTCTGGTGTGAACATGGGCTTCTATTGGGCATATTATCAAGCCCATTATCGCCGCTTTAGCAGCAGTTTCCTGCCGCTAAAGCGGCGATAATTTTAACGCTGTACCTTGATAATAGGCCCCCAAATCCCCTCGACAATGTGCTTACCAAAACACCACAAAAGTCCAGAAGAGAGCTCCAAACTGTCAAGTGCCCTATTTGGACTTGGTCAAGGTTGGCTGCGGTGTTCTGGCTGGATGTAATGTACTATCCTAGAATACTTCTGATAAATAGCCCTTGCATAGCTGTTACTAGAGAGGTGGAGTTTATCAGGCAGCTTGCAGAGTGAAACATCAGCACCCTGGTTTAATTATTCGAGAATAGGACATTTAAGTCACTTTTGAGTGATGCAGCCTACACGTCACTAGAGACAAATAAAAACCTCCATCGATCCTGAAGGTTTTAAGAACACTGTCTAATCACTTTTCCGATAACTTCTCTATTAAGGAACTCCTGTTTTGTCTGGTCTAGGACAACTACTACCACGCCTGTAATGGCAACTCTACAAGCAGCAGCATGGCTCCTCTTAATCACAAATAAATTAGACCACATCCCCACTATACTGAACCAAGTACACTGACAGGGTGTAAAAAAGACCTCAAGAGGGGAAACCAACTACCATCTGTAAATACTCAAAACAAAGGAAAAGTAAGCAGGTAAATTAAGCCTTCTGTACTAGAATTTGGAACCGACAGCCAGATTCATCAAAGCAACATTCTGCGAATTCCAAATTGCGATTTTTACCGAATTGCAATTTAGAAATCACAGAATGGCATTCATGAGGAAATGCGCGAAAAAAATGCGATTCGCAATCGATCGCAATTGCCGATTGCGATTTGGCTCCAATCGCATAATAATCGCAGATTTGGCCGATTTGTTGATGGAAATTGCAATTTCGCAATTACCGAAATCGCTATTTGCGATCTCGCTAACTGAGAGATCGCAAAAACGGGAAGTCGCATTTCGAGCCCAATGATGACATCACAACCAGGAAGTAGGCTGTTCCCTCCCTCATTCAGACCACAGAGCCTGAAACTGGAAGCAGGACTGGGAAGAGCTCCACAACAGTGAAGTTGCAGCACCACAGCAGGACATCCACAACCTCCAAAATGTCACAGGAAGCAGCAGGGAGCAGTGCCCCAGGGAGGAAGAGGAAGATTAAGTTCTCCGAGCAATAACTTGAGTATCTAATTGAGGGGGTCTGCCAGGACCGTGCACGCCTGTTTGGCAAGGACTCCAGGAGGGTGCCAGAGGCTGACAAGAGCTGCATATGGTTGCGCATCCGTGCAAAGGTGAATTCTGTCGGGGTGACCCAGCGGTCAATAGAGGAATTGAAAAAGAGGTGGTACGACCTCAGAGGGTGTGCCAAAGAGAGAGTTGCGGAGAGGCTGGGTGAGCGACTTGCCACCGATGGAGGGGACCCCACTGCCACACCCAACACCCCACTGGAGGACCTCGTGGAGGACACTCTGACTCCTGAAGCCTGCGTGGGGGTCATCCAACTGGACTCGTCCCCCGACCCACCCAACAATCCCAAGGTAAGTGCCATGCGACTGCGAGCCCATCCCCTAACAATGCCCATGACCCCTGAGCTAGCAATTTGTCAACCCCAGTAATGCAGGCCATGCACACCTGAAATGCCCTATTGCATTGTGGGAGTTGTAGTGTAACAAACAATCTGAGTTAGCCCAACACAGGCAGACCTGTCAATTCAAAGTAATTCCAAAAGCCAGTCAGGAAAAGCAGGCCTGCATGCATGTAGCAACATCTCATGTGCAAGCTACATATCATTAATCATGCACCCATTTACATCACAGGTGCAGCAAAGGAGCCCAGCACCAACAGCGAGACTCTACATATAGATGAGTACCCGGAGGACACCGAGGGTGAGGGCCAACCAGAACCAGGACCATCTTCGCCTCCTGCAGCAGTACCACCACAACCCCCCCATGTGGGCAGGGCCACTCCGGTAGCCACAGGTGCCCAGCAACCACCCCAACTGACACCCATGGCAGTGGTACATGCCACACCGCCAGCAGCCAGGAGGCAGACAAGGCGCACAGCCGCAGTCAGGTCGCAGTCTCGCGAACTGACGCACCAGCTGCGTGACACCGTCACACGCGCGGGCAAGGCTGTCCATGCACGGGATCCTGGCCTGGCCATTGAATGCCGCATGCTTGCGGTACATCTTACGCAGGCACGTCACCTGACTGCCATACACCTGCAGCTCACCAATACCGCGCAGCATGTTGGACAGCTGACCACAGCTGTGCGAGAGAACAACCAGATCCTGGTCTCCCAGCAGGACATCACCCGCCGGCGCCACCGCCAGTTACTGACCCACCTGCCCGCCTACACCAGGTCTAATCATATTATTGGCAATGCAACATCTCAACTCGCCCGCTGGTCATTCGCAATGCAGGTGCAAATGGTCCAGTGTTGCCAGGATGTTGCCAGGTCACTGGATCAGGTGACAGCAGCAGTGCTCAGAATGCAGCCAAGTGGCCATGGTGAACCAGGGGGTGGTGATGATGCCAGCGAGGGCACATCAAGCCACAGCTGCATGTCCTTGCCACCGGCGCCTGAACGCCGCCGCAGCAGCAGGCCCACTACAGCATCAAGGGCCAACACTGCACTTGAGGACAGCGAGAGGCGACTGGGTGCCTCTGGACGGAGGCGCCACTGACACTTTTCACTCTGCCTGCAGGGCCATGCAGTATCTGCAAGCAAGCCCTTTACCCCTGCATGGGGACGTATGACGCAATACTGTTCCCATGTGCACTCATGGACAAAAAAGCCAAAATATTGTGATTGAACAATAAGAATTTATGGTTTAACGTAAATACGACTCATGTCATTATTACATTTGTTATGCATGAGTGCAGTGTTGTGTGAGGGGAATGTGTGCACTATAAACAGTTAATTGTGATGTCATTGTGGCGCCTGTGTCCTTCTGCAGGATTCTCCCTGCGTGCATGACGCACATGTACAGGTGGGTGGTTGTCCCCTTCCGACTCACTGCCAGAGATCTCGACAGGTATCCTGGGCTTGGTAGCAATGTTGTGGAGTATTGCACACACGGCCACGATGTGGCAGCAGACCTCAGGCTCGTATTTGATGGCCCCACCAGTCTTGTGAAGTATGCGGAATCTGCTCTTCAAAAGGCCAAATGTCCTCTCAATGCAATTTCTTGTGCGTATGTGTGCAGCATTGTATCGCCGTTGCTGTGGTGTAGCAGGGTTGAGGTATGGGGTGAGGAGGTACTCACGGAGACCATAGGCGCTGTCACCTAAATGAAAGGAGCAGAGGGTGAGTGCCTGTTCTGCGCAGCTACATGATCACAATGTACTATATGGGGGCATGTGTACTTACCTAGTAGGTGTCCTTCGCCAAAGTCTCCCCTGGCCAGTCGTGTGTGAATGCTGCTGTGCCGGAACATGAAGGAGTCATGTGTGCTCCCCGGGTATTGTGCCACTATGTCCGTGATGTAAGTCTGAGCGTTGCACACCATCTTGAGATTGAGGGAGTGGTAGGACTTGCGGTTGCGGTACATGTATTCCGTTTGTGCTGGTGGGCAGATGTGGATGTGGGTACAGTCAATGCATCCGATTACATGTGGGAAATGCGCAACGTTGAAGAAATGTAGCTTGGTCTCATTCAAGTCCTATTGGGTGGTGGGGAATGAGATGTAGTGGTGTAGCCGGGTCAGCATAGCCTCCAGGAAACTCCTTAGGCAGCGGGACATGGTGCTCTGGGATATCCCCCTGCAACAGTGACTATCCCCTGGAAGCTTCCGGAGGCCAGTAGGTGCAGGCTGCACAATACCTGGACATGGGTGGGCACGGCATTGGTCCTCCTTGTTGGGTGCTGCATCAGGGGGTCTAGGTCCCGGATCAGCTTTATGATCATTGGCCCATTCAGGCGGTACTTAGAGTAAATTTGCTCTGCAGTTTGGCCCAGCAGGGTGATCCGCAGTCGGAATATTCGCTCCTGGATCCTGCGTCTGTTCCGTGCTGCAGCATGGAGCCTACGCCGCCTGACCACCATGTAGAGTCCTGGCATTGTGTGAGTCCTCATGCTACTACTGTGTTTCCTTAAGTGTGTTTGTTCAGCACTGCACCTGTGGCTCGTTAGTTGATTTTTGTTGTTGAATTGTTTTCCTTCATGGTTACCACCTGCTTTTGGTTCTCCTTATATTGCGCCTCGCAAATAGCGATTTTCAGCTTTTTCGGTATTTGCGAGTTTTCATGAATGGCGTTTGAGAATATTTTGCGAAATCGCAATTTAAATAGCAGAATCCATGGATTCTCGCTATTTCCGATTCGCTATGGGGGTTCCTCCTAGATTCTGCGATTTATTTTGCGATTTCGCAATTTTATTTTTGCGAATTCACGCATTCTGAGTTTTTGGCATGATGAATTGCTTTTCTGGTAATTGCTAATTCGCAGCTATTGCGGTCGCAATTTTGCTTCATGAATCTGGCTGTTGCCCCGACGCCACAATTCTAAATTAAGACCTCCTGTACTTCAGGAAGAATTTCAAAGCTTAGCTGCCCAAAATGTTTTTCACTGACTATACACCACCCTACCCCCCCCCCGCAAATCCTTTAGCAAGCTACATCCACTCCTTCATTCCTTTCCTGAAGTTACCTATTAGCCATCATAACTTCCATTTGCCTTTTTCATTCACAGTCTGTATTCTTGACTCTGCTCTCTGTAAAGCGCTCAGTAAAATAAATTAAATAAGGTCTTCACAAGTATCCAGACCCACACACTGCACCCAGTGAGCTGCAGCCGGACCGCAGTCTCAAGATATTACTATTCATATCCCACAATGTCAGAAATAACATGGGAATCGCTCACATAAACACTAATAGTTTCCCACATCTTTGTTTAGAGAGCAGTCGGAGGATTTCTAAACTCTGAGATCTTATTCATGCCAAAAGAATGGCTCTGCTGATAGTCACATAAATCTTCTTCTTTTGGGTGTCCACTATTCTGCAGTTTGTTGGATAGCACATGGAGGGCCTGCAGGTGTCTGTTGTTCCAACTACTCCCAGATTAATGGTGAGCTCATTCCACACTCACTTAACCCCATACGAGCAGTAAACTGAAGGAAATGATATTCTGAGACGTTGCTAGACAAAACTTACAAAATGTAATCTATAGAAAACAATCCACTTTTAGGTATTAATGTTTACAATTTAAACGTTTGGAAATATCGTTTTTCTTTCTTTTTCTTTCTTTCTTTCTTTCTTTGTTTCTTTCTTGCTTTCTTTCTTTCTTTCTTTCTCTTTCTTTCTTCCTTTATATCTTTCTTTTTCTTCCTTATTTTCCCCTTCGATTTTCCTCTCGTTCACATTTATACATTTATCAGAATGTTATCACCAAGATGTTCGGTCCCTCTGCTTTCTGTTAGAGCCCAATAAAACAATCGGCCAGATTCATCAATGTAAAATCAGCTCGCAAAGGGCCAGATTCTGAGAATCTGACCCTTTGCGAGCGCAATTTTTGCATTTGGGATTCATCATCCCAAATGCAAAAATCGCTATTATACAATTCGCAATTTTGCCAGGAATTGCATTTAAGGAATCTCTATTTGAGATTCCTTAAATGCAAATCATGAAACATTTAACCCCTTCGAGGCTATTGACGAGCTGGGCTTGTCATCGCGCTTACCTGTCCTGCGCGGATGACAAGGCCAGCTCGTCACGTAACGCGGTATTTTCGAATTTGCCGCGCACAGCGGGAAAAGCCGCCGCAGCGATGCGGTTAAAAATTGCGAATTCGCAATTTTGGGCCGCTATTTACCGCGAAGTCAAACCTCGTGGTAAATAGCGGAAACTTAGAAAAAGGCACTTAAGTGCATTTTTCTAAGTTGTATGTTACACACACACACATGTACTTGGGACATGTGTGTGCATAACACCAGCGTCCAATATCATTTCAGGGGTGCAAGAGGGTGTCCTTTGGACACCCTTGCACCCTTGAAATCGCAAACTCAAAACGCGAACCACTAATAGCGATTCGCACATTGATATGTCTTCCAATTCATTCCTATGGGCCTTTAAGCCCATAGGAATGAATGGGGAGTTATTCCTTATTTGCGATTAGTGATTAGCTAATCGCAAATAAGGAAGCAGTAGGAATCGTAAAATAAATTGCGATTTGTACATGAATCCCGTTTCGCGAGTCTGTAATAGCGATTCCGTAATAATCGCTATTACTGACTCGCAAAACGGGACTTTGATGAATCTAGGGGAATATGCTGTACCCGAAGGCCTCTCTGTGTAATACAGCAAAGGGCGGCATGATCCGAGTACTTTTTCTTTTTTAATATAATAGAGGAAAAAGTAACAAGAATACTCCCCTTCCTCAATGTAATACATACGAAATAAACTGCTCAAGGTAATCTCCATTTGTAATTGAATGTAGAGTAAAGCAATCTAATTAAACTGCTGTTATCTAGTGTATGGTGAAATTAAAATGAATTACTTGCTTGTATATAACGCTTCATGTTGCACTTTTGTATCATCTAATCACTGTAAAAAGTGTTACTGCAACACAGTTTAGTAATATTCAATTTACCAATCGAGGAAGGATGGAAGGTTGAGTAGGCCTTGCAGGGACATGTATAACGTTTAGACTGCAGGAGATTTCAGCAGCAAGTGCTCAACCTACTGAACTACATGATGGATTAGTCAGTGCAATCTTCTTCGGCACTGGATGAAGGGAAATTTACTTTCGTTGTCTGATCGCCTTCTTCAAGCTAAAGCAGGATCAATCTCAGTCTGTAATCAGTGAAAGTTAAAGTAATCAACGACATTAATGTGCAGTCTGATGCAGAGTAAAGCAATCGAAGATCTCCCTATGTAGGATCCTTGATATCAAGACGTAATACAACTATGGGGCATATGTACAAAGAAATGTCTTAGCTCGGAGCTCCAGCAAAATTGGCATTGCTGCGCTCCGACATTTCCAAAACGCAGGGAGGCGCAGTATTTACAACAATACGCCACATCCCTGTGATTTCCCTAGCGCTAAAATTAGCTGCCAAGGACCAACGCAGACACCTGCATTGCAGGGAATGATTGTTTATGTGCAGCAAGGTGTCCCATCTGCACATAAACAATCCATAATGGCGATTTGTTACTTATATATTAGCTGCAAAATACAGCACACACAGAAGTAGCAAATCGTAATTAATGAATGATTATTTATGTGCAGGAAGGAACACCCTCCTGCACATAAACAATCCTTCATGGTGTTTTGATCTTTCTAAGTGTGCTGCATTCCGTAGAAAAAGAAAAAACGAGGAGAAATTAGCGTATTTCTCCTCGAGTCGTCATTCTAGCGCCTGCTTTTGCATGACTTTAGTTTGTGGCGCTGCCTCAGATTTACACCTCCTTGTACATCTGGGGCAGCTTCAAAAAGCAATGATGTTGTGGTGGAATGCCCACAGCAACACCTATTGCACGCCCCTTTCACACAGATAACTGTGTGAAAGAGTGGCATATTTACAAAGTGGTGTTAAGCCAAAACTGGTTAAACCCACTTTGTAAATATGCAGTAGGACATTGCGCCACAGAAACATCATTAAAAGTGACATTTCTGTGGGGCAATGCCTTTGTAAATATGCCCCTATATGTTCAATTACCAGGGCAAATCTAATTACACGCAACTAGAGACTTCCTTAACTATCCATGTGCTTCTACAATCCACTAGGAAAGATAGTAATGAAGACAATTTTCTTCTGTTCTGTAATTCAGGCTAAAAGCGGTACAAAAGGGGGTGGTGATGGACGGAGCATCTGAATCAATCAAACACTCACACCCACGTCAAAAGATCTGGGTTTAATCCATCACCGTTCTTTAGCCCACTCTGCCACCCCAGTTCAGACATTGCTATATGCAAATCAGTCTGACCCTGTGTCTCATGGGAACAGTCCAGCCCGAACTGCCAAGCCATGTCTTCCCTGGACCGGAAACAAGCTTCCGAGGACCGGTTTCTGGCATTCCAGCCATCTTCAGCCCGGCTTGCTTGAATCCAGGGCAAAGTAAGCATGGGACTCACGTCTGAGCATACCCTGCCACGCTTTTGGCGGCCAAAAGAGGTACAAAAGGGGGTGGTGATGGACGGAGCATCTGAATCAATCAAACACTCACACCCAGTCAAAAGATCTGGGTTTGATCCATCACCGTTCTTTAGCACACTCTGCCACCCCAGTTCAGACATGGCTATATGCAAATCAGTCTGACCCTGTGCCTCATGGGAACAGTCCAGCCCGAACTGCAAAGCCATGCCTTCCCTGGACCGGATCAAGCTTCCGAGGACCGGTTTTTGGCATTCCAGACGTCTTCAGCCCGGCTTGTTTGAATCCAGGGCAAAGTGAGCAAGGGACTCACGTCTGAGCATACCCTGCCACTCTTATGGCGGCCAAAAGCGGTACAAAATTCAGGCTAAAGCAATGACATTAATCTTCTGTGATGCAGTAAGCGACAATGTAATTCGCGAAATCCCATTCTATTTCCTCATGCATTACAAAGTCTGAGTATTTGCCTTCTATAATGTAATTCAAACTAATAGAATCAAAGTAATAAAATGCTGCATCTAATGCATGCAAAAGTAATATCTGTTATAACCTCCTTCTGTAATATGATGCAGGGAAAACATATCAGAGTGATCTCCTTCTATAGAGTAAAACAGGATTAAGTAACTGATGAACGTTTCTCTAATCCAGTGATGGTTGGAGTAAAATAAGTAGTCTGCATCTACAAATTAAGATAATATAACTTGAGTTAACGACTTCTTCACTCAAATACAGTGTAATCAGACTAATAATATTCTGTAATTCAGGGAAAATGATTAGAACAATGATCAGAATTGTCATTTTTAAATGAATGAAAGGAAATTAGCACAATCACCTCCTTTAAAGGTTGTCAGGAGCCCTGGTACATGCAAGGAGAATGGTCCCTTTAACTGCTGTTGAAGAAGTAAAATGCAACATTTATCAGGGTTCAATGGGCATCTCAGGGCTCTGGCCCCTGGTGCAACTGCACCTGCTGAGGAGGAAATATCGAACTTGGAACATTCAAGGGGAGGTGCTCGCGGGAGCATCGAAGAACAAGGCTCTAGCAGGAGTCAGTGTAAAAGAATTAGTGAGAATTGTTAAAAATATTAGGATAAAAATGTGAGCACCATAAAGACATCAAAGGAAAGAGATGGGTTTGTTGTGATACAAAACATGCATTGGATCACCACTGAAAAGGGTTGAAAGCACATTTATTTACCTCAGTTTCTTTACTAAAGTCTTTGGGGCCGATTTACAATAACTGGCGCATCCCCAGGGATGCGCCAGTTATTGTGCGCCACAGCTCCGCCATCCATGGTGCGCCGCATTTACAATGCGGCCCACCATGGTGCAAGGAAGGGCAGATGCGTGACGCATCTTTTGGCTTACGGGCGGCACATTGCTGTAGTCGCGTCGCAAGCGCGACGCAACTCCTGCAATGCACAGGGGCCACCCATACATTACATGGTGCGTCACTCCTTACGCCAGCTTCAAGCAGGCGTAAGGAATTGACGTGGTAGCTTTGGGAAAGTGACTCAGTGGAACCTTGTAGATTTCACTGAGTCACTTTCCAGGGGCATTCCTGCGACGGAACGCCCCCCCTCCTCCCCCCCCCTGCACCGGAACGCCTACATGAAACCTGACGCAGGTTTCATGTGGTGCAGGGCCTTACACCGTGACGCATCTCCATAGATGCGTCACGTTGTAAATGCCTCGTAGGGATGAGCCACGTTTACGCCGCCTTGCGTGACGCAACAGCGGCGTAAACGTGGCGCAAGGGGGTCATAAATCTGCCCCTTAGATTTCTCTGTTCTAAAACTCGGAAAATCCCACTTTTCATACAAAACAATGTCTGTCATCCATGGGATCCAGTGGCCTCTGGAAGAAGGTCTTAAAGCTACTTGGGCAGCTCTACAGCCTTAGGGATATCAGAAGAACCTCAATCCCGTAGTGGCCCATGTCTGTGGACTGAGCCCCAAAGAAGGAGGTCATAATATTCAGTACAAGCAATTACCTCCTGAGCCAGTGGATCAGGGTTGGGTGTCAGAGACAAGTTACCAAAAATCTGTAGATCCGAATGTTGCTGCAGGAATGGCGCAACACCCACCAGTCCCCTTCTCCGTGGACAGTGCCGACCATCTACAAAACTGTGTTTGATACTGATGGTGAAGAGGGCGAAAGGAGGATACATATATGAAAGAAGGCACACAAGAGGTGTTACCCGGTTGCAGTAAAGCAATGACATTAATCTTCTGCTGTAAGCGACAATGTAATCCGTGAAATCCCATTTTGGATTACAGAAGGTGATTACTTTAATTGCCTTACCTGGCTCATCTATAGCTCATTTTAGCAAATGGAGAGACTCTCTGCAGTCTCTCACCAGTTACAGCTCTTTTGTACTAAACAAAACACAAAACTACTCTTCCGTCAATTTAAATTGGATGCATTCTCTGCTTTACAAATTTACTCGAACGGTAACAGTCTACAGAATCTGAAAAAATATTCTAGAATAATTCTAGCAACATGTGCATTATAGCAAAAACTGAAGGTATGAATGGCACACTACCTTTGTCTTGATACAGCCAGGGGAATCATTATAAAATTGGTCCTATTTCGATGTCCTAAATACAGTTGTCAGCGTGCCACGACCTGAGGAACTGGACATAAACCAAGGTTCACTCAAAGGCCTAAAATGTTACAGAACAACTTAGAAGGTGAGGAAGGGTTTCAGTAGACAAGAGTAAGAGGCTGTTCAAGATTTCAACCGTTGTTTCGCAATCCAAGAAAGTAAATAAAACTCTTGTTTGTTAAACACTATCAAGAGGCCTCTGAAGACAGAGCTTGAAGAGGTCCAAGAATTCAAGGGTTGTGAGATCATTCTTTGAAGTGAAGGTGCAGAAGAAGTTCCATGATGTGCTACAAGCAGAAAATTTCTATGGAAAAAATGACCTCGAAAACTGTCCCAGCTGTAGAGCCAGAAGCACAGGTGAAAAGCAGAGCCCAGTCAGAGGCTTCCTCCCATCAGCAGTGTGACAAGCCAAGTACCTGGGCACACCCTGGGTGTAGCGTTTATGAGATCACCAAATCCTGCAGTATATTATCGAATCTTGGGATCATCAAATCATGCAGTAGATCATGGGATCCTGGGATTATTGAACCCTGTTGTGGATCTTTGAATACCACTGGAGCCTGCTTCGGGAAAGGATTGGCTATGCAGATGATGGGAGAGACACAGCGGAGCAGCAAACCTGGTAGCCCAATCTAGGAAATCATTCTTCTTGTAATCCCAGCATGGGTAAAATCTTGAGTGGCATGCACCTGAGCAAGGGACACAAGGGCAGCCAATACCACAGAGGACCTGAGATGGATGGGAATGGGCTCACGGACGTGTGGCAAGCCGTGACATCGGGCAATGTACTGGATTGTGCGGTCTTTTGAAAGAGAGAGGAGCTAATACAGTTAGTCATAGACATTTAGTCACTTAACCAAGCCACAGCATAGAAGGAATGGAAAGAAGGAAAATAGGAATGCAGGACTGTGCAGGGGGAAGTCCCTCCTGGATAAGCAGTTATGGATCAGAGAGAGTTACCAGTTTGTAGAGTAGTAAGGATGTGAGGGCCTTTTGAGGCGAATTCCTTTAATCAGACAACAGAACAAAGGGCCCCAAACAATGTAAATGGAGTTGTAGAGAAGAAAATGTGCAGCAATCACTCAGTAGTAAAGACTGGTGGTCCTGTAGGACAGGCCTTTAGGAAACAATTCAAATAGGACGTTTATTAGGTAGTAGAGGGAGAAATAAGACTTAGCCCTGCCTCACGCACCACCAAAGCCATGCTAGCATGGCACACCTATAGGCACCACAGGCACAGCATCTTCAATCAATCAATCAATCAATCATAACATTTGTAAAGCGCACTACTTACCCGTGCGGGTCTCAAGGCGCTGGTGTGTGGGGAATGCTGGTACTGCTCGAAAAGCCAGGTCTTGAGGAGTTTTCTGAAGGTCAGCAGGTCTTGGGTCTGCCGCAGTTGGGTGCAGAGGGTGTTCCAGATCTTGGCGGCGGGGTGGGAAAAAGATCTGCCGCCGGAGGTCCCTCTTCGGATGCGGGGGACTGTGGCGAGGGCAAGGTCGTGGAGTGGAGCTGGCGGGTGGGGGTGTAGAAGCTGAGTCGTCTGTTGAGGTAAGCTGTTCCGGTGTTGTGGAGCAGTGCATTGTGTGCGTGGGTGAGGAGTTTGAAGTTTCTCCTCTTGTTGACAGGGAGCCAGTGCAAGTCTCTCAGGTGGGGTGTGATGTGGCTGCGGCGAGGGATGTCGAGGAACAGATGTGCAGAGGCGTTCTGGATGCGTTGCAGCCATCTCAGGAGTTTGGCCGAGCCTCCTGCGTAGAGGGCATTTCCGTAGTCCATTCTGCTGCTGACGAGGGCCTGGGTGACCGTTCTTTTCGTTTTGGTGGGGATTCACTTGTAGATCTTGGGAAGTATGCGGAGGGTGTTAAAGCAGGAGGATGAGACGGCGTTGACCTGCTTAGTCATGGAGAGCGTGGAGTCGAGGATGACCCCTAGGTTGTGTGTGTGGTCGGTGGGTGTTGGGGCTGTTCCCAGTGTGGTCGGCCACCAGGAGTCGTCCCAGGCCCAAAGGGTGGAACCGAGGATGAGCACCTCCGTCTTGTCCGAGTTCAGCTTCAGTCGGCTGTTCCTCATCCATTCGGCAATGGCCTTTATTCCTTCATTGAGGTTGGTTTTGGCGGTGTGGGGGTCTTTGATGAGGAAGAGGATTAGCTGGGTGTTGTCGGCATAGGAGATGATGTTGAGGTCGTGCAGTTGGGTGACGTGGGCGAGTGGTGCCATGTAGATGTTGAACAGCGTTGGGGTGAGGGATGAGCCCTGGGGTACGCCGCAGATGATCTCGGTGGCTGCGGAGCAGAAGGGGGGAAGGTGGACGCTCTGTGTTCTGCCGGCGAGGATGGAGGTGGTCCAGTCCAGGGCCTTCTCTTGGATCCCGGCGTCGTGGAGGCTTGTTCGTAGTGTGTGTGGTGGCAGGCCGGTTTCGAAGGCGGCTGACAGGTCCAGAAGGATGAGGGCCTCTGTTTCTCCATTGTCTAGCAGGGTCCTGATGTCATCGGTGGCGGCTATGAGGGCAGTTTCGGTGCAGTGGTTGCTGCAGAACCCGGATTGGGAGGGGTCCAGGATGCTGTTCTCCTCGAGGCAGTGGGTCAGTTGTTTGTTGACAGTCTTCTCGATGACCTTCGCCAGGAACAGGAGCAGGGAGATGGGCCGGAAATTCTTGAGATCCTTGGGGTCCACCTTGGGTTTCTTGAGTAAGGTGTTGATCTTGGCGTGCTTCCAGCTCTCCGGGAAGGTTGCTGTCTCGAAGGAGATGTTGATGACTTTCTGGAGATGGGGTGGGATGGCTGTGCTGGCTTTGTTGAAGATGTGGTGTGGGTATGAGTCTGAAGGAGATCCGGAGTGGATGGTGTTCATGGTCTTGATGGTGTCGTCGTCTGTGGTGTTGGTTCAGGTGAGCAGGTGGTTGGTGCGGATGGGGGTGGAGGTCTCTGTGGTTGTCGGGCGGTCGTGGCCTTGAAGCTGTTGTGGATGTCTGCATCTTGCAGTAAAAGAAGGTGGCCAGCGAGTCACACAGGTCTTGTGAAGGTGGGACATCGTTGGTGTTGGAGCTGGGGTTGGAGAGTTCCTTCACAATGTTAAAGTGCTCTTTTCTGTTGTGTGCGTTGTTGTCTAGGCGATCTTTGAAGGAGGCCCTTTTGGCGGATCTGAGGAGGTGATGGTGACTGCGGGTGGCGTTCTCGTGGGCTGCGTAGCTGCCCGGTGTCTGTTCACGTAGCCAGTACTTCTCCAGTTTTTGGCAGGTTCGCTTGGAGGCCTCGAGGTCTTCAGTGAACCAGCTGGCTTTCTTGCTGATGTGACTGTTGGAGGGTCTGTTTAACGGGATGAGGTTGTTGGCGCAGTCATCGATCCACTGTCTGAGGTTGCAGGCAGCGGTGTCGGGGTCGTCGGTGGTTGGGCTCTGGGCGAGGGAGGTGGTTAGCTGGTCTTCGGTGACTTTGCTCCAGCAGCGGCGAGGCATCTGCTGAGTGTGGTGGTGCATGGTGGGTTTCTGGAAGGTGAAGTGGATGCAGCGATGGGTGGTCCAGTGGAGTTCGGTGGTGTGGCTGAAGGTGACGTGGGAGCTTCCGGAAAAGATGGGATCAAGCGTGTGTCCGGCGGAGTGGGTGGAAGTCGTTACGAGCTGTCTGAGTCTGAGGTTGGCGAGGTTGTCAATCAGGGTGGTGGAGTTGGTGTTGTTTTTGTTCTCAAGGTGGAAGTTCAGGTCCCTGAGGAGGATGTAGTCTGTGGAGGCCAGGTCGTGTGTGCTACGAAGTCGGCGATGGAGTCGCTGAACTGTGGTCGGGGTCTGGGGGGCCTGTAGACGAGTGTTCCTCTGAGGGTGGTGTTGGGATCGGTGTGGATCTGGAAGTGCAGGTGTTCGGCAGTGCTGAGGGTGTAGTCAGTGTTGGACGAGACTCTGAGAGTGTTCCTGTAGACGATGGCGATTCCTACTCTGTTGGCGTGGTCCCTGCGGGTGATCTTGTAGCTGTCTGGGACAGCTATGTCGATGTCGGCTGCCGAGGCGGGGTTCAGCCAGGTTTCCATCAGGAAGGCGACGTCTTGGGAGGTTGAGTCGAGTAGGTCCCAGAGTTCGACGGCGTGTTTGTGGGCGGAGCGGGTGTCGAGGAGGATGCATCTGAGGTAGTTGGGTTCTTTCCTGGTCGGCAGTTTGGTGGGGCGGATGCTGGTGAAGCTGCAGCTCCGGCAGGTGAAAGGTCCGTTGGTGCGCTTCGGGTTGGCCAGGAAGCAGGTGTGTGATCGAGAGCGGGAGGGTGCCGGCATCGTAGCGGTGACTGGCGTTGTGGCGGTTGCGGGGGCCATGGTATCTGGCACTGGGCACAGTCCAGGCGCAGACGGGCACAGTTGGGCTGGCCTTAGGCGCTCCTTCGGCGTGCCAGCGGCCTCCCTATAGGGGGAGTTGGGAGGGAGGAGCACCTAGGAGGCGGGAGCGGGGCGGCGAATGGGAGAGCAGGGGGGCGGGCCACAGGGATGTAGCGGCAGGAAAAGCGGGAAAGAACGGGTGGCGGATGGCGGGGGAACAGAAGGCAAGTAGGACACATAGATTAGCAGAAGGGGAAAATGGGAATTAGGCAAGCAGCAACAGGAAAAATACAGTCAAGCAGTCAAATAGTGCAACAAAAATGAAGCACCAGTACACCGAGGCCGCACAGCGGCGATAGGAGTGACCTGCTTGCGAGCAGGGTCAGAGGTCAGAGTTCTTGTGAAGAGGAGATCCCTCGGAAGGTAGGAAAGGAAAAAGAGCACAGATTTATAGACAACAGGACCAGGCTTCTAGATGTGGGTGCAAGGTAACAAAATGGCTAATTTGGTAGTTCAGATTTATTTATTTAAAGCATTTCTAGAGAGCGACTGTCTCCAAACTGGTATCCCGGTGCTAAGCATAAATGTAGGGGCTATACTGCCGGTAACATGCACAAGCTCCAGAACCGGGTCCGGTTACTTCTCAAATAGCCAGGTCTTCGAGACCTTCCTGAATTGCAACAGCTCAGTTGAGGCCCTCAGTAAGGGTGGTGGCTTACTACACAGCTGGGCAGCTTTGGCTGTGAGGGCCCAACCCTGTATTGACCTTCAGAATTTGCTAATACAGACAAAATGTATAGAGCTCGAACGAAGATGTCTTCTAGGCGTGTATCCTTTCAATCTATGTTGAAAAGACCCACGCCCCTTTCCCTGTTGTGACTTGAACAAAATGAATATGGCTTTGAAGATGATCCTCTGCCTCAGAGTAAGCCAGTGAAGCACCTTTAAGGCATTAGATTCCAATGATCTATGGGGTCTGTTCAACAGCAGTTTTCCCCTTGCCTCTTGTGCTCTATACAATCTCTTCACCAAGTATTCTGGAGCTCCAAGTAGCAGGGTGTTGTAATAGTCTAATCTACTGAGTATGGCACTAAGCACCACAGAGGTTTTGCCTTGAGTGGGCAGCAATGGTAACACCTTCAAAGAAGTAGTGCAAAGCAAGTGCCTGCTACTTTTGTATCATCGCTCTCCAGAGATTGCGTGTCATCAAACACAAACCCAAGGTTGTGGACTGTGTCCAATGGCGCAGCTCCTCTCCAGATGTAAGAGACCAAACATTATGGGGAAGTGTCATGGGGTTTCTGCTTGTTGACCAGCATATGGATTTACTTTTATCACTGTTTAACTTTATTGACTTTGCATTCATCCAGTTAACAATATCTGACATACCTTTTAGAAAAGCCACCACTGTTTTCTCCTGGTTGTTAGCATGGGATAGAATGAGTTGGGTGTTGTCCACATAATTAACCAGCCTGATGTTGTGTTTCTTTATGAGGGTAATGAGTGGTCTCATATAGATATTAAACAGGACAGAGCTGAGCGAAGAGCCCTGTGGAACTCCCTGTCTGCATGCTTATGTATGCAAAGCAATATGGGGGCATTGTAACAGCCTGACCCCGATCCACCCACTTCAGCACTGTACCCCCTCCCCCCCCCCCCCACTCTAATTGAGGCTAGCCTGGCCAGGAGTATTCTGGGGTTGACTGCATCAAAGGCAGCCGACAAGTCAAGTATGATTAGGACTGTCGATTAATCACTGTACCCTCTTCCCCATGTCATCCAAGGCAACAAGTAGGGCTGATTCAGTGGCATGTCCAGGTTAGAACCCAAATTATTCGTCCATGAGGAGGGAATGGAATTCCAGGTATTGAGATAGCCTCCAATTTACGTATCACTCTACTATTTTCACAGGGAAGTGGAGGAGCTATATGGGCCCATAGTTGCCTAGGACCAAAGGGTCCACCGAGGGTTTCTTTACAAGGGGGTGGTTATCACCTTCTTCCATTTTTGTGAAACAACCCCTGACTCCAAGGATTGATTGCATAGTTGCATTATGGGGGGGGGGGGGGGGGGTGAGTTCATATCCTAGCTCTTTCCACACCATAGGAGGTAGGGAATCGAATGTAGACCTCAAAGTGATGTGTCTGGCAATTAGTTGGAAGCATTCCACTGAAATGGGATCAAAGGAGTCAACTCTTCTGACCTGGCTCTCCCATGGATCTATTCCATTTTGGATTATGCTGGGACCTAGCACTGGTACTTTAGTACAACTGTGGATATCGCTTGCTCTGGTTCCCGTGTCAGAGTTCGCTGATGTATTTACTCCAGAGGGCGCTATCTGTATAGGAGCACTAATGTCCTCCAGTATCTTGATGATCTTTTTATCAGAGAAGTCAGCAAGATCATCTTAGAGCTCATGCAAGGGTGAGACTGCCTGCTTTAGGCAGTCAGGATTTGATAGTTCCCAAAGGATGTCAACAACCTTTTTTGAGCCATTCGTAGCTGCAAGGATTGAATTAGCATGATATTCAACCCTAGCTTTGCCAACAAATGGGCCACAGGAGGTCCAGGTGAAGACTGCCCTAGAGGAGGGAAATAGTAAGTAAACCCTGAGATTCCAGGACCCAATTGCTCAAGTCTTGGGAGTGTCTGAAGTACTAGCCTGCCATCGTGTTGGACAGGCCTACGAGATAGGCGGCCATGATTAACAGATTATTACAGAGGAAGTGCTCCTAGAGATATTTTGACCTTGCACCCCAAATCTTGTTGAGGATAGAAAGAAACAACATTGTGTATTTCATTTGACAAGACTCTTGAGGGCAAAGATGGCAGCAATAATTTCCAAAACATTGAGGTGCATTAAAAAATAAGATAGTGTCTTATGCACATCAGCTGAGACAATATCAGTTCTGCAGTATGGCATGAAATGCAGATGAAACCGCATTTTTATCCTTTAATCAAACTATGAACAGATAGAATGTTAAGAAATAAACATGAAATGCCAGAAAACCCTGAAAAAGGGGTAAACATAAACAATAAAGGTCACAAAGGAAACAAGGGGAGAAGAAATGTGGAAAAACCCACAGAGGAAAAAAGAAAATCAGTAAGTAGAAAATAGGAAAATAGTTAGAGTGACTGCATCAGCTACCCAGACCAGCAAGTAAGATGCATTCAGTGGAATGTTGATGCTTTTAAAAGCTCATTAATGCTCCCCCTTGCTGGTTCGCTGCTTCTCTGGTTAATGTGGATTGTGTACTTTGTTATTCTGCTCAACTTGTTTATTTTTGCTCAGCTTTGTTTAATTTTGCTCATCGCTGTTTAATTTTCCTCAACTTTGTTTACTGCTATTTAATTGCCTTTGTTTCTCCTATTTTAATTTTCCTGTGTGTTTTTCTGCCGGATTGTGTCCACTGCCCGCTCGCTTTCCTACCATTTCTCCTTCCCATTTCCCACCTCTCATCAGTCCCACCCAACGCCTGCCAAAACCTCTCCCTTCTCCCAGGACCTACTTAATGAAGACCGCTGCGCTACCCCATTGAGTAGGTCCTTTGTGAACTACCCCCCCTTGCTGCTTAGCTACTCCTCCGGTTAATTTAGATTTTGCACTTTGTTATTATGATCAACTTGTTTATTTTTGCTCAACTCTGTTTAACTGTGCTCAACTTTGTTTTCTTATTTTTTATTGCCTTTGTTTCTTCTGTTGTAATTTTCCTGTTTGTTTGTCCTCTAAATTGCCCCCTGCTTTCCCATAGTTTATCCCCCTTTTCCTCCCTCCTGCTTCCCGCCTCTCGCCGGCTTTGCCCACTGCGTCGCAGCACCTCCTCTGTCCTCCCAGGACCTACTTAATGGAGGCCACAGTATGGCCACACAGCAGGCGCTTGCAGCCACTTGCATCAGGCGCACTAGTGGCATGCCAAAAGCAAGCCCGTCCATGCCTAGACAGCGCCCATCAAGAGGAACCCTGGCCCTCCTGCTACTCGCACATAAATCACCAATGAACTCTGAGCTCTGGAACCCTGAAACCCCAACAACAATGGCTGCCACACCTCTCCATGACCAACGGTAGGGCCCTTTTCCTGCCAGCACCACCTCTTTGCCTGCAACACAGGAGCACCCGCAAATCTGACTACCACCACCATGCCGACCATGAACGCCTCAGGAATACTCAACTGCCTCCTGCTCAATGTACGATCACTCTGCAAGCACATCACCGAGATCTGGGACACCATTTCCTCCCTAGAACCATAAGTCATCTTACTCATTGAGACATGGCTCAAACATGCAGCCACCCCTCACATTATCTCAGCAACGCCCAACCGCTACAAGATAGCACATCTAGATCACAACAACATACATAAAGATAGAATTACCATCATCCACAAAGAAACCATCCACAGCACCACCGCTGCAGACGACATCCACTACACCACCACGATCATGGAACAACTCAACTTCCAACTCCAAATCTACAGCAAAGCCACCATCAGAGGTCCTTCGCCTACAGACCTCCAGGACCTCGCATCAGCTCCTGCAATGCCATCCCTGAATTCATCGCCCTGCTTGCTATTGATTTCAAACACTACATCTTCCTAGGAGACCTCAATTTTCACCTTGATGACCTCAATGACAGCAACACTGCCAATCTCCTCGAAAGCATGGACAACAGCGGCCTCACCCATCTAGTCAACAACCCCACACACACACCGCAGGATGCATACTCGACCACATCTTCATGGCCAGCAACAGTCATGTACAGACAGAAGCTCACCTGGACAGACCACAGCATTATTCACTTTACCATCACAGGTTCCCCTGGCACTGCCACCAAGATTCCCAGCACCCCCACACTGCAGCTGGAACAAAGTATCAGAGAGGGAGTGGACCAACGCCCTCAACACCTCCCACCTTGACACCACAAACAACCTAGGACAGGTTGTCAAGAACATCTCTGCCTGGATCACAGATTGTGCTGTTTGAGTTGCCCCTGTCAAGCCCACCAAACTCAAGAGACCCTCGAAACATGCAAGTTGGTACACCACAGAACTGAGCACTACAAAACGCAACTACAAGCTACTGGAAAGGAAACGGCCCACCAGCAAGGAACCCACAGACCAAGCCACATTCAAGTCATCATACACCCAATACCACCAAGCCCTGACAGAGGTGAAAAGGAGTGCCTGGCTGACGACAACAAAGCCAGTTCTAACCACAGCAAAGAACTCTTCAACATTGTCAGAGAATTCTACAACCCCTCATCCACTGAAAACATCATCACCCTGTGGTGTGCGGACAATTACATGCGAAGACACCACGTGGGTTAACTGCAGATAGGTTTATTCAAATAAGAATGTACTGCACGACCTCAGCCACAGCTGTGCTCTGGGCTTCCTTCACTCGCTCTCCCCGGCGCTCGCCTTGGAATGCTGGTCGCGGTGACATTCGAAGTGATGTCACCGCGAGCAGCTCCATTACACGCAGAGCTGCCGGGGGACAAACAAGGTGGAAGATACCACACATCCCCCTCCCCTGAGGAAGGAAAACATTTGAATAACGCGATGACAACAGAATGGCAAAGAAGACGTAAAAACATGCTGCTTGAAATACCTGGAAAATCAGGCCACTCTCATGCTAGGAGGAATGAGTCTAAGACAACAGAATAGCAAAGATTACATCATAATATATTGGTCGAAATGTCTGGGGGGTCTGGTCACTCTCCTACTAGACCTACCACCTGGGTGGGGGAATGACAGCCGCTGCTTGGTGTTGGAACCCTTGTTCTGACTAGCATCACCCTCCCCCATTCTTTCACTGCTAGAGTCATGACCTGGTGGGTGGAATCTCACTACCCTCCCTAGATTCCAGATCTTCCCCTCTTGAGTCTTGACGGCATTCTTGAACAGTTTTGTGATTTTGGTTGGACTACTGTACCCTGACCAATTAGCTCTTCCAGTGGGGGTTCTGATCTTGATGCTATCCCCTACTTTGAATCCGGCCTCCCGTGTGGCCTTGAACTGGTCATATCTTTCTTTCCTTTTCTTCATGGCTTCTTCTTGTTTCTCCAAACTTCCTGCTCTTTTGGAGTGGTCAGACAATCCCTTGTGCCACCCCATCCACCCTGGGGATAGCTTGGTGTTGGGTATCCTTGCACGGAGCATCTCAAATGGGGTGACTCCCGTTGTCTGGTGTGGTGTGAACCTGTAAGCTTCTAGTCGTCTCCATGCTTCTTCTTTCCAGTTCATGCCACTGGCTTTGGCCAGCTGGATACTTTCTTTGAGGGTTTTGTTAAAACGCTCGACCATGCCATTGGGTTCGGGGTGGTACAAAGCGCAATGCTTGTGCTTGATGCTTCTCTCACCCAGGAAGTCTTCCATTTCTTTGGAACACAGTTGCACCCCATTATCCGTGAGGATATTGCTGGGTAGCCCTTCCCTGATGAAAACCTCTTCCAGGAATCCAATGACTGCCCTGGTTGTGACTTCAGTTACAAACTTCATTTCAGGCCACCTAGAATACAGATCCATGAGCACCAGGATATAAGGCGTCCGCAGTTCTCCAGACAATGGGCCCACGATGTCTAGCGCCAACTCTTCCCAGGGTCCTGACGGTGGTGGCCTGCATACCATCGGGGGCGTCAGTTGATTCAAGACTTTGTCACTGTTGCTGCACGGAATGCATTCTCTAACTTTCCTTTCAGTGGCAAGGTCCATGTTCGGCCACCAATAGTCCTCTCTGAGTCTTTGTTTTGTCTTAGTAATGCCCAGATGCCCTTCGTGGGCTATTTCAAGCAGGTTGTCTCTCACCGACGCAGGTGGTACAAGTCTCGTTCCTCTGCATAGGCATTCGTCTACAATAGACAGCTCATCTTTGACAGTCCAGTATGGCCGCAGGTTTTCTTCCCGCTTGTCGTCGTTCCTCCACCCGTCTTTTATCCTCTTATTGACCTCTTCCAGGACCTTGTCTTCTTCCAAAGCCTTTCTCCATGTTTCCTCTTCCAACACTCTCTGGATGGCACAGACATTTTCCATCTGAAGTTCATCCCCTTCATCTTCCTCCTTTCTTTGTTTCTCCCACGCCTCATGTTCACTGACAAGTCTCGACAGACAGTCTGCTGCGAAGTTCTGCGTTCCTGGGACGTACTCAACACC
This sequence comes from Lissotriton vulgaris, assembly GCF_964263255.1. NCBI lineage: Eukaryota > Metazoa > Chordata > Amphibia > Caudata > Salamandridae > Lissotriton > Lissotriton vulgaris. The sequence continues at coordinate 1,185,757,886 of NC_141694.1, forward strand.
GAAAGTGTATTCTTGGAGGCTGACCACCCACCGCCTTATCCTGCTGGAGATGGAGTCCAGCCCTTTTTTGCTGAACACTTCTACTAACGGCTTGTGGTCGGTACGAAGGGTGAACTGGGTTCCCCACAGGAAGTCTCTGAATTTCCCCAACGCCCAAGATACCGCTAGGGCCTCTTTTTCAATTACCGAGTAGTTGCTCTCGGATTTCTGGAGTGACCTTGATGCAAACGCAATGGTTTCTTCTCCGTCTCTTCCTACTTGGGTGAGGACTGCTCCTAGCCCTTTGGCACTTGCATCGGTGGTGACTACAGTCGCCCGGTTGGGTACGTATGACTTCAAACTGGGGGCTTCTGCGAGTGCCCTCTTTACATCCTCGAACTCCCTCTGACACTCTCGACTCCAGATGAATTCAGCCTCTTTCTTTAACAGCAGCCTGATGGCGTAGGTCCTTCCTGCCAGGTTCCTTATGAATTTTCCGTAGAACTCTAACATCCCCATGAATGACTTGATTTCGTCTTTGCTTGTGGGAGGTGCCAAATTTACAATGGTGTTTTGCAATTCAGCCTTGGGACAGATTCCTTCTGTCGTCACCTTGTGCCCCAAGAAATCCAACTCTGCGCAGCCAAACACGCATTTGTCTCTTTTCACCGTAAGCCCTTGTGACTGGAACCTTCCTAGCACGTGTCTCAGTCTCACATCATGTTCTTCATGGTTCTTGGCGAATATGAGCACGTCATCTTGGTAGCACATGACGCCTGGGATACCTTTCAGGATGTTGCCCATGAGCCTCTGAAATACAGCAGCTGCCGAGACTAGCCCGAATGGCATCCTTTTGAACTTGTACGCGCCCATCGGTGTCACAAAGGCTGTGAGTTCTTGCGACTCTTCGTGTAGTTTTATCTGGAAGTAGGCTGAGGTGAGATCGAGAGTGGAAAACACCTTAGCTCCCTCCAGCATGCTCATCATTTGGGTGATGTTCGGTAGAGGGTATCGGTCGACTACGACCTCTTTGTTCAACGCCCTCAGGTCGATGCAGAGCCGGACTGACCCATCCTTCTTCTTTGCAGCCACGATGGGTGCCAACCATTCCATCGCTTCCACCGGTTCGATGACTCCTGCCTTGCACAATTTCTCTAGTTCGGCTTCCACTTCTTCTTGGATGGCAATGGGGAGTTTCCTGACTTTAGCCACAACAGGCTTGGCATTTTCTTTCAATTTTATTTTGTGGCAGTAGTTTCTTAGGCATCCTAGTCCTTCTCTGAACACACTTTTGAACTCTGTCACGATGTCTGACTTGTGTTCAAATATTTCCTGTATCAGGATCTGGGGATTACTGTTGGGATTGAGATAGATCCCTAACTCCTTCTGAGCTTGCCATCCCAAAATGTTGTCCCCTACTGTGGACACATAGGGCCTGATTCACAGAACTAACTTAAGACAAAATCCTAAACTTCCTACTTTTGGTATTCACAGAATTTAGGATTTTGTCTTAAGTTTGTCTTAAGACAGACTTAAGACAAACTTAAGTTATGATTTTGTCTTAAGTCTGTCTTAGGCCTGTCTTAAGACAAACTTAAGACAAAATCCTAACTTCTGTGAATACCAAAAGTTGTAAGTTTAGGATTTTGTATTAAGTTAGTTCTGTGAATCGGCCCCACTAACCTTGGACACTGTAGTTCTGTTCCTGTACTCAATCTTTCCTTGGAAATAGCCTTTCATAGAGATGGGACGACCAGCATACCCCCCAGTCCTCAAATCCATTTTCCTCAGAACTATCTTTCCTTTGAACACCCGGGAGAATTCTTCTGCATTGATGATGGTTATCCTAGAACAGGAGTCGAACAATGCTTCTAGATCAATTCCCCCTACCTTTATGATGTCTTTAGGGCTGCTAACTTGACCTTCGTCAAACTGCACCACTACTTCAGCGCACATGGCGTCATTGTGGACCTGTAACTCTTTGACTTGCACCACAAATTCGTCGCACACAACATTAGTCCTGTCCCTGCTCTGTCTACTGACCCCTTGCCCACTCTTGCAGTATTGTTTGAAATGACCTTTCTTTCCGCACTTGTTGCATGTAAACCTGAGGGCGGGGCACTCTTTGTCGTTGGCTAGATGTCCCTGTTTGCCGAACCTATAGCAGGTGCCCTTGAACGATCCCCCCAGTTTACTCTCCTTCTGTTCTCTTCCCACCACCTTTTGGCCCCTGATCACAGACACAGCCTCACATTCGGTCACCACTTCACTGACATTGGTCTTCTCATCGCTTCTCTTTTCCCCAGTGTCTTGCTTAATCTCTTTTACACACTGTAACATGTGCTCCACCTGTTTGGCTATGATAAGAACCTCCCTCAACGGTGGGTCATCCTTAAGCCATAACTCTTCACGCACCCGCTCCATCCTGCACGCTAAAACAAACTGATCTCTAATTCTTTCTTCATTTGCCCCACCGAACTTGCAAGTAGCTGCTAACTTCCTCAACTCAGAAACGAAATCCTCAATGGATTCTCCCTCCTTCTGTGCCCTTTTTCCAAAGTGGTACCTCTCCATAATAGTGCTTGTCTTGGGGAGGTAGTGTAAATCCAATTTCTTAAGATTGACTTCAAACTCATTGAGACCCCTTGCTTCCTGCACCCCTAAGTCTGGGAGATGATCTAAAACTTCCTCCCCTTCCGCACCTAGGTAATAGGCCAACAATGCTACCTTCCTCTCTAAGCCCAGATTAGGCCCACATACAGTAGCGTAATTCAAAAACACTTTTTTTCCATTTTTTCCATTGTATAGTGGGATCACCTGGGTTGGTTAAGAAGAAGGGTGGAGGGGTCACACTTTGCATGGTGATGAGTTACAGAGCGATAGATGCAGAATTAAAGCCTAGATGAAAATGTAAAAGACTTGCTATACCCAATGTATAAGTGGGACAGAGTACTAATTCCCTGAGCCCAGGGGGGCAAACATGCAAATGTTAATTTATTGTACAATACTTCTACCAGCTTAGTTTGAAGGGACTATATATTAGGAACAGTCAGTGGGGCAGAGTACTAATTTTCCTGCGCCAAAAAGGGCAAACATGCAAATGCTACATTAGTGCACACTACTCTAATTGCTTAGTCTGGAAGAAACACTATCTTAGAAACAGATAGTTTGTGAGCTCCAGTTGATTTTGCTTCCAAGTTTCTGTCTCACATGTACATACAGTAATGCATGAATAGCGCAGTACGTATGCAGCCTGCAGGTGGCTTCCTTGTTTCCCTTGGGCAGCCCACCTCCCTAGAGCAGACTGTACCCTACTTAAAGCTCACTGCAGGAGAACATTGACTCCAATTGCGCCTAGCCTCCACCTTACAAATGTTATTAATTCTCCACAGTGTGTACTTCTCCTCGTTCTTTTCTCCTTTATGCTAGTACAGTTCTTGTTGAAACACTGCCGTGGGGAAAGAGAAGCCTCCTACTACACTCGCCGCTAAATGCGTTTAACGTCAAACACTTCCTGGCAAGTTCCGGTTAACATTACTTTTAAACACCGGTAATGTTTATTTTCACTTGTGACAGTGCATGCATCGCGCTCCGTTTACTTTTGCAGAGAAGTGCTGGCAAAGATTTTTTTTTCTATAGAAAAGGTCTCCGAGGAGACAGCCTCGCTCCGTTCCTTATAGTTAGCTGTTCCTCCGGTTACTATTTCAGTCTTGGCAACAGCTGAAGGCGGCAGGTGCGTCGTAGATCTCACGCACAGGCAAGCGCTAGCAGCCGCTCAGTGACCTGCTGGGAGCTACCTACGGACTTCTGGTCAGCAGGCCCATAAGTGCCACCACCTTTCACGCTCGGGTGACAAACGTTGGGGTTAGTTGCTCGCAGTTCGTGCGGCGCTCGCGCTGTGTCTGTGCTGGCCAAAAACTATCTCACAGATCTTTCTTCTTGCTCTGCGCAAGCAACTGCCACACAAGAGTACCTAACTTTCATCAGCATGGATCGGATACCGTCGCTTCCACCTGTTGCTGTCTGCTTTCACTCCGTATGTGTTTCCTTGGTGATGGCTCCCATCCTACGCCGTCTGCTTTACACAACAGAGATTCCTTTTGCTTCCTTGTCAGCTGACGTTCCTGCCTTCCTTCCTTCATGCGTGTTGAGGTCGCTGGTATCCCGTCCTCGTCGCCAGTGTGGTGTGCGGACAATTACATGCGAAGCCACCACGTGGGTTAACTGCAGATAGGTTTATTCAAATAAGAATGTACTGCACGACCTCAGCCACAGCTGTGCTCTGGGCTTCCTTCACTCACTCTCCCCGGCGCTCGCCTTGGAATGCTGGTCGCGGTGACATTCGAAGCGATGTCACCGCGAGCAGCTCCATTACACGCAGAGCTGCCGGGGGACAAACAAGGTGGAAGATACCACACACCCCTTACCAGGACTTATACAATACCCTGGTGGCTTTCTTACATAACAAGATCTCCACCATCTACAAAATCCTCGACGCTCACCCACCCCTGCCAACATCCTCAGCCTCCTCTCTCCCACAAATACATACCCCAACCACCTGCTCACCACCTGGTACGATCTCACCACTCAAAATACCACAGCCATCATGAACTCCATCCACTTAGGAGCACTCACAAACCCCTTTCCCCACAACATGTTCAACCTCAGGAGTAATGGGGAGGTGTAACAAGGAGAAGTATATCTATTTCTTGGGATGTGCAGTGTTTCCTTAAATACAGCACAATCCAGCACTTACCCTGTCATGCCAACTCTCTTATCATTTGTTATTCTTTTTCCCTGAATAAGATGTAAAGGGAGTTAGCATTTAATCAAACAATCTCATTAACAGTGCAGTCCATTTGTCTACACAATAAGGACCAGGAATCAGTGACTATAGTTAAAAGGGTTTAATACAAGTAAACAGTCAAGTTAAGGTGAATGAATCACAATACTGTGCTGCAAAGCTACAGAATACCAACTGGATTGCTCAACCTCCTAAAGAAGTTCAGGCGTACCAGAATAAGGCAAAAAAAAGTTCAGTCACAGCAATACAGAAACGTTTCTGATTCTCTCTTCTATAGATCAGTATTGTCTAAAATCATCTTATTTAAAGTCCAAACTAAAAGAATCTCACAAATTGAAAAATGCAGAAAAAAAGAAGAATTCGGAAGTTGTGGGAACGTGCTTGAAGGTGTCAGCATTTCAAAAGCTCAGTCAATAGTATTCTAGGTATAGGGAAATAAGTATCAGCCTAAGCCACACTCAGCAAAGAATCAAAAAGGGGAAGCATAGAGGTCTAAACCTCTCAAAGTCCAATGGAAATGTTGCCAACAACAACCTATGAGAACACCAATTACTACCACATGAATCTTCTGAGTAACACCCCTTATTCACACTATAAAGGGGCTTCATTGTCCTTTCCATTCCCACATAATGAGCTGACACATGAAAAATTCTACCAGGCCAGTCGTGATAAAGACATTGTTTTTGGTCCCCTGCAACTCCTTGCAATATTACTGCATGGAAACTGTCAGTTAAGGCTTTGGCTCTCCATGTTGTTTGTCAAGGTCTACTTCTCAGGGTCTCTATCGTTAATACCGTGTTGGATCTATTCTCAACTAGCAAACCATGTGAATGGACCTGCAAGGAAAGGACATGCAAGCAGAAAATGAAAACAGTATTTTATTTTATGCAGAAAGTAATACGTGCCTAGTCATGGCAATTTAATATATTAAATCAATGGTGCACATTCAATCTACAATATACATTCACAAGAAATGAGATTCAAGTTACACATTGCATACAGATAAAGTCTTGAGTATAAATGTGACTAAGAACAACATAAATGCAAATATGAAACATTAGTGTACACTTTACATCTTTACATAAGACTTCCTCATTTCTTAAGTCAATACATTTTAATAGTGTGAGGATGGTTTTCATCAGATTTCTAAGAAGTATATATCATTTAATACAGTTAAGGCACATAGTGTGCATATGAGTCTCTAATCCTATAGTAAATGCACTTCAATAGTGATATCAAGTGCAGCACTTCACTTTAATATCATTAGGGCACACAAAGTACATATGGTAAGTGCACGTTTATATTGCATATTTATGACGTGTAAGGATGGAGCCAAAATTACACTGCTCCAAGAACAACATGACTTTCTGCACTGCATGACTTTCCCCTTAGCGTGGCCATACTGTGACGCAGGATGTGTGCCGGCTCCTCTCCAGGTCAACACTACCATCGTACAGTGATGGGTTCAGGGACAAGATGAGGGATTCTCAGTCTACAGATTCATTAAGATATCCCCAGACAGAAAAGAATACAGAAGCTGGGATCGATGTTAGACATAGCAGGGAGTGATATCTCCACAAATATTAGGTTTTTTTCTTTTTCAAAGAAATCTTTATATATATATATATATATATATATATATATATATATATATATATATATATATATATACCATCCGTGCTTGAGTAAAGAAAGAAACTCATTTCTTGATGCCCTATTTATTTTTAAGTTAATGGTTAGGTTCTCTGCTTTTCCTGTTAGGCTGCATGGAAGGTTGGGTATTGGCGTGGTTTGATACACAAAGGCCTTAAAAGGACACCACAATATTGAAAATATAGAATTAATTAGGCTTAATGATATTCGGTTGACAGGAATGTTAATCTTATGTATACATATTCCCTCTCACAGAACATTTGTATTTGGGGAGATAAAAGGCTGTGTCACTCGGGCTCAAACATTTACGTTAGGTTTCCTGCGGTGTACAATAACACTGGTGATATAGGTCGTTGAGGAGTTAGGACAATAGTATTCATTATTACATTACTAGAGTAGTCCACGTGAGGTGGGTGTGTTATTCTTCTAATGCTTTGCTTATAAAATAAGGTAAGCAAGGTTAATATTTTAGGCTGATCCATGAGTTGATATTTCATTTATTACCCAATCTGGGTGTATCATCAACATAAACACTTTGAATAGGAAAAGGGGGCAAAATGACAGACTGCAAAGGCACTGAACATACAACTAGCCCATCACAAATTGCCTTGTCATGTAATTTGCATGCATGAAGTGACAATGAAAAGAAGCAGATGATCTAATCAGAAAACACTTAGGGCATCATTAGGATGGCGGGCGGACTTTGTCCGCCCGCCATGCTCACGGTAAAAGGGACCACCCGCCATAAGGGCGGGGATCCCGTGGGGGGAATTAGGATGCGCCCGAGGGTGGATCCGTATTTTTAACATTGCGGCCAGCAATGCTAAAACTACATGTTGTGCTTTCCAAAGCACAACGTGACAGGCACCGGGCGGAAAAGCGGTGGACTGTCTTTCCGTCCGCCGCGGACCCCCAAGCCATTATAATTTTGCGGGGGGTCTTTTCTACAGGGATGGCGGGGGCAATTCGCCCGCCATCCTGATGGGGTCCTTAATCTGTAAATCAGAGGGTTTGCAAATGCGGAAACCCTTTTTACATATGGAGCCAGATGTACATAGACTTCCGTTTGATATTTCCAAATAGCAAATTTTCTAAATTTGCTATTAGGAAATCGCAAACAACTATGTACAACAGTGTGCTTTACACTGTTCGCGATTCCTATTGGGGCGCAAAGGATCTGCCTCGTTAATATTCAGGAGCAGGTCACAATTTGCAACCCATTGGGAATGGACTGCACTCACAAGGATGATGGCCTATTGGGGTCAACAGATCACTGTGACTGTGGAAAATGAGATGCATTTAAAAAAAGAAAAATCTAAAGTTTCCTTTTCATTTTTTATGCGTAGGCAGTGGTCCGTGAGTCCACTTCCTGCTCTTAAAAAATGTTGGCGCCCACAGTCACAAAGAGGCAGGGGTCCCTTGCAGACACCCTCCCATTTGCAAATGGGTTACCACCTCCTTCATGGAGTCAGTAAAGTATGAATGTTTTGTGACTGTATTCCATTGCAAAACATTCATACATGCCCCTGCGACTCGCTATTACGAAGGGTTGCCCTTGGCACCCCCCATTCCTAATAGCAACTTGCAAACCTAATTTGCAATTCAGTAATAGATTTCCGAATTGCAATATGGCGTAGTACATTTAAAAATGCAATTTTCAGTTTGCAAACAGCACGATTCTGTGAATCGGGCTGTTTGCAAAAAGGCTTTGTTCATTTGACCCATGGTTCTTAATTTGATGAGCTGGCTACATGTTTGTAGTGCCTGCTCTGCAAATTATTTTTTTATTCCAAGACACACTCATAACGCGGGCCTTGCCGTGGCATGCAGGACATTTTATCTCAAATCCAAATCCCAATCAACAGAAGGCCAAGTGCAAAGGCAAACTATGCGAGTTTGCACGTGAATATCCAGAATACGCACCATGCACCAAAAAATATAAGCATAAAATAAATAAATATGCAAAATAAAATCTGACATTTACAAGCAAAACCAAACCCATTAAACAAGTACATCTATTGGATAAAGCACAGGTTGCAGTAAGCAAAGGGGCTATACAAAACTTTATCAGATGAGCACGCAACAGTATGAAACGCAATATACTTGGAAGAACAGGGAGTACTATCTTTTTAACGCCAACAGTGCATGTGTAGCAGACAAAACACATTCTGTATTGTGTTGTAGCTGCATTTATATGGAGCACCATAGCCATGACAAGATGCCAAAGTACATTAGAGGACAGGTACCCTTGTACGCTGTCTGGAAGTGCATTTTTGTGGCTGTTAAAAAAATTGTAGAGATGCTGATGTGGGCACTTTTTGTTGAGTTAATGGTCAGAGTGGTGCTCTTTTCATGTCTAAGGTTGCTGTGCTTATGCATGGGATATCAGGAAGAGTTGTGAGAAATAGAAAGGCATGGATTTTCCCTGACTTTGTTGTTAACGTTGCTTGTGTATGCCTGACTCTTTACCCATGAATGAGAGCTACGCAATCTACGTTTTGCAGTGGATACAGTCAGTCATGGAAAATGATCTGTTTAATCCCCTAAGCTGAGGACAACGACTCTCAGGTGAGGCAATAATGCAGCCAATCATACAGTCATTGTATAGGGTCTACATTGACCACCTGGAACAAGAAGACAGAAGCCAGCAGGCATGGGATGTATAAAAACAATAATATAGAAACCAGGCATAAGACAGCAGTGAATTGTTCCAGGCAGAAATACCCCATCTTTTTTTATTTTGGGGTTTTTATTTGAACCATGTTAGTGTCTTTCACTGTAGTTAAAAGGATGGAAAACCCTCACCCACTTAAAGTGGCATACTTCCTCAATGAGCTGCTCCAGTTGTTTTGGTTCCCGGGCTCCTTTCAAAGCTCTTAAGTCATGGACTTCAAAAAGAGAAATTACACTGGTCATCAGAGTAAAAAGTGTCAGCCTAATTGACTAGTGAAGAAATCTTCCATATCTCTCCCGATTTGGTGAGGGTTGACTAGATATTAGAGTAATCAAAAAATGTATTCAGGACTTCTGAGGATGTTTGTACCTCCCGAGCATATGAATTAAATAATCTAAACGGCTAGAGAACTGTTATTCGTGCCATCAGTTTGATGTGAATCAATATGTATCTACCTATAGCGTGTATCCTACCTGGGTCGAGGGTATTCACCAGGAGTTGCTAATCTTAACCCCCTAGGTGCTAATCCTGTGGGTAACACTGAACCACGTCACGCTTGCTCACGTGCACAAGGAGACTGCTCTGGTGGTCACATATGGAGATTGCCTCTTCTAGGTGGTTATTCTTTAACCAATATCTACCCCTACCCTATCAACAGGTGAGGGCAAGGGGGCGTAAATAAAACACAACAAACAAAGAGGGCCTACCTCTCTGAGGTGCATACATCTGACTTAGATACCTTCAATTAAGGAGACATGGAACATATGATTACTGTGATCCTACAGATAATATAAGGCAAACGTCAGGTGGGTACATCCAATTTAGTCTACCCACATACCCTATATATGGTCCAGTAAAATCATTTTAGCAGCAATTTATAAAAACATAAAAGTACATTTATTTTCACAAACATATAACCATTGTGGCACACATGGGACATAAAAAGGCAGGCTCACGCAAGTGACAAAAAGACACATGTGGAAAAAAAACACTTGCTTAAAAGGAAGGGTCCCAGTACAACATTATCTATAAAATAGCCATGTGCACTAGAGACAAGCATATTCTAAGAGGGGGTAAAACAGCACAGAAAAGTCATAATTTACTTCATCTTTGACCCAAGATGTGGTGTCTCTATACACTAATATACCACAAGAGTCCACCCTGGAAGTAGTGGAACAACTCATAGTATGAAAACAACAGAACAAAATGACACCAGCGGCTTTATTTCTAGATTGCGCACATATGGCTCTTACAAGGAGTGTGTATAATCTATCTACTGACCCATGGAGCTTCCAATAGACGCACTTGTGCTCTCAGTCTTGCTTGTCTGTAAGGACATAATTGTGAAGCACTATACATCTATGATAAGGCCAATCCATACCTGAATCATATTATGTTAAGGAAGAGGTACATTGATGATATCCTGGTGGTATGAAGTGGTACAAGAGAAGAAGCAAACAACTTCAATGCATGGATTAATGACTTGAATTCCTACCTAAGCTTCACTATGGAACACAGCAATACAGAGATGCCCTTTTTAGCCCCTTTTAGATACAAGGAATTATCCAGATGGAGGAATCCTAAAGACAGAGGTTTACTACAAACCCACCGATAGGAACAGCCTCATTCGCGTTTGAAAGTTTTCATCCTTATTCCCCAAGGGAAGGGCTTCCTATTGGACAGTTCGTTAGACTACACAGGAACTGTACAGAGACAGAAAAATTCAAGGAATACACTGAGATTCTGAGCAACGAACTAAAAGAACAAGCATTGGCATAGCCAATAGGTCTCGCCTTTGGGACCTTATAAGTGTTTAGCTGGCATGGTGTGGAATGTGGTGGCGCGTTGCTATATGGTGTGTGTTGGAGGGATGAATATGGGTAGTGTGTGTTCCGGGGGTGCATGTGGGTGGTATATGCATCTTTACAATAAAAAACATCAATTGTAATGAGATTAATTATGCTTGAGCAAGAGCAAATGTAATATACATCTCCCCATGGACCAATCTAACATGTTTGTAATGGTAAACTTTCAATTGAAAACAACAAAACTACCGGCCTGTGGGTAACTCTTACGTTCAAGGTTTCGGATTGCTTATGTGTGACATTTTCATAATTTCAGTTAAATTATGAGTGACATTTCACCAGCTATGAGTAACATTTTCTCTCAAGTAAAATCCTTTAAATATCAGAATGTACAGCCATCTGAGGAACCAGAAACTCTAGGAAGACTGTAAAAGTGCTGCAAAGCACCAGAAATGGAAGGGCAAGAACTTCACAGGAGGGCCTGGTAGTGATAAATGAATGCAAATTGACGGTTTATTAAAGTAAAGGAGCTGGTGAAGATGTGCGCTACAGACCCTGGGCCCCACCTAATGAACAGTCGAAGTTCTAGACTACTGAGCACAGTCAGTACAGAACTGTGAGCAGAGGTGTAACTTAACTAAATTAAAATAGAATTACTTTGGCACTAGTGTGAGTCACAGAGCGCGTATCACCACAATACAGGCCAGCTCAGTCACTACGACTCCGGTCATACTATGCCTTTTACATGCAGCGGATGTCTTTGATAATAGTTTGTAGGCCAGTGTGTAGAATTGGATTGAAATTTATGATTGCAAGTAAAGCATCTTTGTGACAAAAGCAGTAACCTCATGAGCTAGCCACATAAAATACTGTTCTTTAATATCCACAATACATGTTTGTTGTTGCAGGCATGTTAACCCTTTGTGCTACTGGTAAGTCAAAAGTTGCACAACACAACTCTGATCTCTCTGTAGCAGGAACATTATTAATCACCACTTTATCTTTCACTTATCCAAGGATTAATTGAGTGCTGGGTAAATCATTCCTGCTGCTCAGCCTGGTCGTTGTAGCTGGAGACTGTTGGGTCACTTGGCGCAGACAGGTGATCTGACAGGGTTGTGATGTGCTGCGGGTAATACTGGCGCATCTGCAGATGAAGATTATAGTAAGGGTGAGAGGTCATGGAGTGGCACAATTTTAGAGCTGTGCCCTATGCCTTTAGACACACGGCGCCTGCTCTCAGTCTCACCATGACTTTTATGGTCACAAAGGAACCCCCACGACCAGGGGAGGGGAGCAGTATGGAGGAGGTCTTGGAGTTTATTTAATTTATTTATTCTGCGGGCTGCAGAATCAGTTCTTGGTCGTGACAGGAATTTGAAATCAAAACATCCTGCTGCCACTCAGCCTGCATGACCAGAAGTCTCTCAGTGACAGTGCCTAAGCTGTAGGGCTGGAGGACAAGGGTGCATTTCTGTCTCAACCGAGCTGTTAGCTGAGCTGAGGACACATGCATCAGCCAGGGCCACCCACAACAGAGACCTGGACCTCTGGTGCCATGATTAAGGTAGCAGCAAAACTCTGCTAAGCACGCACTGTGTCCAGCAGACAACTAATTAAAGGCACTATTCAAAAGTACTTTATTCGGGGTTTTTTTTCATACAAAAACCATAAAAGTTCTTAAGACAAAATATATTTCAAGCTTTCAGTTAAAAAAAACATGTTAATATACAGTAGATAAAACAAATGTTTCATAACCTTAAAATCCATCTATCACATGTTAAAAAGAACGTCTTTCAAAGGTTTACTTATACATTTCTATGTATCCAAACATTTTGTGTACTTCATTGAGCTTTTTAAAAAAACGATCACATAGGGTATACATTCCGATTTTAACAGTTGTAAATACAGCAGGGCAGGGCGAGCTTGTACAAATTGCAATCTTTTTAAAATAGGTTTCAGATAAAAAGCCCTGGGGAATTCATAATATTTACTGAAAAAACATAAAGTGCAGCAGATCCTGTGGAGACAAATTGTCGCAGCCACAGGGTGCTAACACTGTCCCTCTGTGACACCCCTTGGGGACTGCAATTAAAAAGTGAAACAAATTAAACCTAAACCTAATTAATAAAAAGCGCTCATGAGCTGTTAGTGGCCAGAGTAAATATGGTTCCTCGCCTGGTGAGGTTTTGAGCATCATATGGAGGCGTACATTGGGCTTCAACAGGTCCTTTTCCTGCCTGTCCATTAATTTTCGTGTAATGAAGGACTGTTTTATAAATGCTACATCATTTCTGGTAATTCCTTCCGGGTTTAAAAACAAGTCCAAGCGAACGTCCTTCCCGAAACTAGTTTTAAGATATTTCATCCAGGGAATCTTGGTCATACAATCTAGGCTCAGTGTCTCTTTTAAGAGACTATGGGTTAAACCAAGCTGTTTATTGAGCCAACATTGTAGCCAAAAAATACGAGGGCGCATGGACAGGGTGTCACTAATGAAAGGCATACCAGTCTCTTCATGCACGGACATATTCAGTGTCCCCTGTGGGACACATAGGAGCTGTTTTAGGAATTTATTTTCAACCACCTGGAGGCCCTCTAGGTTACAGTATCCCCATAGTTCACTTCCATAGCTGGCTATCGAGACACTCTTTGCACGATAGACCTTCAGCATCGCCCCCACTGGTCTGTTTCCCATTCTCGCAGTAGAAATCAAAGAGTGCTACGTTTGCCCTTATAACCACCCCCCTTTTTTTATTTAAGAGAGAGGCCCAGTTCAGCTGATTATCCAAATGGACACCAAGATAGGAAAAAGAAGTACACAAAGGCACCCTGGTGCCACTACCATAAAAGGGTACTGTTTTTTTTAGTCCTTTTCCCACCTGCATCATGTAAGATTTTGTATTCTTTATGGATAGGTCACGACTATCCATAAACCCGTAAAAGGCGTCAAATAAAGATTGTAGCCCTTTCCGGGTGCGGGCTATAAGGACGGCATCGTCCGCGTACAGCAGGACGGGCAGTCCCAGACGACCCACAAAGGGGTAGTATGCCCCTGTGTCAACCAATGTGTCTTCAAGGTCATTTATGTTAAGATTGAAAAGAAAGGGGGCCAGGATACACCCCTGCCTGACCCCCGACTATTTCTAAAATTTCTTGTTACCTTCAGATCCATGGAATATCTTACGTTTGCCTATGTGTCTCTATGTAGATCTTTTAAAAAATGTACCATCTGTTGTTCTACCCCCATTGCCTCCATGGATTGCCACAGCCTTCCCCGGTTGACACAGTCAAAAGCCGAGGAGAGATCTATGAAGGCCATGTAGATAGTACCAGGGCGTGAGAGGGTGTACTTGCCCAAAATCAAATAAAGGTTTAGGCATTGCGCCATGGTTGAATGCCCTGCGCAGAACCCATACTGAATGTCAGAAATTATCGCTTTCTCCTCCGCCCAGGTGGTCAGCCTCTTAAGTATAACGCCCCCTAAAACTTTTACAATAGAATCAATTAGGGAGATAGGTCTATAGTTTAATGTACTATTGCGGTCACCCTTCTTGAATACGGGTACAATTGTAGATAATCCCCAGGATGATGGACATCCCTTTGCCGCTGCGGTGTTTCCCACTGCTGTCAACATTTGGGCCCAGAATAGGGTGCAGGATTTAAATAAATCTGGGGGGATGCCATCTGGACCGGGGGCCTTCTTGTTTGAGAGGTTGTTAATTCCCTCCGTCAATTCCACGACTATAAACACCATAGGGGCCAACCCCTGCTCCTCTATTGGTTGGACTGGACAAGTAACACTATCCTTAAAAATAGTGGCAAAATGGGACACCCAATCTTCCTCCGTAATATTTGACCCCACTTCTTTAGCCCCTGGCGTTAAAAAGGGTGCTCGATTAATTGTGGACCAGAATCTTGAGCAGCTTCCCAAGGTCACAGGATCTAAGAGCTCCTTCCAGAGCTCGTTTTTCAACTCCTTTTTCCTTTTCGCCAGCACACTTTTGTAGATTGATCGCTGGATGCGAATCAAAGATCTGTCCCTGGGAATTATTTTAAGGGCCATCTTCAGGTCTCTGGCTGCTTTAGAGCATTTGTGACAGAACCATTTAGGGTCGCCAGATGGATTTTTTTCCCCCGGGGCCTGTAACATCTTTCCTACATGAAGGGCTATGCTTTCAAAAGCTTTTAGAACCCCTTCGCCTACGGGTTCTATGCTAGTGCAGGTTGAAAACTCAGCAGCGCAATCTTTTTTGAGTCTATCGAGGAAGTCAGGCGGAGTAACCTTATTCCATTTAATGCATCGCCCTCCATTTATAGCTAGCAGCGTTTTTCCGCCTGCGACTTTATCCTTTAATTTCATTAGATTCCCTCCTAACAGCACACAGACTGAATTGTGGTCACTGTGTGCGCTCTGTGATATACAGAAGGCCAAAAGGAGACTCAAAATGGATCTAGAAACTAGAATAAAATCTATGAAAGTCCCAGCACTTCTGCCCTTATAAGTGGGATCCTTCTGTATAGATAGTGGTGGTGCAGTACTCATGGTGAATAAAAGATCCTGCTCATCCAGCATACAGTTCAGCTCATTTCCTTTTTTTGTGTGTTCGAAATGTAGGCCCGTTATCATGTGGCAACCCATGGTCACTAGAGTGGTTAACATAGGGTCGCCGCAAAGGTGTACATTGAAGTCTCCTGCAAGTAGCAGGTTTCTTCTTGTTGTTCCGCGGCACTGGGTGATAAAGTTGTGCAATTCTGTAATCCTACATCCCTCGCCCTGGTTACTTGCATTATAAAAATTTATCATACACAGGCTTCTATCTTTTTTCCCCAGAATAATAGCCTGGATGTTTCTGTTACCTGAGGTAAAGACCCTTATGCTGCATCTTAATGCCAGGGAGGTAAAGATGGCTAATCCTCCCGAGGCACGGCCACTATTTGAACTTTTTGCTGGAACGCAGAATGATTTATAACCCTCCAATGAGAAATTACTACAGTTTGTAGCCCATGTCTCTTGGAGACAGATGATAGAGTGTTTGCTTACAAACTGCACCCACAGGGGGTCTAAAACCTTTCCTGATAGCCCGGCGACATTCCATGAGACAACATTAAATGCTGGGTTATCCTCTATAGTCAACTAGACACATTTTATGGGTGAATCAAGTTGGGTTGTTCCAAAGTGGTTAACCTCACAAGAACCATCATCTACTGACGGTGCAATGTTGTTAGAGATAGCTACAAGAAGATTATTATAGCCGTTCGCCAAACTGACCCGTGGTAAAGGATATACAGGCAGGGTGTTAAAGCCGTCCTGGAGGGGATAGCTAGACGGATTGCCACCCAGTCAGTCGCAGTCATTAAGGCCAGAGAGAGCATTACATCTATTTGTGACTTCTACATCCGAAAAGTCTACCGATCCACATCTCATCTGGACTCCATTGGAACTCATAGGTATTATATTCCACCCTCCTGGTCCCCTGGGATGAGGTGGTTTATTAACGAGCATCCTATTCATGTAGTTTTGGTTGCTGGAAGCGACCTGTTGCCCAGGTCTATAGAAGAAGCCAAGGGGCAATATTTCTATACCCTGTCCCCCAACAAGGTACTTCACTTTACATCCCGGAGTATCCCAGCTACTGGTATTGGGCTGTGAAAATTTATGACTATACAGTCACCTTCTCTGGTTTTCCTAGAGTGTCCCAACCATGCAACTCGACAGGCCATAATTATGTTATGTGCTACCATATGGCCACCTGCGGTGTTTCGGGAAAGCCAGTATGTGACCTTGTTTTTAATCTGGGAAAAGTCCTCTCTTTCTCCTTGACGCAGAGGGGGAACATTACCCAAGATTATCACTAGTGGGGTACTTTGTGGGGGTAGATCTAGAATGGTTCGATTACCTACACCCTGGGCCGACTTATTGGGCTGTGTAGGTCCGGTCATCAGTGAGGCTGGTTGTGTGCCCTCTTCCTGAAGTGTCGGATGAGCCCCCACACAACTCTGACTTCCCTCCTTGCCCAGAGGTCTATCCTTTGTATCCACTAATCTGTTATCGCTATTGGTCAGAATCCCCTTTAGCTATTGACAATACAGGTTCATGTGAAATAGATGCGGGGGGTTCCTTATTATCTAGCTGTTTACTTGTGCATATAGTTTGTCCTCCCCCCCTTCTTGTTATCTGTTAGAGAGTATAACAGTTTAGTATTATCTAAGGTGGCCTGTTGGAGTTTACCTAGATTTTCATTAATTATTTTCAATTTCTCGATGAGAGGAAGTATAAGGGACTTGACTATCTGTTCCACCTGCCCTATCAGTGCACCATCTCCTTGTACAGACATTGTTGATCTTTTCATCGGCTGCGGTTGGCCATTTTTTAACAGATGGGGGATACTCTTGTTGTTCTGTACGGGAGTATCAGCCTGTTTATGATTTTGTATACCCAGATGTTTAGCCCCTTTATTCACTAGTTTGGGGATCTTTGCCCATTTACCTTTCTGTCCTCCCCCTCCTCACTTTCTTTTTCCTGTAGATATATTACTTGTGAATATCGGTTCAGCTGTAAAACAAGCGGGTTTATTCATGGTAGGTATCTTGCAAAGCCCATTTTCCTCATGAATAGAGCTACCAATCTGCGTATTCTGTGTGCTGTTCCCCAGGGAAATGTTGCTATGTGTGTCTGACCCTATGCTAATCTCTGGCAGTCCTAAATCGTTTAGGTGTTGACTTAAACGATTCTCAGGGGTTGTGCAGAACTTAATAGAGCTCAATGAGGACCGTTTGGAAAATATTTCAAGTGAGAGCCGTTTTTCAAAATCCACTCTCTCCTGGTCAAGGGCGGCTGTAACCCAGGTGATATAATTATCTAAAGTTCCGATAAGACTTCCACTGGTGGATTTAGATATTGGCTTTCCCCCTTTATCCGATTGTGTAGACATGTTTTAGAAAACAGCCCGCAATTAAAGGATTAGCGGTGTATGAGAATTTTAAACATATATCAGGTTAGTCCTTTAGAATTATCGAACGTCCAGGTCACCTGTAATTATAGTCGCTTCATTGTACCAGTCCTTGGGGGGGTGGCGGTCTTCCTCCTCACAGCGGCTGCGATGCGGTGGTGTCTGCGGCGGCGGGAGGGAGACGGTCAGCAAGCACGGGTGCAAAACGAGTGGAAAGCCACCAGGAAACAGGCTAATGCCCCAGAGTCAAGTCAGAAAAATGCAACGAGCGTCACTCGCTCCACCGGGGCTACGCTCGGTTATATGCGCCTCCAGGCGCGATGAGGGCGCACTTCCGGTGGTAAGGAGGCTGGGAGTCGTAGTCCTCGGTCTCCCTCCTCACTGCGGCCACGATGCGGTGGTGTCTGCGGCAGCGGGAGGGAGGCGGCCAGCAAGCACGCGGGGCAAAACGAGGGGAAAGACACCTGGAAACAGGCTAAAACCCCATAGTCAAGCCAGAAAAATGCAATGATCGTCACTAGTATTAGCGATCTTCCTCTGACGGAACACCGGCACTTAGATGACAGAGGTGGAAGACAGTGTTTATTCCTTACAGTTTTTTGCTGTATCACTTTGCCATACTTCAAGGCAATGGAAACGTGTGCACGTGCTTGGCTGAAAAGCCTAAGCGCTAGGAAAAGGTTGTTTTCCTTTGCAGCGCATGCGCTGCGAAGGCTTGACCTAAAAAACTACCCAGTAAAAAACCATTATGAAGGCACGAAAAAGAGCCAGAAACAATGTCAGAGATGCCCTACTGGGCACTTTCAAAAAGGCATGGCAATCTAGACCCATCTGTGTAACTACATTCCGCCCTAATTCTAACTAAGTCATGAAGCTGGGGTATTCTAAATTCAGGTAGCCTAGCATCGAAAAACCAATGTTCTTGTACAAAAGGAGCCAGAACTTATGGGACGCATTAGTACACACATGCCCGAATAAAGCACCCACAGACCTACAACGTACACTGAGGAACATTCTGACCCCTAGTAGCTGCCAAGCATGTGGCAACTGTGTGGTATTCCAATACACAAGGCAACCTATGTGAGCAGGGCCTGCTTTCCATCTCAGTATGCCCAGCACATGCGTGCTTCGGGACTAACACGGCGAGCATTATCCATGTTAATCTTTAACAGTGTGGTTAGGGCAGTCTCAATACGGCACACCCGCCCCCAGCCACACACCAGCTGATCTAGTAGAACAAGTAACTTTTAAAGAAGGGATGGACCAAAATTGCAGATAAACACAGGGATTTATTAGAAGAAATGCAGCAACCCTCAACAGCTGTTATCTACAGCTCTCCAGCTCTCTCTCTCCGCCCAACCATTCTAGAAGTCCCACCAATTGCTAGGATACATTTGTAAAGGTACACCTTCATGTAATCACATACAAGAACTATGTATAAGTCTATCACAGCAATATGTAAGAATACAACATATCCCCTTTCCTTAAAACAAAAAACATGAAAAAATACAAATAATCATGTATAAAAACAAAAGCAAAGTTATGTACAAATATAATCTTGTAATTTACAAGGTGGTTTGACTGTACGATTACTGGTTCTCAAATCATTGCTAGAATCATTTCTGTTGGCATAAGAACCACTCTTGGAATTAGTAGTTTGTTCTGTGGAATTGGACATTAACTATTCATGCACTTCAGTGTCATTACATTTGGTTACACGATTGGTGTTCCACCACTTCCCATCAGCCAACTTCAACAAATCAGCCCTGATAAAAATTATCTTCCTGGGATCAGATAGTTTTGATTTACCTTTACCATGACAAATGTCGGATTTCACTCTCACATACATTCCTACTTTAAAATGTCTGGGACGCCTAACCAAACTGTCATTGTGTCTTTGTTCATACCGATCTTGAAATTTTTCAACCTTGCACCTTAAGGCATCGTCATCAACTACCCTTCTACCACTCCTTCCCATCCACGCAGGCACAGCAATAGAACAAGGTACCCTACATTTCAACAAACAAAAAGGAGTTTCACCTGTTACAGAATGTGGAGTCATCCTATAATTCCATAACATATTCTTTATCTCCTTCCTCCAACAACCATTATTTTGTACAACCAATTGAATGCACTCACTTATCATGCGATTCAAACGCTCAATTAAACCATTTCCCCTAGGATGATAAACCAGAGTTTTGCAATGTATTATACCCGACTTGTTGAGAAAATCATCAAACTCCCTAGAGATAAATTGTTGTCCATTATCGGTCAAAATCTCAGCCGGACATCCTTCTCTACGGAATATTTCCTCACAGAATTCTATCACATTACTGGATTTCACTTCACACACAAATGTCAGCTCTGGCCATTTGGAAAAATAATCCATTAAGACAATTGCATACCTGTTACCAACGCCTAAGATATCAAAAGGACCACATATGTCCATTGCCACCTTATCCCACGCTTTTTCAGGAAACTTTGCATGATGAATGGGACTCTTTTGGAAGACATGACACTTATCACTACGCAAACACTCCACACAATCCCTTACAAATCTTTCAAATTGTCTATCCATTCCTGGCCAACAAAAAACATCTCTAGCTTCCCTCTTAAAAGCAGTCATACAACCATGGCCTTCATGTAATAGCTCCATTAGTTTAGGCCTTAAAGAAATCGGAACCACAAGTCTGTCACACCTTCTTAGAATGCCATTCACCACAGATAGTTCCTCCCATACTTTCTTGTATTGAATAGTATCCTCACGAAGCTTCCAACCATCACATTTTGCTAAGTTTTCAAAAACCCATTTCATACTCTTATCATCCAAAATGGCATGTTTCTATTCAGTTTCAGTAATGGCATTAGATACACCCGAAAGCTCAGCTACTATCCAATCATCAGTTTCAAAATTATCATCAACAGCAGACTTATCAAACTGGTAAGCGGGATAAACAGTCAGCATGGATGTTTCTCACACCAGGAACATATTTCAAACAAAAATTATATTCTTGCAACCGATAGATCCATTTTGCAATTCGTGGCGTGGTCCTGCCAGCACCAGCAGTGGAAAAAATATCAATTAATGACTTGTGGTCGGTGTGGAAATTAAAACTAATTCCCCACACAAAATTTCTAAAATGTTGAACACCCCACCAGCATGCCAACGCCTCCTTTTCGATAGAGGAATATGTGCTTTCAGCACCTTTAAGTGTTCGCGAAGCAAAACCAATTACACGCTCTTTTCCATCATGTATTTGTATCAAGACTGCACCAAGACCATAACCACTAGCATCGGTAACAATAATGCTTTTGTAGCTGGGGTTGAATGGCTTCAATGAAATAGCATTTGCCACCGCACTTTTCACCTCATCAAATGCACATTGACATTTCTCAGACCATACAAAATTGACATTCTTCTTCATCAGTTCTCTAAGCGAGCTGACACAATTGGCAAAATTGGGTAAGAACCTTGAGTAGTACTCAGCTAAACCAAGAAAAGATCTCAGCTGATCTTTGTCTTGTGGCACTGGTGCCCTTTCCAAATTTTCAACAAGTTTGAGTTTAGGTTTGACTCCATCTGATGACAAGTAATGACCCAAATACTCTACCTCAGTTCTACAAAACTTACATTTTTGTAAACTTATAGTTAAACCAGCTTGTTCTAATTTGGTTAATGTCAACTCCAAAAATGTGTCATGTTCGATCTTCTCTTTTCCCCAAACTAATATGTCATCCTGAAAAACCAATAAATTAGGAATGTCTTTTATGATATTTTGCATAACCCTTTGAAAGACTGCCGAAGCAGAAGCAAGACCGAAGGGCATTCTGATAAATTGAAATGCACCTTCAGGGGTTATAAATGATGTTAAGTGCTTCAGACTGTAACAAAATTTGATGATATGCACTTGACAAATCTAAGGTGGAGAAAAATTTACCATTGTCAACGCTTGCCAACATTTCGTTAATACAAGGTAACGGGTGGCGATCAACCCATATACACTGGTTCAGATCTCTCAAATTCACACACATGCGGATACTGCCATTTGGTTTTTGTGCAATAACAATGGGATTTAACCACTCTGACGCCTCTATGGGCTCAATTATACCCTCTTTGCACAATCTATTCAATTCCTCTTTCAAAGGACTTCCTAATGCTAAAGGAACGTTCCTTACCTTGTGTACCTTAGGAATGATTCCCTCTTTTAAAATAATTCCGTGCCTAAATTTCTTGAGACAACCAAGTTCTTTTTTTAAAAGATTTGGAAATGTGGTTGTCCACATACTACTATCCGATGTATTAGTGAGTAATACTTGGGCTGGATGATTGGGGTTAAGAATAATGTGTAAATGTTTCTGGTCTTTCCATCCAAGTAGTGACTTACCTTTTTCTACAACATACATTTTTAGGTCTCGTCCTATTCCATTCCGCAAGGAATGAATAGGACGAGACTATACGGGCTAAAATAAGAGCTAAACTAAGCTCTGAAAAAAGCGGTTTTCCAGAAGTGCATGTGGTCTCGTGAACGCGCTTCTATCTGCCTGCCTCGCATCACCACATGAAAGCCACACACACTTCAAAGGCTCCGCTCCCCGCCACCCGCCTGCACTTCGCACTCTCCGACTTCCCCTCCCACCTCCCACAGCCGCTCTTCCCATTCACGCGCTCATTACCATTTGCTCCCCAGCCGCATTTCTCCTCCCCCCCCTAATCACAGCAATGCCAAGAGCTTGTTGTTAACAGGAATCCTCTCTACAAACCAGCACATTTATTGCAGCCATAGCAAGTATTTTTAACCTCTTCGCTGCTCATGACGACCTCAGCACGTCATGAGGCATGGTTGAGCTGTGTTTATGACGAGCTGAGCTCGTCATGAACAATGGGGAAACTCAAAGCTCAGCATAGGAGGGGAAAACTCAAAGCAGCGAAGGTGTTAATTTCCAGGAGGTTCGTAATGTTCATGTTTCTAATCTCCTTGCTCTACTGAAAATACTTGACAGCAGAGAGCAGAACAAACTGGACTCCAGGAATTTTACAATTTCTAAAGCGGACTTCATTTACTTATTTATTTAATGCGCTTTTATATAGTGCAAATATTACCTGAAGGTGTCCTTCCCCTCCCTTGTTCCTCTCCTCCTTCCCGCGTGCACCATGCAGTCCTTCCGCGGCTCACTTCTTTCCCCACATTTCTACCTGGGCCGCTTCTAATCCTGTGACCACCCTCTCCACTTCGCTGTCTCTTACTCCACGTGGCCGGTCTCTTTTCACTCGTTCTCTGGCTGCCTTTGTCCCAGTGCCTCCTGATGCACACCACCACACACATCACTCTCTTGACCTCTCTGCACAGTCTCTCTTGCTCCTTCTCTCCTTTCGCTACGCCACTCCCCCTCACTATACCATTCCATTGCACCTACTCGTCTACCCCCCCTCCCGCCCCCAATCTCTGGCTACGCCTCACTTCTTCCACATCATTACTTCCCCAGCCCTCCCTTTGCTCCCTCTCACCACCTGTAAGCATCTTCAGGTGCACTCTTTTCATGACCTGTCCTCCCTCTCCTCGTGTACCCTCTAGAGCAGCACTCTCTTTTATAATGTTCACTCATCCACTTTCTTCACATCACTTCTCTTTGCCTCCCCTTTCTTACAATATTCCACCCTAGAGTCCTCACCCGTCACTCTTTCTTTCCTACCCTTCTTACGCATCCACATTTCATTCTTATCTCTCTTCCCTCTGCTTTTCCTTTCTCTTCTCCCCTGCACTATTCCCTCAGAAGCTTTATCCCTCCTCCTTCCGATGCTCGCTCCCTCACCCTTTTCCCACCCACCATGCACTTCACTTCTCCAGCCTCGGTCCCATCCTCTCATCCTTATCTCATTGTTTTCGTCCCCTCCGCCATCGTCTCTTCTGTATCTCGTTATCTTCTCCACTCTCGCCTCATTTTCTTTATTTTCTCTCCCTATGCTTATCCGTCCTCATCTCCTTCTGTTCTCCCCACCCCTCTTTACCATCTTCTGATGTTCTTTCCTCGCCTTGCAGCGTCCTACTTCCCCTCTTCCTGCGTAAACCCCTTCTCTTCTCCACATCTGTTTTATTCTCTCCCTGCTCGTCATTTCTAGCATGTGTATGTCCCTACCGCCATATGTTAACCTCCTCTCTCCCCTCTCCATCCGCCCTTCTCATCTCTTTCTGGCCTCACCTCGACCTCGCACCTTATTTTCTTCAGGACAGTCTGGATGCTTCACAGCTCCTCTGGCCTCCCTGCCCCCTCACCCCTGATCTCTTTCTTGCTCCTCTCCTCTCCAGCCTCCTTTTCCTCTATAGTCTCTTTCCACTCCCATCTCTTTTGAGTCTCTCTCTTCCACCTACATCCTCGCCCTTATCTCATCCACCCTCTTCTCACCACCTTCCGTCCTTTTCTCCTGGTCCTTCTATCTAACTCTTTATTATTATTATTATTATATTTCTTATATAGCGCCAGAATCAACCCCCGAAGGGGTATCTCCGCGCTTGCCTTGGGAACCCATCCTGGTTTTTCCCTGTGAGATAGCCCCTACAGGGCATCCCCAAGGTGAAAGCCAGGCATCCCGCCGCGGGGGGGCCGTTGTGGAGATTAAGCAAGCTTAATGCCCAGAGTTGCAGAGTGTGAACCCATGATTAGGTCAGGCACCGAAGCGAGAATTATCGAGTCCGTGGACATTTGAGCTCAACACCCTGCCGCGGCGGGAATCGAACCCTGGTCCCGGGTCTGACCTCTGCTTCAGGGTCTGCCTGCTCTAACCAGTGAGCCACACTTCTCCACTTATCCTCTCACCCCCATCTCTTTTCTGCCCGCTCCCCATGCTTCTCCATTTCTTCTATTTTCTTTTCTCTCTCCTTCCCCAGCTTCTGCTCTTCTGTACTCTCCCCTCGTGATCTTCCCTCATCTGATCACCTTTTAGTTCTCCTCCCTCCATCTTCCACTTTTTCCATCGATGTTCTCTCATCTCCCCGCACCCTTGTCTCATCTTTAGATCCCATGCCATCTCCCACTCTCCTTGCCCCTATCTAGTCTTGTGTTTCCTAGAACTCGCAGGTATTCAGATAGTAGGAGGCTTCTGAGTTTCTAAAAGAACTTTGCACTTCAGGAGGTCTAGCCCACACAAGAACATTCATCCCCCTTGAAAATCATCCTTCATGTGCTGAATCGCAACTCTCCAGTTCAGGCGTATGTGCCCTCTAGGGCCCAAGCATGATTAATTGTTGGCAAACTGGCCTGACCCCTACCAAGGCTAGTAACCTCTCTGTGACAAAGAGCCATGCCTTGTGGACTACCAGATCCTGTACACCTGTGCTTGCATACATTCAGTTCATAGTGGGCACTGCACCCTCACACATCTCTTTATTTCTCCTGTTTCATATCAAAGGTCAACGTTTTGCCTTTAATTCTTGGTGCATGAGGTTAGAATTTGACTGGCAGGCATAAAGCCACATTAAAGCCAAGTGTAAAATGTTGTATATATGTGGCTTACATTCTTATTCCTTTTTTCCAAGAAGGAGTGGATGAGAGGTGATACAGGATATGCTCACCTTTCCAAACACCTTACCATAGACAAACATCATGAATAAATCTCTACCATGCTTAGCCTAGCTCTTCATACCAGTCCAAGAGGATCACCCTATGGTATTAAAAGGGATCTCACACTCTGAAATTCCAAGTTGCTTGCTTCATCATAGAGTCCTCGTCCAGATAACTACTGTATCTGGGCAGGCTTCACCATAGAAGCCAAGGAAGTTCTTTGTTCATTGGATGGGATCCTAGATTTAAAATAGTCTAGTGTCTCCTGATGGTTAATTTTATTTTCAAAGGGCGCCCTGACAGAGTTAAAAACAGGTGGGGATGCACTAAGGAAATTAGTATAATCTGTAACTCTGGGTCAACATTTTTCTGCCATCACACCAATGCCTCACAGGGCTAGTTGGCTTTCATCAGGATGTCACAAGGATCCCGTTAACATCCTATTTGTTTGCATTCGATTGTGAAACTTCCATACGTATACTTACCCATTTGGTCGCTGTGTTACATTTCATTACTAGTGTCCTATTTAGATCTCCATGAGGGTAAGGAGGCAGGTGGACTTTGTTGTTAAACTTTCATCATAGTTCTCTTCCCAGCCATGAACCTAAACTGGTTCCTCCTTTCCCTGCAGCCTAGATTCTTATTATACATGGTGCAACATTACAGTCTCTTAAATCAAACACAAGAGAGATTTTCCTAGGATAACAGAATTGGGTCAAGCTGGGAGGTCAGAATTGATCCCAGGTTTTCTGTTTTCACATTGTTCATCCCAGCCATTAGATGGACATATCTTTATTTCTCCTTTTTCTCCTGTTTTACATCAACGGTTAATGATTTGTCTTTAATTCCTGACAAATTAGGTTGACGCGTGGGTGGCGGGCAGATGCTGCAACTGTGCACTTTTCACTTCAAATAAGGACTGCCTTGCATAATCCTGCTTGCTTCTCCATGACCCAGATATTTCCGTTTTGTGCAGAAGTATCTAAATCTGACACACCACAACAATAAACGATTTTCAAACATTTGAAGTTGTGTGCTTTACTGTACTTAATTTTGCCAAGTTGTTACCTAGCCGAGGTATGGGGAATTTTGATTTTGCCATTCTCCCACCTACCTACTGCAGTAATGTTGCAAATTTTGCTAAGTACTGTATTAAAACAAACGCACAAGTTATCTTTGTTGTTATGCTGCTCTTAAGTTTGGGAGACTGATGTAATTCAGTGTTATGCTATGAAATGAAAGATCATATGTGCTTACCTAGTATTGGCTCCTTCAGGATGAGGATACAGTTAATTGATGAGCCCACAGGTCAGTGTTACTGTAAACAAGGGGGCAGTCTACGGTGCACCATGTTGGCAGTTTAAACTTTCTAGAACATTCAGAAGTCTTATTAGCAAGCATAATCTAGTGTAGATTCTGAGTACTGGTTATAGTTTGTGGTGTCTCTTGCTGTTCCTGCATCTCCCCACTTGGGTAGTTTTTCTATGCAACCTAGTAAAATGTCCTTCTTACGGCCAATATTTTCTTGAAAGTGCTAGTTGGGACTGGAATTGCCAGTGTCTCTTTCTTATGAGTTAACTTTGTCACCATTGCAGCGTACAGTGGCCAGGGCAGCTGACTTCCGAGCACAGGGTTCACGGTTTGATCCACGGCTCTGGAGGCAGCTCAGCTCAGCACCATGTGACTCTGGGCAATAGCTCACTTATTGTCCATGACGGCCCCCATCACCTTGAGACCCATAAGGGTGAGTAGTTTGCGCTTTACAAATACAGATTTACATATTTACATATTGTGCAGCTTATTTTGATGTGGAGCTGATACCTCTTGCGATTAAATTTTTGGTCCATTTTTGTGTATGCATTCTGGTGGTACTGATTCCAGGGTAAGCTGTCAGGTTACGCTGGTAAATGTGAGGGTGGTTTAGATATAGTTAGGCTAACAATAAGAACATGAGAGATGTCTGCTGCTAAATGTGGAGGTGACATTTTGTGGGGCAGTGTGTAATTTGTAAAAACATAAATGCAGAGCCCCAAACATTTTCTTATGGTCTGATTGCTGAATGCCACAGTTGCCTTAACCTTTATCTTCCACTATTCTAAAATTGCTTATTCTTGCCGGTTCGTTTTTCATTCCCTTTTCTGAATTCATCATTGTTTTCTTATGTCTCTCCTTTCTTCCCTTTCTGTCTTTCTCTGTTGCTTTGGGTCATGGTATGTTAGCGAAAAATAGGCCCCAATCACCTAAAATTAGTGCAGGTGGGTAAGGGTGAGTAAGAATACTTCTCATAGGAGAGTGGTCTCACCTCTGGAGAGTGCAGGCAGTTAAAGCAATCACATCTAAATGAAAACGTGCTTCCTATAGAATATTATGCCTGGTTGAGTAGGTTGGTGGTAGAGTTAGATATTGTCAATCCTTTGGTAAAGGAAGCTTTAACCTGACAAAAGGCAACATTGTTTTTAATGTGTAGCATACAAAAGTGTGAATCTTATACCTAAATCAGGAGGGTTTACATGTATACTCGAAATGCCTTCAAATGTACTCATGATAGACCTACTAAACATATTTGTGAGGGCTTAAGATCTGATGTCACTTCTTGTGATGCCATCTCCTGTAAAGTCATGGCTTGTAAGGCCACTTCCTGTGATGTAAATTCCTGTGATGCGACGTGTGATGTCGTGCTCCATATGTGATGTGCTGTGATGTCATGCGCCGTGATGTTACACGCTGTGATGTCAATTTCATACTGCCTAACTTAGGGGCCCATTATGATCGCGGACGGACTTGAGTCCGTCCGCGATCACTGAGTAGGAGGGAACCTCCGCATGGCCTGCAGAGTTCCCTCCTGTGCAATTAGGATGTGACCGCCACCATGGCGGTCACATCCTCTATTTTTAACATTGCGGCGGATGCGGCATCAAGCTGCACCCGCCGCAATGTTAAAAATGCATGCAATGCATTTGTATGCAGAAAGCGGCAGGCACCGTGCCGTGCCTGCCGATTTCTACATACAAATGCAGGGGGGTACCATAGGTACCCCCCATGTGCACGCCCTACCCCACCCTTCACCCAGGGGGCCTGCAACGGGCCCCCGCAGTGAAGGTCCGTATGCTTTTCCACAGCGAAAAACCCGCAGCGGAAAAGCATATTTTTTAGGGCATCCTAATATGGCTGGCGGTGTCTGAGAGACACCGCCACCATATTAGGGCTTTTCCGCCGCGGTTGTAAGCCAACCGCGGCGGAAAAGCTGCGGACTGAAACCAGGACCCACCAGCCATCCTAATGCGGCGGTGGGTCTTTGGTGGATCCGCTGCGGTTTTTCCGCATCCTCCGGGCCGGCAGTGGCTTCCGCCGGCCCTTGACGATGCAGAAAATCGGCAATCCTAATGTGCCCCTAAGTTAGTACCCCCACTTCTTTTTTAGGACTTGTGCCCTGCTTTGAAACCAACATACAGTGAATAATGGTAAAGTAATGGATAGGCTCTTGCCCAGTTTTGAGCCTTTCTTTTTGTTTAC